>NC_083102.1:103105096-103718284 GCF_949774975.1 Lagenorhynchus albirostris | reverse complement strand
TGGTCACCTTGGGCAACCTGTAGAGAACTGAAAGTCGGGCCGGTTCCTGGAGAGTGGAGAAGAGTCCACTTGGTGTAGGTAAACAAGCCTTCGTTATAAATGCCTTCACGGTCTAAATATACCACCCCTTAAGAACTTCAGGTTGTGGGTGATCTGCCTTGGTAAGAGGTCATCAAGCCCCTGGTTCCAAGGCTGCGTTCTGGTGGTGAACTTCGGGCTGGGTCCTGACAGAGCCCGTGCAGGTGTGGCTGGTACAGCTGCGGGGGGTGTGATCTCCCGCAGGCTCTCTCCAGTGCTCGCTCGCCATGCAACACGATGCTCACCCACTTCTCCTTTCAGCGTAAGGTTTCTAAAGACTGAATTTCAGAGTTGTAAAACTTCAAATGCCCAAGCATCCTCTTTCCTTGGTTTGTAAACAGCGGCTGCCGTGTGGACAGGCAGGGAAGGTGGTTGGAAGTGGGGGCCAGGGACAGAGGAGTGATGGGTCACTGCCAGGAAACTAGAAAGGACAGAAGCACAGACTACAGGAGGAGACAGCGGGCAGGTTTAAGGAGACAGGTGAGTGGAAGAGCATCCCAGAGACCAAGGGGTAGAGAGGAGCATCGAGGAAATTGACTGCTGTTCACGCTCGGCCAGTGAGCTTTAGAAACCATCCTTTATGGCTTTTGAAGGAAACCAGCTGGCTTGAGCAGGCGGTGGTAGGTTGTTTATTAAAGTGATGCCTCTTCGGTAGCACTGAACAAATGAAGTATGTCAATAGCGTTAGGAGACCACTTTAAAAGATGGGGAATTCGAAGCTGGAAGGAAAAGGAAAGGCACTCAAAGGCACGTTTCCTCAGCTCCCTGGGAAGAAAGCAAAGGAAGGAGGGTCAGGGGACAGACAACAGGAAGCAGGAGCCCCGCCCTGCTCGGGGGCGGGGGGGGGGGGGGCCCTCCCTTCACAGAAGCCGGAGCAGCACAGCACGAAAAGGAAGAGCCAGGGAGAAGGCACCGGGGAGGATGGTGAGGAGGGCGGAGGCTGGCCCAGGAGAAGGTGCACCTGGGAGGGCAAGGGTGGAGCCTGGGCCCCTCCCAGGCAGACCTCTGAGCCTTGTTGCCCTCATTTCAAACTGGCGGCAGCATCGGAACTCAACTCACAGAATGGTCTCCAGGGGTAACTGAAAACATGCAAACTCGCTTTGCTGAAGACAGAATAACAAAGTCAGAAACAGACAGTAAAAGGCAGAAAAAGATCTTTTAAAGGTTCATGGGCAGAGTAAAGGAGCCTGTTGTAGCTTCCCCTGAGAGAAGGGAAAGACAATAGATAAGATTTGCAGCACCAGGAATAGAAGAGGAATTTACTAATTAAAAAAATGTGATCCAGAGATCAAGCAAACTGAAAAGACAGCCAAGAAGACGGGGGAGGGATCAGTTAGGAGAGGGCAAGACCAAGAGAGAGATTGAGGTGCTGGCTACCCCCAGACCCAAGGTCCAGTCGAGGGTGCCGGCTGCTCCGGTGGAAACGTCGAGGAGAAATGGCGAGAGGCCAAAAGATGGGAGAAGATGGGAAAGTCTTAGGTGATAATAGATCACTGGGTGTCTGTTTTAGAAGGAGCCAAGGGATGCTTTTGAAAAGCTCTGAGCCCTCCTTACCAGTTTTAGACAAATCTAATCCCAAGCAGAACAGACCTGAGTAATCAACAAGTTGTCGGGAAAGGTAGAAACCAGCCCCCTAAGATGGGGAGGTAGCATCTCACTGGTGGCAGGTCATTCCCAGCATGAGAAGAGTAATGACTTTGCACCTCAAGCCTTCCCGCAGTCTTGAGGGAAGTCCTGGAGGACTGTGTGGAAAGGTGGTCAGAGGAGTAAGGCCAGGCCAAGGCTCTGGCTCTCATCTAGCTCCATTTTCTTCTGGGTCTGAATAGAGGACGCAAGGGTCTGAAGTGCAGCGTGAAGAATGTAAGATAGACACAGGAGAGGACTTCCTGGCCATGAGGGATTTAGTCATCAGGACAGTCTACTTAATGAGATGCTAGCTCATTCTTCTGAAGTGGTCTCTTTAAAAATGAGAGAAATCTCGCCTCTGAAGTGGTTGTGTATGAAACTGCTAAAACGGAGGATGCACTCAGTGACCTCCTAAGGCAACCCCCAAATTTACTCAGTGACCCATGGCAGGTGCCCTAGAGAAGTGGAAAATGGGTCGAGAGTTCTTCTGACAGCTGTTGACCAGGGGTGATTAAAAGTGTCTCCTGTAGAAATGATGTCAGGACGGGCGTCTAACAGGACTGAGTAAAGGAACGAAAAGCTTAGTTCTTTTCCTCCTTTATTCAATAACCCGTACGTTGCTTTCTTCCTTCGGGCGTGGATTTTTACCCATTACTGCCTTGCTCTCCCTTTGCTTGTGTGGGTTTCCCTGTCCTAAAATTGGGCAGGGGTCCTCCAGCTGCCGCATGCTATCAGTGAGTGCACAGGCCTGGAGAGGAAGGGTGAGGACTGCCGGCTGGCTGGCTCCAGCCCCAAGAGAGACTGTGAGTAAAGTCAGAAGCCCCTTCCCCTTTGAGTGTAGATGGCTGGCAGGGAAGGAGGCTTGCTGGGCTGGAGCAGAGGAGACAGGGAGAGGCCAGAAATGGAGAAGAGAGATTTGAGGCCAGAAAACCAGATGGTACCCTAAGAGAGATGCCTGGCAAGGTTAGGATTTAGAGTAGAATCAAAGGGAAGACCCAGGGGCAGAAGCCCAGTAATGCCCAGGGGGTGGATGAATTAGCCGACGGCCAAAGACGCGAGGCTGGTTTGAGGTTGAAGGAGGCTTTCCAAAGGCTCGGTCGGCTCCATGGACAGTCAGGATGACCTTGTGTAGTAGTCACTCGAATGCAGAGGGAGATGCGAGGTTGGGTGCCTTTTGAATACGGGGCGATGACGTGTGTTTGTGCCTGCCTGCCACATTCTAGAATGTTCTTCCCTTGCTCAGGACCTACGCCCAAAGTAGGGCGGTGACAGCCCTTGCTTCCTGGGTGGTTTATCGTAGGATGTAATTCCTGCAGGTCACATCCCCCAGAGTGGTGTTTGGAGCCTTCTAGAAGCTGAATTCTTGCATCAGCCTGGGTCCTTGGGTCCTTCCCTTGGAAGATTTTGACCAGAGTTCGATTCACCCTGGCAAAAATGGAAAGAAAAAAAAAAGTAGAAAAAAATCTGGCGTTCTTCCCCCTGGAATCCAGGAAAATGATTGTGTCTACACATAAATTCTCTTTTTTGGCCCATTCCCTTGAAGTAAACATTGCTTTATTCCATCATGAGTTCCAGACCTAAAGTGTGAACCGTAAGAGGTTTCATACCTTTTTCACTGGTGATCCTGGTACCAGATCTCACCTTTGTTTTGAAGTTCCAGGCGGGGCACCATGACGGTGGCAGGACGGTGGGTGAGGGCTGTAGCACCTCTCCACAGCCTGGGTTGATGGGAGATGCTGGAGAGAGTTTTTCACGGTGGAAAACAGTGGGCTTTGGGCTAATTGGAACTGGGGTGCTGGCGTTTGAGTACGGATGCTGCGCCCGCTTATCTAATCAGCAGTTAGAGGAAGTCGTTTTTATCTGTGCAGTGCATCTCCTCTGAACCGAGAAACCCCATTTGAGCTTGGGAGAACTATTATCTCACAGCATCTGAGCATTAGCTGCAGCTGGTCTCGAGCTTGTTGGGATGGGATGTGCGCTGTGAAACAGTCTCACAGAGAAACCCGTCCAGGGCTGAACTCCATCCAGGGCTCGGGTATCTGGGTTTCCCGGTTTCTTCTGAGGAACAGCTCAAAGCATGTCATTTAGATTCGTGTCCAGGCCTCTGGTTTATTTAGTTCCTTACTCCTTTTCGTAGTTGACACATTGTGCAGTGCTTTTGATGGGGCACCTTTTAAAGATTCTGTCGTCTTCATCTTCCAATTTGCCGTCTCTGCCTGCGGTGCCTGGTGGAGACCACAGAGGTTACCATACATCACCAAACCAAGAGGAGGCCAGTTGGAAAGATTCTCATTTTCCTGAATTTCCCAAAACGTGAGACACAGCATCAAATATATATATATATATATATTTTGCCTACTGTCTAAGTCTTTCAAGTTTTGAAGAGGGACTATTATGTAGCAGGTTCATTGCTTCCCATTTAAAAGTAAATGTTAAGTTTTTTCTGACCTCTGTTTTGTGGGGCAGTGCAAAACACTTGGAAATCATGATCTTTGTGGAACATCTTGACACGTTGTTACACAAAATTAAAATAAGTGATTGTGTGCTGCATGGGGTACCATCCTGTACTGGGTTTTGGTATATAAAGTGAGACCAGGCAGCAGAGGCTTCTGTGTGTAGTGCCTGTGGGGTGTGTGTGTGTGTGTGTGTGTGTGTTCTGTGTGGTAGTCAACAGGACACCACAGTGGGTTGCGTGGAGGAGCATCTCTGTGCCTCGGACCCAGCTGCAGTGATTCCATCCTGCTAGCCCTGGCAGGTCGCCTCCCTGTGCGGTGAGGGTGTCACCTTGCCCATCGCTGTAACCAGGGGGCCGGCGGGGCTGCGAGGTAGGGCCATCCGTGCAGCGGCAGCCGTGGGTGTCATTATCATCCATCAGGCATGCTTGCTGTGAGATCTCTGCGGGATCTGGACACCAGATGAGCACGTGCTCAGGTCACCTCCTGGCAGGTGACTTGGAGGAGAAGCACCAAGGTGGTGACCTCACAAGACGCCGAAAATTCCCAAGAAAGAAGGCAAACGGGAAGCAGCACGTGATCAGTGTGGCAAGACCAGAGGGTCTCAGCAAACTCCGGGTCCTTCCCAGCGGCTGGAGAGAGCGGGATACAAGGCAAGGCCTGGCTGGAGGGTGGAGGGCTCATGAATGTCCCCCCACCAACCCCGCCGTGGTGAGGGCTGGCCCACCGGGAGGATGTGCTTGGGGACGAGGGACTCGCGGCACTGAACTGTCAGGTCATCTGAGGGCCAGTGTGTCCTGCTTGTACTCGGAGATCAGTGACCACACGGTTGGAGGCTGTCAAGGTGTGTGTGACCGAAAGCAGGGCCCCTGCTGGAGGCCAGGCTGCTCTGGGCCCCGCCCTCCTGTCACCTCCCCACTGGGTTCACTTTAGGATTTGGGACTGCACCGTTTAGGTTGGCTTTGTGCTTCGTTTGAACTTGTGTTTCTGTGACTCTTAGGACATGAGGCCCTTCCATTCAATACCAGTAATATTGACTGAGCCCTTCTCCCTGGCTGGCTGATGCAGCCGCTGCCTCGCAGACCTTAGCAGTTACAGCTTGCAGACTGATCGCCCAGTGCCGTAAGGCACGGCAGAGTGCTCACAGGGACATCAAGTTTTCTCTAAAGAAAGTGGACAGAAGGGCTTGTTCCCAGCTGGGCTGGGGAGTGGGGCCATGGGGAGACTCAGGGAGCTGAAGTTCTCACAGAGGCGCGAAGGTGAGTCATGTCTGACCTTAGGAAACGCGTGGTAGTTGGGAGGGGCAGAAGTGGGTGGGCAACGTCACAGCCAGGGCCCCCGTGGCCAGCTCTGGGAGCGAGCTGTGGGGTTTGGAGGGGACCCCGCCAAATGTTTCCTCCAGACCTGAGTGCTGGCAAGATCATCTGGGGACAGCAAACGGGGAGAGATGTCCTGTGCCTGAGCTGGGAGGGGCCGGGTGGGGAGGTGATTCCCAGCAGTGGGCACAGCGTGTTCCACGCGGTGTGGGCACGTGAGTGAAGGGACTGCAGCAATTATCTTAACAGAACGGGAAATGGACCCAGAGTTGGGGTTGGCTGGAAGTCCGTTGACAAGTTTGTAGCCGAGGAACTGTCTGGAAGGCAGGGCATGGGAGGGGTGGACGGAGCTGGTCTGGCTGTGCCAGGAGGGGTGCTAAGCACCAGGGCCTCGGGAATACATGTGTGTGATTGTCGGGAAGAGAAAGCGAGGGAGGAAGCAGAGAATCAGTTGCTTGATTCGGGTACAATTTTCTGGAAAGAAACATGGTGTAGAAGTTACCGGGATAGAGGTTTTAGGGAAGATGCGAAGCATGAAAGGGAGGACGGAGGGGCTGGGAAGGGGCCTTCGGGAGTTGGGTGGTAGCTTCCCAGAGGGCTCGGTAGGGGTGGAGGCCCAGATCGAAATGTAGCGGAACAGGAGGGGCCGGGGAGCTCAGGCAGCCGGCAGACAGTAGGGATGCGGGGACGGGCCAGGAGCAGGCTGTGAGGATGCAGCCAGGGAGGGTTCTCAGGGTGGCCTGTGTCAGAGGAGGATAGTTAGGTCTGTTAGAAGGCAGATGGGAAGGAGTGACTAGAGAGAAAGGACTAATATACGACAGCCCAGTGGAGCCCCAGCGCAGGCAGGCCCGGCCACCCAGGGGCTGGGCTGGGGTGTGTCTGCCTTTCCTGCCCCCCACCAGGCCCTTGTGACCCTCTCCCCTCCTGCATTCAGTCTCCATTCGGGAATGCCACGTCCGATGGGCCCTCCCTGACCTAAAGTGGCAGCACCGACCTCTCGCTCTTCGCCTGTCCCCACGTGCAGGGAAAGCACGCCCCTGGGCTTTGCTCACTGCATCCCAGCATCCGGTGGGCGCCCAGGATGCGTGTACCGAATGCATGGGATGGCGGCCCAGCTCTCTCAGGCAGAGAGCTGGCAGGACAGCAGAGAGCGCTTTTAAGTTGAGGGTTCATCACGTGGATGTTTTAGGCCCCTTTTCTCAGTGGGTACCATGGGTATTTGGGGCGGAGAGCCCTTCCTGGGCTGACTGTCCTTCCCCCCACCAGGGGCTGTTTAGCCCCCTGTGTCCCACCTCAACCCCCTCATCATGATGCCCAGGTGTCACCACGTTTCCCCACTGAGAACCATCTAACCTGAACACCGTTGTCCTCACGTGGTCCCATGTGCCCACTCACGCGAGCTTCACACTGCAGACAGGCGTTTTGTGGCTGACTGTTGAAGATTTTTTAATACAGTCAGTAGTGTCCCAGAACCAGAAGTATGACTTTTTTTAAAAGGGCATAACCTATAGAAAAACGGGGCCCGGAGAGGTTGGAATACCCCAAGCCTGGCATTTCCAACCCACGCTTCCAGTTTTCTTTTTTTGTTTGTTTTTTGAATTTTATTTATTTATTTTTTATACAGCAAGTTCTTATTCGTTCTCTATTTTATACATATTAGTGTATACATGTCAATCCCAATCTCCCAGTTCATCTCACCACCACCCACACCCCACCCCTGCTTTCCCTCCTTGGTGTCCATACGTTTGTTCTCTACATCTGTGTCTTTCATTTCTGCGTTGCAAACTGGTTCATCTGTACCATTTTTCTAGATTCCACAGATATGCATTAATACACTGTAGTTTCATTTTGTGCCTCCAAAGGAGTGTGTGAACTTGGAAATGCTGGTTATTTTTACAAAGAGAAACCAATGATGGGCTTCTGTCCATCTTCTTCTGACAACCTAAATCCGGGATCACATTGTACCTAGTTGGTTTACTGAGGGAAATAAAGATAGATTCTTACCTATTAAAGTAGAGAGATAAGCAGTATGTTCTGTTTTAGGGTTTTGGTCCCCATTTTATTCTCTGCTTTGTTCCATCTGTGTTGAAAGCATACTTAGCTCTGGGGATAAAACAACCAACCGACATTTTGTTAACTTTCCTTCTACATGGGGTTTCAGAAAGAAATGGAAAAAAAAAAAAAAAAGCTTTTGAGCTGTGGTTGCCAGTTGCCACCTGTCCTATCTGGTTAGGACATTTCTGATTTGGGAAGTGTAAATATAACCCAGAAAAAAAAAAGCTTCCCCTCCTTTTATGCAAAAGTAGAAGCCTAAGCAGAGCCGAGCCCTAACCATTGCCCTGTAAAGTTTCCACAGTACCAGTTCGATGAGATGAAAACACTTGCTCGGTTGAGCCAGGCCCCAGGAAGCCGCCTTCCTGGTCCCACAGCCGTGGGGTGGGGTTGAGGCTGAGCCCACTGTAGCCGCCAGATAAGCCCAGCACCCTGCAAGGTCTTAGCAGGAACTGCAGTTCACACGTTACCGCAGAGCCGCTCAGAATTGTAAACCCTTTGCCTGTTAGGACTTGGCGGGGGGACAGGAGCTTACGGGCAACTAGGAGACTGTCTTCAGGTTCTCGGGCTGGAATCAAAGCTTCCAGGCTCTCGTTATCTATTGGTAGTCGGTGGACTACCGTGATTGGAAGGATTTACACCGAAGAAATGGGCAAATGCTACAAATTAGGAGTTTTTCTTCTTTTTTTTTTTTTTTGAGAGCTAGTTTACCCGCATACAGTGGCTTAACTCTGGTTGTAATGTCTTGACAGCTCCAGTGGAAAGCAGGAATTATCTTACTGATGGCTGTGTGGGGTGGGTGTTTTTTGGAGGGGGTGTTAGGGAAGTCTCAGTCTGTTGGGGAGACCGGGGGCAGTGAGGGGTAGATGCAGCTTGTCCAACACGAATAGATTCCAAGTGACGCTTTGCTGTTGATGTCACAAACTGGAAATGTCACAGCAGCTAGATTCTCTGTATTAATAAGTAGAATGCTGCTTTAGCAGTTTAGTTTCGCTGCTGGGGGAGTGCGATTAGAAAGGATTCTGTGTCTTATTTATGAGATAGTATTATTATTATTATTGCTGTCATTTCGGTTTGAAGAACTTTAAATGCAAAGCGAGACTTGTCTGCATTCCATCAATATGTTGCTAAATTACAGTGATTTTTCCAGGAAAGCATTGGGTTCACGCCGTTCTTCAAAACACATGGGATTGAACTTGGTCTTCTCAAAAATGTTTCTGTATTGAGTTCCTTGGATGAAACACAACCCTGAGATGTGGGTACAGATCTGGGAGGTGACCTCTGTGATGGTCCCTAAGTATGTGGTGGCTTCACTGGGACATTTTCTCAGCGAGGGCCCAGCAATGCGTGAGCGGCCTGGGGAGCGGTTGGAAAGCTAATCGCCATTGGAGGACCAGAGAGGCTCTTTCCGACATTCGTGCTCGAAGCACCTGACCCTGGCAGCAGCTGGATTAACGGAAGAGTCTTCGTGCCCTACTTTGAGGAGTGCCCTACTTTGAGGAGTGAGTTTAGCTGCGAGGATCTTTCAGCAGGTCTAGGGCATGTCTCGCGAGGCTGCCTGCCAGGAGAACACTTCCCCTGCAGGGGATGTGGCTGCAGGCTGTTGATTTCCACTGAAATCACCCGGGCCTGATTCCGGTGAAGCCCTGAACATCCGGTGTCTTCCCCGCAGGGTGGGGTGTGATGGACGGAAGGCCTGCAACCCCAGGGCCTCACTGTGCTGACAGAGCGCGTGGCAGAGACGGCCACTTTCCTTTTCAGAATGAAGGACTGCCACGCTAGAGGTGAAATCCTGCTGAAATGAGAAAAGGACGTTATGACAGCCCTGCAGGCAGCTCTGTGATTGTTTTTATTGTTATTCTTGGAATCCGGCAGAATTTTCCTCCTGTCACAATATCTCTACTCTCTCCAGTCAGACGCGGTAACAATAAAAATATGACTTAGCCTGTACTCCCCCCAGCACTTCTGATGGCCTCTGTTTCCCCCCACCCCCCATAATGTTAAATGATGACGATTAACTATTATCGGGTATAGAGAGCACTTAGGTAATCTTAGCATTACGGTTCAGGCGGCCTTTGGCGAAATTCATGTTCAGTAGACAATGCTGTGGTTTTAAGTGAGAAGAGAAGGGAAGAGAAGGGAAGGGGAGGGGAGGGGAGGGGAGGGGAATTATTTTGTCATGATCAACACGACACTTACAATTTTAAAGAAGTGCTATTATTATAAATATGTGGACTCACTGCTGATTTTTATACTTGAAGCCAGAGCTATAGGTGTTAACAGTTAAGGGTTTGTATTTGTTCATTTGTTTGTGTTTCCCATTTCAATAGCTTTTTTTTTTTTTTTGACTGATGGAGTATCTCCTAACAAGGCATCCTTAAAATCAGCCTGCCCTGTGCACGCACACACATGCACACTCTCTGCAGGGTAGGTGTGGGGTCCTTCCAGCCAGGTCCTCGCAGGCAGCTGGACTCCAAACCTTCTGAGACATGGTGACCTTGAACAGCCCTTGTTTGGGAAAAGGTTTCATGGATGAATGACAGCCAACATTTCTGGAACATATTTGTGAAATCTGGGAATCACCTATTCCAGGGTAGCACTGTCCATGGAATATAATAAGACTCACATAGATAATTCTCAATTTTCTAGGAGTCACATTAAAAAAGAAAAACGGCACAGCTGGGACGAATTTTTATATATATTTTATTTAACTCAGTATGCCCCAAATTTTATTATTTAAACGTGCTGTCAGTATAGACAATCATTAATGACCGTTTTACCCCTTTTTTCTACTGAGTCTTTGAAACCCAGTGTGTATTTGAGGTTTGCAGGACATCTCAATTTGGATTGCCCATGTTTCAAGGCTCAGAAGCCTCCTGTGTCCAGCAGCTGCCTACTGGACGGAGCAGATCTGGGATTCTATGGAAGTATGTGTCATTACATCATAGAAAACCTTTTACAATTAATTCTTGCTGAAATTAAGCCCCAAAACTAGAGTCTTCCACTTTCTGAAAGTAGTTTTTAAATCAGTTTTATCTTCAAAACATTTTCTCAATTGTCATCACAAAGGAATTGGAAATTTTGCATTTTAGTTCTTCTGGTTTTGGCCACATTTGATTTAGAGAAAACCTACGTCCGGTTCCATTTTTTTTACATCATTTGGATTTACTTAATGTAGCTCTGTTTCAGCCATAGGTTTTGTAGGCATTTGATTAAGTACAAAGTAACAGGAATAAAGCAAAATGTAAACATGTAAAATAAAATAGTTTTCCAAAGCATAGTAGCGGAATGAAATACAGAAATCTACTATTTTTTCTTGTTTTAGTTTTCATCCATTCATTTTATTCTCATGCACTCTCCATGGTCATTTTGGGTGGTAGGAAATCCTTTTGATTTTGAAGCAAGGCAACTGTTTTAGAGACGTAAAGCGCATTTCCATAAGAGTGCCGTTAGGACAGGCACCACACGAACTGAGCTCCAAAACCGGGCACCACCATATTGGTGAACTTGTTTGCAAAAATTGTGGAGAATGAAGCTTCTTGATAACGTCCCAAAAGATGCTGCTGCAACCTGATGAAGCAATGGGGCAGAGGTGGTAAAGGAGAGGCTTCTTTCTTTTATTGTAATGTGGGAAAGGAAAGCAGCCGGTGCCTGTACTGCACCCTGAGTAAACAAGCCTGGGGTTTCATCTCGGCACCAGGTCCTGCTGCCCGTGCATGGGGCACCCTGGCACCCAGCTAGGCTGAGCTGTGTGCAAGCCAGACCCCAGCCTTCCTGTGCAAGGACGCCTCATGCTTACTTACTGGCTCGCTTCTTGCATCTCAGGAGACAGCGTGTCCCTGTGTGGCTGCTAGGTTTCCTGAGCACAGCAGATCCAAAGAGCCGCAGAGGCAGCACTGTGGCTTTGATTGTGCTGTCGCTCTCTCAGGCTTTTTTTCTTTCTTTCCTCCTGTCTTTCTTTCCTTCTCTCTCTCTTTCTTTCTTTCTTTCCTTCTCTCTCCCTTCCTTCCTTCCTTTCCTTCCTTCCATCTTTTCTTTCTTTCCTTTTTTCCCTCCCTCCCTTCCTTCCTTTTCTCCCTCCCCTTCTTTCTTTCTTTTTTTCTTTCCTGCCAGTGTTTCTTCCTTCCCGTCTTTTTTTTAATATTGATCTTGGAAACAGTTTCATCAAGGTTCTCTAACTTGGGTCCAAGGACCAATAATGGAAACCTTTAGCTCAGGAACAAACTATCTTAGGAGGCCTCAAGGAGAGGCTGCTCCAGTGCCCTCAGGTACCGCATACCTGTGCGATAAGTAACCTAATGTAACAGTACAGTCGGCAGTGACGGGAAGACTCACAGCCTCCCAAGTTCAAGGTCACTGGCTCTTGCCTTTTGCTGCTTGTTAAATGGAATAGACAGGGATGACCTGGTTCATGATTTGTTGAGAAGAACCACGTCTTTGTACAAAAGGGCTGTACCAGGAAAAACCATCATGGGGAAGGGTTGCCTCTGGAGCTGAAGAGCACACCTTCCCCAGCTGAGCACACATGGAGGAATGCCGTGCCGCCAGGCTGGGTTCCAGGCTGCTGCACCTGAGTGCATGTGCCCAGCACTTGTCCTCAGGGGCCCAGATTTTTCCATTGCTCACACTCACTTTGTAGCTTCCGCACCGTCATTCCCCGCTGAACCCCAAGCACCTGCTTTTGAATATTTGAGGCAAGCCTTTCTTTTTCTTTTAGGAATAGTTAAAAGTCCCTTTGGAACCTTAGACCTTTGCACGAAAGTGTTGACTTAGTCTGGGGAATGCTGTTGTTTGGTTCAAAAACACAGTTAAATTGTAAAGTAGTGAGAATCGTTTTCTGGGTTGACATAAGTTCACCCTAAAAAATCACCCCCGGAAGATGATGAGTCCAGCTTGTTGTAGGATTGGAAGCGGAGCTCCCTGAATGCACTGCCTGCATCTGCAGGTACATTGAATGAATCAGACGTTTTCCCTAAGTGCATCCTGTGTAAGGTAGTATTTAAAACTGGCTTGGAAAGGATGACCATCTTGCTGTGTATTTGCCGTGCGCGTCTCCTCGTGCGTGGGGGATGGACAGGCCACGTCCTTTGCAACTCCAGATTCGTTTCTTTGTCCCTCCCGATGAGTCCTTGAAGAAGCCCTTCGGCGCCTGTCTCCCCCATTCTCTTTACAGGTTGGTACCATAAGGACCTGTCATCCACATCTCACCTCTGTACCCATTGTACTCTGGGAAATATATTTCACAACTTCCAAGCTGTGTACCTAAATTCACCTGAGCACACCTGGCCTTCCTGCACTCCATCAGTGCTGAAAATGCAAAACCAGCCTAAGATGCCGTGAGGCACGTGCGCCGCCTTTGGATGTGACCCGCCCTGAGGGCACCGGATGCCCGGTGCCCGTGCGTTGCGTCCAGCTAGATGTCAGGGTCCCTGCAGGCAGCACTTCTCCTGCTGCTTCTCCAGCCCGTAACACAACGAGGGGAAAAGCAGGACGTAATGAACATCCTGACACTCAGAAATACCAGATCCAGTGTATTGTGAAAATCCTCTATTGTGTCTGTTCATGAGACTGGCTGTAGAAATAGAAAATCGTTTCAGTTGAAAGTCTGGAAACAATATTTTAACCATCGAAGGAAAATAGTTAACACAAATGGGAAGGAAGCAATACTTAACACAGTTGAGGGGAAAATAAAATGTCATCTAAAACTTTAAATCCATATGTATGGGAAGTAAAAGGGAAATGAATATTTTCAGTTTTGCTGTATAATTAGGATTTGCTTTGCGGTCCAGAGTCTGTGAAGGGCCCCCCCCCCTCTGGGCTTCTCCCAACCCTTAAGGGGACAAATAATCCGAATTCACAGCATCCTGGGATCTCAGAAATTATTAGCATGCCCTACATTGAAAATGTTTACAGGCGTAGACTCTGGGTTTGTTTGCTCCTCTTCAGTCTGGAAAATTGGAAAGAAATCCGATTGCTCCTTGACATGGTATTGAAAACTGTACTGTCTTCAAAGTGCTATCACTGAATCCATCCCAAGCTGCTAGACCAACTGTCATGGGGAGTCAAAGCTGTGTGAGAACCGGCATCCACAGGGGTTAAATGGACAGAGGGACCTGAAGGGTCCCTGGTAGGGTTGTGGCTAAATGGCTAGCCCAGGTTCTAAGCAGTGTCAGCGTTCCAGATTGCAGGGAGCAAGCTGGAGGTGGGGATTGAGCCAGCCTTGGAGGACTGATTAGTGAGAGAAATGTTTGTTAATTACCTGCTCCCTCCCAAGCACCCTGCTAGGCACAGGGGCGACTAAGAAAGGTGAGATTCCGGGGCTCAAAGAGTTTACCTGCTGGTGGAGAGAGGAAGGATGCAGCTGAGCAGAGAGAGAGAAATAGTAAGAAGGGAAAATATAGAAACAAAATATTTCTTCTTGTCCGGCAGACAGTTCTGCCTGGTTATAAACGTCTGCTTCATAGTAATGAAAACGTTTAGCTTGATGCTTTGAAGTTCATGCCCGCACTGACTGCAATATGACCGTACCCCTAGGGAAAAGGTGAATGGGCGCATCTGTCTGCACGTGCTTGAAACCAGGCCAATTTAGGAAAGCTTCTGAGGCTGACTGCTTCCGCCACCCCAGCACTCACGGAAGCAGCCGTGTACACAGCTTGCTTGCTCTCTGCTCTGTGTCTGCGGTAGGGATGGATTCCCAGTCCCATGAAGCATTCCAGACCAAAGTCCCTGAGTGGTCCTGAGCCCAGGGCTCAGCATCCTTGATAGGGGATGGCCGGCCTGTGTGGGCACCTCGTGAGACAGCCTGCTTGAGGTTTCGAGAGACACTGAATGTTAGAAAAGCCTTGAAGGAATCTGCTTCTGTCCAGAGCCATCCCTGCTATAGCAACGCTTTCTCCGAAGTGTGGGAGCCCCACCAATCATTGGAGGCAGTAGACCAGGCCCTCGAAGCACCTCCTTCTCCCAGCCGATGTGTTCCGGTTCCCTCCGAGTGTGATGAAATAAACAGGATCGTCTGTTTGCTCCGCCTCTCCTCACTGTTCTCACGGTCCCTGGGCATTGCACGGTGTGCCCAAGTCTCCTGAAACCCGGCACCAAAGGGCCTCGCTGGCCGTGGCTGGGGATGCAGGTGAGAGAGGAAGCCCAGTCTCTGCCCCGAAGATGAGCTCCCCTTGGTCCAGATCTACCTCTGTCCCCAGGGTGCGAGGGAAGACCGCATGTCAAAGCCAATTTTGTTACCGTGCAGGAGTCTCTGCTGTTAGTTCATAAACACGTGGGTACAGAACACATCTTCTGTCCTTTTGAACTTTAATGTGCTAGTTCTGCAGAGCAGGGGCCACGTAGGAATAGAGCCTTCCTGATTGGGTGCGGGTTTCTCCTAGGTGCACAGTCGGGTCAGATGTGTGCAGCCAAGACTTGGGTTCCCCGCCAAATAAGAACTCATCGTCCGTTGCTCAGAACAGCTCTCAAGACTGTCTCCCTCCTCTCGCACCTGTGCCTTTGGCGTTTGGAGTGTCCCGTGCTGTTGGGTACAGTGTGTTTCCTTTCAGCCTGTTAGGGTCCTTCTGGAAGGACTGTGGGTTCCTCGTGCAGGGACAGTGGTGAATAAGAGGGGGCCTCCCGTGACATGTTGGTACCTCAGCAACTTTGCCTGATGAAAATGTAGCCTTTTTTAAAAACATTCAGATAATCTAGTTTTTTAAAGAAGATGAAATTAGCATACCTGTGCTGCTAATGACTCCACTCTGTCTGATCCCCGATTCCCTTAGGATCTTTGCCCCGCTATCAGGACCAGCAGATATAAAAAGGAAGCAGTTCACGGTAGTTTGTCAGCAAACCAGGCCTAAGGTCAAAGTCTTGCTTTTAAACCTAAGTTTCTAAAAGGTTCTTAAAAGGAGCAAAGCTCACACCGTGCATCAAAGCAAAAAGCAGAAAAATATACCATTGTTCCCACTGAAATTCTTCCTCCATCCTATTTTATTCCAGATGAAGCTAGTCTTGCAAACAGCTGTGTCTATGAGATCTTTCATCGAGTTTAAGTTTTACTTTTGTAAATAGAAACGTTATCTTTAAACAAATCGGTCCACTCCTTCAATCCAGAATTTCCACAGCTCAGTTGAAACGTCGGGTGTCGTGTCGCGTAATTTCGTGAACCATTCACATGCAGGTGGTACACCATAAAGACGGAAAGATTTCTTAGAAAGTTTTAAGTGAAAGGGAAATCAGGTAGAAAGTGTGCTTGAAAATATTAGGTACGTGGGTGGTCTTTGTGATGCTTTGTGTAGTCATCACGGTTTTGCTGCTGTGACTGGATTCCCAACTCTGGGTCAGGAAGGCTCACATTCCAAGATGCACAGAGAAACAGGGGAGCCTGGAGGGAAGGATGCTTTACTGTCATCGAAGGAGGAAGTATGTCCTTTTCTTCATTTGGGAAGAATAAAGAAAATGCCAAGATTTCCCTATGAGATGCCCGAGGCATTTCCAGGAGAATTCCCCTTTCAGAGAGACACATCTGTAGATGCCCATCAGTCGGCCGTACCTTCCAAATAGTCAAACAGGGAAAGGAATTCAGTTTTTAAGTTTGTCAGAAAATTTTAATTATTTGAAATCTTCAGCTGCTGCCACTGGGAGTGACAGGCCCGACGTTTCGGAGTCCATGGAAAGAGCATGTGATTCCCACAGGAAACAAAACGAAGACGCAGCACGACTGATGAGTGATTTCAGGAGATGCCCCACAAACTGGCTGTTAGCAAACATTCTCACCTCAAGAAAAATAAAGAGTAGGGTATGTACATTGAGAAACAGTTATTTTTGGCACATTCTTTGAGGTCAGATACCTCTGTGAGGTGCTGCTTCCTCGTTACTATGGCGCAAAGGTCAGAACAAGAGTGCGGTGGTTCTGAAACCATGGGCGTCAATCAGAGCAGCTACGGAAGCTCCGCCCACTTGTGGAAGGAGGCCGGCCGCCATGTTGATTCAGGAATGAACAGATGGATCCCATGGCAGGTGTGATCAAAGCAGGCAGCTCTTCTGAAGGTAGACAAGGGAAAAAGTAAAGAAAACACAACTTGAGATAGTACAAAACCATTATTATTTTATGCATAATAGTACCCACTCACTTAATAAAATGCCCCAGAATCATGCCCTACAGATGCCGACACCCTGCCCTTAAATGACCCGCCGTTAGTTGGAGGGAGACAGAGTGTGGACAGGTGGGACAGGTGGGCATCACTCTCTCTGTTTTACAGATGAGAGCGTTCCCAGCATCTGCCCAGACCGTAACAAGGCCTAGAAGGGTAGTTGGTGCTTAGAGTCCCCCGGCCTCCTTGGGCAGGTGGTGGTTATACAGTTAATGAGGTTAATTAACTGATCTTCAAATCACACAACCTGTGTGAACCCAACTTTTCTGATCTTAAATCTTTCATTCTTTTGACTGTTAGTTTTACCATTTTTATTTTAAGTGTGTGTGTTTACGATCTTTGTCACCGTTCAAAACACAAGTATAGCTGAGCGACGTTGGACAGTACTGTCTTGTATTCTCAATGGGATTGGGAAAGTGGTGGGAGAATGTGGCCCCGATCGCTGCAGTCCAGCTGGCATCACCGTGCGGTGTTCGCAGGGCACAGAGGGAAGGGTGAAGGGGATGAGGAAGGCAAGACCAGCCTTCCCGAGGGGACAGAATACACGAAACGCTGCCGGAGCCAGAAAACCCCACAGGACAGGCCAGGAACGCAATCAGCTTTGATGAGAAGAGTGTAGGCTTTTTAGAAGACATGACATATGTCCTGTTCCCTCAGGAATGCGTGGGATTGTAAGAGCTTGATGGGAGAGGGGTCAGGTGGGGCACATATCCGTGGGCCGAGGAAGCATCACTGCAGCTTTGGTGTCTGCGTGGGCCGAGGCGTCCCCTGGTCTGACCTCAGAGGAGGTGCTCCGGAGACGTATTCCCTGGGCAGTCACGGCCCTGGGTGAGGGAGTTGGGGCGGGGAGTCGCTGGCTTCGCTTTCCCCGCAAATGATTGCAAGTTGAACCCTTTATTCCGTTGCCTTTCAACAAGAAATCCCGTTACCTGGATCCCCCCAATTGAAACCCTATCCCATTCAGGGCATGCATTCTTCTAGGTGAAGTCGTGTTCTAGGAGCTGTGAGAAAGGAGTTCGGGGCAGATGGGAACCCTCTGTGCAAAGTTTGAGTCCAAGCTTTGGAAACCAGACAGCTTGTCTTATTTATTTTACAAATTCATCCAGAAAGCTGTTGGAATTTTGGAAAATTCCAAAAGTAGGGATGAGAACCCACGTGAGGAACAATTGAAATGATCCCCAAGTCAGACGGAGGTGTCGGAGCAGATCTTCCGCGGATGCAGTGGCCGTGAGGGGCGTGGCCCTGGGTGGGCCCTGCGGACATGCAGGCCTGGGTGTCACTCAACATCACCATCGTGACCACGTGGCTTTGAGGCGCCTCCCCCCACCCCTTCCTGAGCACCCAGTGCAGCTGCCCTGAGCTCCAGAGGCCATGGTGGGAAATCCTGGGACACGGAAGCCCCTTCAGGGGTCCCAGGGGTCACGGCCATGCTCTGTTTCTCAAGAAGGCAGTAGAGACCTCCCCTCCTCCCCTCTGTTGCCACCTCCGTGGGTTTTCCTGGTGCAGAGGCCATTTCAACTCTCAGAGCCTAGAGAATAGAGTGAATTGAGCAGGTGAGACAGGTCAAGTCTCTGAACCCATGGTAGCCCAGGCCGTGGTGCTTCCCATGACCTTGAGACAGCATGCAGGTGATTCTGCAGCTGGAGAGAGACCCCTCCAGGACTTGGAGACAGGTAGATGGGAAGATAATTCTGAGAGCGTGTCCCCCAGTAGACTCGGCCAGCAGCCCTACATCACGTACAGATAACCACCTCGGTCTGAGCCATTGCAAGTGTGTCTCTGAAGTGTAAAACTATTTATGCTGTTCGATTTCCCATCATTTTCTGGTCTTTCATTTCCTCTCATTTGCATTGGTTACTCATAAATGTAGATCTTCAGTGCGATTTGTACAACCGCTCTGTGTGTCAGTCTGTGAAAAGAAATCTTGGGGCCAGCCGAGCTGCCGGAATCGCTTGGTCCCCACATGCCGGTGGGGTCAGCTTGAAGTGGGATCACAGTGAGCCCGGCCTGGGCTGCTGACCACCAGCAAACAGAGGACAGTGGGCTTCTGGTTCACTCACTTACTGTTGAAGAGCTGCTTTTGAACATCCTAGCTGTGCTTTTTAGCAGAAAGGTCTGGTGTCTTCACACGATGACTCTAGTTGTTTAATTCAATTTGTGGACTACACCTCTGGGCAAAACGAACAGATTATAACCTTTATAAGTTCTGATTCGAGATCATTGAAATCCTCACCATATCACCATAGTCCATTAGATCCTTTCCTTTTTTATTGTCTATTAATAGAAAATACCCAAGCATCTAGTGCCTTGTAGTTTTATGATCTGGGAAGGAGTGGATTTAACCATTGTACTAGTTTTTTTTAAGTTTAAAAAGTCGTTTCTCATGCAGAGAAATTGTATGCCTTAATAAACTTGATGAACTAAGATTTGCATGATTACACCTTAAGGTTGAAACACATTTCATTTCATCATTTCCCAGAAGGGGCACTGAATTCACCCATTTCCTGTTTTTAATCTCAGAATGTTCTGTATTTCCTCCATATATCTGCTTTCCTGGCAGCAGGACCCTGGAAGCAATTGACAGCAAACTCTTTGGCCTCAGATGTCTGCACTCGGCACGTAGTTGCCATCAGATCTACAAGATCTCTGCACAGAAAAGGAGGCGTGAGGCAAATTCGCTGTCCCTACTGTGCGCAGAATCGTTCAGCCAGCTGGTCCGTGTGCCCCTGTAAGGCTGGGCCTGGTGCCAGATCTCGTACCGGGTCTGACCTCATAGTCACAGTTCTCATCCACAGGCCACCTCATCCAACATCTCGGTCATGTAGCATTTGCGGGGCAGGGAGCATTTCTTCACAACTAAGTATTCTAAATTACTCAAGCCTACTCCATTTTACGTTCATTGTGTTTTAACCCTTCTGGATAAGGAATCTTTGCTAGAACCTGCTAGACCCCCCGAGATCCTTTTAAGAATATCTTGAATATGCTCTCACCTTTTCTTCTTAAGTCCTTCTCACTGTTGTAAACACTTAGACCCAGCACGTTGGAGAGAGTGTTGCACGCACACGCTTGGCGAACTGTGAGCCCTGCCAGCAGGGAGGTTTGTATCATCAGGGCGTTCGCTTGCTCATCCATTTATTCATTCCTTCAGCAGACATTTCTCACACCTGCAACGTAACGTACAGATGACAACTGTGCAGTCTTCTTGTGGCCAGAAAACTTACCTGCACGTGTCCAACCTTAGGTCCTGAACGTGGCTTCGGAAATAGTCATTGTGGTGTGTATGGAACTTATCACTCACTGTTGCCTAAATGACCCTGGCCTTGAATTCTCTCCTCTGTTTGGATAATATTTTCAGTCTCTTCCTTGACCTTCTAATTTGCAACTTTTAATCTGCTGGGTGTTAAGAAAAGAACCACTTAATCGTTTCCACAGCTGCCCACGACGTGGAAGACAGATGCCCCCGCCGAGCGTGGAGGGACTCACCCATGAGTAAACAAGTGAATTTTGGCTGAAAGGTTTCCTACTTCTCTTTTATTGGTTGTCTCAGAGGTCAGTTTTACTTTTTTTCTCCTTCCGGACTTGTTGCTCTAGATGTAGATCGTTGTCGTTGTAGATGGCCGCGTGGCTTCTGAGTAAGGGAAATGGCATGGGCATGAGATCAGTAGGTGATGCTCTTGAGATCCTCAAGTTTATATTTCTAAGGTTTTCAATCTCTTTGATCTTTATTCAGATCCTTCCAATTTAAGTTTTCGTTGTGCTTCTTTCTGTCGCTTAAACCGGCAGCCTCCAAATCAAAATGAAAGGCTCATAGTGGGCAAATGAAAGGCTTTATCTAGTGGGCAAACAGATCTCCTTACTTCTTTATTAGAAATGTTATTTTACTTGGCTCTCAACCATGACATACCTTGGAATAACTGGCAAGCCTAATAGGAATATTTTGTCTTTGCAGGGGGTAAAACTTCCTCTGAATTCCACGGGTGGTGTGTATCTTTCCATCTTACATACCGTTAGACTTTTTAAATACTTGGTTTTCTGAAAATAAAATAAAATTGCTTCTCAGCAAGGTTATGGCTTCCCGAATCTCCCTTCCTTGCTTCGATGGCAGAATCTCATCATAGAAGTCAAGCTGGAGAGCCGGGGTCTGGAGGGGCTGCAGGACTGGTTGGCGGCGATGCTTCCCCATGGGACATGCCAGGGGCCACCCTCTTCCCCGCCGTCCCACGGAAGTTGCAGCTCCACTTTTCCCAGACTTCCAGGGCACTTGACAGAGAGAGGAACCTGCTTTTCTGTACCCTCAGCCGTGCCGGCCACAGCTCTGGCCAGAACGTGCTGTCTTAGCCTTCAGACCCTTGACCACCACCGCCCCCCCCCAGGGTGGGTGGGGCTCCTCATGTCGGCCACCACCCACCCACCGTGCATAAGTCTGCTGCTCTTTCCTTTTCCCTTGGCCTGTGAACCCTGTGAAGCCTGCAGGGTTTTGCACTGATGCTTATGAGGGAGACAAGAAGTTTGCCACTCTCCCTCCCATCCCCCTCCAGCCACAACACTGGGGACTCTCTGATGTCACCAGATGCAGTGACTTACCGTCGAAGCCAGTCCTCTGGTGGGGACGTGGGGTCTCCCTGGCCCCAGAGGCTTTGGAAGCCTCATTGCCAAGGACCCAGGGGCTGCATCTCTGCTCTATGAGATCCGCTAGTGAGTCTCTAAATCTGCTGCATTTATTGAAAAGTGTCCACGAGCCTTTCGCCTGTTTCTCCTGGGACCTCTGTTACAAGGAGGGAGGCCCGTTCACGCCAGGGACCCAGCCCGTCCCAGAGCCAGGGTGCAGGAAGTGTATTAAAACTCTGAATGACAAAAGGTCCAGGGAAGGCAGAATTCCCTCTGGAGCATCTGCAGCGGATGGCGCTGGTTGGCGGGTTTTACCCGCGTTTATCTGTAACCCAGGACTTAAAACCCCAGGGCTAGGGGCTTCCCTGGTGGCGCAGTGGTTGAGAGTCCACCTGCCGATGCAGGGGACACGGGTTCGTGCCCCGGTCCGGGAAGATCCCACATGCCACGGAGCGGCTGGGCCCGTGAGCCATGGCCGCTGAGCCTGTGCGTCCGGAGCCTGTGCTCCGCAACGGGAGAGGCCACAACAGTGAGAGGCCCGCGTATCACACACACACACAAAACAAACAAACGAACAAAAAAAACAAAACCCAGGGCTGCCTTCTGTGCAGATGAGCTTCTTCATTTTTTTTTTTTATGTTGGGGGTAGGAGTTTATTAATTAATTTATTTATTTTTGCTGTGTTGGGTCTTCGTTTCTGTGCAAGGGCTTTCTCTAGTTGTGGCAAGCGGGGGCCACTCTTCATCGCGGTGCGCGGGCCTCTCACCATCGCGGCCTCTCTTGCTGTGAAGCACAGGCTCCGGACGCGCAGGCTCAGCGGCCATGGCTCACGGGCCCAGTTGCTCCGCGGCATGTGGGATCCTCCCAGACCAGGGCTCGAACCCATGTCCCCTGCATCGGCAGGCGGACTCTCAACCACTGCGCCACCAGGGAAGCCCCCAGATGGGCTGCTTCTTGATCAACAACCCCCCACTTGGAAGAGCTCAGTGGTTCTCCCAGCCTGGGTTCCCTCCAGGGCAGCTGGACGTTGAGTGCTGTGAGCAGACAGTTAATTTCATTTAAAAGATGAGCCTGTGGGAGGGGGAGCAGAGGAAGGCACTGGGCGGAAAGCAGAAGGGAAAACCAGTGCACAGGTGACCACCGTCTCTCCAGGGCGCTCTGAGCGCCAGGCTGGGTGCAGGAGGGGCATGCGTGGCCCCCTTCCCCCACTGGCCGAGGGCTGCCCCACGGAGGGTGAGCTTCCACTTTCTGAGATGAGAAACCAACTTACCAAAACCCAAGGGAGAAAAAGGACTCAGACAGTTAGGGGTCACGGGCCTTTGGCGACCCTCTTGCATTGCCGCCCTTTGTCCCAAAATCGGAAGGAACAATGCAAAGACTAAGACAGGTAAACAGTGCCCTTGGTGTCAGGCTGTGGCCCCGGGGGTGGGTGTGGCATCCTCGGTGGTGCAGAGAGTTGGCGCCACAGGTCTTCAACATGAGCTGGTTGAGGAAACTGAAGTTTGCCCAGGAAGGAAAACGCGCAGTCTCGGTTTGACGTGGATGCTTGGACCACATCAGGATCCAAGCATCACGTGAGGGGTAGGAAGGATGGGTGATGCACCGTCATCTAGAACGTTCACCCAGGAGGCCCGGAGGTGGAGTCCTGGGGTCTTGGGTGGAGATGGAGACAAGGGCCTTGACCCAGGGCAGCCCCCTCCAGGGCCGCTGCACCCCAGGTGGCGTGCACAGGGGTGAGGTGACACCCACAGGCTGAAGGTTGGCCACCGTCTCCTCGGGACACGGCCTCTCTCGGTTTATATTCGTGTGATTCAGCATGTGAGCCTGTGAAGAATAACCGGAAAGGACCACTCCTGGGAAGGGGCTCCTGAAATGTAGTCTCGAAAGCTAATCAGTAGTTTTCTATAAGAACAATAGTAGTTCTTGGAAAATAAGGAAGGGGGAAGATAGTGCATTCATTTAAAAACCCAGGCGGGCCCCGGGAGGGAACTTTCCATCTGAATTCAGAGACCTCAAAGGCAGGTTGGTGGGCCCCCGCCCCTCAGGCACACGCCATGGAAATGCTAGATAAGGCGTGTTTCTGAGCGCCCTCCAGGCTCCTCCGGTGGGAATGCCTAACATAGAGAACCGCTGCTGGTTATCTCCACGCGCAGAAAACACCGCAAACGAGTTAATTCACGGTTTCTTTCTCATTTTTCCCTTGATTCCATGCTTTACTCTCGTGGCCTGTTCTCATTTTTAAAAACAGTATTTGGACGTCCCAAAGAGGAGCTACCTGCATATACTTATGCTTTCTGTACCTTTAGTCCATTGTTTTGGTCTCGGCTCTCAAGTTGTGTGTTTGATGACACAAGGCAATGTTACCATGTTTTTAACTCTGGCTTTTTAAATACAAGAGAAAAATAACAGATTGGCCTCCGAGAATTACTGGGAATTTCTGGATCTAGTATGGTTTAGTGCAGACGTGCAGGTGACCCTTGCACCATATCCCCCAGCCCACTCGACCACAGGGCAGACGTGTCCCTCTCCCTCCCGGGCTAAGAACTAGGAGATCATCCTCTTGTAGAAGTTTGACTGAGATGCAAGACAGGGTGTGTGAGTGTCAGTGTCTGTCTGGGGGTGTGTATGTGTGTATGTGTGACTGTGTGTATGTTTGTGTGTATATGAGTTTCTGGGTATGTGGGTGTGTATGTGTGTCTCTGTGTACATGAGAATGTGTGTGTTTGAGTATATGTGTGTCTGTGTGTGTATGGGGGTGTGTATGGGGGTATGTCTGTGTGTATGTGTGTGTGTGTGTATGGGGGTGTGTATGTGAGTGTGTGTCTGTGTGTGTCTGTGTGTGTAGGTGTGTATGTGTCTGTGTGTATGGGGGTGTATCTGTGTGAGAGTGTGTGCATATGTGTGTCTCTGGGTATGTGTGTGTGTATGGGGTGTGTGTGTGTGTGTGAGTCTGTGTATCTGTGTGTGTATGTGAGAGTGTGTGTATATGTGTGTATCTGGGTATGTGAGTGTGTGTGACTGTGTGTGCATGGATGTGTGTGTGTGTCTGTGTCTATGTGTACCTGTGTGTGTATGTGGCAGTGTGTGTATGCGTGTGCCTGTCTGTAGGCGTGTGAGGGGGTGTGTATGTAGGACCGTCTGTGTGTGACAGTGTGAGTGTGTGTGCATGGATGTGTGTGTGTGTCTGTGTGTGTCTGTGTGTGTATGGGGGTGTGTATGTAGGGCCGTCTGTGGGTGACAGTGTGAACGTGTGCACACACACTCTGCTCAGCCGCCCCAAATGCAATTCCTGCGCTGCTTCCCTTTCTGTCACTTCTCCATAATTCTCTGCATTTCGGTTGGGCTGCTGTCCCGGGCTTCCTCTTTCCCCGCATTCCTGTATTTCATTACTCGCCCTTGTTCCTCTTCTAGGGCTTATACAACACAGCCAGGAGGATGTGGAAACGCAGTTACAATATGACACACGGGCTGCCGTGTCACAATCGCGCTCCTGGGCCTGTCTCCTGGAGGCTTCGGGATGAGGCGGGAGGAGGGAGGCACGGAGAGGGGAGAAGACAGAATGCAGAAGCGCTGGCGACGCCGGCGTGCTTCTCCTCTAAAGCCTGGAGTTTCCCGCTAGCAAGGCTGCGGAGGCCTGCGGCTGCCATTTCTGCTCTGGAGCCTGGGGCGCCCAGGATCCCCTTCCCGAGGCAAGGCCTGCTTGCCCCGGGCCCCCGCGGGCTCCCAGCTTCCCTGTGTGACTGTCTCTCTGTCTGTCTGTGGGCTGTTAGTCTCCTCCACGTCCCCTCTGCCCAGCCCCCCCACTGCAGCCCCTCCATCCCGACGCCTAACCCAGGGCCCCCAGCGCGGTCCCCTGAGCCGGGACCTCGATGCTCCCTGTGGCCTGGGGGGCCTCATCTCAGCTTCCAGGAGCCTCCAGAACCCAGCCCTTCCCCACTGCACCCCGTCGTCTGGAGGACCTCCGCCACCCATGCAGCTGCCCTGTGTGTCCACTGGGGATGCCTTTTTCCCGCTTCTCATTCTAAACGTGATCCTTCTGGGAGACCAGGCCCCGTATCTCTCTGCTGGTTCCAAGCAGGGGGACTCCCTGGTGCTGGGCCCCCTGAAGTGGGGGGCCTCTCTCCCCCTGCCCCTCTGAGACTTCACCTTCCTGCCGTCAGAGACCCTATTGCCCTCCCTCGGGGCTTCGCACCACACTCTGCAAGCCTTGAGTGTAAGCCGCCCCTGAATGCCAGGTGCCCAGGCGCGCTCAGGGCCTTCCTCATAAACTCCTTCACTGCCGGCCCCGGGGGTCTTCAGAGGCCAGAGCAGCCCTGGTGGGACCAGAGGAAGACGGTGAATTGTTTCCCGAGCGATAACCCCCTGATCTCAGGCACCAGGGTTCAGTCTGCTTTCCCGTCAGGCGTGGACTCATCGGGTGAGCTGCAGGGAGCAGACAGGCATGGGCTGATCAGGTGAGCTGCAGGGAGCAGACAACCCTGGGGGTTGCGGGGAGAACTGGGTCCCAGTCCCCACCGGCAGCCCTGGGCAGGGCAGGCGGCCTGTCTGAGCCTATTTCTCCATTTGTAAAGTGGGGTCGTGGTTTCCTCATGGGGCAGCTTCAAAAAGGAAAGAAACGGGTGCCCAGAAAGCGTTTTGCACAGTAGCTGGTAGCACACCCAGACGGGAGGGGACAGGTTCAGGCCGGGCAGCCCTGCCCTGGATGCAGACGGAGGGGGATGGGGTCAGGCCGGGCAGCCCCGCCCTAGATGGCGCATGCTTGGTACAGCTTGGATGTTGAACGGGAAGAACACGTGACCTAAACTGGTCCTTTTCACACGTTTCTCAGTAAATGGTTTTGAATCACAGAGCTGGTGGCGGCGGGGGGCTGGGGGGCGGGGGGTGGGGGAAACGGAGGAGAAACCTTCCTCATTTCAAAGAAATGTTGCCCGAGGGAAGGACAGGACTTTTTGAGAGACCCTAGTCCTAAGAAACGGCTGAAACCTACTGGGAAGAGTGGGATGTTTCAGGTTCTTGCCGAGAGATGTGAAATGTTGGCTGAAGTGCTGGGATGCGGGGCTGCTGAGTAATGAGTGAGTCCCTTCGCAGGGTGTGGGGTGTCTGTGCCCTGTGACTGCTGGGCCCTCGCCCTCCGAGGGTCTGCACCCCCGAGCCAGCCTTGTGTGCCGGTGTCACATCTGAGGGGACCCAGCCTGAGGCCGGGTGACGCTCTGGGTCCCGGAGCTTCTCGAAGGTGGAGGGAACACAGCAGGACTTCCTTCCCCAAATCCATCTCCAGCGCCCTCCCTGGATCATATCCCAGAGCTTTACAGGGAGGGTGGATATACTGACATCACATTTGTTAGGCACGTAGAGAGTGAGGGGTGAGAGAGGAGAGAGGAAGAGCGGGAAAGCGTCAGAGTTCCGTAAGACAAGGACTATAAAATGCAGAGTATTCAGACTTCTTTCATCCGGGTTCGCAGTAAGTCCACACTAGACACTGAAGAGCTTGTGGCGGCCGCACCTCTGGCCCATGTCCCCTCCTGTGTGAGTTTACTGTCAAGGTGGAGGGTTCCTCACCCGGGAACCTCTCCAGGATGGTTCCCGGCTAAGAAACGGAGGGAGCAGGGACCTCACCATGGCTTCTGGGTACGGTGGAGATGCCTCTGACCACGGGGCTTGGTGGAAGTGGGACGGAGCGGGGCCCGTCTGTGCCCTGGGGACACTGTCCTTCGAGTGTGAGAGTCAGCATGACAGCCTGGCTGTCTACCTTTGAGGCTGTTTCTCTGAGCTGCCTTTGTAAATACATGGGCAGGAAGAGCGGTCTTTGCCACTGACGCGCACACACACGTGCATAGACACGCACGTGCACACACGCACACACACGTGTGAGCCCAGTGCACAGGCCAGGGGCGCCCACCCCACCACGTGTCAGTCCCGCCACTTGCCCAGCCTCGGCCCTGTCCCCCTGCAGATGCCCAGGTGCTCGCGGACCCGAGGTGCCTCCTACTTTCTGCCCTTCCCTCTTCCATCCTGGCCCCTCGCCTGGCCTCACCTCACCCCCAGCTGCTGCCCGACAGCATGCTTTTGGGCGGAGAACAGGAAGAGATGGGAAAGGCAGGGTGAGGGCTTGTCTCCGCCCTGGGCCGTAGGGCACAGGCATCCTGAGCAGCCTCTCCTTACAGATCAGCGCCCTTGAAGACAGGGCGCGTTGCTGCTCCCCCCGGCTCAGGACAGCGCGGCGGTGGGCAGAGCTGTCCTTCCAGACCCACCTCCCCCTGCTGAGTCACCTCTTGCTTGGAATTCTGGCAGGGACCCCCCTGAGCTTCTGGAAGGGAGGGACAGCAGGGGACCCGCCCTCCGTGTGTCCCGGGGGAGATTACTTTATCTGCGGCCTCCCCGAAGCATGGCCTGGGCTCCTGGGATCTGTGGGGCTTGACACCGTGCCAACTGCAAGGATGGGAGGGAATGGCCTGGAGTGTCTGCAGAGCCGGAGGGGGCCCTCCCTTCACCCCTCTGCCGACAGAGCAGCCCGTCCTGTACCTCCTCAGTGTGGCAGAGGTGCACATAGTAACCGTGCTTCAGGGGCCAGGCACATGTAACCGTCGAAACACCACCTTCAGCTTTCACCGCTTCATTTCGCGCTGGCAGTGACATTCAGCCCGTTGCTTCAGTAAGAATGTGCCCCGGGAAAACCACAACTGAAACACGCACAGTGTTTACAGTCACATCAGCTAGAGCACCTGCGGGTACACCCAGCACACGCCCCAACGGCCGAGAGCTGTCCATCCCCATCCCTCCTGTCCGTGTGGCCAGGGGTCCAGTCACCCATCGCCTGGTCTCTTCCCCTCCTCACGGGGCCTTGACACTGAAAGGAGGCCCCATGCACCTGCGCTGGCCCCGCCCATTGGCACCGTCCACATGCCTGCGAGTGGTCTGAGCAAACTCTCCCTCCCTTACCATTTCGGCCTGTCTGATCCAGTATAAATTCCCCTCACCGAAACAAGATTTTGAATGGAAAAGAAAAACAAAATAAAATTCAAGGTTTCACCTACATCCAGGCCCTCACACTATTTCAACCTCCCCAGGTCCGTGGTGAGAATTTTATGGCTTCTCATTGCTTCTCCAGCCATCTGAATTTCCTTCAGCCCTTATTTATTGCCTGAAAATGTCCCTTTCCTTCTCTCATTTTAAAGCTTGAGCTAAGCTCTCTCACTCTGTTTTTATTATGTTTCCATGTTCTCCTTTTCATGGTTTTCTTTAGATTATAGGCATTGGAGGCGAATTTTAGAAATTTCATCTTGGTATTTCTGTATACTTGCTATCTTTGAATAGGCAAATACTATTTTTACCAATAAAAAGGTATTTTTTCTTTTAAAAAAGAAAAAAAAAGAAGGACACAACATTCTGAGAATATTCCTAAATCTATTCTTTAACCTGTTGAATGTTTCACCATAAATTGCAGTAAACTCTATCCAAGAGGGTGAGTAGGGGGCGATTCCAAAGGACACCAAAGCAATGACTTCCAAGACAGTCCCATAAACAGAATCATCATTTTTGAACCTGTTTGCTCAGTTGTGCTCTTCAGAAGAAGAGTCTTTGCTTATCCACGTTTCCCTTTCTAAAGTATAGGTTTAGCGATCAGAGCTTTTCCAAGCTATTTAGTTTTAGTTCACTGTGAACACTTAAAATTGTACTAATGAAATATAAACAGAAATAGGGCTGGTCCCCAGCTGGTCTCCTCCATGGAGAGAATCAGAAGTTGGTTTGTCCCCGTCAGCCCATCAGGCTGTTGGTTAGTTCCGTGTGTTGTCTGCTCTGGACGGCAGACCCAACAGTGGTCGTGGGAAGGGATGCCAAGTGGACTTTGACCATTTTGTCGCTTTCCACTTGAAACAACCAAAACTGTCCCACGACCTGGCCGTCAGCTGGAAACCCTGTAAGTGTGAGTGAAGGCCTTATAAGGTCGCCCCAGCCCCATTCCCAAGTGGAGGTGAGGACCTGCCAGGGTGTTTGGGGTGGGAGGGAAGCCTGCCAAGACTTGGGTTTCCAGGTGCCAAGGACATGGTCCCCGAGGGTGTCTGTCTTTCCTAGGCACCGTCATGGTCTTGCAAAGCTCCAGCCCTGTTGTTTTCCCCGTGTATTAAAAACGTGGTCAGTGCTAGTCGGCTGCAGCCAATCCTTTCAGCCTGAAGTCTTTGTTGACGAGAAGATAGGTGTTATCATAGGTCCTGGTTATCTCCCCAGGGCTCTCCACTGAGAAGAGGGCCGGCTGAAGAGCAGGGCCTTATAAGCGTTACAGTGCATCTGCACGTGGACCCGACAGAATAGACACGATGATTCCCGTTCTGTGGGTGAGGAGGCTGGGGCTCAGGGCAGCTGGTGCCTGACCGGGTCCACATCACCTGGGGGGACAAAGCCAAGTGTCCAGCCCTGCAGCCCCTGCACCCCGCTCTCCGACAGTGCCCCTTCTTCCCAGAAGCTGACACAGGTTCGGGGACATCTGGGGCATGATGTGACACAGGCAGGAGTAGCCGGAGGACAGAAAGGCTGGGCCCACGTGCTCGGTTCTCTAAACTGAAGGCAAGTCCAGCACTTTCCCCGAGGCTTACTCGACCTAAGTGCACCCACTTCCTTGGGAGCGACACTCAGACCTAAGAAGTACAGTGCCTTCTGCCTCAGACTTTGCAGTTCCTCTTGGAATGAAATTCTGAAAACGTCCAGGTCGGATGGTTGTCTCCAAAAATAAGGAGTTTGTTGATTCAGTGACCCTGTGATGAGCCCCTCATGTTCTAGGTCTTGTGCAGGAGGAGAGGAAATGAGAGAAGGGAGCAAAGTCCCCGTAGCCTTTTATCTGATCACGGAATTGGGCTCCAGACACACCAGCTTCCAGAACTGGGCGCAAATCCCAGGGGCTCTGGAGTGGAGATGGTGCAGGCTGTCGTACCGAGAGAGGGGGTGGGTTCTGACCGGTTGTCGAAAGGGTGGGAGAGCAGAGGGGCCCCTTGGGGGGCGGAGAGGCATTGCTAGCTGAGCAGGTCGGGGGGACGAGACTTGAGGCCGGTGGCCCTGACATCTGCACAGGACACAGATCTGCTTGACGAGGAGGACGTCTCCATACCGGCTGCAAGGCGTTGACAAATGAGTGCAGCCGGTGGTTTGGTTTTTCTTGCATTTTTCCTGCAGGTTCATCCGTTTGGTTGTCTGAATAGCATTACCAGCTGGGAGGGTCATGGTCATTGCTGACCAGTCCTAGAGGATTTGGCCCAGGACTTGGGGGTATTGTCTCATCACAACAGTGCAGACCGGTGGAAACTCTGGACATAGGTGCCCTGATAAAGGCAGCCTGTGGGTGAGGATCTCAGGGCGATGGGCAGGGTGGATTGGAAGCGGAGCCTGAAAGCGGGGTCCCCAGGGTGAAGGTCATCCCCTTCCCTGTGCCGGGCAGTGGGCAGGAAGCCCTGGAAGGATGTGGGGCGGGAGTGGGGTGGGGGCCGTCCTGCGGGGCAAGGCAGCGGCTTCACGCGTGTGCTGGCTGCGATGTGACTGGAAAAGAGTCAGAGAGACAGAACTCAGAGAGAAATTGGCCGTGGAAGGCCAGGGGTGGGAGTGGGGCCACGCACATGGGACGGGGCGGGGAGCTGGGTCTGAAGGAAGACCTTGGGTCTGGACGAGGGACGGAGCCCGGGAGAGCCCTGCAGGCGGGGCGCTGGCACGTCGCTGCCCCGTGTCCATGCAGGACACAGGGCTGAACGGACGCCGGGGCCCAGGCTACGGGAAGGACCTGGAGCGAGAAGCAGGGTGTGGCAACAGGAGCCGCTCGGGAGCGGCTCCGCTGACGTGTGAGGCCTCAGCCAGCGCTCGTGGGCTCGGTGTGCGGGCTCGGACTAGCATCCTCTCTGTCAGTCTGGAAGGACACCCCCTTCTTGGCGTGAGTGGTCAGGAAATGTCAGCATTCTCTTCCCCAGCAAGACACAGAGCCCCCTAACATAGAGGATGGTCTGAGGACAAGTAGGCACCCCAGGAACGTCTGGGTGTGGCAGGATCGCAAGAGAATCTGGATCCGGTACCTATGCAGGATGTAACCAGCTCTCTAGCAGGAGCATGGCCTTGGGGTTTTGGCTCTGGGGGGGGTCCCTGGTCCTCTCCTTTGCCCACTGGCCCACTCGGGGACCCTGTCGCTAGGGCAGTGACAGGGTGAGGATGCCCTTCCCTGAAATGCTAGATCTGCAGATATCGCAAAGGTCACTGCAAACCATGCTTACACAAGTTAATAAGAGACTGATGATCCGGCTGTGACCGACAGGCTAATATGATTTAAAGAATATGTAAAAAAGTCACATGACTGCACATTTCTAAATGCTCCTACCTACGAATCTGAATGTGTTTACACTGAAATCGTCAGAGTCTTTTTTTGACTTGGAAGTGGGCAGACTTCCTCTCTCCCAGTTTGAAAATCCCAAGTATGTTTTCATCTCTCCTGAAGGCTCCAGCAGTGTGAGAAGTATATAATTATATCCTTTATAGTTTGCACAACTAAAGGCAAACTGAAGAGTGTGGTTTTGGGGGCTTTCACCTTTGTCCCAGAATGGTCATCAGTTGGCCATCTGAATAGGGTTCAGAACCTGAGGCACTCCCAGTGTTTTAGACAAAAATGTTCGTGACAATTTGGGGAATAAAAATTCCTAGCAAATGAGCTCAATTTGCTCTTGGTTACAAGAATATAGTTCATGAAATTTAGGAAACTTAACAAGGTTCATTAAATCTGTTTGTGTCTGCACCTTTTTATGAAACAAGAGCCTGAAATGTGGGGTGAAATTTACTAGAGAAATGAAGACAAGGCTGAGAGTCAAGGAGGCATCACTTCTGGCCCCATGGTGAAGCTTCTGGGACCAGCCAGGATTGTGATCAGAGACACATCAGGTCTGCACCTGTAACACAGCCTCCCAGGTGCCCGGGGAGAAAGGTGGAGTGGCTGATTTTCACACTCATCAGGCACGTGGACACCATCAGAGTGCAGGATACTTGGGTCAGCAGTCCAAAGAGCGCAAGAGACCCTGACCACCATGCCCACCATGCATTCTCACTGCCCGTGGGCAAGGGGGCTGGGTGGCCATGCAGAGAGCAGCAGGGGGAGGGGGGCACACTTTCCAGACCACTCACTGGTCATCATTTTGTTGTGTGGGCAATTCCTTTTTTTTTAGTAAAGATATTTATTCTTTATTTTATAATTTTTAAGTGAAGTACAGTTGATTTACAATATTGTATTTGTTTCAGGTGTACCGCATAGAGATTCGGTATTTTTTACAGATTAGACTCCATTAAAAGTTATGACAGGGCTTTCCTGGTGGCGCAGTGGTTGAGAGTCCACCTGCCGATGCAGGGGACAGGGGTTCATGCCCTTGTCAAGGAAGATCCCACATGCCGCGGAGCTGCTGGGCCCGTGAGCCATGGCCACTGAGCCTGCGCGTCCGGAGCCTGTGCTACGCAACGGGAGAGGCCACAACAGTGAGAGGCCCACGTACTGCCAAAAAAAAAAGTTATGACAAAATAGTGGCTATAATTCCCCGTGCTACACAATATATCCTTGATGCTCATCTATTTTTTTTATTTTTATTTTCACATTGGAGTAGAGGTAGTTTACAATGTTGTGATAGTTTCAGGTGTGCAGCAAAGTGAATCAGCTCTACAGATACATACACATCTATTCTTTTTCAGATTCTTTCCCCACACGGGTCATTGCAGAGTATAAGCGGAGTTCCCTGGGCTCTACAGTAGGTCCTCGTTGGTTACCTGTTGCTTACACAGTGGTGTGTGTCTGCTAACCGTGCAGGGGATTCCGTAGGTAAATGCGCTGTAGCTCTCACGCGGGGTGAGTGTGCGTGCAGGTGCCGTAACGTTCTCGCGGTCCAGTGCCTCTCCAACATCGTAAAGGAGAGAGCACAGCTCCCAGAGGCCCTTCCAGCAGGGAGAGTGTGTGTCTGGAGTACTGACTCTGTGTGTCAATTACATATGGTCTCAGATTCACCTGTTTCCCTGCTAACCACCAAGAGGATAAACTCCAGAGCTTCCTGGAAGACCCAGCCTCCTCCCTGTGACCTAATGATAGTTTCTGCCTTGGAGGGCCTCGTGAGGACCAAAGGCAGCTTGTGGAAAGAGCTTGTAAGTCCCTGGTGTTTACAGAGCTCCTGGTGAATGCCTTCCCCGAGGCACTGGACCGACCAGAGTAAAATGGGATGAGATGGGACGAGACGGGACGGGGCAGGATAGGGTGAGTTTTCACGGTTCCCTGCTGTGCATCATTTCCCCACAGGGCGTGAGAGCTCTCCTTTTCCTGAACTCAGAAGTAGGTAACTGCAGGAACGTGTATGGTACCCGAGCAAGGGTGAATTCTTATCAGTTCAGCTTTCCTCGGGAAAAGCACAACAACTTTATAGCTACAGCTGTTTTGTTTTTTAAACTTTTTGTAATTTGAAGGGAATCAAATCTTTAGGACAACAGCTTTCAAATTCATTTGAATTATACTAAGCAAAGAATTGACGCTCTTGAAAAATGATTAACGTTCAGTGTCCGACGATGTGCTGTAATATTATTTATATTCAAAGGTAAAGCATTCCGACAGAATTCCATACTTCAAGGCTTACGCTCTGATCACCCAGGATCTGTACAAGTGTACATCTTCTCCTGGCGAGGCAGCTTTTAGATGAATGCTGTTCATCATCACGCATGGCCTGTACTGAAGAGGTACCAGGCAGTTCACTTTCAAATCAAGTCACCCTCAGGCCCCCTGTCAGCAACCTCAGCCGTATCTCAGGGAATTGGGGCAGTGACATCATTTAATCAGAGAACTTCATGTTGTGTGACGTTCCTGATTTAAAAAGGTAATGCTTACCTTTCAAAACATCTTGACCTTTTCTCCCTTATCTGAGATGGTAGCACCCCCATGACACAGAGCGACCGAGGTACCAAAAGTCAATACAAAGGGTTAGAACTCAGTGAAGACGATAGAATTGCAAAGGTCGCTGTGAAATCAGCATCCTGTGTTTGACTGTCTGCAGACCGTGGAGCACAGGTGCACCCAGGTGGACCACCTGATGACAGCTCTGCTGGGTGGGACACAGGTGGTGACTGTTAGATTCGGATGCTCAAGGAACAAAAGGAATAGAGGAAGACTAAGGGTTTGCTAGGAAATCATTAAGGTAGCGACTTCAAGGAGTAGCTTTGGAAGTGTCTACCAAACTGTTTCCCCATTATCCCAGTATTTTACTAAATTTTTCATGAGGAAAAAAAAGGGAGGGTCTGTGGTCAGATAAGTTTGGAAAACACTGGTCTAAGCAAACTTCAGTAGGTCTGTTTCCTGCAGGAAACTCTGCTAATTCAGTAGTTCAGCAACACGTTTAATTTAGCAGCTACTCGGTATGCATAACTCAGACAGTTACTGGGGGTCACTCCAGCAGAGAAAACTGTGTGTGTGTGTGTGTGTGTGTGTGTGTGAGAGAGAGAGAGAGAGAGCGAGAGAGAGAGAGAGAGAGAGAGAGAGAGAGAGAGAGATGTGCTGTATCTATTAAGTTTCAAGATACAGGCACACGCTGAAAAGCTATGACCTACAAAACCGAACAAACTTGGCGATTTGAGGTGGTGATAGTATTCATAAGAGCAGCTGATAAGGAATACCCACAGAAATTGGTAGCTCGTTTTGAGGTAGAAAACACGAATTTTTCCCCACTCAGTGTGTTGCATGAACATTTTCTAATTTTCTGGGAACACTTTCTAAGAAAAAGCTGAAGGAAGAACATTTGCAATGCAGTCAGCCCATTAAGAGTCACACTGCTTTTGTGAAGGTAAGCGCTTTCCCAGGAGACACTTGGCTGTGATGCTGAGATCTTGGACCTGTTTATACCAACTCCCCTGAAGGGTTTCTCAGCAGAGAAAGTTCTAGAATGTTCTAGGTTGCAGCCCCTCAAATGTTCAACACACCAGACATTGCTCTGCAGTGCCTGTGTGATATAGTGCCATGAGATCAGACCTCTGGGAAGTGGGGTCGTCTTTCTGTGTAAGCACTGTGTTATGGTTTCAGCCCTCTGTCTGAGGGCTAACAGTACCAGATTAGTAACTAAATAATGGTTTTGAGTAATATTACTTTCCTTTTAAAAAACAATGCTTTCTTTTAAACTCTTACTCTGTCTCTCAGATGGTGTTACAGCCCAGCTTTCTTTTTGCCTTCTCTATTGCAGTTGCTTATGGGGTTGACGGCTTTAGGGATTTTCATGCAATAATTCCCAATTCTTTCTCTCGTAAGTATACACTTTGCTTCTAGAAAATGATAACGTGTATTCATTTCATACTCAGTTCCCATAGTGTAAATGTTGTGAATGCATCTTTTTTCATCACCTTCCTTAAGATAAATTAAATACCTATCACGCTGTTTATTAAACATCTGTCATCGAGAACATCTCTTACACACTGAGGTATGTATGCCTGGTTTTAGACTGTTGGATATACTATGGAGCATGCCTTTTCTGGTGGCAATGCAGTAATAGTAAGGGTAGAAGTAACAATAGTATCGACAGAATTGTTACCCTCCTAATGCTGTTAAACAGCCTTGTTACGAACGTTACGAGTATCTCCTCTTTGTTGAGTATGACGATAAAGGCCAGACTTTCTGTCACCGTTAAATAACCCAACATACTTTCAAGATACTTTTTACAGTTTTGTAGGACGGAGAAGGATACATACTGTCCTTCTGTTGCTCTGAAGTATTAATTTCAGAACCGAGAGGAGAAAAATCGCGGGGCTTCAAGGCCGTTAGTCCGTGGTCCTCGCTTCCTGAGCAGCACACTGAGTGCTTTTGCGTGCGGGAAGCTCCTGATCTGAGCTGTCAGACCAAACACAGATGTTAATTTCATTTATCTTTTTTATGAATCGAGAGATAAGTGTGTTTGGGCAACACCCCTGAGGGAGTATGTTAAGGACTGGCAAGTGCTTTATAAAAATGTCCAGAGAGCTGAATATTCAAAGTGGTACAAGTTGGTTGCCCCCTTAGGACTTAAGTCTTCAGAGCCTGTATTAATAAATTATCTAATATTAAAGCAACATCAGAAGACAGGCCATGCTTGTTAATACTGTAACACTTATTAACACAGGCTGTAGTCTAAAAGGTGTCAGTAGCTGTTAAAGATAGGTTTCTGACATCCCAGCTATCAAAAACTCTTTGGTACCTAAAGGGTTTAGCAGTATCAACCTAAGGATATCTCTTTTCTCATAACCTACATTGACTGCTTTTCCAGTATAGAGAACGGACTTGAGGACGCGGGGAGGGGGGAGGGTAAGCTGGGACGAAGTGAGAGAGTGGCATGGACATATAGACACCACCAAACGTAAAATTGATAGCTAGTGGGAAGCAGCCCATAGCACAGGGAGATCAGCTCGGTGCTCTGTGACCACCTAGGGGGTGGGATAGGGAGGGTGGGAGGGAGACGCAAGAGGGAAGAGATATGGGGACGTATGTATATGTACAGCTGATTCACTTTGTTATACCGCAGAAACTAACACAACACTGTAAAGCAATTATACTCCTATAAAGATGTTTAAAAAAGTTGTAGAGATCTTTCTCTTACTAATGTTCCTTTGAATTAACTTTAACAGCTTGAAATTTATTTCTGTGAGATCGATATGCATATATATATAAACGTGTATATGTGCGTATATATGTATATGTGTGCTGCTATTGTTATATAAAAGGTTACACTAGGACAGATAACTGATTTCGAGATGAGCAATCACATGGTTGAAATATTAAAAAGTCAAAAGCACTTAAGAGTAAGATAATGCATTCTCAGATGTGTTTTCATGAAATCTGAGAAAGGTTTAGGCCCGAGCATATTGTAATATTGGAGCAGATCCTTTGGTGAAGACTTCAGTAGGTAAAAAATCGCTACCTCTACAATACTTGGAGATACTGTAAGACAGATGATACATGTTTCGATACACTTCCTGTCTATATATTTATACAGTTGGGTTCACAAGGTATTAGTATCTCTTTCTCTCCTCCTTCCCCACCCGCTCCCAAGTACCCAAGTTGTAACTAAATGGCTGTTGACCTTGATGAAGTCTCCACCCAAACAGCAACCCAACTGTTCTGGGCCAACATCACCACCTAGTGGTCATAGTGGAAAATTGTCCTCCTCACTCATCTCTCTTTTTTTCCTTCTTGAAAATTAAAAACATAAACTGTTCGACCCCCTGTACCTCAGTTTGTGTCCCTTGTTACCTGAGGAAAATGTAAATATGCTTGTAACTCATTCTTTTTTCCATAATCTTCCTCTTGTGTCTCTCCCTGATTTCATTCCATTTAAAACCTAAAACATAAAATAAGGATAAACGTATTCCTAACCATGCATCTTTGCAAGGGAAAAAAAAACACCTGCATTTTAAATGATATAAGTTATAATAAATGGTTTCAGTGACCTTAAAAATGCTTGAAAGTTTTCATAAATCCTTTAGAGGCAGCGCAAAAACTTCTACACGTTTTCTCTGCATCTAAAATTTTCGTTTAATTACCCTCATTCAAGATATCTCTTAAATATTTTTATTCCATTTGATTTTTACTAGTCGTCAGTTGCAGGAACACTTCTGTCTCCTGTTTCTTCATTTAAAATATTGAGCACTTTGAGCTTCCCTGGCTTAAACTCACAGGGACAGCTTGGGGATATCTTTTCAATGGAAAAATGCTGTCAGAGTACCATTTACCTCACCAGGAAATATAAAGACACATTCGAAAGGAAGAAGACAAAAGGGAAACAGAATCCCTTTGTGAGGCGGGGCTGCCAGTGTGCATTATTCCTGTGCATTAAAATGATTTGATCATTCACGAGGCCGCACGATGCTTGGCAGGAGACTAAGGCCCCGATGACCCCGAGTTCCCTGGATTCTCTCATTGCTAAACTTGTCTAAGTGCTAAGGTTCAGGGGTCCAGGGTCAACCGGATCTCCCCTGTTACTAAACACATAGAAGGCCTCTGAAATATATAACAACGAAACTTTCATTTTCCCGAATTTTCAATTGCATCGGGGAAGGAAAGTGGCTTTTGCCTCAGGATTTGAAGGCATCCACTCTTCATGCAGCCACATTTATTAAATAATGACATTGGGGTCCCGTCCATGAGCTCCTGGGCGTCAGTGGAAGGGCTGCAAGGCTAGGCCTGAGCCAGAGTGTTCTGGGGTCAAGAGACACAGAAGTCTCCATTTCATGTTCTAGCTTTAATCACTTCCATTCAGCACCTTACTGAGTTTGACATTTTTCTAAGTGGTGGGAGGATGGAGTCAGAAGGTATTTGTAAGTATAATCCCTGTACTCAAGGAGAGTCTAACATGTCACAGAAGCAAGACTGCGGCTGAGCAGTTTGGGGTCCAAGGAAACGGAGCCAAAGAAGTGGTTTAGGAATCCCGAGGAGGGGAGGGACGTAGAGACAGCCTCCGTGGGGTGGACCCCCGTACACTAAATGCAGGCTAGGGAGGACGGACCATTTCCTGGAATTGATGACGGGCGGGTCTGAAGAAAGAAAACGACGGGGCTGGTCCTGTGGCGTTCTCAAGAGACGATGCAGGAACCCTGCTTGTCCCTTTGGGTGGGCTCCGGGCTGCTTGCATGTGAACCTGCAGGAGATGGACAGCTTGCATACGCTCCCAGCACCTGTTCCCAGTCTCCTCCTTCACTGGTTGGAGCAAAGGCTGGTGCCGCTGGCTCTCGGCGGGTGGAGTTCAGAATCGCGGGCCCACCAGCACTCAGACCCCCGAGGGACTTCCCGCACCAGCGCCCGCCCCTCTGGCGCCTTGCCTGGGAGCCTGGCAGCGAGAGCCCCGGCTATTGCCCTCTGCCCTCGGGCTGCTCCGAGGCTTCCCAGGGCGGATGCCCCCCGTGGAGGGACCTCCGATCCCCACTTTGCCGCTCTTTCTGCTTCCCCTCGTTCAGGAGCTCAGGGTGGGTGGTGGCATCTCTGATCTCAGCCGGAGGCTTGTGTCTCTGAGCCGAGCATGTCCAGGCCCCGCGATGTCCCCTAGGAATGGGCTTCAGTGTCCCCCGACCTCCTTCCTTCTGACCCTCTCCGGGCTGCCCTCCCCCATGTAAAGGAGGCGTCCAGCCTGGCTGGCTCAGGGGACTCTAGATGTCAATAACAGAGGCCCCCAAGACCGCAGCCTCTGCTGTCCTTTGCTCAGGGCTCGTCACGAATCAAGCTCCTCATGACCTAAAAGCCCCGAAGCCATTTTCCCATTTCCCGAGGTGGTGAAGCGACACCCCTGTCCGAGCTTGTGTTTCTAAAATGTGTGTTCTACCTTAAGTGATGGATGTCTGTTAGACTTTGACCTTTGAGATCTGGTCTGTGTTTGCCATGTTTTAAGACAGTTCCGTGGCCTGATTTCCATCATCTACAAAAATAAGATGCATGTCGCCTGTATTCGCCTCCCGATCAGACGAGAGGCCCCGTTTTCACAGACGCAGGGGTGGGGGGCATCTCTGCCCCTCTTCCGTGCAACCAGCACCCAGCCTGCATTTGTCCACGAAGAGATGGGAACCTTCCCCCAACACTGAGAGAAAATGCACACGTGCTTGAACCTGCTGAGCCCCTGCTGACGTGTTGCCCGCTGGTTCTCACCTCCACTCCCAGCCCCCTCAGGCCCCCTTTCTCCCCTCTTACTTGCCACAGATCTTTCCTGTCACGGTCTGGCCTCAAATTCGCCCCCAGAGCTCTAGCATGCGTCCGGCTCTGCATCCCCGGCATCTGGCCTCCGGGACTCAGTGCGTCTACCCTTTGCTTACCTGGAGCGCTCGCTCTGTCCGGTTCCCATTATTTACGCTGCCTTGACCTTGCCACTGTGATGCAGGGACCCCCAGTCTGGGGGTCTGCCTACCTTTTTTCCGAAAACCAGAACATCACAGGATACTGGATTTTCTTCTTCGAGTTTGGTCTCTTCTGGCACCAAACATATCTACCTAAAGTCGTACGAGGGGACCCACCGTGATCGGAGGGCAATTTAAAATAAGCTCTCTTCAGCCTCTGGTTTTCGGCTCTGTGAACAGGGTCCTCAGAGAAGCTGTCACATGGCAGCTGGCCTGCCTTCACGAACTGCTGTCGGATGAGTGACTGGCGTCAAGGCTTCTGGCTTGAGGGCGTCTGCGATATTTAAGGTGACATCCGTCCCTCAATTTTCACTCCCGCTGTCCTCATCCCGTTCACTCCTGACGCGCTTTACCTGCTCTGCCAGCAGGCTGCCCGCGGGACTGGGACGTGTGTCCTGATGGCAGAAACCTCAGGTCACCCGAAGCTCCCCTGTTGCTCACCAGGAAGGGCCCGCACTTCGTCATCGACACAAGCCACAGGGCCACCAGACGGTCACACAAACACCTGTCTTCTTAATGCAGAACAGGTGGGAGTTTGGGGCAATTGTCAATAAGTCCTATACTGAGGTGTGCTTTGGAGAAAGCAAGAGTCGGTCCCATTGAGCTGGTTGCCTCTAAACTTACGACCTGGAGCTGAGTGCAGGAAGATGGGCGAAGGGAATCATGCCAACGCTTGTTCATCTGCCTGGTTCCCCTCCTCCGTCCACAGGGTCCTTGGCCTGCACCCTGGGTCCCACCTCCGGGCACTGGAGAACCTGCCACACCTACAGTCATTTGCCCCGCTGTGCTCTGAACTGGCGCCATCTCATTTTCAAAAGCCATGAGACAGATGATTAAAAATAACCCCGGTGAAGGAGTGCAGAGGGCTTTGAGCATTCCGGAGCAGAACCCGGCGGGCAAGGAGGCCCTAGTGAGTTAGCTTTGAGCACGTGATTCCAGAGGGCTCGGGGTGAAGCTCCTGCACATGCTGGTACAGCTACCCTCCTTACCTGTCTCGTCTCCTGAGCTCGCCACGCCGGAGGGCTTGGTTCCCTGTCTCCGGAGGCTGGGAGAGGTCAGCAGGAGGCCGCTGAGATGCAGAATGCTCCCAAGTCCCTGCTCTTCGGGATCTAGTAGGGGGGCTCACCTGGACACCCCCACTTACTGAGTCCTCGGGACAGTCTTCTGTGATGCCAGGATGTGATGGGAAGAGATATCCCCTCACTTCTGGGGTCTCCAAGTCCACAGTGGGGGTGTGGCCCGTGTCCCAGCTCATTCGTTCCATTTGCTTATTTGTCTGCAAGTCTTCTCTCCAAAGATCTGATGGGCAACCTGGGCAGTGTGGCGGTTAGGAGCATGGGCCCTGGGGCCAGGCTGCCTGCAGTATCTCCCAGCTGTGTGACCTCAGGCAAGTTGCTCGACTTCTCTGTGCCTGGACGTCTTCAACTGTAAAATAGGGTAACAGCACCTCACTTATAGGGCCGTTGTGAGGGTTACCCATTACAGGGCAGTTAAAGTGCCTGGCACGCGGTCCGTGCCGTGAACATTCCTGGGGAGCCCCCTCAAGGGGACGGCTCTATGGGAACGTGCTTTCATTTGCCAGGCCAGCCACTGGCCTAAGTTCACTTTACATCTCTTTACCCACTAAATCCTCTCAAAGCCCCTGCTGGGCTAGTGTGGGTAGTTCCCATTTTGACAGATGAAGATTGCCCAAGATCTCAGAGCTTATGAAGAGTGGAGCTGAGATTCCAAACCAGGACTTTTGATTTCAGAGTCTGGGCTCTGGGCTTCCAAATCACGAGAAATGTGTTGAGTCAAACAAACTTGGAGTGTTACTAGCACAGTTGTTCTCAGACTCGAGTGTACGTGGGAATCCCTTGGAGGCTCACGTGAAGAACGCCCAGGGCAGGGCCCACCGCCTAGACTTTCTAGTTCAGCGGGTTAGGGTGGACCCAAGAGTCTGCTCTTCCAACAAGTTCTCAGGAGATGCCAGTACTGCTGGTCCAGGGACCACACTTGGAGAACCACTGATTTACAGTGTTGATCAAAGATTTTGTAGCCGTGGTTACTGTCGATCTCATTGATTATTTTCCTGGGCAGAATTTACCTACTTCCTCTTATTCATCTCTAGAGACTGTGATGAACGTGAGGCCTTTCAGTGTAACTGCAGTTTCTCCCGGTCATTACAATATTGGATTCAGCCATCCATCGTCAGTTGGTGTTTCAGAAGAATGCAAACCAAATGACTATTTTCTTTACCGAGAAAAATCCGTGAATGACAGAAATAATGACTCTAAATGCAGAGTAGACAGTGGTTATTGTACTATTACCAGGAGCCCTTCACCCCCATGCACACACGAGTCTTACTTTCTGAAAAGCTAGTGCAGATCTGTTACGTTCACCATCATGCTGGTCAACCCTTCAGCAACTGGAAGAAACCTGAGAAATCGTGGCACTCCTTTAGGACGCAGGTTTTATTTTCATCATGGAATAAGAAGGGTTTAGAGTGATCACGTGCCAAAGAAACAAACAAACAGAACCCTTTCAGGAATCTTTGGTCAGAAATCTGAGCGCGCGTTTGCTGAGTTTTGTCTCCATGTTTATTCATACATGAATGAAGGAAAGGTAGTTTATGCTTTTCCTTATGCTTAAGGGGACTTTTTCAGGCTAGATAAGCGCTTCTTAGGGGGTTTTGCCAAACAAGGTCCCACACCGGGCGGGGGCGGGGGGGCTACGTGATCAATACTCACCTTCTGGCGTGAGGGGTCTTCTGGCTCCCAGGGTGTTGGACTTGGCCTCAGGTCCCTTCAGAGGGACCCAGGCTGTCACAGTGGACCCAGTGACCTTACCCTGCATAGAGGTCCCCCCCCACACACCCAGTCTAAAGCGAGAATTTATAAATTCCATGCATTTCCTCCGTCTGCCCTTCGGACCTACAGAGGGGGCAGACGAGGGTCCCAAACCTGTGATGCTTGTTGCCATATATCACAGTCCCCTGTGGGCCAGTGGGTCCAGAGCCCGGGCCACTGTCCCCTGGTGTCAGCTGCCAGGAACCTGTGTTTAGAAGGTGTCGCTCCCTCCAGGTTGTCTGTGCTGCTGTGCTCTTCTGTTCTGTTTTTGCGATGACACTGAACGGCCCCCTGTGTTGTATTGTCTCTTTCAGCTGGTAATGTTAAAGTAGAGACTCAGAGTGATGAAGAGAATGGGCGTGCCTGTGAAGTGAATGGGGAAGAGTGTGCGGAGGACTTACGGATGCTCGATGCCTCCGGAGAGAAAATGAATGGCTCCCACGGTGTCCAAGGCAGCAGAGCTTTGTCAGGAGCTGGGGGCATTCGACTTCCTAACGGCAAACTAAAGTGTGATGTCTGTGGGATAATTTGCATCGGCCCCAATGTGCTCACGGTGCACAAAAGAAGCCACACTGGTAAGGCCTGGCGTGGTTCCTCCTTTGGCGGCCTGGAGGGGCCCACGGGGTGTTGCAGAGGACAAGGCCCTTCCCGGCTGAGTGTCCTGAGCGAGGCGTAGCCTCCCTATTCGGGAGCGATATTCAGAAAAGGACTTCGGAACATGCACCAATTCGATCCTATATATTAAAGCCGTAAACAAAAAGGAAAAGGTAACCGGCATGCAAGTTCTGACAAGGGCCTGAGAGCACATTCTCTAAATATTGGCGGTGGGGCTGTCAGGTGGTTCACCCTTCAAAAAACAAGACAAAGCAAGATAAGAGGAGATTGATACCCTGAAATCTACTCCTCCAGTTTTCCACTAAGAAACCCATGAGTCAAATGTGCATGTTGGGGGTATCCAAACTGACAAGGCTTGATTTTTAGAAACATTCGTTGAATGATTGACTAGCAGCAAAATTTAGTCTTTCAGAAAGAGTTCTGTTTTCAGATGGCTTATCCTCCAGCAGGTGACACTCCCACCAAGATGCTTTGGTTGCCACTAGTTTCTATCTCAAATTGGTAAAGAATTTAATACCCAAACCCCTGTCCTAGTGGACGGGGCAGTGGAGGCTTTGGCAGTAGAGAACAGTATTCTGTGTCCAGAAATGAAGGGATGCAGACAATCTTGTGTCTGACGGCTGCACCCAGGCTCCTGACATGTTCTCACATTGAGGGCCGGAGGAATAGGGTTTCCATTCTGCACCGTCCACATCCCCCAGGGTGCACGGTCCTGGTGGGTGACCAGTCACGGGTGTCCCCACCAGGACTGTCACCACAAGTGGCACTAGACAGTCTTCAAAATAAAATGTTAACAGGTAACATCTTACCTAAACTGCATGCATAAGGTGTCTTTTGAATTAAACAGAAACTTTACTCTTCTGCCTGAAAGGTGGAAACAACACAATAAATGTGCCAACTCCAGTGGTCACTGAAAGTTTGAACATAAAACATACCGTGAGCCGTTGCTGTCCCGGTGGGTGGCATCTTAGGTCATCATAAAGCCAGCGTCTGCCCCTGTTCTCCACAAGAGGAGAAAAACAAACCGATAGAAGCAGGCTGAAGAAGCAGGGTGGGTTTTGTCAGCTAGCTCAGGGAAGTAAGGAAGAGCATCACAGCCTCATGCGATTTTCCCCAGGGGCCAAACGCTTATCTGATTATCAAAACTGAAGCAGGAACTCAGAAAATTCAGGGAGCAAAACAGCTGGGTTGTCAGGAAATGCGGACCTTTGTGGAGTTGTCATTTTTGTATTTGAATCAGGCAGTTCCCAAAATAATTTCTGTTTGTCATACAACTGGAAAACCGTAAAGTATGTTTATTTTCAGTCAACATTCGTTTTCGGTAAAAACTTAACTTCTACAGTTTAGCAGACTTTGTTTTTCCTAATGTGCCTCTTAATCCTCCAATTATCCGGTGGAATGTCCACGCCACATCCAGCCCCAAGGGAAGCTCACAGGAGAGTAGACAGGCTCCCCACTTTGTAATGAGGTGGAAATTAATGTGAAGGTAGGTTACGTGATGATAGACCCTTCACAGGATACACCGGGACCCATAGCAATTCATTCCTGATGGAGAAATAGACCTCGCACATGAATTACTTTCCTGCTAATTCATGTAAAACCTGACTATACAGTGAAAGTTCAATAAATATTTGATAACTGAATGAAATGCTGGCATCCTAAATGGCCAAAATATAATGACTGCCTGCCCTGATAAAAAGAATAATTGCATTTAATGAATGAACCCGCCAAGCATAGACCTGCAGAGTAGACCGGCTGTTTGCTGCCCACTTCTGCCCACGAATAGTGGCCACGGGCCAAGTAGGTGCCAACACGCAGAGTCTTTCGCTTACAGAACAAGTTCATTCCAGAAAGAGGGACATAGAGACCATCAGTTTTATGGTTCCTGCTTTGACTTTTATTTTAAAAAAAAACAAAAACGAAACAAGGAACTCCTGATTTGTTTTCATAATGCTTTTCCACTTTGCATAAATATAGTCACAGGTCGATATAGAAATAGTTTGGCCAAACTAGGTTTGAATAAATAGACATGCTAGAAGGTTTCCACTTTCCTGGAATCGGAGTGGAATGTATCAGAAAGACATGCTTTGCTAATCACCGACCCCATCCTGAATTCTCTAACACGTCAAGTCCCCATAAATCACTGGGGTGTCCTTTGAAAATGCAGACTCTGGTCCAGACCCAGAGGACACTGGGAGCATCTGTAGATGGTGGGACATGCAGCTGCCAGTGGACCGGAAACAGTGCCATTTCAGGGGGCCCTTCGTCGGGGAGCCTGGGCTCCACCTAATGTCCCCCCAGAAGCCAGGACTTGCACCTGCCGTCACCGAGTCGGATGGGCGCACTGGGGTTTCCTTCTGGAGGACTGCAGCTGTCCAGGGCAATCTCCCACGTCACCGCCTCCGAGCGGGGCCAGGGCTGCCCTTGTGTGAGTCGTCCATTGATGACACCGTTTCACTTCCCCAGTTTTGCTGTTCAGTTTCATTTTTTTAAACTCAAGCGTCGTAGTAACACTTTCCCGCCAACCTCTGAGGGCTCACGGGGGAGTCAGAGGGAGGGTAGTGGGAGAGGAACGTGCAGTAATCTGATTCTGAATGATGGGATTTTTAACAGGAAGCATCAGGAAAGGTGTCTGAATTATGGTTATTCTGTCCGGCCCTGTGCCCACTCTGTTCCCGTCTATAAGGCGGAAAGGCAGAGTCTCCGTGCTTTATAAACACGGCATCGCACTGGGTGCTGTTCCAAGGCACAGCTGCAATAAGCCCAAGCGAAGCCTTGTAGTTCAGTGTATTTTTTAATTCGCTTTCTTCAGATATAGGGTCAGAAATTTCATGATGTGGGCATCCGTGGAGACTTTCTTTTTTGCCCAATTAAGTTATGAAAAGGAGCGCAGACATTTCTTACAGGGAGTCTCTGAAATGGCAGATTATAGAGTTCCTGGGATTAAAAACTAAATTTTGAATTAATGATATGAAAGCCCTCAACCCAATTAACTAAAAGGGAATACAGCCTTGGAGGAACTTGGTCTAACTTGGCTCCCATCAGCCGTATACGTGCGGGGGGCAAGCGAGCACCAGTAGCAGTACACAGGTATCGTGGGCCATGTTGTGTCGTCTAGCTCCGGGGCCCTGATCCCTTTCCTGCTAACACCTCCAAAGGGAAACCACCTTGAGTTGAGCTCCGTGTTGTCAGTTCAGGGAATGCTGTCTTCCGGTCCCCGGGCCCTGTGATACATGTTCATGCCAGCACAGCAAATCAGAAACGGATAGATTTCCGGGAAAGCTTACCAGCGGGATTAAGACACCAGGCCCAGCAGGACACACGAGAGCCGATGACTCAAACTGGAAGACAGATTGCACTCTGCAAGGCACGGCCCCTGTCTTTCCTGCCTGCCCTGTTCTGCAGAAGGGACACGTGGCTGGAAGGATCTGTCCTTTCTCACTCTGCTGACCGGCTGTCCTGCACAGACGCTGGCTGGACCGCAGGGTCCAAGCCGGTGTTCCCTCCAGCACGCCCGAGCTCGGGGGGAGCCCAGCAAGCGCCTCGTCAGCACAGAGGGGACGCTTCACAATGGGTGGGGTCACACTGAGGCACGCTGGTCACCAAGAGTGGCCCACATCCTTGTCACACGCATTTGCGTGGCATGAGACCACCCAGCTTTCCAGAACAGCCAGCCCGAGGGTCCCCCTGCCAGAGCGAGTGGGTGGAGGCTTTTCCCCTGCGAGGTCGCCCTGGACTCTTCTTCCTTCTTTTGTCTGCTTAGAGTTAAGCACGGCAGCCACACGCATGTGTGTGTGTGTGTGTGTGTGTGTGTGTGTGTGTGTGTGTGTGTGTGTGAAGGCTCAGAAGTGTTTCTAGTAGGTAATTAACAATCTCTATTGGATGCTCCTCGGGGCTGCCTGACTATCAGCTATTTTAATCTCATCCAGTGTGGCCTCCTAACTCAGAGATTTAGGTAGTTAGTTACTTTTATAATCACCTTCCCACCTGCTGGACTTCCTCTGCTCAGCCAGGTCCAATCTAGATCTAGATTTGGGAGAATTCTGAATATATTCTGGTTTGTGTCAAGTTTCCAAATGGTCTATGATTGAATATCATTGTAAATTAGTTGCAGTTTTTCCAGTAGCACATCTGTCCTGCCCACTTAAAATTAAGAATGATGGTAATCATGAAATTCAGAGGCCAACATAGACTTTTAAATTTAATCTGGTGTAGATTTTAAGAGTCCCAGATATGCTTCTACTTAATCGCTTTTGCTAAGTGCTGTCTTGTTCACCAAAATCACGTAAGCCAATTGGGAAAATCGACTGTACATTTTAACACATTCTTCTTTCTGAAGAAAAAATTGTTAATAGGAAGTGCATTCTCATGGTATCTCAACACCAGATATTGTGGTCATACAGAGCTCTCCTTCTTAAAAAAAAAAAAAAAGGAAAAAAAAAAAGCATTTGTTTTTAAAAGAGCTTTAATGCTTACTTAAACACGGCAAATGTATCCCTCTTTTAATTGAGAGTTAAATAAAAATGTTCACCGATTTTAGATTCTGAGACCTGTGACTTACTCAATAGCATATTTCTTGAGCACAGATGCCTGTTCAATCCTTTGTTGGATTCAGAGTTTGGGGACATGAGCTGACACACAGCAGAGGGTCCAGTGTTTTTTTGTTGTTTTTGTTTTTGTCACCACTCCAGTAGTGCCACCCCTGAAAGAATTCCTAATGATAACTAAATTGCACCTCTTAGAATATTTGTACTGAAAATATAACTGTCTTCTATGAATATGGATAGAACAATACTAGCTTCAAGGTTGTAGGATTGTGAGGAAAGCAAAAAGCCAGAAACCTCAGTGCAGGTCAGATTTTGAGGCAGCATCGCGGGGAGATTCGGGACTTTTCTCTGGACGGTGCAGACCTTCCCTCCAGTTTCTCAACTTCTCATTTTATTCAATCTTTCTCTCTCTCTCCCACCCTCACACTCTGTCTCTTTCCTGATTTGCCTGCATAGGGACAGACAGGTAATGGAGAAGAAATTGAAAGGGAAAATACAGGGAAAATGTAAATGAAAAGAAGTTATTATAACTGTTATAATGAAGTACCTTTCATTTAAATATAAGAATGTAACGCTGAAATGAACTTGTGATCCTGAAATGCATTTTTAATGAGTTTCCTTTTTATTTTGCTGCTTCAGTGGCATATTTTAAAGACCCTTTGAAAAAAGCCACATTAAAAGCCCCACCAAATGCCACAACACGCAAAATTGGATATTGGTTTATTCCAAAACTGCTGATGAGGAAGAGTGGCTCTTCATCACAAAATGTTGCCGCCGCTTTATTTAAATGAGTTTGAATTTGCATTGTGATGTGCCGTTCTGATTTAGGGGAAAAAAATTAGATTTTCAGATCAAATTGACCCAACCAGTGAAGCGTTAAGGAACTGGCAGGTTTAGTCTGAAAGCCTCACGTTCCATCAAACCTGCAGCCGGTGGAAGTCACCGGGCCCTCGGGAAACAACTTTCTCGCCACGTCCTCCCCTCGTCCCAGCGCTGGGTCCCACTCTCACTGGCTCCTTTCTCGTCCCCGCAGGAGAGCGGCCTTTCCAGTGCAACCAGTGCGGGGCCTCCTTCACGCAGAAGGGCAACCTGCTCCGGCACATCAAGCTTCACTCGGGCGAGAAGCCCTTCAAGTGCCACCTCTGCAACTACGCATGTCGCCGGCGGGACGCCCTCACCGGCCACCTGAGGACGCACTCCGGTAGGTCCTCTGGGCGCAGGCGGGGCTTGGCTTGGGGACTGCCTGGCATCCTCTCAGGGATGCCCTGCTCCCGGGACACCGCTCCCCCGGGCATCGGCTGCACCTGACGGAGACAGCAGTGCCCTCCCCCACGTGCTCGGATGGGTGGGGAACCTTAACGTACACACGCGTGCACACGCGCACACACGCATGCACACGTCTCATCTTAGGTAGAGTATTTCAAAAGAGGCCTCCTCGTCCCCTTGTGTCAGGTAAGTGGGTTTCTCTTTTAAAGGATTTGGCAGCTCGTACTTGTCTTGAGTGTGCCGCTAACACCCCCAAGTTTCCAAATACGTCTCTCAATGTTAACTGTTAAGCCTCCCACGCGACTGTTTCATGCCGAGCATTTCGGGAGTCATCGTGGGGCCAATTTTCTTTGCAAAGGTGGTAGATAAGGTGATTCTGTCCTGATGGGTGTTGCCTGTTCCCTGAGGGTGCGCTCCCGACTGGGCCCAAGTGCAACGGTCACGCCAGAGGCCAGCCGAGGCCTCCGTGGGAGAGGCCAGTTTGGGGCTGTTATGAGATTTTAGTAAATGCGTCCTGAGTAATCAGGGTCTCAGCAAGGTCATGGTAAGCGAGAATGTCCCAGGATATTCGAAGCGCTCCAGCCTGAGAGCACAGATCCACCTCTGTCTAGACTGGATCTTCTGTCCCCGGAGAAGCTTCCTTGGTGTTTCATGATCCAGTGACCCTGTAACCTTCCAGGTCAGAAGACAGGGGAGGGAATGTGTGCTGTACCAGCACGCCACCCGCAGGGGTATTTGACATCACGCCCTTCCAGCCCCGAGAGCAGGAGGCGATGGGCCCTCGCCCCTGCCCTCAGGGAACTCACTGATCAGACTGTCCAGACCTGCGGTGGGAGAGGAAGAGGCTGTAGACCAGCTCCCCCCGACGCCCCCAGGACAGCAGCACAGGGGGCGGGGATGCGTGTCCTTGGGGAAGGTTGGCTTGCGCTCAGGCCCCGCTCCCCAGAGGTGATGGGTGTAGTTGATGCCAGGGTTGGGGCCGCTTCCTCATCACACATTTACTGAGCACCCCGGGGAGGAGACGGCAGAGCCCCAGCGTGTGCCGGGTACCGTGGTGCGAGCATCCGAGGGGCAGCAGGAGTGCAGGGAGGGGACAGTCAGTCTCGGGCGGGAGGTGTCCATCCAGGAGGAGGCAGGGCTTGGGTCCAGCCACAGGGCGAGTTTCTAGGCTCACCTTCGGAAAAGTTCCCAGTGAGCATGTGGTCCTGGAAAGGGAGGTGCTGGGCATTTACAAGTGTTGTGGGGAGGTGGTCCTCCTCTGGTGGGTGGTGCCTGCAGGGAGTCAGCGCAAGGCCACAGGGACAGTGGGGGGCGGGTCCCGGCAGCTCTGCTTCTCAGATGCTCGGTCCGGCCATCGCCCCTCGTTCCGGCCTCCTTCCTGACCGTCAGCGTGGCAGAGGCTCCCAAATGCTCTTAGAACACTGGGATGGCGTGGGAGAGCTTCTCAGAATCTTCCGAGAAAGGAGCCACACGAAGCCGAGGAGTGGCTTCTCCACGAGAGGTCGGCGGGGGTGCCTGTGGGGCTTGGGCCCTGCTGAGGGCTGGGGAGGACCTTGCTGCAGGGGACAGGAAGATAGGCGGCTCCCCCAAAGCGGGATGATGACGCCGCGACAGTGAGCATTCGCAGGTGCTTACACGTGTGGCTAATAAGGAGCACATGTGTCGTCCCCCCGAGATGGAGGTTTGCAGGGTCTCTGTAGGCTTCCGATGTGACAGTGACACCGTCTGTGTACAGAGCCTACCAGGGGGTCTAGGGCAGAGAAACTTCACAGGTGGCCTTCATGTGGAGTCGGGTTGACATCATCACAGCAGTAACACTGCATTAGAGTTGTAGGATGCACAATATCCCCTTTGGTAGAAAACACAAAGACTCAGCCCTAGCTTGACACCAACCATACTGTCGTCATCCCTGGGTCACTCTGACTGGCAACAGAAATCTCTCCTGCGTATCAGTTCTATGGTGAATTTAGAAATATCTAGTGCAGTATTTTAACTTATTCTGGCTCCATGCCTGCTTATTTCATTTGAGGCATGATGGTATCCTGCTCAGTGTGGCTGATTATATATAACAGTGGTAGACTCTGGACACTTTATTTCTATTAGGGATCCACTGATGAGCGAGTAGACAAAACTGTAGTGAGAAAACCATCATTGATCCAGGGCTGCTGGTGATTCTGCCGTCGGAAAGTGCCACCGACACACAACTCCTGCAAAAAAAAAAAAGACAATGACTTAGGTTCTACAAGATGATTTCACTAGAATGAAGTGAGGACTTCAGCCTTTGTCTGCAAATTCAAATATGGTCACGTTCTAGTCCGTTGTGAAATGGCCACAGCCCCATTCCACTAAAAACCACCATCAACCTGGTAGCTTTCCCTGGCAACAGGTGGTGGCCTGAGGTTCCAGCTATAGGATTTGTCCCGTACTGATAAGAGGGGCTTGGGTAGTCTGGAAGGGTGAGGAAGGGTTCCCCTCCCTTCTTCTCTGCTTTCTTTGGAAATTGCAAGCTTGGCTAGAGACCTTCTTTCCTGCAGAACAGTGGACTACACTTCAAGATATACTTTCGTTCAGTTGCTTTCATGAACTTCTTATGTTCCAGAATTAAAATCAATCATATACGCAGACAGAAATGGGTATTCAGACACCAGGCTATATGTATGGAAATTTGCTAAAGCTGTAGCTTTTCCAGGAAAAGACATTGAGTGGGTTATCTATATTCTATGAGTTTCTAAAGGCCATACTCAATAAAACGTGCGGTTTTAGCAACATTGTATACGTCAATGTCGTTTCTCTGATGTTAGGGATACAACACTTTCTCCAGATAATAAAAGCTCCCTTTTCCCTCCAGTAAATGTTCCAGAAGTCAAATTTTGGTTTTCGTCTAGTCTTCTTAAACCATAGTTTCTGTTCACCTAAGGAAGAGATTTAACCAATACAAGATTTGGTTAAGCCGTTTCACCAAACAGTCCTATTTGGATGGCATCGATTTTGACATAATACTCTCAAATATGTGAAATCTAACAATATGAGAAGGAACTAAAAGGTTCTGGCTTTAGGATGGAAATTTGTATTGTATAAATAATAGAAGATCCTTTATCCATTTTATCTCCTAAAATGCTATTAAAATCTTTAAACTTAGGCATGATATGAACTTGTGCTAGTCTTCTTTTCCTAAAATACCACTCAATAAAATTCAGGAAGAACTAAACTCTGTATAGAAGTGCACTGCTCAATACAGTAGCCATGAGCCATATGTGGTGTATAAATTTTAATTAGTTAAACGAAATTCAAACTTCTGTTCTTAGTGGCGTGAGCCATACTTCGAATGCTCAGTGGACACGCGTGGCTGGTGGCTGCCATATTGGACAGAACAGGTGGAGAACATTTCCTTCTTCATAGTAAATTCTGTGGGACGGGGCTGATCTAGAAGCCATGCCATCCCTGAAGGTCTTTGGGGAGAAAACAGAGCTTTTCCAGGTTAGAACAAGAAAATACACTTTGGAAACAAAATGCTTATTTCATTAAAGTCTATTTATCCACTGTGGTGTCTTACAGACCACAGGTATTTGTTTAGCACTAGTTTAGGAGTTGAATTCACTTTGGTTGCATCAGACCTGACGCCACTGTCACTCCAGACCTGGCCCACGGTGTGGCCATGGACAAGAGGCCAACTTTGGAGCTGAGTCTGTATATTATCCAGCCAGCTCAGGCCTTCCTCACATCTCTGCCCTGTTGTCGGGCATCCCTGTTATAACACTGCAGTGGTTTGTTTCTTCCAGTTAAAGTTCAGACTTTGTGATTTAAGTAGAAGAGAATTTGTTAGGCAGTGAACAAGTTAAAATGATAAAAAGGTAACAGGAGTTCTTGGTACAATCAGGAAACCCCTGGGCATTCACATCTTTAAATTCAGTCAACTCGACGGAGCCCATAATGCTTTTAGCTCTCAAGAGCAGAGTTTTTTTTGCCTTTTTGGTAAAAAGTGTATTGCATGCCTTCCCATGACACGTACGGCCGCTATTTAATCGGGGTCTTGAACTCCATTGTGTCTCCTGCAGTTGGTAAGCCTCACAAATGTGGATATTGTGGCCGAAGCTATAAACAGCGAAGCTCTTTAGAGGAACACAAAGAGCGCTGCCACAACTACTTGCAAAGCATGGGCCTTCCAGGCACACTGTACCCAGGTAAGCGCCGAGGGCACAGGCTGCCTGGCCTTGGCTCCCCCTCCCTCCCCAGCTGGGGGGAAGGAGGGCCCCCTGCCCGCTGGGATGCAGCTGGACCAGAGCACAGGCCTGGGAGCCACCACGGCTGGGATGGAGGGATGTTTTTGGCCGCTGAACTCTCACTAGGAGTGCCCTGTGCTTCCCAGCTTTCCAAGACCTCCTCTTACCAGGGAGCACGTGACCTTGAAACCCCTTCCTCTCGAAGTCTGGGGAAGCTTCTAAGATTGTAGTGACCCTTGAAAGTCTGGGTTTTTTTCTTTTCTTTCTGGTTTTTGGTGTTTTTTGTTTTTTTTTTTAACCTAGAGTATCAATTGCTTCTTTGTGCTTAGTCATCAAAATAAGATGTGAAATCTGGTTTTAAAAATGATTTTTTCATGAAGTGGATCAAATAAGCGCTTTCAGGCCATGTTTTCATTCATCAGTGTTGGCACCTGCCTGGAACGTGGGATGATTGGGAGACCCTGACTGTCTGTAGTCTTGCAGCTGTCACAGGTTTCAAGGGAAGCTTGCTTTTTCTCCTCATGTGCTCTGATGCTTCGCTGTGTATTGCATCTCGAGATAACATTTGGCTCTGATCTGAGATAACGTAAAGTGAAAGACGTAAACAGAGAGAGTGTGGATCCATTTAGTCCTAAGATGCAGATTGATTCCCTTTGGTGATCAGATGGTTTGGGATTCTTCATGATGGCTTTCTGTCCTGTACTCAGATGAGACGGCTTCTCCTGTGGAGTTAGTGCTGGTTGCGGGTCCATAAAAGCCAGTGGAATTCATGCAAGGCTACACCGGGTCTCGGGCAGGCAGTGGGTGGGGGTCTCGCTGTGCTGGGCTGGTTGACCTGTGCCCTCTGTGCATTTCTCATGACCCATCCCTCCCGGGCCCCCCAGGACCAGCCCCTGTGAGCACTCAGATGGGCCCTTAAGCGGGCTCACCCCTCTCCACCCCCTTAGGTTGGAGCCATTCTTTGGGCTTAGGTATAGACAGAGCCTAGCTTATGAGATGTAGCGAAGATTTGATTTTTCTGAATTTGATTTTATTTAGGAAAAGCCTTTTTGGTCATCTGTCATAATTTCCTAATGTCTTTGTGGAAAACATGAGGTTCCCTTGAGCCTTAGGTGCACAGATTGTGTTACAAGCTTAGAGAGAAATGAATCAAATGGCAGAAGAGTCACTGGTCTGGGAGCCCTGGGCTCGTGGCCCCTCACTGTGCTGTCTCTGAGGGTCTCAGGAGGCCCCATGGCCTGGCAGAGAGGAAACCCAGCTCGAGGTGCTGTAGGCGCCCTGGACAGGCCACAGGCCTGGCTTTGCAGAGAAGGATGGATACACCGGGAAGCATATCAGCTTGATAGATCAAAAATACTACCAGTGCAATTGAATTCTATGGATTTTATGGGTACCCCTCATATAAATCAGGGTGTGGGCTGTTACGTTTGTCCATTTAATAAGAAACCCACATTTCCAAGGCTAAAAAATTAAATTTACCAGCGATAATAACCAATTTGAAATATATTTTTTCAAAGTGGCGTTCATCGTGAAGCAATGAAGACATAAAATGCGTAGAAATAATCTTAGCAGGTCATGTGCAGTCCATGATGAAGAAAGCTAGCAAACAATACTGGGGCCAGAAAACATGGAGGAGTCACAGGGAGAGAGGCCTGGACACTGCACGTGTGTCCCCTGGGATCACAGCATGGTTTTAGCATGAAATTGGTTTGTCAATCTTATTGGAATGTTATAAAGTGTATCTGGAAAAGCAAATGAGGGAAATGGCATTTTTTTAAAAAGAAGAGTAATGTCTAATGCTGTATTCAAACGTAGCTGTCATCTGGACCTCTTTGAAGAATGGACAGACAAATCCATAATAGAAATGAGTAAAACTTCCAGAGACCCTGTGATCAATCAGCCCGCCCCATCTGAAAAAGGAAGAAGCACAGAGCAGTGGGATTTCAGTGGACTTTTCAGAATCGGTGTGGGAAGAATTGATTAGCCATTTGGAAGATAATCAGTTTGCATTTTTAGCTTCTTATAGCTTAGGAGAAATTGCAGGGGGATGAAAGAGCGATATTTCCAAAAATCCAACCATAAAAACTAGAACACGGATGGTTACGCAGGATACAAAGCTGTGTCTTCAATTATGGAAAGAAAGGGATGACATAGAAAAGCACAGGTTGGCTAGAAACACTTCCTAGATCAACATTCACCTCCACAATTTCTAGATTTCTTACGGTGCATGTTTTTTTGATTTTCCGGTTTGCTGTGTTCAGGGTCCAGGAGCTCTGAGTTCATTCCCATGTTGCCAGGATTGGCTGCAGCATCTCTGTGGCCAGGTTTCTCCTGCACCTCTGTCCACTGTGGCAGAGTCCGAGCCTTAGATCATTTCTAGCTGAGAGTTCTTTGACTCTCAGGAGGGCTGCTGTCAGGATTGATTGAATTAGTGGATTGGGGTGTATTTGAAAAGTTAAGAGGACTTGTCAAAGGGACACAATTACTTAATCACAGTCCGGCTTCTAGGGACAGTGGTGGTGCTTATTCCCTGGTCTTGGGGGATAAGGCAGGTGTCATTAGCAGGTGGCTCTGGTCAGCCTCCATCTGGCTGGCAGGGTTGCTAGGATGATTAGAAATAATCTCCGGGAAAATCCTGGCTCTTGTAGGCGCTTAACACATGTCATATTTAACACTGATGATGAGACTGAATCCTTTCACCGTAAGTGTTTCTAAACTGGTCTTTCTAACTGTCTTTGACTTTAGTCATTAAAGAAGAAACTAATCACAGTGAAATGGCAGAAGACCTGTGCAAGATGGGATCGGAGCGCTCGCTCGTGCTGGACAGACTAGCAAGTAACGTCGCCAAACGTAAGAGCTCTATGCCTCAGAAATTTGTTGGTAAGAGTTAAACGTTTCCTGTCTCTTAAAAGAACAACCACGCGGGTGCTTTAAATGGTGATTAGTTGAGGGTAGAAGAAAGGAAAACATATCTCATTTTTTAAAAAGCAAACATTGGCAAGCTTAACATTTCTCAAATATCTCGGAATGGTTTTCCAATAGGCTTCTTAAAAATAACAGACCTTGTCCCAGGAGTTGTCCTTAGAGGTGGTTCTGCAGCTTCTGGGGCACTCGGTGAGACCTGCCTGTGGGCGCTCTGTGTCCTTTGGGGGTGGCCTGCCAGGGAGCACAGGGCAGCGGGGGCATGGCCTGGAGAGCAGCCTCTCTGAGCCTCAGGTGCTCATTTTTCAGAAGAAGCTCATAATACTCCCCACATGGGCTACTTTGAAGGCTAAAAGGGCAGAATTGCAGGGCAACTGGCCTGTGAGGTGCCCAGCAAGGAGATACCTCTGACTCTACCTGTTCCAGGTGCTTTCAGGGTGGGGCAGCCCTTCCTCTAGGAGGTTATTGCCAATGTAGCCATCATCCAGCCCAGACCCTGGGAGTTCAAGAAGGATGACACCTGGGCAGGAGGGAGGGGCGAAGGGCTCTGGGCTGGGGACCCAGCCTGAGGGTGTGAGTTCACAGCCACACTGTCACCTTCGCAAAATTAGTCAAACTCTCCAGCCTTGGTTCCACTCTTTATGTATATCACAGGGTTTTATGAACCTAGATTAGCACCAAGGAAGTGACAACATTTAGAAGGCCTGAGTGTAAAGATAATATCATGAAGATAATGTAGAAGGAGGAACATAGAGGAGAGGGTCACGTCCAGGGAAGAGGACCGGGGTGGGGAGGGTCATGTCCAGGGAAGAGGATTGGGGGGGGAGGGTCACGTCCAGGGAGGACGACCAGGGGGGAGGGTCATGTCCAGGGAGGACTACCAGGGGGGAGGGTCACGTCCAGGGAGGACTACCAGGGGGGAGGGTCACGTCCAGGGAAGAGGATCAGTAAAAGCTTGTGAAGCTGACAGTGACCTGTCACTGGGAGGGAGGAAGAGGATTTCAACACATTTTTGACAGTGGAAGAATGGAGGAGGGTTCTAGGCAGATGGATACAAATACAGAGAAATGATGATGCCGTTTGGGAGCTAGAGTGGGACGTGTGGACACGTCTGAAAAGCAGGGCGCATCCCAGGGTGACCCACGGATCCTCAGGGAAGCCATAATAGTAAAGCCCGAGTCAGCCCTGGCCACAGGTGAATGGCCTTGGAATGCCAAGGTGAGAAAGGTAGCCCCAATGCAGTAGGCAGAAGAAAGCATTGGCGTGTTTTTGATTGGAGCCACATCTTGGAAAATAGAGAGCTCGAGTGCCAAAGATTGACTGGAAATGCGAGGACGGTGGGGCTGTGGTGGAGGGAGGGAGGTATGGGGGCCGTGCCGGGACTGGGGGATGGAAGTTATGAGTCATGGGGACCCATATGCCATTGACAGATTCTGGGAAAAGATAGAGTCTGGGTCTGATCTGCTCGTTTTCAAGGGCTTTCTGAGTGACGCCCTGTGGGAGCCTGGGAAACGTGTGTTGGGAGAGGGCGTGGGTCCAGCATGGGGTTAGTGGTCAGTGAGGCCTGGGGCAGCTGCTTTCCTGCAGGAGGTGGGGAGGACAACAGGAGGCCAAGTTCTTGGGCTCCATCCTGTCTCTGACACTTAAAACAGGCTTCATTTTGATCGGAGGCTGGGTGTTGGGAGGGGTGGGGGGAGGAAGGATTCAGTTAAAAAACACTTTTGCAAACCACCGGCTGGAGACGTGGTCTGGGGAGTCGCCCACACAAACCTGAGCCTTTAGACTGTTGGGCGGGGGGGAGGCCTCACGTTTCCTGTGCAGAGTGGGAGTGACGTGACGTGGAGGACCAAGTGCTGCGGGTGGGATTTCAGGTAGCACCGGGTGGAGGCGAGCCTGGGGCCCCTCAGCTCCTCCCTGGAGGCCTTGTGTGGAGGGGGCTTGGGGGCCGGTGACCAGGAGAGATGGAGCAGCACGTGTGCCCGAGGATTGTTGACAGTCACGGGCCCTGGGGAGCTGGGTACCACTTCCTCCTTCAGGTGAGGAAAGTGAGGGATACCAAGGGCTTTATAAATGGGCATTTCAGCCCCTGCAGCTTATGGAGACTTCAAATAACTATCTGTGAAACTCCACAGTAGCCACCGCGGGTGAGACCACAATTTAGGTGTTGTATTGAGATTTAGGTGCTATTTATAAATAAATAAATAAATAAACAAACAAACAAACAAAACCAGAACCCGTCTGTCTGGTCAAGCAAAGCTAAGGTAAAAAGGAGTCACTGGGGAGAGGTGGACAGCACAGGAGAAGTGGCAGGGTCCCGGGGGGAACGACAGTAGACAGTAGGACAAGGATGGCAGAGTGGAGATTGGAAAAAAGGGCTCAGAACTGGCTGTGTGTTCTGTTAGGTGTTTGCCCAAGAGTTTGGTGATTGGCAGTTTATTTCTAAACTAATGCCTCTTCTTGCCCCCAGATGACTACCTTACCCTCATGTCAACTTGATGGGGTTTTCATCAACCACTCCTAACCTGTGGTTTCTCCATCTCTAAAATTAAAAAGGAGATGGACCTCTAACCTCTAGAAGTGGTCTATCTTGTATACAAATTCAGAAAGAGTGTGTAGGAATGCAGCTGTAACCGTACAAGCTGGCAGGGTATTGGTGGGATTGAAAGAGCTCTGAGTTTGAACTCAAGAGAGGCTCAGACCCAGCCCTTCTACTACTATTTCTATTTATTTAGAGTGATCTCTTAATTGATTGGACTTTACATGCCACTCTTTTCAAGAAGCTTCTGTAGGTGTTCTGTTTTCATAATTGCTTTGTGTTTGAGGAGGTCTGCCTGCTGCCTTTCTACCTGAAGAGCATTCTGACAAGTATGTGATGTTGTTCACTCTTTTTTTTCCCCTGGGAACTTTTTAGATCTTGCCATCATGACTGAAGGCAAGATTTTCATTTTCTCTCTGAATGCCTGAAGAGTTTTTTCTTTAACCTAAAAGTTAAATACCCTAACTGGGATGTGTCTTGGTGTTTTTGCATTCTGAATAAAAATTTCCTGACATTTTAATCGGGGGATTCCCTTCTTTTCTCTTTTATTTCTTGGAAATTCTCTTTTTTATAAATATATATTTTGTTTCGTCTGCTGTGATCTCTATTCAGAGATATCAGATGTCCTTATGTTGGAGAGTTTGTCTTCCATATCTGTTAGCATTTCTCTAAGTTTATTTTTTTGGCTTTTTCACATTTATTCACTGTTATTATCTTGTGTTTTTCCTCTATGTTAGTAATTCCATTTTTAGGAGTTTATGTTCTATTACTTGATGTTTCTAATCCATGTGTTAATTCTGTAATAATACTGTTTGGACCTCATTTTGTTTCCTGAGATCGAAAATCTCTGTTTTCATCTTATTCTGTTGTTTTAGCCTGCCATGTTTCAGTATCTTTTTTAATTGAATCTGTGTCACAAAGCAATTATGAAACATTACTTCTCTTCCTTGAATTAAGCTTTTCCCTAGGATGAGCTTAGTGGTCTGTGTTTCACTTCCTTTCTTCCCTTGTCTTGCTAGAAAATATCTTCACAGCAACCATGACCTTTTCTTTTCATCTTGCTTATTCAGCTTGGGCTGATAGAGTTTGATTGACATGTCTACATTCTTCCTATTGTATCTGAGATTTTTTTTTTCCTGTGAGAGCTATTGACTTTTCTCAATACTGAAAGAATGCCAAGGATGGGGTTGGGAGAGTTCAGGTGAGGCAAAGTGCAGCCTTTGTTAAAAGAGTTCCTCTCCGCCCTCTGTCCCTCGTTCTGAGACCTGGTTAAATGCCCTAAACCAGTTATCACTGTACTGTACCTGGTTGGGGAGTATTTCCCACAGGGGCCTGCTCTGGTCCTTTGGGCTATTTCCTCCCAGTGTACAGCATTGAGGACTTAACTCCTGTCTCCCATCCAGAGAACCAGTCTCACTGCTCACTTGGCCAGGGTCACCTGGTCTCATTAGCAGAGGTTTTAACTGCTTTTTGATCATAACTGGAAAAAGACACCTATTTGAATTGATTCTCTATGGATATGAGGCTATTGGGGAAAATGCTGAAGATTTTGTTGATTCATACTTAAGGTTTTTGTAAGTGAGATCAACGGCCAAGCTTTGCCATGTATCTCACGCCAGAATTTTCTTTCCTTGGTCCTTGATTTTTTATAAACATGTATTTCATTAGACTATGTACCTTTCTTTAGCATATTGCCAAAGTGAATGTTGTGGGATTTTCTCACTTTGTGGAATATTAGGGAAGAGAAATTCTGTGGGTGGTTTTAATATGCCACGTGAGTCTGAAATCTATGCTGTTGTTGTTTATTTCCTACCTCCTTTTGTTGTTGATTCCCAGTTTTAAAAACGACAGATTTCAATGGTTGCTTAGGAAACCAGAGAACCATGACTTTGGGAGAAACAGGATGATTAGGTGGGAAAGCACCATTTTTGGTGGAGCTGTAAGCACTTTTATATGTATCAGAATTGTCTGTGAAGTCCACTCCCCTCCCCTCCCTGCTGGGGTTTGGTGAAGGGACAGACTGAGATACCAGCCAGAAGGGACTCCTTCTCCTCTGAGGTTAATGTAACCAGACACTTGGCACCTTGACACAAAAACAGGAAAAAAAAACCCACGTGGTTTCTGTAATGCTACTCAATTACTTCTAACCTTAAATGGGGAGAAACACCACTTCTGTGATCCCTGCCACCCAACTTACGTAGAAATTCCATTCTGTTGCAGTTCTGCAGAGGGCGTGGCAGTCCACTGACAAGTTTCTTTGTGTCATCCAAGGGTCACATTGTACTGTTGTCAGGGCGTGTGTCACTCCTGACCACCAGCAGATTTGAATGAATGAGAGCCAGGCCGCTGTATGATACACATCCCTAACAAAGCAAGAAGTGGGACCTAATGATGCTTTCTGGTATAATGGGGCATACTCCTGGACAGTTATCAAAGGTTATGGACATTTTTGAGGATTATTAATAAGTCTACGAACTGTGGAGCAATTTTTCCTTTCGTTGCTAAGAACTAGCTGCAGACCGTGCTGTCAGGTTTCAGTGTGGGAGGTGTGGGGGTCCTTGCTGTCACCAGCCGCTCCAGCCACCATCAGCTGTAACCTGGACCCTTAGGCAGCCGGAAGGCATTCCTCACCTTTGCCTCCCGCCAGTGACCGAGAAGGGTGCTTCCTTCCTTCGGACCTTTCTGTCTTCCTTCAGACACAGTCTCTGCAGGGTTTACCCAGCCTAGTGATCAGCCCAGGGCTCTGGCCACCTTCACCCATCCCTTCAAGGCTCCAGTCTCCCTCTCCTCTCGGTCCTCTTGCTTCTCCTGTGTGGGACACACTTCACGGTCTGCAGCCAGCTCTTAGCAACAGAAGGATAAACTGCTCCATACTTCCTAGACTTATTATTAATCCTTAAAAAAATCTGTGACCATTGATAAGTGGCAGGAATATGCCTCATCATACTAGAAAGCTTTATTAGGTCCCCGTAGCAAACCTTCCTTTCCTTTCATGCAACTTCTCAGACAGGGATGCACTGCATGTTATCATGTGTTAACGTCTGTCTCCCCTGTGGGCTGCTGAGAATGGGGACCACTGTTACTTGTTCGCCATTCCGTCCCTCCTGTCTGCTTCAGGGTGGACGCTTGGTGGAGATTTGGTGCGAGAAGGAAAGAAGCAGAGCGAGGGGTGAAACGTAAACAATTCAGACCTGCCTGTGGATGGCCTCTCGTCCTGTGACTTATTAACTAACCACCGCTGAAAGTCCAGTGAATCAATAGCCCTGACCATGAGGACAGACAGTTCATTAATGAATTTGCTAATGAAGCCATGGTTTCCTACTGAGCTTAGAACCAGTATATCGGGAAGGTGTATCTTCAAGTATATTCATTTTATTTCATTGTGAAAATTTATACTCGAAAGTTAATTACAAGAAGTCAAATCTTTTCTCAAATTTCCCCTTTCCAGGGGAAGCGAGCTCGCCGCCTTCTACAAACCGTGATATTAGACCTTAAGTTTCTTGAGGCGAAGCTTGCTGACAAGTCCTTGACAACAATTCTCGGGCATCGTTCATGTTCAGTAATTGTTTGAAAGGACAAGTAAATGTAACCCCTGGAGCCTCCTTGCTTTGCTCCCGGCTCTCCACCACGTGACTCTGCAGCACAGGCTCAGTGCTGCTAAGGGCTGGGAGTCGAGAGTGGAATTGGAGGTCAGGCAGGATGTGGAGGCCGGCGCGTCCGATGATGCTCTTCACTCTCACGCAAGTCAGAGCCAGCTTTGTGCTACTGACAAGACTGATACCATTTCACTATAAAGAATACACAGTTTTCGTGTTTTTGACTAAGGCTTATTCTAGCGCATTAAAGATGGGAATTTAAAACATACGAGATAATATTATTTTAAATAAGTACGTCGCACATTGTTCTAATCATATAATTATGTTTTAATTAAATAAATTTGATAAATTAAGCAGCCATTGTAAATTTCTTACAACAGTATATTGAAAATACATCATTTAAATATTAATGTTAAATATAAAAATGTTTATAACATCCGGAGTAAAAGACACAAGTATTGGTTTCATCCGTTTGAATATATGCTGTTTAAATTGGCACACCATCCTTATTTCCCCAATTCATTTATTGATCTGTCCAGACAAATTGGTTTAAACGCCGACCCCGGGCAGAGCCCCGTGCCAGGTGCCCGGCAGGCAGAGATGTGTCAGCTCTCCCCCGTGTTGGAGGTGCTCCCGAGGTCGGTGCCCCGCAGGTGTAGTTGTCAGCTCGTGCCGCCGGGTGCAGAGGTAACCTGGGCCTCTCTGACTGTCCCCCGCTTCCCACAGGGGACAAGTGCCTGTCGGACCTGCCCTACGACGGCAGCGCCAGCTACGAGAAGGAGAACGAGATGATGCAGACGCACGTGATGGACCAGGCCATCAACAACGCCATCAGCTACCTGGGGGCCGAGTCCCTGCGCCCCCTGGTGCAGACGCCCCCGGGCAGCTCCGACGTGGTCCCGGTGCTCAGCCCCATGTACCACCTCCACAAGCCCCACGCCGAGGGCCCCACGCGCTCCAACCACTCGGCCCAGGACGGCGCCGTGGAGAACCTGCTGCTGCTCTCCAAGGCCAAGTCCGCGTCCTCCGAGCGCGAGGCGTCGCCGAGCAACAGCTGCCAGGACTCCACGGACACCGAGAGCAACACGGAGGAGCAGCGGGGCGGCCTCATCTACCTGACCAACCACTTCACCCCTCACGCGCGCAACGGCCTGTCCATCAAGGAGGAGCACGCGGCCTACGACGTGCTGCGCGCCGCCTCCGAGGGCCCCGCGGACGCGCTGCGCGTGATCGGCACGAGCGGGGAGCCCCTCAAGGTGTACAGGTGCGAACACTGTCGCGTGCTCTTCCTGGACCACGTCATGTACACCATCCACATGGGCTGCCACGGCTTCCGAGATCCCTTCGAGTGCAACATGTGCGGCTACCACAGCCAGGACCGCTACGAGTTCTCGTCCCACATCACGCGGGGGGAGCACCGCTTCCACATGAGCTAAAGCACCCCCCACCCCCACCCGCGGACCGCGCCCCGCCCCCAGGAAGAGCATCCAGGACCCGCGCCAGCCCCTGCGCGGGCCGCCGGGATGGACCGCCTGCTGTGCTTTGACCTCTAGGTCGTGTTTCGTTTTGTTCTGAGTTGGTTTGCTTTTGAAAACAAGAAGTTTTTCTTGTTAGATGCAGGGTTCCATTTGGAGCCCCCGAAATGCTCTCTTACTAGACAATTCTGTAGACCGCTGGCTGAAATCCCCTCCCCTGTTGCTCCCTAGAAATTGCTGTCCTCCAAATGATGGGTCATGTTCGGAGAGAATTTTATAAAAACAGGCGGAAGCCCGGGAAGGAATGAGCCGGTTCCGTGCTAAGCACGGGATTCACGCCCCAGATGGGGTTTCCGAGGTCCCAGGAGCCGTGTGCGCAGCCCCTGAGCTGCGGTCGTGAGCCGACCCTGGGGGTGAGTGCCCCTACAGCAGGGCCGGAAGCTGCGTGTGCATCCGGGGAAGACAGGCCACAGGTTCTAAACAGAGATATGATTCTAAGTCAAATTCTGCACGTTGTTGGGGACAAGTGACCATTGGGCAGAGGGAGCGAGGGGTTGCACAGCCTTTGGACTCATTCTCGATTTCCAGACCGTGAGGTTGCTCAGCCCACAGCTAAGCCTTCCCAGGCCTGTTGTCACGTGGGATGAACTCCTGTTCCCCTGGGGCACCTGGGACTACTGTCCTCTGCTCCGTCATATCAGTACTTTTAAGGGCCCCCCCCTCAAAACCTATCACTACATTTTTAACACCAGTCCTGAAATTAGAACCTTAATTCCTTTTGAAATTTTCAGATAATAAAATCCCCCAGAAACCAAAATTTTATTCTAAATTCCACACTCATTTCTTTGGTTCTGTCCTCCTTCCCTGCTGGGTTCTACCTATGACCAGAAGGCTATTTTCCCTGCAGAAGGCCCATCCTAGACCTCAGTTAATGTTTTGTTTGCAGCCCCAGGCCTGGATTTCTTACCGTCAGTACATTTCTTACCCTGCTCGCTGTGTATATTATTCTCATTTTTAAATCCGTAAAAGAAGGATTCAGAATGACCCTTCATTTTTAGGTCAAGGAAGTTTGACAGGTGAAGTCCGGGAGACGCTTCTTACACACAGCACCTATTTGTTTGAAACTAAACTTTCCAACCATCTGAAACTCTCTCCTGTAAGGACAGAGCTGCACCCTGCATCCACGTAGGCAGGACGCACCTGTCTGACTCGGGACCATCTCGTGACCAGAACTCGAAGTCCAACAGGACAGAGGCAGGTGGCCCCAGAGGTGCTCTCTGAAGCTCCATGAAGGTGTCCGTGGGTTCTCATCCCAACCAGGAAGGTAATTCTGTCATTAAGGACATTCATCTCCACCATCTAGCAGGAAGGGCATACAGTTTCAAATGTTTCCAGTATTTGTCATCACCAAAAATGTCCAAGGTGACCATGAAGAAACAGGAAAAATTGTGCACAAGCACCTCTGCATTTCATCTAAATCCAGAGTTCTTGGGCTCAGCTCTCTTGACATCTGGGGCTGGATACTCTGTTGCAGGAGATTCCCCTGGGCATCATAGGCTAACAGCATCCCTGGTCACTACCCGATAGATGCCAATAAGACCCCGAGTTGACTACCAAAAATGTTCCCTGGGAACAAGAGTTGCCCCTAGCGGAGAACACTGCTCTAAGCAAATTCTGAACCAGTCAAGGGTCTGGAGGCCTTCCAAAGGGTCTGGAAGGGTCTAGAAGCCCTGCAAGAATGTTTCCCGTCAGCAGGCTGGAGCCTGACTCCTGTTCCTTTGGATTCATTATAAATTCCATCAATGAATTATCCCTCTTCAGTCTTCAGAAACATACCCTCTCAGGTGCATTTGAGTTTTCTGGAAAGGATGGCGTCCCAGCATCCTTGAGGCATGGGGTTCTTTGCTTACAGAACCGTTTGACATTTTGAACCTGGAAATAGACAAAGTTGTAATAATTTGGGCAGTGACACACTGATGCACTGGGTGAAGGGGCAGAGGGAGGCTCTGGGCTGTGGACAGTGTTAGTTCCATTTGCAGTTACAGAGAAAGACCCACCTCATCCCCAAGAACATATATATTCAAGGTGAGAGACTGCTTAGATTTCCAGTTTGTAGGCCAAGTTCACCTGCCCTGTCCTTTCCCAGCCAGCTCCACAGGGTCCATTGGCTGAACGGAGTTATTTTTCCCTGTGACTTCAAACAGAGCTGGACCCACCACTGTAAATAGTGGCTACAGGAGTTCTTTTCTCCAGGGCTTTCCCCTCCCTGTCTCTGCCTTTTATAGCCAATATAACTGTTTATTTACACACCTTTTGTTGTGGTTTTCTATTGTAACACCATTTTTCTTTCAAACTATTGTATTTAAAGTAAGTTTCATATAATGTCAACAAGTAATTAAATTATGTTTGAAAAGCGGCCATGTTCTGTACCGAAAACTGTTAACGTTTTCCTCCTAGCTGGTAAAAGTAGGATTTTGCATGATCTCACTCCCTTTTGTTCTGTGGTTTGTTCTGCTGTTTGATGGTGTGAGTGTGTGTCTTGGGGACTGTCATGGATGGACTAGGTTTCATGCATTCTCGTTTCGTTGAAAATAAATATCAACCAAAAGAGGGGCGTCAGTAGCAGGTGGATTCGTTGATCACAATGAGAAATCCCTGCTTGGCGTTCCTGCCACTCCGTGTCACCCAGCTTCCCTCCACGCGAAACACCTGGCTGCCCGCTCCTTACCCAGGTCCTCCTGCATCGCGTCCCTTAAAGCATGGGCTTGTCCTAGTAGAAGAGTCACTAAAAGGAATCGTGTTACCATTGCTTTATCGCCCGAGGGCATGTCCCAGCACCCAGCGCTTCAGATACCCGCACGTTTCACTTCCAATTCAGAATCAACCGCAGAATGAAATCTTAGAATCTTCACTGAGAAAGACAGCTACCTGTTATGGAGATATGAGTTCTTTTTCTTTCTTTTCTATTTTTGTGCTTTTCTCTTGTTTTGTTTTGATTGTGACTCTCCATGGTGTCATCTTCTTGCCGAAACAAAAGCGAGATGGAATGAACTGCTGTAGACAAGTCATGAAGCAAATGTATTTCTCTCTCTTGCACTTCTTAAGTTCCAGCAATAATGAAGGGTCACCACTACTCAAAACGCAGATAACGCTCCTTCAGTCCAGTGTGTGTGTGTGTGTGTGTGTGTGCGTGCGTGTGTGTGTGTGTGTGTGTGTTTTACTTTAAAATGAACCAAAATTAGAGTTATTTAAGATATACAGGCATCAGAAAAAAAAAAAAAAAGCACATAGGCTGTTGGCACCATAGCATTCACTGTGAACCCGTGTAACCAGGTATGAATATGCAATCTTGTTTCCAATCCTTTCTGATACACTTTTTTACAATGTTGTGTGTGATGACTGTTCAGGGTTCAACTTGTTTGTATCTAATGCAGCTTTAGGTGTTCGGCTGCCTTTCTGGCAGTTACGTGTACAGGATTGTAAATGGGAAAATGCAGTTGTATTTCCAATCTGCCTCTATGACGATGTTAAATTATTTCTGTTTTGCTGTGAACAAGGGGTGTACCCCTGGAGGAATAGAGTATCCTTTTGTACACATTTTGAAAAGCTTCCTCTGTAGTGATAGAACAAATAAATGCAACCAGTACTCTGTCTGCCCTATCCTGTGAAGCCCACGCTAGTCTGAGAGAAGGTCCTGCAGAGCTGCCGCCTGCTACAGACCCCCTCCGGGTCGGAGGAGACAGAGGTGGGCTTGGGGGCGGGTACAGTACAAGTTGGAATCATATGTGATCGTCTGCGTACGACGTTCCTGCCAGTGCGTCAGTTCACTTCAGCAGACTGACACCCCGCCCCCGCCCCGGGCCTAGCTGTGCTGGGCTTAGGGTACTTGTGGGTTTGAGGGTAGGTAGAAGTCGTGAGCAGCAAGACATACATCCCTGGCTCTTCGTAGAGCAGTGCTTAATGCCGCAAGCAGCAGGCCCGTGGCCCGGGGAGCCCAGAGGCAGTGACCGACCGCACTGACCGCCTGGTGGCACTCTCCGTGCAGAGCTGCACACTTAGGGCAGGGGCGCTTCAGCTCTGCTGCAGACCCGCACTGCTGCAGACACTCTCAGTGGTGAAAACCCTCTGGTCCTTTTGGACAACTAGCCAGACATCCTATGGGTTCAGGTCTACTAAACGAGGTGAAGTGACTAAGTTTCCATGGTCCAACATTTGACCCAAATGGGGCGAAACTTTCATGAAATCCATAGACTGTACTGTTTCACATCAGGCTCTGGCACCAGGGGCTTTTCGTAAGTGGGGTTGGCAGCATCCTTCAGAGGAAGTTCTCACGGTGAATGCCTCCTTCGGTTACAGCACCGAAGTGCGCGTGAGTTCTGAAAGAGCGTGTGGCTTAGAGAGACGTGATGACACACCCATTGCCAGATCCATCCCACCGTTTCACAGCTATGTCCTGTCGTTTCTCAGTGATCACAGGTCCAAAAAAGAAAGAAGGCTTGCATTAACTCAGAAATGACCTACGCTCAACCTAAGGAGAAAAAGTGACTCAGAAGTGTGGGGTTAGACCGTGAGAGTGAGGACGTGACTGTGTTTGTGTACATCTTACAAAGCCTAACGAGTGTGTGTGGAAGGGGTGTGAGGGGAGCAGCTGCCTGCCCTCCTCTCTCCGGCCTCCCTGGTGCCCGTCAACCGAGCATGGTGGGTGGGGGCGGTGGCGTCCGTCCTGGATCCCGGGACGTGGCGACGAGCGAGGGTGAGTTTTCAAACACCCACTTCGAGAGCCACTAGCAAGACGCGACTTCATTCCTTGGTTTTCACTACCTGTTATTCTATTTGAGTCCTCCTAAGAATGATTATTCTCAGCATGTCTTTCTGATGCTGTAAACCATCGTTCCCATTAATCTTCCTCTGGGCCCCTGCGAACTTGCAATGAGTCAGTGGTATATCCACTGCATGCGCCCAACCCGGTGGGCCCCACTCTGGGGAGGCTGACCTGGAGGGTGTCACCTTCTTGAGGTGATGGTGAGGACCAGAGTGTTTCACCTCCACACCTGGGAGGGAGCGGAGTCAGCATCGGTCTGCCTGGTTGGCCCCAGGAGGACTATGCCTGCTTCCAGGTGGACGCAGCAAGGTTCGAAGAGCCGGTGGCCGGCACAGGGGGCCGGGAAGAGGCTGAGCAGAGGAAGCGCGGTATGGACGCAGCTCTCACACCCGACACTGTTCCCAGCGCACCTGGAACAGCCTGGCGCGTGCTGGACATCTCCCTCTCTGGTGGCGCCCCTGGGGCAGCCCTGGAAGTTTCCTGCATGCGGTTTATCATCCCCCACCCACCCCCTGAAAACAGCGGCTCATCTGCCGTCCAGTTCTATTCCTGATGAGTGCTGTGCTATATTTTAATTATTAGTGTGAAATCTGGGGAGCTACACATCAGAATTCGGGGTTCAGATGCCAAGGATTTCTGATCCCATTTCCAATTAATTGGTCATCTTTGCTATCAAAATAAGACGTCTTGGTGGTTCTGTGACTCCTTGGTGAGGTTGTGCATTCTCATTAAAAGCACGTGCATTCTCAAGGAACAGGATCCCTTGGACATTGCCAAAAGTCTTGTTTTTTTTGTATGGCCACCTCTCAACTCCAAACACAGAGCAGAGCTCAAAACAGACATCTAGGAGCTGGACAATCTGTTGAAGACTCGGAAGACGTTCTCAGACCACTGACAGAGGAGTTCAATATTCCTCCAAAGCCCAGGGCATCGCTCTGAACCCCGCTGGCCTTTCTCTGCCACCAGAACCCAGAGCAGCAACCCTGGGTGGAGCCCGAGTACTGCCTATGTAGCATTGATCTTCTCTGCCTTTCCCCAGAGAACCCAGGAACGAGGGGGAAATGGATTCCCTTGGCTCCTGGAATAACAATTCTGCCTCACAGCCAGGCTGCTGTCCTCCCACTGGCCTCTCCCAACATTAACCCAAATTCCCAGTTCCTGGCTCAAGGCTGCTTCTGGACTCCCTAAACCACGCCACCTTCCCCAAGCCCCAGGGCTTCCAAAACTCCCCCATGACCCTGGTTCTCAAAGGCAACTCAGAATCACCTGGCTGGTTCTTTAAAATGCAGTTTCCAGAGACCCACTCCTGACCATTCTGGAGCTGGAGGTCTGCATGGAGCCCCCCATACCAGGTGTGGGGCCAGCTCCCCAAGTCCGGATAAGCTGACTCCCCCCAGCCCCCTCGCGTCAAGGCAGGTACAGCCTTCACCCTCTCCTCCAGCTCAATCAACCCCCTCTTTTTTGACAGAGGAAGAAAATTAATAATTATTAATAAAAATGAATAATTATTAAAAATTAATAATGTCTCTCTCTTCCCCCTCTTAAGTTTGAGACAACTCAGATATAGACAAGAGAGTCAGAGAGTAGGAAGTCAAAATCCTATCCGTGCTACCCATAGAAACCTAGATTAGAGGACATGGCTTCAGTGCATGGACCACAGCGGGCTTGCAAACCTCAGGCAGACTTGCTCTGCTGGATGCAGACAGGACTTAAACTCAGGCACCCCCTGAAGAGGCTCAGCCCCTACCCTGCAAGAAAGGGGAGGGGGACCAAAGCCCACATCCTGCAGGCAGCAGACCCCAGGAAAGCAGCAAAAAGCAAGCTCAGTTCCTGCAGCCAGACAAGTGTGGAAAGGTAGAGAACCAGGTGCAGGCGAGCCACTGGAGACAGAGAAGAGAGTGATGTAGTGGGAACCAGGGAGAGCGATGGGAGGGCCAGGCAGCAGTCCTGGCAGGAGAGACACGGCTGTAACCTGTACAGCAGCGGGGCTGGAGCAGAAGCAGAGAGGGGAGGACATGAATCTCTGCCACTGGAATGCAATCTCCAGGAACAGGGACAATTTTTTACTGTCATATCCTCAGTGTCAAGAAGAGTACCTGGCACATAGTAGGTGCTTGCTATTGTCTGAATGTTTGTGTCCCCCCAGAATTCAGATGCAGACATCCTATGCCCCCGAAGGTGATGGTATTTGAATGTGGACCTTTGGCGGGTGATGAGGTCACATGGGTGATGCCCTTGTGATGGGAGTAGCACCCTTATAAAGAGGCTTCAAGGAGCTCCCTCACCCTTTCGAATGTGAGGACACAGTGAGAAGTCTGCCACCCAGGAGGGGGTCCTCACCCGACCCTGATCTCAGACGTCCAGCTTCCAGAACTGGGGGAAATAAATTGCTGTTGTTTATAAACCATTCAGTCTTTGGCATTTTGTTATAGCAGCTCACAGATGGAGACGGAGGTCAATAACCATGCATGCATAATCATCTACTGAAGATGATTAAAGTGATTGTACATGAAGGAATCATGAGGCGTTGACCCCAAGTCTCCGGTCCTATATGAGCAGTTAGTAGGGAGGCTGGGCAGTGGGATTGGCGAAGGAAGCTCGGTTTTGTTTAATTGAAGCCATTGGATGACAAGAGTAGGTCAGCTGTGAAGACAGGTCAGAGTTTGAGAGTCATGTGGACAACAGCAAGGAAAGCGGGATGGGCACAGGAAGGTGCCCAAGGGGAGAGCCAGGTGGGAGGGTGGGAGACGCTTTGGAACTGCAGAGGGAAGAGGGCGATTGTTCCAGACAGGAGGAAAGCATGCTGAGTCCAGCACCTGGGTCTCCTCTATGAAGAAGAGGCCAAAAAGCAGGTGGTCGGGCAGGTGGGTTCAAGAGGCAAGGATGGGCGGAGGACGGCTGGGACCCGAGACGCTGGCAGAGAAGAAATGGGGACTCCCTGAAGCACGGGCCTCAGGCCTCAGCTGGGACCTGATGCTTCAAAAATGCCAAGTACTGGGCTGAACTTTCCTAAGGAGGAAGGTGAAAACCTCAGTGTGAAGTCCCCTCACTTTTTCTGCTTTTTGGCAAAGCCAAGGACGGGAACAAGGCACCATCCCTGTGCGATGTCTCCTGTGGCCACCCTTTCCTGGGGCCCTGGGCACCCCTGGGGAGCCGGCCCCACATCCCTCCCCAACTCAAGCAGCCCGTGCCCCCCTTCCCTGGCAGCGGGGTGCCGCCCCAGCAGAGCAGATGGGCTGTGGCTGCCTGGGGGATCGCAGGACCGGAAGCAGATGTGGCCACCGTGGTCCCCTGCGCAGAACTGGGACCCAGCCGCTTGGGGAGGACATTTGCATAATAAGGATAATTTGGTACCAAAGCTGTCCCCTGAAGTGAACTGCCTGGATCTCGGTACAGTTAACAAATTTCACTTCTTCTTTCCCATGTTTTGTCAAGCCAACTAGATACATTGAGTGTGTGACTTGTCCAAAGATGTCTTCTTTCTCCCTGCGTGAGTCAGGCCTCCTCCCTCTCCCCCGATTTTACTCTCCCAGGGTCCCCTCCCCGGCTGGTCCACGGCCCCTGTGGGCAACCCAGCATTGCCCCCTGCCCAGGCAGAACCCCGCTCCCTCTCAGAGGGACCCCGTGGCAGGGCCCCAGGCTCCTGGCAGCAGCTCCTCCCGGACACCTCACCCCATCCCCACACCTGCGGCTGCATCAGCCCTCCCGCTTCCTGTGGGCAAGGGCAGGCGAGGCCCCACAGCAAGGGTGCGTGCGGTTTCAGGCCCTCAGTTCGATTCCCCTTTCAGGGCCCTCCTCCCTTCTGGGCACTGCCCTCCACAAAACCCGCCATGGCTCCCCCTGCCCACACCCGGACCCCACCCCTTAAGGCATCACAATTCCTTTGCTAAGTTGCCTTTGAACCATCTTACAAGAAAGCAATCATACGTGTATATCCACTGCTACAAAAATAAAATAGGCACGGGTATGAGCTCAGGGGTCTGTTGCCATCACCGAGGGCCTGGGGGTCAGGGAGACGGGTCTGGGGTTCAAGTCCACCCCCTCCAGAATGGCATCCAGCCTGATCAAGACCTGACCCCCGGCCTCTCTCCAGGCTGCTTCCAACCTTCAAGGCAGCCTGGTACCCAGGCTCCCTCTCACCACGAGCCCGCTGGCCCTGGGATGCCCCCCGAGCCTTGCCGGCTGCTGAACTAGGCGTGTGACAAGGCTGAACCCTTGTCCCTGGCTAATTTTTGGAGTTTTCTCAAGGCCAGTTCTCTGGGCTCCTGGAGCAGCATGTTTAAGTCTGTGTCAGGGCCCTCACGGTGCTGTGTTAAGTGCCAACCTCCCCTGTCGGACTGTGAGTCAGGGGGTCTTACCTCATCACCCCCAAACCTCCAATCCAAGCTGGGGTCATGCCCCTGTGGCCCCAGGAATGGCACGTGGCATGTAGGATGGACTCTCCTCCCCTGCGTCTGGAAGTCTGTGAGGTCTTATCTCACCCAAGATGATGGCCTGGACCCCAGCCCACGGCTCTTCCTTCTGAAGCCCCCTCCCATCTTTCCACTTGCTTCAGGGCCGGCGTCATCTCCCCAGAGAAAGGCAGGAGGCAATGGGACACAGGGTCCAAGCTCCCGGGGTCTCCAGGAGGGTCCTCTCTCGTGGGTCGTGGTGTTCAGGCCCTGGCAGGGGGGTCTCGTCCAGGGGACAGGCTGAGCAGCCCTGGGGGGGGGGGCGTTGGGGGCTGCTGCTCAGAGAGCAGCAAGGACTGGAGGCAGGGCAGCCAGGTTCCACTGACCAAGTGCGTCTCAGCTGAGTCAGGAGAGACAGAGGCAGAAACACTCGATTCAAACCAGGGAAGGCAGAAGAAGTGGAAGACAATTAAGTTTTTAAAAAGAAGAGGAACAAGGGCGACAAACAGAACAGTAACAAATGTGGTGGCTACCGATCCAGCTGTATCAATCCTTAGTTTAAATGTCATTGATCTAGATGCACTCATTAAAACACAGTGGCTGTCAGGGTGGATCCACAGACAAGACCCAACTACACATCGTCCATGAGAAGTTCACTTTAAACATAAGTCGCATGGATTGAAGTGAAGGGATGAAGAAGGACACACCCTGCCAACACCAGTCGGAAGAAAGCAGGAGCGGAGCCTATACTACATTCAGACACAGCGGACTTCAGAGCCAGGGAAGTTACCAGGGGTAAAGAGGGGCCCTGTGTCACGATAAAGGGGTCAGTCCTCTGGGAGGACGTAACAATTCTTAACGTGTATGCACCTACAAACAGAGCATCCCAATATGCCGTAGGACCACAAGGAGAAATAGACAAATCCATTCACGGTTGGAGACGTCAACACCCTCCATCAGAAACAGACAGATCCAGCAGACAGAAAACCAGGAAGGACGGGGCTGATTGGAAAGACAGAAGGTGTTTGGGTGAAGAAAGGTGTGAAGGCACTTGGGGCAGAGGGACAGGTGAGCACGGGTCCAGAGGCCAGAACATGGCCATGTGTTTGGGGACGGCCATGCCATTGGGTTTGGCCAGAGGGACCCGGAAGGGCTTTTGGGGTCTGCAGCCTCCGTGGTGCTGAGGGGCCAGCCCACTGGGGGGTCCAGCAGGAAGGGGGGCATCCACACTGAGCCTGAGAAGGGCCTTCTCAATGCTAAGCAGAGGCTTGGGGAAAGAGGCAGGAAACGAGCCCCCGTCCTGGTCCTGGAACTGGCCGGCTGTCAGGGGACCTCGGAGGAAGGGCGGGGAGGGGCGCTATCAGCAGCTTCAGGTAGTGAAACGAAGGCCAGGGAAGCAGAGACACTCCTTCAAGGTGACAGAGAGTCACCCTTGAACCACACTTCCTGACGCCCCTTATGCCCAAGGTACACAGTCCCTGAATGAATATTTCCCTGGGTCAGACACATAGGAAAAAGAATACTACTGCACAGCAATGCAGATAGCAATCCTGAAACAAAGGTGTCGCTATCCCTGTGCCCTAGAGACGATGTGAAAGAGGCGTAGAGGGTCCCCACCTGGCCTGGGGTCCCCCAGCTGGGGGGAGCTGTCACCACACTACGAGGCCGTGGGGCAGCTCAGACTCCTGGTGACCTGGGCAGGAACTCGCGTACAACAGGATCGTGTTAAACCACCAGAAAGGAAAACAGGTAACAGTGTCCTACCCTGAGGATTACCTAGTCACTGCCACACACTCTGGGTGCGCGCCCAGCCCCACGCAGGCTATACTGAGAGATTAAACACAGAGCAGCCGAAAAGGAGCACGGAAACAAAGGCGCGCAGAAACAAAGAGCAATTCTGCTTCTCGCCTGTTTGCTTCGAGAAACAGGGCATCCTTTTCCACACCTGCAGCTTGGAAATGCCGGAACAGAGTATTGAGATCCTTCCCCAAAGAGAGGTTCTACACAGAACGATGCTGTTCCACACGTTAACCGCCAGCCACCCCCGGCGATTTAAACTTAAAATCATCAGCACTATATAAATTGTAACATTCAGCCTGTCTGTTGCAATAGCCTCATTGTAAGTGCTCCATAAGCCACGTGGGGCTTCTGGCTGCCATGCTGGACAGAGCAGACAGGAAAGCTTTCCACCGCAGGGGCAGCTCTGTCCCAGGGTGCCAAGCAGCCCCTCAGCGTCCAGCGCCTGGAGGGGGACACCTTAACCCCCTCCCCCGAGAAGACCATGGGCTCGCAGCTTGTTCCTGAGGAAGCCTGCCCTGGGGTACCGAATCCTGAAGGCTGCCGCCAATATTCAAATTATGCAGCAACTTTCACTTCCCCTTGGGGAATCAGGCCTTCCACTCTGCCAGCAGGGACACCGCATTCGCCTGAGACCATGTCCCTTTAATAAAGCAGGCTCACAGGCCCTTCAAGGTGTCTCTGGGGTAGGGCTGCTCTTCCCCGATGCCCCACGGGTATCTCCCAGACTTTCACCCTGCTTCCCCTGGGTCTGTGCCCCGGCGGCTCCCCCTGTGACCTCCAGTCCCCTCCTGGCAGTGGCGACCTGCAGAGCAGCCGCGGGAGGGTGGGATTTCCAGCAAATAGGGAAGGACTCTGACGCCCTGCTGGTAGATTCTTGCAGGACCATTCTCCTCTCAGGAGAAAAAGAGGAAAAAAAGGCAAATCACTTTCCTCTTGCTTCTGCTTCTCCTCGATAAAGTGCTTGTCTCATTTCCTTTGCAGTTAGAGAAATGTTCCTCGTGAAAGCGATTTCCACACATCCACATGCTGTGCCACCCAGGCGTCCAGGAGGGATTTGCACGGCAGTTTCCTCCCCGGGCCTGGCTCCCCCATCCCTGGACTTTGGCTAAAGTCCTTGCATCTCTGTCGGAAGACAAACGACAGCTCGAAGCATCCAGCTCTTCCTTTGATGGTGTGTGCTCATCTCCGCTGGACTCCAGGGTGGGACGGGATGCATCTCTGGGAGCTCTGGAAGGTTTCCCCCGAGAACTGGGGGCCTCCCAGGGTGGACGGCGACCTCGTCAGCCAGCAGCAGCCTCCCGAAGGCCCAGGCCTCTCCGCGGCCCTGCTGCAAATGGACAAAGTCCAGGCCTCTGTGTGTGCTGGGGAGCTGGGGGCCCCTCGGTTAGCAACTCACTCTAACCTGCCTCCTCTGTAACAAGCAAGGTTGAACATACTCATCCTGAGAGCAGAGGGAAGGGTTCAGGAGACTCTAGACGTCAAGAGAGTACATGTGCACTGCCCTCCCAGGGAGCCATTCTGTGTGTGTGTGTGTGTGTGTGTGTGTGTGTGTGTGTGTGTGTGTGTGTGTGTGTGTGTGTGTGTGTTCAGTGTCTGGGCTGAGGACCTGGGGACTCTCTGGCAGGCTACCGAGCTGAGAAAGCACAGAGGCTGGAAGGGTGGAAGGAACCGACTGCCCGCCTTCCCCCATCTCCACCGGTTCACACGTCTGCTTGGCCCAGGAAAGAACAGGTCCCTTGGAAGGGACTCGAGGCTCTTTCTGTGTACACAGAAGCCAGCATCAGTAAAGCAATCCAGCTGGAAAGCTCCCAGTAACACTATAGGCCAGAGCATTTTTAAAAGCCAATTCAGTAAGCACAATTTGTTTTTAGTTTAAATACACAAGTGAAGAAACTCAATATTTGAGTTGTGTGGCAAACTAGCTGAACATTCTCTAACATCTGAGTTGGAATTCCTTAAAATAGTATCAAACTTCAAATGGAAAGACAAATACCATATGATATCGCCTATATGTGGAATCTAATTTAAAAAATGATACCAATGAACTTATTTACAAAACAGAAACGGACTCACAGATCTCAAAATCAAATTGATGGTTACCAAAAGGGAAACATGGTGGGGGGGGAGTGATAAATTAGGACATTGGGGTTGACACATACACGCACTGCTATGTATAAAATAGATACCTAATAAGGACCTGCTGTAGAGCTCGAGGAGCTCTGCTCAATACTCTGTAACAACTTATATGGGAAAAGAATCTGAAAAAGAATAGATACATTGTACACCTATAACTGAAGTACTATGCTGTACACCTGAAACTAACACAACATTGTAAATCAACTATACTCCAATAAAAATTAAAAAGTAAAATAAAACAAAAAAGAGCTCACAAATGAAATTTAAAAAAAAAATGTCAAAGGGCTGGCTGGATACAGGCAACTCCAGAGCCCACCCAGAGCCCCAAGGAAAGCGGGAGACGCGCGCCCCCTAGTGGTGAAGGCAGAGAGTGCAGCCGCCAACCCCCTGCTTCCAGGACCGGGTCTCACAGCACCTACCAGGGGAGAGCGTTTCTGCACCCTGAGCCCAGCTTGCCACTGCGACAAGGACAAACGGAGCCCTGAGGCAGTGAAAACTGAACTGGTCACTTAGCATGTTAAGGCTGGAAATGTGTTCTCTCAGTATCATTAGCTTATGGTTTGATGTTCAATACCCTTAAAATCCGTTATTCAGCTGTTATGCCCCCGAAAGCAGTTCTGGCATAAACTCTGTCAACACCTAGCGCAGGGACCTCCCCCACCCAGAGGGGGTCCTCACTCTAGCCCAGAACCCCTCTAACTTGATGGGTGCTCCTCTCCGACCCCTACCTGGGATCCCACCTCGACCTCTGTGGCGCTTCCCCCTGGCCTGAGCAAGGGGTCTCGGGAGCTCACCTGCTCAGGAGCGATTCTTCTTTCCACTGGCCCTTAACCCGGGGCCTCCGGGTCCCTGGAACCAAGATGCCTGATGTCTGTAGGGAAGGAAATTGGCCTCTACCCAAGTAAGTTCAGTGGCTGAGTCTGCAAAATAAGCCAACAGTAGGTCAACAGGAGAAAAGGCACACAGTTTATCTGGTGTTAAAAGTTGTACGTGACACAAGGACTTCATGGAAAGGAGAGAAACCCCCCCCCTCAAGAAACAGTGAGGCTTGGGGGCTGTTGAACCATCCAGACAAAGAAAGATCAATTTAATGAGAAGGGCCGAGACCGAGGAAAGGGACTCATTGTGCGGGGCTGGTAGCTTCTGGAAAGGCAACGGTACATAAGGCTTGGCTAGTAAGGTTGGTGCGGGTACTGTGATATTGTGACTCATAAGAAACACATATATGCTTTTGCTCATTGACCTGAATCACCACGCACGTTTCTCCTATATGACTGGCCTTCACGCACCATCCCTGGCTCACAGATCCTGAAACACTTGGGCTGTCCTGAGTGATAAAAGCAATGGGATCAGCTCCAGAAAACCCTTCAGGGAAGGTGGCTTTTGGGGTCCCACCTAAGGATCGGGCTGGTTGCCAGGAGAACCAACCATGTTGGTTCCAACCAACCAGTTGGAACTTTCAGTCCTACCCCTCACCGCCCCCCCAATTTCCCAGGAGGAAAGAGGGGCTGGAGGTTGAATCTATCACAACAGCCAATGATTGACTCCATCCTGTCTGTGCCATGAAGCCTCCATAAAATCCCAAGAAAACGGGGTTCAGAGAGCTTCTGGGTTGGTGACCACGTGGAGGCTGAGGGGATGGCAGCACCCAGAGAAAGCATGGGAGCCTCACAACCTTTCCCCACCTTGTCCTATGCATCTCCTCCATCTGGATGTCCATCTGTATCCCTTATATCCTTTTATAATAAGTCAGGAACTCAGTCAGTAAAATGTCTCTGTGAGTTTTGTGAGCTCTTCTAACCAATGAATCGAACCCAAGGAGGGGTTGTGGGAACCTCTGATGTATAGCCAGTTGGTTAGAAGCACAGGTAATAGTCTGGGTTTGGGACTGGCCCCTGAAGTGGAGGGTGGTCTTGTGGGACTGAGCCCTTCGCCTGTGGCATCTGATCCTGCCTCCAGGTAGACAGTGTCAGAGCTCAGTTAAACTGTAGGACCCCCAGCTGCTGTCCGAGAAGTGTCTGGTGCTGTGGGAATTCCCCTGCCCCCAACATGCTGGAGTTGGGTCCAGGGTCTTTACGGAGGCGCCCACGTGCTTAAGAAAGGGCAACCCCACCATGTGAGGGGGGATGGGAGAAAGTGCTCGGGAGATCCAGGCCCTGGAGCTCTAGCCCTCATGCGTGAGGTCTGTTGGCCTCCAGACGGCGGGCTCCTTTAGGTCAGGCCTCACGTCCCGTTCATACTTGTAACCACTGTCACCAGCAATTGTCCCTATGTGTTTATTGAATAAACGTCTGTGAAGAAGGGCTGAGGCCAGACAGGAGGCTGCAACAATGCACGGAAACCCGAGGGTGGGAGAAAACCTGCCAACAGCGGGAGATCGGTTGCTGAGGGTTGTGTCCGATGGCCTGGGAACTGACTGCATTCTGGTCCTTGGAGACTGGGGGATCCCCAGAGCCCTGGAAACCGGGAGGCTCCCTGACGTTTACGCATTCTTGGTCCATGCTAGGATGGACTATTTGGGAAAGTGTGAACGTCAGAGCAAACCAGCGACCTCTGATGCCTGGCGGGCAGCCGTGTCCTAGAGCAGATCGGACCCTTGACATTCACGAGCAAATTTGCCTCAGGAGACTCGTGGGTCCCCAGCTTCACAAGGTCCTCCCAACATGCGTGAGGAAAACTGACAAGCCCGTGGTGTCCTTCACCCCAGGCTCACCTTGGGGCCGGGAGACCGGCCTCCGTATACAACGCATCCATTAGGACCCAGTGCAGATAACATCACCGCCCGTCCTGGCATCTGGGACCCTTGCAAATTGTCAAGATCACACATATTTAACCCCATATGTAGGATTTGCTGGAAACAGGGTCGCATTCCTTGTATTTAGTAGTCATTCTAAAGGTAAAAGGGAAATGATAGCCCTTCAACTTATTTAACTCATTCTGCCTCACTCTGTTAATGGCACAGGCAACAATAAATAATAAACCGCTATTGTGAGAAGTCTGAAAACTGAAGAATTGAAGGAAGATATTGGCTCTAAATTCAGACTCACCTTGAAATGGGCTTGGACTCACTGGCTGAGTCGCTGGTGTGGTCACGGCAGCGAGGTGACCTCATCTCGCTAAGTGTGCCCCCTCGTGTGTCAGACAGTGACTATTCAGGAAAATGATCCGAAACGTGGGAAAAGCAAAGGACGGTGTGTCTTTTGAGGATCACACCGGGGCCCAGGCGCACAGATCCACCAAGGCTCACTTAATTCTCTAGGAGAGACTATTTGTGTTTAACTTATTATTTATGCTATTGCTGTGGATTCAGCCCAGGTTCTGGGAAGTTGTTTGTCCACTTGTGCATCTTGTCCAGCCTCCGATTGCTTTTGGTACCTTTGTACAGGGAGCAGAGCCCGAACCCCCTCTGTGGGGATCTGTGCTCGTTAGCAAAGGTAGAGCAGCATCAACCTGGCCTACCTATTGCAGCCCTGATGAGCCCGCCCCACAGAAGGCGCTGGGCTCTCGGGAGAGCTCCTGAGAGGGGCCCAACAGCCCTAGGCTTCAGGGGAAAGCCACACCACCAAAATAATGGCAGCGGCAGCATGGTGATATACACCACAGATTCTAGGAGGAAGGGGGCGCCGCTATTTGGATTCAGGCAAGAGCAAGCATCACTTCAGTCCTGGCTCTGGGCACCTAAGTGTGGGACTTAACAAGACCCTTTCAGCTAAATGACAGACCTGTTCTTGAGTCACACCTCTCAGGATAGGCAAGGGCTCTTGTCAACAATGTCCAAGTTTAAAACCCTGTACGTGTTTCATTTAAGAGGAAGTGTGGAATCAACCTCACAGTGCAGTCCCCAGCAAAAACTCAGAACATTAATGTGGCAAAGCCATTAAATAAGTAGAGACCATTTAGGAAATGATCTGCTCAGGAGACACAGGGTAATAAACAGTTTTTCCAGTGGCATGTAGACCTGTGCTATCTCAAACAGCAGTCACCATCCACATGTGGCTTTAACTTTAAATTAATTAAAATGAAATGAAATGAAACATTCAGGTCCTTAGTTACACTGGCCACATTTCAAGTGCTCAGTAGCACACGTGGCCAATGGATTTTGTCTGGGACAGTGTAGACACAGAACATTTCCAGCATCACAGAAAGATCTTTGGGACAGCTGGTCTAGACAATGCAAGGATCTGGAAGGAAAGAAAACATGGGATGTGAGACCAGATGTGACGTGGCATGTGAACGGCAGCATGGTCCTTTGATGCTGTTAAATGTCATAGGGTATTTAGATGGATGTTTCCAAATAACTCACCAAGTATCTGCAAAATTTTTGAGTAATGTTTCTTCCCCACTGATATTTCTAATTCCTCCTTTTCCAGGCTCAGGAGACTTTGGGCAAGTGGACGCTTGGCCATTCACCATGGGAACGCCTTTCTTCTTTGAAGAAAAGATGGACTTGGAAAGCTGCCCTAGGAAAGCACGTCCCTGCGAGCTTGGGTCCTTATCTTCACAAGAAGCACTCCCTGTATAGCAAGAATAGAACAGAATAGAAGAGAATGAAGATCAAATAAGGTAAAGCAAGATAAAATAAAAAGCACGAGATGGTCTTCACTTTTCCGTCCTGCTCTCTGAGGACAGAGTGTTTCTTCCTTCTCCTGCCCTGTGACGTCCCTCTGGGTGGAACCAGGAAGCCTGAGGACCCCTCCACTCCACCCCTGCCCATCCTGAGACCCTCCCCACGTCAGTGAATATTCTTCTACTCCATCATCTGTCTTGATGGCAAAGCGTTTCATTTCACCACAGCAAAATACTTTATAAACCTTTACAATCGTTTCCTTTCACCAGCCCATTACAAATATTACTTCATCAAGTTTAAACAACATGCTATTTCATATACCACATTATAATTTATATTAATAAGTGAAATTCAGTTATAGAATTTCTTCTAATGTTTCACATGTAACTGGTACTGTGTACTTTTAAACATGTCATTTCAGTTGTTTTTATCACAGTGCTACGAGTGAGGCACACACAGTAGGTACAATCAGACCCATTTTACAGATAAGGAGACTTGGTTCAGAGCAGTTAGGTCGCATCCAGAGTCATCACTGGGACTGAGTCGGGGTTAAAGCCCAAGACTCATTCCAAAGCCCCACTGAGATGCAAGTTGCCACTTTAAAACTTTATCTTTAAAAAGGCAAAATTTTAGTTCATTAAGATGCAGATCTTCCCCAAACAAAGTGCAACATTTTGCCGCACAAAATGTGGTGGTGAAATTCGGTTGTGCAATTTCAGAACTTGCAATCCAGTGCAAAAACTCACTCCTAGGTCATTTCCCTCCGTGTGCATGAGCGCCAGAGTGATCTGAGAGCAGCAGGTCTAACCCTAAGTTTACAGGAAAGAGCTGTGATATAGCGAAACAAGAGAAAAGTCCATTAAAACACCGAAGTTTGCGCGGTCTGGTTCATAAACAGATAGGAACCAAGACTAGAGAGGAAGAGGGCAAAGAGACCCATTTGCTGGGCATCTGGGAACAGGCTTTTCCTTGTAAGGTGGGCACGTAGGAGTCTCTCTCTGCGTCTCCCTCTGTCTCTGTCTCTCTGTCTCTGTCTCTCACTCCCTCCCCAGCTCTCTCTCCTGTCTCTGTCTCTCTGTCTCTCACCCCCTCCCCAGCTCTCTCCTGTCTCTGTCTCTCTCCCCCTCCCCAGCTCTCTCCTGTCTCCCTCTGTCTCTGTCTCTCACCCCCTCCCCAGCTCTCCTGTCTCTGTCTCTCACCCCCTCCCCAGCTCTCTCATGTCTCCCTCTGTCTCTGTCTCTCTCCCCCTCCCCAGCTCTCTCCTGTCTCCTGTCTCTGTCTCTCTCCCCCTCCCCAGCTCTCTCCTGTCTCCTGTCTCTGTCTCTCTCCCCCTCCCCAGCTCTCTCCTGTCTCCTGTCTCTGTCTCTCTCCCCCTCCCCAGCTCTCTCCTGTCTCTCTCTGTCTCTGTCTCTCACCCCCTCCCCAGCTCTCTCTCCTGTCTCTCTGTCTCTCACCCCCTCCCCAGCTCTCTCATGTCTCCCTCTGTCTCTGTCTCTCTCCCCCTCCCCAGCTCTCTCCTGTCTCTCTGTCTCTGTCTCTCTGTCTCTCACCCCCTCCCCAGCTCTCTCTCCTGTCTCTCTCCCCCTCCCCAGCTCTCTCCTGTCTCCCTCTGTCTCTGTCTCTCTCCCCCTCCCCAGCTCTCTCCTGTCTCTCTGTCTCCTGTCTCTCTGTCCCTCCCCCCCTCCCCAGCTCTCTCTGCTGTCTGTCTCTGTCTCTCTCATTTAACCATGTAAAACCTTCACACAACTCTGCTCCCTGTACGAAAGCACCCAAAGCAATCAGGACGCCGAATGAGAGACACACTGAGTCTGGATCTACGGCTGGAAAGCCAAGGCTGACAGAGGACTGAAAGTCAATAAAATTGTGAAGAACCCGGGAACTCTGCTCTAGAGCCTCAGCATAAACACTGACCTGGAACAGCGAAGTCGTTCTCCCTTCAGCCTGGAAGGACACAGTGCCAGGAAGTGCTCCTTTCACTGGGCGCATAAACCAGAGACCCCAAGATGGAGAACCTGCTGGAAACACCATCCATGCCCGGTTTCCTCCAAGAAGCATCCTGCTTGTGAGGGTCACGGGGGTAGGGGAGACCCGAGAGCAGGTTGGAGGCTGAGGGTGGGCATATCTAGCACCACTGACCAGTGATGACCCGAGGCCTGGGAAGTAGCAGAATCATCTTCCTATCAGCTTGTACCCTGTGAAGTTCCATGGTTTAGGTGGTCCAATGTGGTCCAAAGAGTGGTCCAATGTGGGCAATTGTGTGGGATTCAGCCTAGTGTAAGGCCTGCACGGAGGTATTGGTTCCCATCAATCTTTGGAATAATTTCTGTTAAACAAGAGAAGAATGACGATCTGAAGCCACATTTGGGGGAAGGCTCCAGTGACAGAGACTTTCCATGGAGGGTGAACTCCTACTTATAAATCTGCCAAATAGACTTATTCTTCTATTCAAAAAATAGAGCAGATGATGTTTATGATGAATTACAGTTATGTATGATGTTATCACAGGAGAAACTGGGAGAGGGTACAAAACCTGTACTATTTTTGCAACTTCTTGTAAGTCTGAAATTTTTAAATAGGAAGTATTTTTAATGAATAAAATAGGAGATGTTTTAATCAGAACAAAAAAAAAAGTGGGTGAGCTAGCAAGTTTCAAATAAGGAGTGGGATCCCTGAGTTTTTAAATAACTAGTAGCTATGGGAAAGACACCACGGAATCTATGAAAGCAAATCATAAGTCTTCCTTTTACTGCAAGCGTTTTAGGGGTAAACATATATGGTTAGCAGTGAAATTATGCATACTATTATATGTTTGAATTTCAGGCCACAAACTCAAGTGTGCAAGAAATATCATTTTACAGGCCTTATTGGTTATCTATTGCTATACACACCTTATCCCAAAACTTAGCAGCTTCAAACGGGAAACATTTGTTCTCTAACAGTTTCTGGAGGTCAGGAATGCAGGTGCAGCTTAGCTGGGTTTTCTGGTTCAAGGCATCCAACAAGACTGGAAACAAGGTTTGCCTGGGCTGAGGTCTTGTCTGAAGGTTCAAATGGGGGAGATTCACTCAAGTTCATTTATGGGATCGTCAAGATGCAATTCCTCTCGGGATGTTGGATGGAGAAACCCAGCTCCTTGCTGACCATGGGCTAAAGGTCTCTGTCCTTGCTGTGTGGGCCTCCACAGGGCAGCTCACACATGGCAGCCGTCCACCCACAGAGTGAGGCAGCAAGAGAGGAGTGAGCTAGAAACCAGCCTTTGAGAACTAAGCATGGAGGTGACATCTGATCAATTTTGCTATGCAGTAAGCCCCCTACATGTGAACGAGTTCCATTCTGAGAGCCCATTCGTAAGTCCAATTTGTTCGTTAAGTCCAACAAAGTTAGCCTAGGTACCCAACTAACACAATTAGCCTAGGTACACACTAACAGTGCTATACAGTACCATACTGTAATAGGTTTATAATACTTTTCACACAAATAATATGTACATAAAAAAACAAACACAAAAAATAAACACTTTTAATCTTACAGCACAGTCCCTTGAAAAGTACAGTGGTACAGTACAATGGCTGGCACGGGGCTGGCATCGAGGGAACAGGAAGAAGAGTTACTGACTGGTGGAGGGACAGGAGGTGGGAGATGGTAGAGCTGAAGGGTCATCAGTACAGGGGACGGAGGGCCAGCTGCAACTTCACTCATGCCTGACGTTGATGGAACGTATGTTTGCATCTTTGAAAGTTCGCAACTTGAAGGTTTGTATGTACTGGACTTACTGCATTGTATTCATGGTTTCCTGTAATCCCCCTCAAGGAGAGGGGATTACAGGAAACCATGAACAAATGAAGTCAGGATCCTGGGAACTGCCTTGTAGTCCATCCACCAGAATCCACCCACTGGCCCCAGTGACTCTATCCTGACACCTGTAAGATACAGTCACCCCTTGAAAAGTCTCATCCCATTTAACTCAAAGTCCAAACTCTTATCACCTAAGTCAAGTCCAGGTCCAGATGTGGCCCCTGAGCAAGTTCCTGGGGTTCAAAATCTCTTGATCTGAGAGCCTGCAAATGAAAGAGACAAGCTGTCTACCCCATCACAACCTGAGTACAATGGTAGGAAAGCAGCTACCCACAGCCTCACGCCAAATGGGGACCCGGGAGAGGCACTCAGGTGGGTGGCACTGACCCCGAGAGGTTCTGAAATTCCACCAGGCTAACGCCGGGAGGGGCTTCAGTTTCAAGGCCTGAGTACAAGATCCCGTGGCCCTGGCTCTGCCTTCCGAGTCTCGGGTTCTGCCCTCTGAGCCATCCTTCCTTTCTCATGGAAGGTACTGGCAGGTGAGCAGTTTCACCAGCCTGTTTTCTGCCAGAAGTGTTCGAGTCTGCCATCCACCTTCGTCTTTATTCGTTGTCCCTGTTAGTCTAAGCTGACAGTGTTTCCACCAAGACAGTTTTTCTCAGATACTGTATAAGCCTTCTGTGGATTTGGGTGGGTTGACCCCATCAGATATCTGAGGGATGTTGATGCCCTCAGACCATCCCTCCTGTTCCATGGCCCCTGAGCACGGCCAAGGGACAGAGGCCAGCCAGCTGAATGGGGAGGGTCTGTGGGGCACCAAAGTGTCTTTTGTGTGAGTATTCTGAACTTTTCATCCTTCTGAAGTGACACGCTCTGCTTTTCCTTGAGACATCTTCCTGACAATAAATCTCTTAATTTTAGCACCTTTGCCATCTGGAGAGGCTGAGGATTTTGAGAATCATCAAGCCCTGGTTCTGTTTTGTCTGATGGTTCTTCTATCGGTACCCAACTCTCCTCCTGTGTTTCACTATGAGCAGGAACCAGTTAGCACCTTCCACACTATGCTTGGAAGCCCCGTGTCTGGTCACAATGACGAGTTAGTCACTTACAAGTCCTGCTTTGGGGCTTCCCTGGTGGCACAGTGGTTGAGAATCTGCCCGCTAATGCAGGGGACACGGGTTCAAGCCCTGGTCTGGGAGGATCCCACATGCCGCGGAGCAACTAAGCCCGTGAGCCACAACTACTGAGCCTGCATGTCTGGAGCCTGTGCTCTGCAGCGAGAGGCCACGATAGTGAGAGGCCCGTGCACTGCAATGAAGGGTGGCCCCCACTTGCCACAACTAGAGAAAGCCCTCACACAGAAATGAAGACCCAACACAGCCCAAAATAAATAAATTAATTAAAAAAAATTCAACACCCATTTATGATAAAAACTGTCCAGAAAGTGAGCATAGAGGGAACCTATCTCAACATAATAAAGGCCATATATGACAAACTCACAGCCAACATCATTCTCTATGGTGAAAAACTGAAAGTATTTCCTCTAAGATCAGGAACAAGACAAGGATGTCCACTCTCACCACTCTTACACAACATAGTTTTAGATGTCCTAGCCACAGCAATCAGAAAAGAAAAAGAAATAAAAGGAATACAGATTGGAAAGGAAGAAGTAAAACTGTCACTGTTTGCAGATGACATGATACTATACATAGATAATCCTAAAGATGCCACCAGAAAACTACTAGAACTAATCAATGAATCTGGTAAAGTTGCAGGATACAAAATTAATGCACAGAAATCTCTTGCATTCCTATACATAAAAACAAAAGATCAGAAAGAGAAATTAAGGAAACACTCCCATTTACCATTGCAAGAAAAAGAATAAAATACCTAGGAATAAATCTACCTAAGGAGGTAAAAGACCTGTACTCAAAAAACTATAAGACACTGATGAAAGAAATCAAAGATGACACAAACAGGTGGAGAGATATACCATGTTCTTGGATTGGAAGAATCAATATTGTGACAATGACTATACTACCCAAAACAATCTACAGATTCAATGCAATCCCTATCAAATTACTAATGGCATTTTTTACAGAACTAGAAGAAAAAATATTAAAATTTGTATGGAGACAGAAAAGATCCCCAACAGCCAAAGCAATCTTGAGGGAAAAAAACGGAGCTGGAGGAATCAGACTCCCTGACTTCAGACTATACTACAAAGCTACAGTAAGCAAGGCAATATGGTACTGGCACAAAAACAGAAATATAGATCAATGGAACAAGACAGAAAGCCCAGAGATAAACCCATGCACCTATGGTCAACTAATCTATGACAAAGGAGGCAACGATATACAATGGAGAAAAGACAGTCTCTTCAGTAAGTGGTGCTGGGAAAACTGGACAGCTACATGTAAGAGAATGAAATTAGAACACTACCTAACACCATACACAAAAATAAACTCAAAATGGATTAAAGACCTAAATGTAAGGCCAGACACTAGAAAACTCTTAGAGGAAAACATAGGCAGAACACTCTATGACATAAATCACAGCAAGATCCTTTTTGACCCACCTCCTAGAGAAATGGAAATAAAAACAAAAATAAACAAATGGGACCTAATTAAACTTAAAAGCTTTGCACAGCAAAGGAAACCATAAACAAGATGAAAAGACAGTCCTCAGAATGGAAGAAAATATTTGCAAATGAAGCAAGTGACAAAGGATTGATCTCCCAAATATATAAACAGTTCATGCACCTCAATATTAAAACAAAAAAAAGAACCCAATCCAAAAATGGTTAGAAGACCTAAATAGACATTTCTCCAAAGACATACAGATGGCCAAGAGGCACAGGAAAAGCTGCTCAACATCACTAATTATTAGAGAAATGCAAATCAAAACTACAATGAGGTATCACTTCACACCAGTTAGAATGGGCATCAGAAAATCTACGAACAACAAATGCTGGAGAGGGTGTGGAGAAAAGGGAACCCTCTTGCACTGTTGGTGGGAATGTAAATTGATACAGCCACTATGAAGAACAGTATGGAGCTTCCTTAAAAAACTAAAAATAGAATTACCATATGATCCAGCAATCCCACTACTGGGCATATACCCAGAGAAAACCATAATTCCAAAAGACACATGCACCCCGATGTTCATTGCAGCACTATTTACAATAGCCAGGTCATGGAAGCAACCTAAATGCCCATCGACAGACAAATGGATAAAGAAGATGTGGTACATATATACAATGGAATATTACTCAGCCATAAAAAGGAATGAAATTGGGTCATTTGTAGAGATGTGGATAAACCTAGAGACTGTCATACAAAGTCAGTCAGAAAGAGAAAAACAAATAACGTATATTAATGCATATATGTCGAATCTAGAGAAATGGTACAGATGAACCAGTATGCAGGGCAGAAATAGAGACACAGATGTAGAGAACAAACGTATGGACACCAAGGGGGGAAAGCGGCGGGAGGTGGTGGTGGTGGGATGAACTGGGAGACTGCGATTGCCATATATACACTAATATGTATAAAATAGATAATAAGAACCTGCTGTATAAAAATAAATAAAATTTTTTTAAAAAGCTCCTTATGTATCCAAATACTAATCAGAAGGCTTAAATTAACACTTGAAGAAAAGATAAAGAATGGGGGAAAATGGAAGAAAGAAAAGAAAAAAATGTTTTAATGTCTATTGAGCATGTCTCTGATTATCCTTATGAAAAATAAAACATAAAACATCAAGAAGAGACAAGGAGAGCAAATATTCTTAAATCCCAGTAGCTAGAATTTTATATTCTTGATTTTTATGCTTGAACGACCCAATTTCAGTTGTTTCACTTTTTGACCCTGGACCTGTACATACTTTTATGGTTTCCTTAGAAAATGTGTTGGGCTTTTTTCTCAGGCAAAATTCAGCTTTGTCTTTTTAATATACTTTCTCCTGTTTCAAGTTGATAACTAAACTTAGAGGAGTTCATTTATCATAAGTGGATAACACTACTTATAGAATTTTATCAGGGAATTTGTTTCTTTGCCTTTAAAAAAAGTCTTATTTTCTCTAGGACATGATAAAATGTGTACTATTTTTTACATAAATTAGCAAATTTAATATAATAAAGGAAATATTATACTGAATTCCCCATTTCTTAGGATAAATATCTATGAATTGATTTCTCAACTTAGGTAGAATTTTAGGAGAGTTTGGAATCGTAAAAGTTTACTTAGACTTTTAGGTCCCCTTCTTAATCTATCTGTTGTGTTGGCTGCAAGAAAGACAAGCCTTGCTCATGACTTAATCACATTGCTCAATAAACCAAGAGTTACCGAATTGGAAGGTATCACAGCCTTTTGTGTTGGGCTCATCCCCATTTGCCCTTTTGTCTGGTACTGATGACAGGCAGCTCTTTCTGTCCAATTCACTAATCTAAATTTTGCTGAATGAAAATACCTTAGAGTCCAGAGAGACTCACTTGACCCGAAGGGCATTTGTGAACTTCTTTCAGTGGTGAGCCTAGGTAATGTGTGACACAAAAAGATACATAATAGATCACGTAGTGGAGTTGAGTCAGAAAGAGCCTCTGAGATTAGTTATACAGTAGGATTAAGTGTCTCCAAAATACTAAAATGGTTTAGGGAAAACAAATTATTTTCATTTCTGTGTACAATTGCAGGCTGGATATTGTGTGCATTTTCCACTCTAATTTAGGCCAGTGGAGAGGAATAAATAATGAAGTCCTGACATATTTATTTTGCATCTACTAAGCTTATCCACTAAAATAGATTTATCTGCACCATTTCCCTTAAATTGCAATTGTGCACTAGTTTTATAGTAATTTTCTATATTTTGTGAAATTATGTCTCAAAATTTCATACATTCAGGCTGCCATGTCCCACAGGGTCAGAAGCATATTTATGGCCATGTCGTTTCTTCCAGATGTGAGGCCCCAACATTATCTGCATCCCAAACTCTTGATAAAATAGAATTTAACCACTTCTGTGGTCATTGTTGTGATGTTATGCATGTATGTTGCTTTCTCAAAGATTCCTTTGTATAATGGGTTTCTGAGCATTCAGTTTCTTAAAATGCAGATGAAATCTGTATTTGTCTCACAGCTACTTTTTAAAGCAATTTTGATGGTCCTGCTCAATTTGGAGTTGGATGAATGATATTTGCTACAAATTCTGATTCTGAGAGGTTTACTTCTAAATACAATTATATGTATGTGCAAAACGGGGAGCCTTCCACCCTGGTTTTTAAAGATTTATTTTCTGTTTGGTCATCATCTTTTCAGCCTCATTTTCCATATGAAATGCATAATATTTTCTAAAAGGAATTTATGATAGGGTTTTCAGTTCTCACTCCTTGCCTCTTCCTTACTAGCAAACTTCATGGCTCCTCTAATTAAAAAAAATTAAAACTTTCATTATTCAACAAAGCCATGTTCAACACCTTAAAAATACTATTTCACTGAGTTTCTAAAAATTACAAAAAGAGTACATTATTGTTGTCAGATATGGAAATTGGCCACCTCCTCCAACCTCACTCCAAGAGGTAAGCAGTCTTAATGGTCACTGCATACCCTTCTGGAGCATTTTTGCATTCCCTTGCTTACACAGAGACACATGATTTACCGTGCAACTTGCTCGTTTCAATGAACAATGGAGCCTGGAGCTCTCTTCCCATCAGTGTATATGCAGACATCTACCTGATTCTTAACCACTACTAAAACCCCGTGGACCAGATTAACGATTCTCCATTGATAGATGTCTGCACTAGTTTTCACAGACTAAAATGTTTCCATGAACGTATTTATGTAACACGTACCTAGCAGTGGAGGCATTTCTAGGCAGCTGTGATCAGACTGCCTTCCTGCAAGGCTGGACTCACCTCTCCTCTCCCCCAGCAGTGTGCGCAGTGCCTGCTCTCCAAAGTTTTACCAGCGCGGAGCACCATGGATATTTCACATTGTTGCTGGTGCTTTAATCATTTGTAGTCGTTAACTGTTTATTTTGATGCTTTTGCCTCCACGTATAAAGGTTCACGAATGGTGTGAAAGGTAGGAAACTTTTATCAACATGAAATATTTTTCCTCACCAAGTTTACTGCTTTTGACCCCGATTCCTCTCTCCTTGGGAGTAAGGGTGCCCCTCCTGCTGTTGTCAGCACTTTCCTGCTTGCATCTCTCTCCATCCCTTTATTGTCACCATTCTTGTTTCACTTCATAAAGATAATATCATTGAACTTTGCCTTTTTTTACCTCATCTATGAGGTTTTATTAATCAAGTTCTTCCCATTTATTTTGAACCTGAAGTATTTAATCTTTTTTCTGACACCTTACTTAAAATGTTCTGTTATTAAGCTTTTATTCTTTTTTTTCTTCATCCTTTTTTAAAAAGTCTTTTTTTCTCTTTCATTGGATTGATCAGGTTTTCCTTGCTTTTATTTTTCTCTGGTGATTTGGAGGTTTTATATCTCATTTCTTATCTTTGTCCTATTTCTTACTATCATTTTCACTTACATTTTAGACAGATGTATTTAAAATATATATACAAACATATACACACATATCATATATATATATTAGTTTTGTTTTTACCTTAATTTAGATGGGATATATATTTAAATATGCATATATATTCATATATTACATAGTTAGATGTTTAATCAGTGCTGATTGAATAATAATTTGCCATTTATTCTAAAGGAGTGATTTAATATGAAACATTCATCAATATTCAGTCATCTACCCCAAGTATTAAAGAGAACATAAGAACATGATACAAGAAGTTAAATGCAGGGCTTCCCTGGTGGCGCAGTGGTTGGGAGGCCGCCTGCCGATGCGGGGGACACGGGTTCGTGCCCCGGTCCAGGAAGATCCCACGTGCTGCGAAGCGGCTGGGCCCGTGAGCCATGGCCGCTGAACCTGCGCTCCGCAACGGGAGAGGCCGCAACAGTGAGAGGCCCGCGTACCACCAAAAAAAAAAAAAAAAAAAAGAAGTTAAATGCAATATTAAATACACACTACTCTGCGGGTTCCGAACTTCAATATCAACAATTTTAGAGACATTTTTAAATGAAAATTCATGTCAATAAAAGCATTATTGTTTTTAAGCATTTCTATTTTTATATACCTTCTCTTTTTTATAGTAAGTACTTACCTCTGACAGTGATTTTAGATGACAGAATGAGCCTGGGCTACAACAAAATGCCTGACAATGAAGCCTGGGAGAGTTTAAAGATCATTGTCACATTTGCTGCAGTACTGAGGTAACATGATGAGGAACTGTTTGCCCAGAAGCCGACATTGTATGAAGTTCACCAATTCCTGAAGCCAGATTCTTAACGTTAGCATTAATGGTATAGAAATTACTTCCTACAAGGCTGACTAACACAACAATGTAAAACAATTATACTCCAATAAAGATGTTAAAAAAAAAAAAGGCTGACTGCATATATACAACACAGAGTTTAAGAGAACTACTTACCTTAATTACAAATATGGGGCTGAATATACCATCTTTGGACCTGCTCTGTCCAGTGTGGCGGCCACCGGTCACATGTGACCATCTAGTATTTGGATGTGGTCACTTAGATCGAGATGTGATGTGAATGAAAAATACTCACTGATTTCAAAGACTCAGTACAAGAAAAAGAAAGTAAAATATATCATGAATAATTCTTACATTGATTGCATGTTGGAATGACAATAATTAGATATTAATTTCACCTGGTTCTTCTTCTTTTTAACTGTTGTTACTGGAAAGTTTTAAATTACATATGTGGTTCTCATTATATATATATATTGAACAGCCCTGTTCTAGATGTCCTGCACCCATTCAACAGATGAAAGGCTGGGAAAAGTGTGATTACAAAGGAAAAACTATTCTCATGAGCTGCTGACATAAGGATTGCAGGAAGAGCATCAATTCTTGGTAGGGCCCCTGGCTCATTTACAGTAGGCGCTTTACAACCCCACGTGTTGCTTTACTGAATCATGTCCGCTCTGCCTGGAACTGGTGGGTTGGTTATCAGTTTATTAAAACACCAATAATTCTGCTTTGGCAACATCTGTGATTGTTTCAGGCCTGCTTAGTTTTACTTCCATCCCAAGGATTTCAGCAGGAACTTTAGCAGGGATTCTCTGAAAACACAGGAAACAGTTTCCTCTCTTTCATGAGACAAATGTCTACTGACATGATCTTCCTAGCAAAGGTGGAGCTGCCTTTATTTGGTCTATTAGCTTAGGTCCCAAATTCATCATGTGGCCCAGGAATGGGACCAGTGGCTGAACTTCTGACTCTGGATTCATTTCAGTTTTGCACTATGTTAATCTTATCTCTCTCTTTTTTTTTTTTTTTTTTTGACTGAAGTATAGTTGATTTACAATGTTGTATATAGCACAGAGGTTCATATATATATGAATGTCTTTTCCCTCATAGGTTATTACAAAATATTGAGTATAGTTCCCTCTGCTATACAGTAGGTCCTTGTTATCTGTTTTATATACAGTAGTATGTATCTGTTAATCCCATACTCTTAATGTATCCCTCCTCCCTCTTCCCCTTTGGTAGCATAAGTTTGTTTTCTATGTCTGTGAGTCTGCTTCTCTTTTGTAAATAAGTTCATTTGCATCACTTATTTTAGATTCCACATATAAGTGATATCATGATATGTCTTTTTCTGACTTACTTTACTTAGTATGATAATCTCTAGTCCATCCATGTTGATGCAAATGGCATTATTTCATTCTTTTTTTTTTTTTTTTTTTTTTTTGCAGTACATGGGCCTCACTGTTGTGGCCTCTCCCGTTGCAGAGCACAGGCTCCAGACACGCAGGCCCAGCGGCCATGGCTCACGGGCCCAGCCGCTCCGCAGCATATGGGATCCTCCCGGACCGGGGCACAAACCCGTGTCCCCTGCATCGGCAGGTGGACTCTCAACCACATTCTCTCAAGAGAATGAAGCCCTCATTCTCTTTTCATAGCTGAGTAATATTCCATTGTATACATGTAGCACATCTTCTTTATTCATTCCTCTCTTGATGGACATTAGGTTGCTTCCACGTCTTGGCTACTGTAAATAGTGCTGCTATGAACATAGGAGTGCATGTATCTTTTTCAAATTAGAGTTTTTGTCTTTTCTGGATATACGCCCTGGAGTGGGATTCCTGTATCATATGGTAGCTCTATTTTTAAAGAGACCTCCCTACTATTCTCCATAGTGGCTGCACCAATTTACATTCCCACCAACAGTGTAGGAGGGTCCTTTTTTCTCCACACCTTCTCCAGCATTTATTATTTGTTGACTTTTGGATGATGGCCATTCTAACTGGTGTGATACCTCATTGCAGTTTTCATTTGCTTTTCTCTAATAATTAGCAATGTTGAGCATTTTTTCATGTGCCTGTCAGCCATGAGCTGTATGAGCTGTTTGTGTATTTCAGAAGTTAAGCCCTTGTCAGTCACATCATTTGCAAGTATTTTCTCCCATTCTGTAGGTTGTCTTTTTGTTTTGTTTATTGTTTCCTTTGCTGTGCAAAAGCTTTTAAGTTTGATTAGGTCCCATTTGTTTATTTTTGTTTTTATTTCTATTGCCTTGGGAGACTGACCTAAGAAAACCATTGTATGACTTGTGTCAGAGGATGTTTTGCCTATGTTCTCTTCTAGTTTCATGGTGTCATGTCTTAATGTTTAAGTCTTTAATCATTTTGAGTTTATTTTTGTATATGGTGTGAGGAAATGTTCCAATTTCATTCTTTTACATGTAGCTGTCCAGTTTTCCCAGCACCACCTGCTGAAGAGACTATCTTTTTTCCATTGTATATCCTTGCCTCCTTTGTCAAAGATTAATTGACCATAGATGTGTGGGTTTCTTTCTGGGCTCTCTGTTCTGTTCCACTGATCCATGTGTCTATTTTTGTGCCAGTACCACGCTGGATTAAGGTAGAATTAAGAATAATAAGATGGAATAGACAATCACATGAAACAGTCGAAAAGAAAATGATTCTTCAAAGCAATGAAGGCAGAATCGAGCTGGATGGGCAGAGGAGGGTGCACAACTGTTGAGCAGTCAGACGTTTCAAACCTGTATTTTACTGTGTCATTCTCATTCTCCAACAAGATAGGTACAGACTACTCTAATTTCATAACTGAGACTGAACAAAGAGGTAGGCTACAGTCCCAACTAGTAAATGACAGAGTCTAACATGCCCATTTTGTGCCGAAGTCCACGCCCTTCACACAGATTCCACCCTAACAACTTGTCGATGTAGAGGCAGACTTGGTATTTTGGAACTGAGAAAATGAATTAGAATTTCAAAAGAATGGCAAATACCGTAAATTGGAATCGAATTTCCCAAAGAATACACATCAAAAGAACCAGAAACTATAATTAGATGTATAACAAAAACATTTAAAAAGTCCTGACATTAAAAACTCAGATAAATTTCTGTATTCCTACCAACATCTTTAAGCATTAATATATAAACAAGTTACATGTGTTGGTAAAATGTGTGTATTTCTACAAAGGAAGTGTATCTTTCAATGACATAAAAACAAACAAACAAACAAACAAAAAACAGGTAAATATTCCCTTCTCAGAAACAATGGCTAAAGACAGTGCAGCACAAAACACTTGGGAGGAAAGAATTCAACCCAAAATTATCATATTCAATCAAGAGAATATTCATAATGTAGAAATAGAAAGAAATCTCAAGTCTAAGTTTCAGGAAATTTCCTACCCAAATGCCTCAGAAACATACTGTAAATCACAAAACGCTGAGAGAAAGGATGCTTCTAATGTGGTATAACATAGAAGAAACTGCCAAGTGACTCCCTATCTCCTATTTTCTCTCCAGCTTTAAAATATCCTACTTGCTTATTCCTTTCAGGCTTAGAGTCTCACCTGAACAGAGAAGACCTTAATTCAGGAGGGGCCATTTCACAATCTAACAAGCACATGGCTCTGCCTAGTCCAAGATAAGCTGGGCCAATGGGATTTTTTTTTCTCTTGGTCAAAATCTAAAAGAAGTAACAGCTGATTCACTTTGCTGTACAGTATAAACTGACACAACATTGTAAAGCAACTATACTCCAATAAAATTGTTTTAAAAAAAAAGAAAAAAGAAGTTCTACAGAGGGACATGGCCCCATGGTGGGTGATCAATGGAGCTGAAAGTCAGAACTGGCAGAAGTTGCTGTCGAGAAAAAACTGCTAATAAACATTAAGACCAAGTTACAAAGTTAAATAAAACACTAACACCTCCTGGGCAATTGATGATAAATCTAAATAACTACAGTAATTGTAAGATCCAAGTGGGTGGAAGTGATCTGTAAAGAAGATAGCAGTGAATATGGTGAAATGCTTTAAGATTTTAAAAGATACAATAGAAGATTAAGAGATTTAACATCCAAATTCTAATAAAAGATAATTACATATTTCAAAGGGAAAAACTAAAAGTTGGAGAAATAAAGCTTTTAAAAGAGCATAAAAATAGCAGACAGACCAATAATAAAAATTAAAACAATATATAAATTGCTTAAATTCATCTACTAAAAGTTTCAAATTCCATTTCTTAAGGTGAATTGTTCTCAAAACATTAGAACTTGAACGTAATCTCCATGAGACCAAGGACTTTTGTCTGTTGTTCACTGGTCTACTTTCAGCGCCTGGAACACTGCCTGGCACCTAATAAATATTTTTTGAACGGATGGATGGATGCAAAACCTGTGTACTGTCCAATTGGCAGCTGGACAGTGTCCATGACCACCAGGTTCAGGTAAACAGGCACTTTGACTCAGTGCAGATAGGAATTCTACACAAGTACCACTGTTCCAGAAGACAATTTAGAACACATGTCAAAAGCATTAAAAATTGTTAATCCAAGAATTTTACTCAAGAAATGTATGTTTTTTAAAAAGATAACTAAGGCATTTAACATATTTTATTTACTATATACAAAAGGTGAACCTAAGGAACTGCCCTGAATGCTGACTAAATTATAGGCCCCCTCATATCACGGAATCCCAGGCACTCACGTACGGGAAGATGCAGAAGTACGTCAATGTGGAAGATGATGATGAGGGACTTTAAAGAAAACAGCTGCAAACGAAAAGGCGTAGCATAACCCCACTCCTGTATAAAACATCTGGAAGAAGTGATGCTGAAATGTTAACACTGTGTTCCTCAAAGTGGTAGGGTAACTGACTTTTATTTTCTTCCTTGTGTTCACCTCTATTTTCCAATGTTTCTACATAGAACATGCACTATTTGGAAAACAAAACAGTCCGTTTTTAAAACCTGAAAACATTTATTTTTGAAAGAGACCAACCCTACAGGTTGTAAAGTAGTGCCAAATAAAATACTACTTTCAAACATCACCCACCCCCGGAGAAACACAACATTCTTCCCCTTTCAGTTCTGTGGACCTGTCTCTGATGTTAGATTACACTTTGCTATTTCTGAACATGTTCTGATTAATTAGTCTTGGGAAGGAAAGAAAACCATAAGCAGTTACAAGCCAGGACAAAGTAAAAACGGGCACTTTCACTTTAGCTTTGGTTGAGATTTTAAATCTATTAAACAACACTAAGCAACACTCGGTTTCAAATGCAAACCACTGTACTAGCCAATACTAAGAATTATGTGATCCTCAGAAGACACTTTCTTCAATAAAAGATACATGTAAGTCAGATACATCCTCATATACAAATCAGATTTTCGGTTTCAATTTGAGTTCACTGTTCATCCTATACATCTTGAAAAGACCTCTTAGGAACAAAACAAAAAAAGTACATTCCCATTTCGCGTGAATAGGCTTACGTATCAGCTGGTGACTGGAAGGAAAATTGAGCTTATATTAACATAGTCTAAGTCAATCAATTGTAAAGGTTGAGCTACTGTTATTCCATTTTATTTGAGGTACAGAATTCAGAATATACCTTTGACGTACACTTAATCAATTTCCTATGCTAAAACAATGGAAGACTGGGCCACAACAATGCCATCTTTTAATGTGAAGCGTCCCATTTACTTCCCACAACCAAAAGTCCTGTTCCAGTTTTCATAAAGCTCCAAATCTTCTGGAGACACACTAGGTCGCACAGTTCTGAAGGCATCTTCAAAGTCACTGTAAGCTATTGGTCGAACTTGATCCGGCGTTACCGTGGCAATGTCGGCAGCCTGTAAACTGCGAATAGGACCCAGAGACGCCTCCCTGCAGAGCTGCGTCATGTCAGCCCCCGAGAACCCACCAGAGTGCTGCACCACCAGGTCGACCTCCTCCTCGCTGAGGCAGCAGTGCTCCTCTGACATCAGATTAATGACTATCTGTTTCCTGGCTGAAGCCTCTGGGAGGGGAATATACAGCCTTTTCACCAACCTTCTCCGGGCAGCCTCGTCAATCTCCTGGGGCCGATTGGTTGCTCCTACCACTAGAATACGATCTTCAGAAGATGTGGCTGCTCCATCCAGCTGAACTAGAAATTCAGTTTTTATCCTTCTAGAAGATTCATGCTCGCCATCTCCCCGCTGAGATAATAGGGAATCGATTTCATCAATAAATATCACAGCTGGTTGCTGGCATCGCGCAACAGCAAACAATGCACGGACCATTTTCTCTCCCTCGCCCACCCACTTAGAAGTCAAGGAGGAAGCAGAGATACTAAAGAATGTTGCCCCAGACTGACTAGCGATGCACTTGCCAATCAGAGTTTTACCAGTCCCAGGAGGACCGAAGAGCAGAATTCCTTTAGGGGGTCCTCGTAAGCCAGTGAAGATGTCTGGCCGCATCATGGGCCACACAACTATCTCCTTTATTGTGGTTTTGGCAAATTCCACTCCTGCAATATCTTCCCAATTTACTGGCGGTCCCCGGTCCATAATCTCATTCATAATAAGTTCAATCATTTTGGGCTCCAAGTTCTTCAGACGCTCATCCACGGGATGTGCTGGGTCTGCAGCTCCTGCGCCATGAGGCTTATACTGTGTCCCCCCGCCCTGACCTCCCCCATCTTGCTTAGGTACAGGGGGAACAAACTTTCCAAATATCCCTCGGGATCTACTAGCTCCCAGAGACTTTTTGACACTACCATGTGAAGACCCTGATGCACGCTGGGGCTGGTGGTACTTTTTCTGATCTACCCATAGCTGTTCTTTTGCAGTTTTAAAAGTAGGCAGGCCGCTCTCCTCTCTTTGGCCATTATCTTCCGTTTTACTAAAAGCCTTATTCATTACTGGAGTGGAAAGTGCATCAATGGCGCCAGAACCATAAAAAGCTTTCATTTCCCGTGGATTTTCAAAGCCAGAAGGAAAACAAGACTGATTAGATGAGAACACACTTAGTCCTGTGTTGGCTTTCGGGAAGTTGTAATTTTCCTTTTTGACATTTCCAAACAATGGTGTGGCATGGAATTTTGCGGTGGCTGACTCACCGAAAGGTCCTGAGACCGTAGGACACGTCTTAGTGGTGTCAGTGACCAGAGGTGGCTGGGCATTCTGAAGGCACTTCAAAGGACTGCCCTCTGGGGAGTCTTTGGTCCTATCGGCACCATGGGCTGAGTTAGTTAATGGGTCACTCTCCCCAGAACCACCACAAACACTAAATTTAGGAAGATCAAAGACAGCGGCCGCTCTGTGGATGACTACTGACTCATCTGCAGGTGCCAACAGAGAGTCTCTGGATTTGCTGCCAGCGTGCATCATTTCCTGCACATTACTCATTTGGAACACGTTATTTATTGACAATCCAGACTTCCACTTGTCACTGTCAGTTTGCCGAGATCTTGCTAGAGTTAAAATGTTTTCTGCATAGTTATTCAAGCCAGTTTCAACACTGTCAGAATCAATAACTGCAGAATATTTCTCTGCATATATTCTGAACAGTCTGGCAGCACAGACCTGGGAGATCTCAGAGTTTGCCCATGCATACTGAATGCGGAGAATCTGTGCTCGGTACGCGTCTGCCTTCTCTCCTGATGGACACGTGCCAGACGTAATTGCAAAGTAATTCTTCTGCCATTCACTCAAGTGTACAGACCTGGAGCCAGAGACCTGCATTTTAGAGGTTCTATAACAGACGACAAAGATGAAAAAGATTCAGTATCCAGAAGGAAACAAAGACATAATACTTTAAACATACTTTTAAAATCTCTGCCTATCTGAAGGAAGGTACACTGGACTTTTCATTTATAAGGTAAATTTATAAGGAAAGACCGTTTATAGGGGAACATCTAGTTAACCATAGCTTTCAGGCATTCAAGATATAAAAGATTAAAGACTTGACTTAATAATGCTCTAGGGACTTCCCTGGTGGTGCAGTGGTTAAGAATCTGCCTGCCAATGCAGGGGAAACGGGTTCAATCCCTGGTCCCGGAAGATCCCACATGCCATGGAGCAACTAAGCCCGTGTGCCACAACTACTAAGCCTGTGCTCTAGAGCTGCAAGCCACAACTACTGAGCCCGCGTGCTGCAACTACTGAAGCCCGTGCACCTAGAGCCCATGCTCTGTAATAAGAGAAGCCACCACAATGAGAAGCCCGCGCCCCGCAACGAAGAGTAGCCCCTGCTCGCCGCAACTAGAGAAAGCCTGTGCGCAGCAACGAAGACCCAATGCAGCCAAAATAATAATAATAATGCTCTATTATGCGTTAAACTGTTTTAGTTATATAATAATTTTCCCTGTGATTAGGGAAAGGTTTAAATGGAGAGGATTTAAAATTAATCAGCAAACGAAAGGCAACATGGAAGAACAAGGGATCTAGAGACAAAGCAAAGCAAAACAAACCAAGCCAAGCTCCGTCCCTAGGAAAATCAGACGAATGATCTCACGGAAGCCTCTTCACGTCGCTGGGCCTTCAGTTTTATCTGTAAAATGACAGAAGTCATTATGAGAATCAAGTCAAACAATGAACACGAAAATACCTAAAAATTACTAGTATAATCTCTACTGCACAAATGTAGAAACTGAGGCAGACAGCGTTCAAAAGCTTGGTTGAGGTCACACAGCCAGTGAGCAATGGTGCCAAAATTCGCACACGAGCAGTTTCACTGCATGTAGTGTGCACTTCACCACATAAATGCCCCTTCATACTGCCACCACAGGTCACTGCAGGATGTATCACAAATACGAACAACAGTATTTAGTCATATACTAAATGTTTTCAAGGATTTGTAAATGAGCACTTAAAACAGGATGCCTCAGAATCTCACAATTTCCCAGTTTCACAGGAAGCATTAAAAAGTGAAGCTGTCATGATAAATGAAATGAGAACAAGTGTGTGATTGAAATGGTTTATTTTAGATTTTTTTCCTCATGTTACTTTTATAAGCCTCCTTACATTAAGTTAAAATGATGTTAACAGGACTTCAGATGGATGTATCATGTTGACAGATGTGTAGAATTTACCTGCCAATCCAGAAGAAAAATTTGTAAGAAAACTATGAAGCTTCCTAAGGGTATTGAAGTCAAGTAAAAACCAAGAACTATGTTAAAATTTACCTTCCAAATTACCTATAAATATAGCTTAATAATCAGCAGCTCTTTTGGTGCAAGACCCATGCTTAATACAGCTTTGTTTCTCCCATAAACCCTACAAAGAATCTGTCACATTGTAGGTAGGTGTTCATAAATCTTTGTAATTATTTTTGAAAAAAATAAACTTAAGGCCTAGTGAGATCCTAATTTGCTGAAAGCCGTAAAACTAGAACTGACATCTCCTGACAAACAATTCATCCCTCTTTCCACTATTCCATTTTACCCTATTTTAATCTTTTATGCAACAGCTGAAATGAGAAATTGCAAATGAGGTAACTTGGAAACCATTTATCACCAACTTTCCTGTTACTATGAACATCCTGTTCCTCCCCACGGCTTCATCCCATTTTATCATCCGCAAAACTGGGATTCCTACAAAGGCTCAGACAGAGTTCTAGTCACTGTTCCCTAAATACCCTGCTCTTTCCTTTCCACCCTCTCCTGTTTGCTCAACATTCACCTCCCAAGTCTTACTTCGTCCTTTCAGCGCATTCACCCAAAAACTATGGACACAGGTAACCAAGGACGGCTTGGCCACGCCCGTCAACGGCACAGCCGGGTCCCGAGTACCACTTCCTACGTCTGTATCACTAAAGTTACTCGGCGGCAGCGATGCACGAGCTCCAATCCCATCTTCTGGGGTTTTCCCTGCCTGTTGTAGGACGTGGCGTTCGTCCAGACCGTACATGCTCCCCGCCATACTGACTGTCTCCCCGCACCCGGAGCGGGGCAGCCCCGGGGACAGCAGTCACCGCGCTGACAGGGCTGTGGACCCTGCGGCGCTCACGAGGCGGGACGGCCCACCGCCCGGGACCCCGGGTGCAGTCCCTCCCCTCCGGCCTGGCTCCCGGTCCAGGGCTCGCCCGGCCGGCCCCCCGCGGAGCCTCCGCGAGGGCGGCGCCCGCCCGCCGGGACGCCCCTCCCCACAGGCCGCCTCCGAACCCGACGCCGCCAGGAGCGCGCCCGCCGCGAGAACACATTCCCGGGCCGGTCTGCCCGTTCGCCCGCCAGCGAAGCCCCTCAGCCCTCCGGCCCCGCGCCCCGCCCGGGCCTCAGCCCCCGTCGCCGCCCCCCTGCAAACACCCGCCCGCCGGCCCCCACAGCCCCCACAGCCCCCACAGCCCCCACAGCCCCCCCACACTGCCCGCCGACCTGCAGCTTCCGAAAAGCGCGCGGAGCGCGTGCGCCTGCGCGCTGCTGCCGGCTCGGCCCCCGCTGTGCGTGCGTGCGTGCATTCATACGTCTGTACGAGCGTGTGCGTGCGGCGGGGCGGAGGAGCGCGGCGGGGCGTGAGCGCACGGTGGGCGGGGCGCGAGCGCACGGTGGGCGGGGCGCAGGGGCGGGGCAGCGCTGCTCCCCCGGGAGGGGTCCGAGCCCCAGGCTCGTCCCCCCCAGACACGCCCCCAGGCACGCCCCAGGCACGCCCCCGAGGCTCCGCGGCCGAGCGCCCCTACAGGCGCGTACGTAGGTGCGCGCTTGCCCCTCGGGAGGGGCTCCTCCCCCACACACATTTTTAAACCATATCGGGGAATTGGAATCTGCATCTCGGTGCCGGAGCGTCCCTTTCCTCCCTGCTGCCCTGGGGACACGGTCCTGGAAGACCGGGAAGCGCGCCCTTCTTCCAGCGGACTGTGTCCTGGGGCAGGACGAGGAACGGAATAGCCCTCACAGCGGCCTACGGGTCGTTCGTGTCACCGCGTCACCTGGGAAATGTGGAGGTCTGATGGCGTGACCTGAGGGGTCCCGAAGGACCGTCTTCCCACCTTGTCACCCTGCCGTCTTCCTCCCCGGCTGGTCGCCTCCGTGTCCCAAGGGCGCCCCCAACAACCCAGGGAACCAGCTCACACAACCCTGTTTAAAGCGAGAAGGAGAGGCCGGACTGGGGAAGAACCTTTCCCCTGGGAAAAGGAGGAGCCATTCCTCGGAAAGCCGCAGTGCCTTCTCTCCTTGGCTCCCGGGTCCTGTGGGTACCCCTTCCCCGGAAAGCGAGTGGCACCGGGCATGGAGAAAATGACTGTCCAGGAGCAATTAACAGCACATGACATTGAAATGCAAGACCTAAGAAGTGTGAGGCAAAACATTTAAGACCTTTCTTTTAAGATTTTTTAAAATGGGCACAAACTAAACAAAAGGGAATGATTGGACAATACCTTTTTAAAAATAGACAAGGGAAAATGACAGCTTACAATTCATCTCTTGGCTTAGATAGTAATAAAAGACTTTTTTATTCTAATTCTTCATAATTTATTAATTAATTTGCTAATTATTATAATTACCCAGAATAAAAATAAAAGAAAATGAAAACGAAAACCATTATTATCTCAAGACTAGTTCAGTTGTATGCTTGCTAGCTATTTTTATTTATTTATTTTTTGTAGTACGCGGGCCTCTCACTGTTGTGGCCTCTCCCGTTGCGGAGCACAGGCTCCGGACGCGCAGGCTCAGCGGCCATGGCTCACGGGCCCAGCCGCTCCGCAGCATATGGGATCTTCCCGGACTGGGGCACGAACCCGTGTCCCCTGCATCGGCAGACGGACTCTCAACCACTGCGCCACCCGGGAAGCCCGCTAGCTATTTTTTTTTACTTGTATGTTTAGAAATCACCATATAAATAATCTTTGGGTAATTAGCAATTTTGGGGTTTTTTATCACCAAAATTTTAGTGATAGCATTTTGGAGAATTCATGTAGACCACCGTCTTATCCTCCTAAGAGTACTGTTCACATACTGAAGTACATTTATTGTTGCCGGTATTAAAATTTTTCCAACAAGTGACACTAGCGTTGCCACTTTACTTTTGTGTATTTGATAGAAAAGCATTTCCCAATCCGGCAGTTTTTTGTTCCTGCGTAGCTGGCAAAATCGAACTCAATTCCATACCCTCTCTGAACGTCAACCTCCTCATCTATAAAACAGGAATAAGCATCTCTAACTCAGGATGCTATCGTAAGAGTTATGATTAATATGAGATCTAATGATTGAATTATCAAAGCAGGAGCTGGCACATTGCAGACATTCAACAGAAGCTGTGATGCTATATTTATTGCTACTATTAATGCTATTTGGGGGATCCAAACCCTTAAGCCATAGCAAGACTTTTTCTTCTTTTACAAACGGGATATTTTAGAATAATGTTATAACACTTTAGCATAATTTGTAGGAGTTTAGCACTTGAGCTATGCAGGTCTTAAACTTTCCTTCTGAGACCATAGGTAGTTTTGTTTCGTTTTCTCCTGGGGAGAAATTTTTGAACCTGCAAAGGAAGAAGTTTTCACTTACAGCAAACAGAGCGCCAGTTCTTGGCGCAAGGGATTCTGGGAGCTGGTTGCTCATTTCCATATTCATGAATATTATAAACATGGTCTCCAACAAATGCCAATGCACACTTCAGTGATCTCATTTGTTTTTGAGCGGAGGGAGACTATGGCCCTAAATAATGTGCATCCCCGTGTACAAGGAGAGTCACTTTAATTTTAAAAGAGGTGTGTTTGTAGGTCCAAGGAGGTGGATGGGGTAGAGGGGATGTGGAAGCAGACAGGACAAGAGTAAATTCCTTCTTGGTGGGACTCCTGAGTGTGGCTAGACTCTGACTGATGTCCAGCGTTAAGGAAGAAGGCAGAATGAGGATGGAGGACCGAGGGGATGGGTTCCTGCCTCCATCGGAGGAGTAAGGGGTGTGTGGACCTGGAGTGACTGAGATATGCAACGCCAGCAAAAGGTTTTCCCTGACTGCACTGAATGACCCGCGAGGGCTCTGATGGGCTCCCTGGCATCACCATCATAAACAGAGCTGGTGAGTGGGGAAATGGGCCTCCCCTGAAATGAGGAGGGCAGAGCCGGGAAGGAACCATCTGCTTCGGTTGTTTTCCTCCAGAGCGTCACTGCCAACCTGAGTCCGTACTTCTGGTGCTTCCGGTTTGATACCACATGTTGTGAGTTGAATCGTATCCCCCCAAAAGACATGTCCACGTCCTACCCTCCAGTACCTGTAAATGTCACCTTGCTTGGAAACAGGGTCTGTACAGATGTAATCGAGTTAACACGGGGTTATACGGGATTGAGATGAACTCTAATCCAGTGTGACTGATGTTTTTTTTTTTTTAAACTGACTGATGTTTTTATAAAGAAGAAGAGTAGAGACACAGAGAGAAGACAACCAAGTGAAAACAGAGACAGAGGTGGAAATTATGCAGCCACAAGTCAGGCAACATCTGGGGTGCCAGAGGCTGGAATAGGAAAAGAGGGATCCTCCCTGGAGGCTTTGGAGGGAGCATGGCCCGGCTGACACCTTCACTTCCGGATCCTGGCTTCCAGAACTCTGAGAGAGTAAATTTCTGTTCCTTTTAGCAGCCCTAGGAAACGAACACAATGTATTGCTATGGCAGAGGGGTGGTGGAGTCAGATTTCCGGAGTTCAAATCCTGGCTCCACTACTCATGATCTAATTCCAAGGGCCGCTGGGAGGATAAATGGACTTGACATCTGAAGGGCATTCAGACCAGAGCCTGGCCCCCGGAAACACCACCCAAGTGTCAGCCGTTGTTATCGCAGGGCGAGCCCTTTGCTCAACACGGGTTGCCCAGATTAGAGCTTGTCACTGAAAAATAACCCATGCTGATGGTGGTGTTTCTGCTTTGTAATTTAGTCAGATTCTCTTATTTTCATAGACTGTTGGAATCTCAGATACAGAAGAGAGCTTAATGGTCATGTACTGTAGGTTTCAGTCCCTTGGAGATGTTTCCTGCACCATTTCTCAACCGTTGACTTTCCTGTCACCAATGAACACCCACAGTGGTGGAGAATTTACTGCCCTGTAAGAAAACACATTCTGTTTGACGACTGGCTGATTTTCACGTTGGAAAAATCTGTCTCCCTCTGTACCACTTGCTCTTTGGAGGCACAAAGTCCCTTCAAGTCAGAGTGGGTGTAAAATTTGAAGACAGCTACCAAGTAAGGCCTCTCTGTGTCTTTCCCAGTAGACATCCTGCGTTTTAACCCTCCTCATGTGACTTGGTTCCTCTGTGACACCTGGGGATATTGCCATCACTTACCTGTGGCGGGGTCTGGATTTGACTTCAACCTTCTGGGTGTTTTGGGATCCATCCAATTTGCATCTCTGCCTGTATCACACTCAACTGTCCCTGAAGTGGTAGTTCCAAATTTATCCAGTTTGTGCAAGCAAATTACTCTTACTGCTTTCTTATTAATTTTTTCTATTACTTATTACAAGAATAGGTGATGATACTGAAGAAATAGATTTCAATATCAAATTCAGTAAAAAAAAAAAAAGCAAAAAGGATTTGATATTTAGGGATTTACATGATTCAGAGAAGCAATAAAACAATCCTTAGCTCAAAAAGTCATCGGGCAATTTCCATTCCTTGCCTCAAAAACAGGCTTTCTGAAGAAAAGATCAGCAATATTTGTTGCTAATTTGCTGAGTCTGTTGGACTCCCAGGTTAAGGGGCACAGGTGTGAAGTCAGATGATTGATACCCGCTTCTTCTGGGGGCTTCCTCTGTTTCCCGTGTGATGATCAGGGGGCCACCCAGTGACAAACTGCCTCTCCTTTTTAAAATTTATTATTTTTTAATTGAATTCTTATTTTATATTGGGGTATAGTTGATGTACAATGTTGTGTTACTTTCAGGTGTACAGCACAGTGATTCAGTTATGTTAAGTTATATTCTTTTTCAGATCCTTTTCCCATATAGGTTATTACAGAGTATTGAATAGAGTTCCCTGTGCTGTACCATGGGTGCTTGTTGGTTATCTACTTTATCTATACTAGTGGGTGTGTGTTAATCCCAAACTCGTAATTTATCCTCCCCCCACCCCCACTTTTACCCTTTGTTAACCACACGTTTGTTTTGGAAGTCTGTGAGTCTGTTTCTGTTTTGTGAATAAGTCCATTTGTATCATCTTTCTAGATTCCACATATAAGTGATATCATACGATGTTTGTCTTTCTCTGTCTGACTTACTTCACTCGGTATGGTGATCTCTAGGTCCATCCATGTTGCAGCAAATGGCATTATTTCATCCTTTTTTATGGCTGAGTAATATTCCTGCTTCTCCATTTTATCTGGGCTGTTCTACAGATTCCTCTTGTGACTGGCATGGAGTCAGCCGCCTGCCAGTCTCTGGTTTCAGGAAGTTTGGCTGTTTGCTGCACGTCAGGGAGGACGCATATGATTCCAGGAGATCCCTTAGGTCTGATACTATAAGAACTATGTATTTGGTCTGTGTCCCGGTTCCTGACACAGAGCTCCTAAATCCCTTGGGATCTGTGGGTAACAGGAACCTCTTTTGTTCTAAGGAGGCTACTCTTGGCAGGTCCCTAGAGAGGGTAAGGATGGTGAGAGGGTTGGAACATTTAGCCCCATCCCAGCCCCAACCTTGGAGCAGGGGAGAGGGGCCAGAGACTGAGTGAATCACAATGGCCAATGATTTAATCAACCAGTGATTTACTGGAACCCCCATAAACATCCCTAATCGACAGGGTTTGGAGCACAGGTTGGTGAGCACATCAGGCTGCTTGGAGAGTGTGCCCTCTGGGAGGGCATGGGAGCTCCCCACCCCCTCCCAAAGCCCTGCCCTATGCCTCTCTTCTTTCTGGCTGTTCCTGAGTTGTATCCTTCATAATAAACTGGTAAACGTAAGCAAAGTGACTTCCTGAGTTCTGTGATCTGTTCTGGCCAATTGTAGACCCTGATGAGGGCATGATGGAAACCCCCAGTCTATAGCGAGTCAGTCAGGAGTACAGGGGGTCCCGGGCTTGTGGTGAGGTGAGAGTGTCTTGTGGGACCAAGCCTTTAACGTGTGCAGTACGACACTCACTCCAGGCAGGTGCTGTCAGACAGATGGAGAAGTGATGTTAGAAAAGACTCCATGTCTTTGGTGCCAGGAGGGAAAACCCTTTCATTTGGTGTCAGAAGTGTCATAAGTAAAAACTGTTTTGTTGGTATCAAGAGGTTAGTTGTGTCCAGATTGATCTGGGATTTTCCCAGCACTAACTGGAGGTGCCCGTTATCGGGAGATGCTATCTGGTTCCAGTACCAGTGGTGGTCTGTGTGCTACATCGTGACACTAGATTGAATATAGGTTTAGATGAAGATGCTGTACAGATGGATTGGGCTGTGTAATTCAGACCCTCAAACACTTCCCGCCATTGGGCTATTTGGGGATTGTCTGGTTAGGGTCAGGGTCCAGGACTCTACCCTGGGAGGCGAAGGCGGGCTTCTCCCAGAAGGAAGTGAATGTCCTCACTGCCAGTTATCCTGAGAAAAGGCTCATCCCAGGGAGCAGACAGCACACTTGACAGCAGAGGGGGATGGGGAAGGGTGCCGCATTCCAGTCCTCATGCGGACAAGTCACTAGGCCTCTTGATGTCTCAGTTTCCTCATCTATAAAATGGGAATAATAGTTGAGGGCCTTAAAATAAGTATTAAATAAGTTAATATTACAAATATTTACAACGGTGCCTGGCATAGAGCACATGGCAGGAGGATGTGTGTTAAATAAACTGGGGGGAAGTATGTCCTCCTGTTTCTAGGCTGAGTGGTTTGGGGTCTGATCGCTATGTTATGGAGATGCCTAGAGAGGTGTGGAGGTGGGGTGAATTGTCATGAGTTACCTAGAAATGAGCCAGAAGTCGGGCAAGCTTCTCTCCCTGCTGGGTCTACACCTGAGCGGATGTCTGAGAATCCCCGACAAAGTAATCCAGCCCGTTCAGAGGGGGGCTCTTCATCATTCAACTAACTTCCTGGCCCCTGTCTGTGCACATCTCCCAGCAGCAAACCTAGTGTCGTCTGCCGCCTGGTCTCCTGCCTCGAACTAAATCTCAGTCATCACAAAGTGCATTTGTGGATGGGCTGGGTGGAGCTGCTCCAAAAGGCCGAGGGCTGCATGGGTGACTCTGTGGCCCCATCTGGGGGCCCTGTGGCGACCTCAACTCAAGAGCACACTCAGGTGCAGACAACCTGAGGTAGGCACCTCAGCCCTGACGCAGTGACCTGATCACTCGGCCTCCTACAGCTCCTAATGCGGTGGCCCCAGTGGGTCCCAGTGGCCCGTCCCACATCCCTGCACCGTGCTGGAGGTCAGGTCTGCTCCACTGATGGGTAGAGAACAAACCACCTGACCAAATGAGATGGGGACCACATGGCATCTGACATATTTCCAGATTTCCGAAAAACAGATCATTACATCACAGAGATAACAGAGGTCTTTGAAATTCACATATCCACATTAATAATCCAAGGACGCATTCTGAGAGTGTTTTTGATAATTCTGTAGTTTCCAAATGACAAGAACTAGTCTTGGGATTAAAATACACATTTCTAAGAACAAAAATGATTTCACATAAAGATTGGTTATTTGGATAAAAACTGCATTTTCTTGGTATTTATGTGTAAAGAGCATCTTCAGGTGTTTATTAGTCATGATACCACAGGGCAGGTGGACTGATCAGATGAAGAAACCAAGGCTCCAGAAGCCTTTCCCATCACACTTGGTCTCTGGCTGTGTCTTGGTTCTGAATTCATTTCTTTAGAAGTTGGAGTCATCTCCAAATAAACTTGTGTATTGTTATTGCATCAGGAGGAGTGCCTGACATATACTAGGCACTCCATAAACACTTGCTGACTAAATGAATACCGTTTAAAAATATCCAAGAATGCCGCTCAATTTGCTACAATGTAGAACAGGATGCTTACCAGACACAATTACCGTTACACTTCACGTTGTTTATTAAGCATTAAGTCACATGACAGAACAATTTAAAGACCATGGATATAATCTCAAGTCCCATAATTATAGATCGCGCCGGAAAATATTTCAATAAGCCTTTACCACCACTGACAACTTCAGGGGCACAGAAACTGACGATTTTTTAATCAACAAAAGTCACAGCCAAATAATGAATAAAAGCTATATCCACTGGGGTTAACTTATAGCAAATATTTCTTCATTGATGAGAGGCTGAAAAGGTGTAATCACGAGGTTCTTTCTGGATAACTTTGGAGAAAGAAGCATGGGCCACATTCAGACTTGGTTCCATGGAGCTGGGATGATACATCTTTTCCTCTCATTCCAGTATTCAGATCACTTCAGGTTTTGATCTCTACAGGGAAAAAAAAGAACATGAATATATGGCTGTATTCAAAAAATGCAAAAATCACTTCTGCCACTGAGATCGGCAAACACTACAAATCAGGCTTTCTTCCCCCGGGAAGAGGCTTTTACCAGTACAACACTGATTACATGCAATAAACATCTGGAAGACTTAGCATGGTACATAACACAAAACAAAACGAAAATTAAGTTAAATACTTTTAATTGTTTACTGAGCTCTTAATATGTGCTTATGTCTCTTTTAGGCATTGTATAATGTACTGCTAGAAGAGGACAGGCTGCTAAATGAGAGAACAGCTTAGACTGTGTCCAGAGGACGTGGAGAGAAGGCGTTTGTCACTGCATTCATCAAAGCTGTAGCAGTGGTTACTGCGACCATCTCCATCTCCATCAGACTCTTATTCATCTTTATTTCCCCCAGATTTTGCACAGTTCCTGGCAGAATGGATGCCTGTTGGCTAAATGATTGAATAGATTAGTTTGATCATGCTGTAATAAAGTAATATATATATAATAGGTTATATATCACATTTAAAAAGTGATTTTTAAAGGATTCAACCGACTGGTTGATTGAATCAGGCTACTGTGGGTAAACTTGGCCAAAATACTCATTATCATCTTTTTCGTTTTCTCCGAGCTTGTACCTTTAACAATGAAGCAAATAACACCTAATTTTAAAATACTAAATAAAATAGTGTAATTGCACACACACACACACACACAAAATGTAAAAATTAGAACTTTGTATACTCCTCATTTGAACACAGAGAAGGAGTATACTCTTTCTCCAACTGTACAATGGAAAAGAGTTTGAACTGGAAGAAATGAGTTTTTATTGCCAATCTGGCTTCTCTATGATAAATTTTATTAATGTCAACTAGAATCTTGGTCCAATTTCCTACCTTTTGTCAAATAGAAATAGTCCCTTCTTTCTCTCAGAACTGTGACCAGTGGATTTGACATAGCCTTACATAAGCACAAGTAAAACCAAGGTACTAAGATTTTCATCACTCTAATTAATCTGACCAAAACAACATACATGCATGGCGATTTACTATTGTATCCTACATTTTTAAAAAATTAAATCCTTTCGTTTTTAGCTTTGCAATTCATAGCAAGTATAATGACTCCACAGTAATTGTGACTTCTGTTGGAAATGTGCCTCTGTTTCTGATCATTTTTCTGAGTTACAGTCTCTTTCTGTGTTGTTTGGGGCATATGGGAATAAGATATGATGAGATACACAAAGAGAGGGCTGCAGAAATGTTCCTCTGCAGCGTTTGCCTGATGCAATTTTGTTTTGAATATATCTTATTCCCCTCCCCCCCACACACACACCCACCACACACACTCATGCTTATTGCGGAGGAGTGGAATAATCTGGAACTATGGGCCTCTCCCCAACACCTTTCAGAGCTGCTCAAGCTATAACTGTGGCATTGCTCTGGGAAGGGTGGCCCCTCAGCTTACGAGCATCCGACCTTTAGGAAAGGGCTTTGCCGAGCCAGGAGGAGGACCTGGTGTTTCAGGACCTGTCCTGACAGAGGAGGTGGGTCTCTGACCTCACAGGTCAGAAGCCTGGATGGACCTCTCACATAAATGTAACAGTATTTAGCTTTTGATTTTTTTGAGCACTGTAGTATCTCAGATATTCGCAGTTAAAATTAAGAGCCCAGAAGATCAAGTTGTATGCAGTCAGTAGACTAATCCCATTGCACACTGAAGTTCTGCATCCCCCGTGGGTGACGACAGATGGGCAGTGAGCAGGAAGAGAGAGAAAGAGAAGCAGAAGTTCCCACCACCTGCCTCCTCCAAGTGGGGCGAAAGGCAAAAAGACAGAAAGCGAGACGGTGGACAAACTCTAGTGGAATGATTCCTAAGATAGCTTAATGCCGAGGCTCTGAAGACTCTTATGGTTCAATAGACATCATTCCAACCTGTTGCCAACACTGCCTTTGTGCAGATATTTTCCTTAGAAGTCGCCTGCCCGCTGTCTTCAGGGTTCCTGTAACTGATGCCCAGTATTCTAGACATTTCCTTTCTCTGAACCATCATTAATTTGGTCCTAGCCAGCAGTCATGTCAAATTCCTTTTTGAATGTTTTCATTCATTTTCAGTTATCTACCGTTTGCCAGTTTAATGTATAAGCTTGTTGTGATAGTAAGTTGCCTCAATGCAAACTGAAGAAAGCTGAGGGGAAATCATAGGCATATGTGATTGACGGCCTCGAATAAAAGAATACAAAGCAGAAATCTATCAGAGTTACTAAAGCTTCACTACAGGCTATGTTCCTTCCACTTCTCCGGACCAGACAGGGCCTGGTTGTTGTTTTTTTCTTTTTTAATGCAGAGTATTTTATTTTATTTTATTTAGTTTTTGGCCGCGCTGTGTAGCACGCGGGTTCTTAGTTCCCCAACCAGGGATCGAACCCGTGCCCACTGAATTGGAAGTGTGGAGTCCTAACCGCTGGAGCACCGGGGAAGTCCCGATAGGGCCTGGGTTTAGCCCCCTCTTTATATGGTGGAGGAAATCTGGCCCCCGCAGCACGGCTTACCCGCCTTTTTCCTCCTTCTGTGCTCCCAGCAGGTCGGTCGCCAGCCCTCGGATGTGCTCCCAGGCCAGCTGCACGTGGGCCGACTCCACCGTGCGTGAGCAGATAGCAAAACGCAGCACGAACTGGTCTCTCAGGTGACAGGGAACCAAGTGGATTTTCTTGGCACTGTTTATTCTCTCCAGAAGAGCTTCGTTCAGTCTGTTGGAGCCCTGCAGGGATGGAGAGAGAGGGGCAGTGCTCAGATCTGCGGGGACCCAAACACTCACCACCAAGTGAGGCCCGCGTTGGGTGACACAGCCCCAGATCAGTGAGGGAGTCACCTCACCACTGGCCTTTCACCTGCAATGGTAGAAAATTCAACTAAGTAATCATGACGTGGCCCTGAAAGATGGCAGCCCTCCCACAAGACAACTTCTTCATGTTCTAGTGTGCTGTCAAAAGGTGAGCCTTCCGTGATCCAGGTTTTTAAAGAAAAATGAAGATTCCTAGACATGTTATCTACAAATTCATGAGCTTAAAGAGCAGAACTGTTTAACGGCACCAGTGAAGAGAAAGCTTCAGAAGAATTCTCAACAATGCAGTCAGTCCCCTACATACGAACTTGCAAAGATGCAAACGTGCACGTCCAATCACGTAAGTTAGCTCACGTGTCTCACGTACGTCATCAAATGCGTGCGTCCTCTACAAGTGGTTGTGCGTCTGTGTACTTTACTGTACAGTACTGTCCAGTGTACAGTAGTACAGTATCTTTACTTCAAGCCCAGGATGTCTGCAAGCAAGCCTAAGAGCAGTGGTATACAGCCAGCTGTGTTAGTTGGGTACCTAGGCTAACTTCGTTGGACTTACGGTCAAATTGGACTTACGAATGTGCTCTCTGAACAGAACTTGTTCCTATGTAGGGGACTTACCTGTATAGAAAATGAAGCGTAATAGCCAACTGCTTGCTAGGATCTGGGAAAACTGTCCATGAACTATGGACCAAGGGACCACTGGTGGACCTCCCTCTGGAAAGGAGCAGCCCAGCAGCCTTGGGCAGGGAGACGGGGGGCCCACGCCTCACACTAACTGGACCAGATGGGAGGCGTGTGTCACACAGACCTGGGAGCCTTCCCTCTCCTGCCTGGTCAGTCCCGTTGTCCCTCATAGCTGCCCCCAGCACTCTCGGTCTCCATTCTGTTCCCAGGCAGTGACTCCACCCCCACGTGCCTTATAGTTGCTGCAGAAGGGCCTGGAAGTGGGGCCGAGTCCTGGGTCATGTGACCCTCAGTGGGTTACACTGTTCCTGTTCTTGCTTCATCTCAAGGGCAGGGAGGATTGTGGGAAGGGAAGCGCCCTGGTCGCCCGGATGCCAGACACCGGCCTCGTGTCCGTGCAGGGCCTCCAGGCCGCTGGATGATGGCCTGCACAGGACTCCGGCTGATGCCCCATGGACAGTGCATGAGCCAAAGGCCACTCAGAAACTGCTGACATGCACCGGGTCCAGACAGAGCCGGACCTGCTCGAGGATGAGGATGAGAAGGTGGTACAAAAGGATGGAATTTCACCAGGAAGTCTTCACAGGAGAGCAAACACCTGAAAATTACGTATGTAGGAAGTAAAAGCAAGTCACGTGGGAAAAATTTGCTTGCCATTTTCTAATGGATTGGACAAGATATATTTTCTACGAGCTAGAGGCAAAGAGCCCAGCAGAGAAATCCGTCTGAGATGTAACAACAGAAGTAACGGCAAAGACGGACTGAGCAGGTGCAGAGTGGGATCAGGGAGGCTGGCTGAGAGGAGGCGGGGGAAGGAAATTGATGCCATGGCAACAGCTTATCCACTTCAGGTCAGATAAAGACCACGCACACGTTGAGCCATGGATGATGGACAGGACTTGACATCCAGAATGGGCAGCCACAGGGCAAAGAATAGAATAATGAGATAGCAGATGTGGGGGACAGAAAAGTGAGCCAGGACGCCTGGATAACTTCCTCCCTGAGAAGAAAACTGGATCCGTGGAATGGAAGTAACAAGTTTCACAAAAGACATATTTCGCTTTCTGAAAAGCCCCTGGGCGGGAGGGCACACCATGCTGCCCAGGAGAAGAGTGGGAAGGGCACACACAGGTGGCTTCGGTACCCTTGTAAATGAGCAGGAGAAAATAAAAGTCTTGACTTTGACAACATTTCGCTCAGTGAAATAAGCCATTCACAAAAGACAGCATATTGACGATCCCGTGGATATGACTGTCCAGAGCCAACAGATGCATAGGGACAGGAAACGGGTCCGTGGACCGAAGGATGGAGGCTGGGGTGGCTGCTGGTGGGTGTGGGCTCTCTTTGGGGGAAAATGAAGATGTTCTGAAGTTAGCTTGTTGTGAAGGCTGTGCAATCCCGTGGATAGTCTAAAAATCATTGAAATGTATACTTTGTATGGACAAAGTGTATGTCACGTGGATTGTATCTCAACAAAACGGCTAAAAATTAAAGAATTTAAATCCTACAGGAACACTGGCACTAGAAGCAAAAACAACTGATTGATGGCTAGCAAGTCAAAGCACACTTGCCCCCAATGCCAGCGCGGACGGAACTGCCCCATCCGGTCACCCCGGGGACCCTGCGCCAGCCTCTGCACACCTGTGCTCAGGTGTCTCTGAGTGACGCGCTGCAGGGACCTCACGTCTCCCTGCCAGCTCTTGTGTCAGGACTCTGCTCTCTCTCTCCTGCTTCCAGGCTTTTCCATGGCTGGTTCCTGCCAGCATTCAAAGCCCCAAGAATCGCTGAGGGGAAAGGAAGGGGGAGCGAAGGGCCACGTTTGGAGGGGCAGCACCTTGCCAAGGCGACTGAGCCCGTGGTTCCTTCTCCTGCTGCCCTCTGTGGACTCGGACAAGAAGGCCTGTGGGTGGCGTCAACTCTGCAAACAGAAAGCTAGCCGGAGAGCAGGCAGGGCGTTAGGCCCCAACCCGGCATCCTTCACACAGGGCAGGTTACTAAGGGGCCTGTGCGTGCAGCTCCTCTTGGGGTCTTCGGAGCAATGTGGTCATGATTCCCAGCAAAGGTGGCTGAGGCCCTCAGGCAGCAGAATTACAAAGCCCCAGGGACCAGCAGTCCTCCAGCCCCTGTATAAGCACCAGCAGCCTGAGGGCCATGTAGGGGTCAGCGGGTCCCGGGTGGGCCCGAGACTGGCTTCTCACAGGCTCCCAGGTGATGCCCATGCTTGTCTGGGGACCATGCTAGGACCAGTGAGCCTGTGGGTGGGTCAGTCCTTGGAGGGTTCCAGTGGCAGGGATGGATGGATAGAGAAGATGGCAAGCATCCTTGGGCCGGGTCTACACAGGCAAGAAGTCTGAGCACCAGTGAGAAGAGTAGGTGTCCCGGCAGGGAGGTGGGAACAGCAGGCTGGAAAATTCGGGGGGAATCCACGGTCTCTGGGGAGCTCGGGCGGGTTTTGGAGCATGGACATAACGAATGAGAGTTTCCTCTCTGTCCTACTCAAAGAAAATTCAGACAACTAAGTCGACTTAGACGTACCTTTAGCCGGAAACAGACCAGCCCCAGAGTGACTTCCGCACAGATTTCAAAGCGGGGATCCTGGCGCACCAAGGCCTCGAATTCGTGGGACAGCTGGACGTGCTGCAAAGGGAAGGGACATCTGTCTGAGTTTCTCATCACCGCTTGGTTCAGAGCTTAGCCACCTAGAAAACCATATCAGACCACACGTGGAATATGATTCATTCATAAGCTGTAGGCATTTTCTGCAGCACTGATGTCACCCACTCCCAGCTTTCCCCGTGCAGCTTGAGAAACTGGCTGCCAGGAGAAAAGGGCGGAAGTCTTCAGAGAAACACCCCCTGTCATCTTCTGCTCAGGGGAGCCTTTTCATCCCACCAAAGAATCTTTTGTAATTTTAGGATAAATGCTGTCAAGGGGGATTTAAACTTTCCAGAAGAGAAACAGCGGCCGACGTTGGCTGGCCAGCTGAGCGCTTCACCAGCCAGCTGTCGAGCTGACCCACGACACAGGGAGTGACACCGCAGTCACGCCCATTCTGCAGACCAGCAGACCGAAGCTGATTCTGATACCAGAGCTCCAGGTCTGCCGCTGTTTGTTAGGCCGCAGGACCTGCCACAGGAGGTGAGAACCTCATCCGTCCAGGGCTGCCTGCTCTCCTTGAACCCACCCCCTTACTAAACGTCTCGATGTTTACAGAAACCAAAAGCTGCTTCACGCAGTATGTGATCTGAGAGCCAGCTGGCCCGGGTCTCGGCACACAGGGAGCACGTCCTAAACACCGGTATCCAGCGCGGGGTCACTGGCAGGGGCCCCGGGAGCGTCTGAGCAGAGATCGTGCCGCTCCAAGTGTTGGGACAGACACACCGTTTGAATGAGTGGTCCCTGGGCCCGGGACGAACTAGAGGGCTCCAGAGACTGTGCTGGCAGGGGTGCCCTCGAGCTGGGTCCTGAGGAGCTGCCCACCTGCCGGGGTGTATCCGGCTCCGGCCACTCAGTCCCCTCCTGGGAAGGCAGGGCCGGTCCCTCTCAGGGAGGCTTGCAGGGTTTTTCAGGAAGCAGCGATGTGATCACACGCAGCTCCCCCTGAGCTTCCAGCTGGAATCAAACCACCTGTGCTTTGCCTCCTTTCCCCAGAGCAGCTGGGCGAGAACTCGTGAACTCACGCACACGTCCCTCCTCGTTCGCTTCCCCACGGAGAGCCTCCAGGAGCGTTATGGCCTCCAGAGCAGCCTTGTAAGACAGACGGATGCTCATGTGTGCGGCGCCGCAGGGGCCCGGGGCCAGGTGCCCTGTCACAGGGGAGGGCACACCCGAAGCTGCACTGTCACCAGAATGAGACACTGCAGGGTGCCCCATCCCCGTGATGTCTGAGGACCTCTGTCCTTCAAGGTGGGCCCACAGGTGAGGAAGGACAGCCGGATGGGAGCGCCCGGCTGGAAATCGGCAGGCCTTCTGCAGCCAGTTAAGGGAGGCCTCCTCTGGACTGTGTCCTCGATTGTTAAAAAAAAAAAAAAAAAGCAGGGTATACACGCTACTCTATATAAAATAAACAAGAAGATCCTACTGTCTAGCACAGGGAACTCTACTCAATATCTTGTAATAACCTATAATGGAAGAGAATCTGAAAAAAGAATAGATATATATGTATAACTGAATCACTTTGCTGTGCACCTGAAACTAGCACAACATTGTAAACGAACTTTACTTCAATAAAATTTTAAAAACACAGGGCTTCCCTGGTGGCGCAGTGGTTGAGAGTCTGCCTGCCGATGCAGGGGACGCGGGTTCCTGCCCCGGTCCGGAAAGATCCCACGTGCCGCGGAGCGGCTGGGCCCGTGAGCCATGGCCGCTGAGCCTGCGCGTCCGGAGCCTGTGCTCCGCAACGGGAGAGGTCACAGCAGTGAGACGCCCGCGTACCGCAAAAAAAAATAAATAAATAAAAAATAAAAAAACAAAGCAGGGTCGTGGGGCTTAGAGTCGATCCATGGTTCTCACAGTTTAGCGTACATCACAGCCACCTGTTGGCTTGTTATATAGAGGTTACTGAAACCCACTCCGAGAGACCAAGGTCGTGCATGTGCTTCTGGTCGGGGCTGTGTCGGAGGACATGCAGCCCACGCAGTCCAATCTCTCCCATTCTGGCAGTTTTCTGGAGAAAAACCTACTGCATCCTCATTACCGCCATTGTGGACTGGGCCTCCCTGTGGGCCAGCGGTGGCCCCAGTGGCAGCTAACAGTGTCTGTCACTTCGACAGTCTCCTGGAGTGATAGCCTTCAGTCCCCGTGAAAGTGTCTAAAAGACCCAGAATCGTGCATTGAGCATCTTATAAATGCCCCGCTCTCAACAGCCCGAACTTTCCCTTATAGTGGTTTATGACGACATCTTACTTCCTTTCTAAAGTCTAAGACCTCCCTAATGTCACCCGGATAAATAATGAAAACAAACTCACCTTGCGGATATAGGCCTGCAGTCCCTTGACTCCGTACATCCTAAAAACAAACCACATCTTCAAAGAGCGGAACCTCCGGCCCAGCGGCAGCTGCCAGTGCTGAAATAAGACACAACACGGCACATCCGTGAGGGCTATGCTAAGGGCTGCTTTCCTTTATGGCTCATGGCCTTGTCCTCCAGGGTCTTGAAGGCCCTGGAGGCCAAACCCTCTGGCTGCCATGCCCCATCCTGGATGGCAAAGCTGACAGCAGTGGAGTAAGCGGTCCGGCAGCCGGAGGCTGTCTTTACAAAGCTCTGAGATGCTCGTGCAGGGCACACGGGGGCCAGGCCGGTGCTGGGCTCGGGGGCCATCGTGAGCAGATGGGGGGAGGTGCGGGACTGCCCCACGGGGCGCGCGACCCTAAAATGTTTGTGTCACCCTAAAATGCTGTCACTACCTCGCTGGAGTGGGGTAGATTCCCCGGGGGCAGAGGTGCCCTGTGCACCCAGCCTTTTCCCCTCACCCCCGACCAGACGTGAGTTCGGAGAAGAGGGGGCCCAGGCTTGTTTGCCATTTGATTCCCAGCCCATCTCCCGGCTCACCGCAGCTGCCAGAGCAGCACACGGCTCCTGCCTGGGGAAGGAGACTTGTCACCAGAGCAGCCAGTTAAGAGGCTGTCGTCTGAGCGCTTCTTACGCCCTCTGACCCTTTGCTCTCCCACTGTCCCGGGGATGCCAGCTCCTGGCACACAGCCTGAGCACACAATGGAGGGACCGCCCCACCTTACAGAGGAATCTTCCAGGGAGCACGGGCAGCTTCATTTCCTCTTAACCTGAGACCTGCCATCCGTGGGCTCAGCAGAGCTGCCCACTGCCAGGCCCGATCTCTAGTTAGGACCCAGTTAGAGGGTGTCCTCTTGTGGGACCCTGATCCTGAGAGGACCGGGAGACTGCAGGGGCTACAGCCCATGACAGTGCCCCGCACTGCATTCACATCTTGCATTACCACGGACCTGGACTCAGGGAGACAAATCTCCACTTACCCTGTAGTCAGTGATAAGCCCTGGAAAAGAGAAAGAAAAAGGAACCAAAAAGGAATCATTAGAAACCTTAGTTGATTACATGTCCAAGTCTTTTCCATCATCTCCTGAACCAGACATAAAACCCAGGGCAGGGCTGACTGCTCTTTGAGCCACTTCCCAAGGTAACAGATTCAAGAGCGGCGGGGATTCCAGAGAGCAAAGCATAGAAGGACGTGCCGAATTACGCATGGATGGATGCCACAGCTGATCTGACCTGGGAAGCCGGGGACGCTCCAGCCACAGCGAGCCTCCTCTGGACGCCATTGGAGGATCAGGTGTCCAAAACGCATCTTTCTAATCCCCACCTGATTCTGTGCCCAAGAAACTTAGAAACGTAGAAACTTCTGTCTACGAAATTCTTTGTCCAGCGTTCTTTCCTCCATACCATCCTTGGCTTTACAGCTCTTGGCACAAGGGGAGACTAAAATGCAAACTAGTTCGTAACCCCTGTGAAGCCATTTGAATCCCAGATAATGAAACTGACTCGAAGAATACCCAGTGGGTATTTGCTCAGCGCCAGAACCCAGACTAAGATCTGAGAATCCAGAGATGAACACCCAGCAAAAGTTTGATTCTTTTTTACATTCTAATTGCTCTTTATACCACAAATTCACCTTCCCACGCATGAGTGAATGCGTGATGAGGGCTGTATATGATCTGATGCCAATTTACCACCGGGCACAAGGAGAAAGCTGAGACTTTCACGCTTATGTAAGTGCAGAAAGTGAACTCACATCGGGAGGCCTGGGAGGACCCCTGCGTGGGACACTTTGGTCCTGGATCCCAGTGATAGAGGGAGGCGTCCCAGTGACCCACAGGAGGGACTGGGCTGCAACCTGGGGAGCTGCGGGGTGTCGGGTGAGGGGCAGTCCACGTGGGCAGTCCTGAGTGGGTTTTTTAATAGCTAAATAATGAAGAGATTTCTTTTTTTCTTTTTTTTTTTTTTGCGGTACACGGGCCTCTCACTGCTGTGTCCTCTCTCGTTGCGGAGCACAGGCTCTGGACAAGCAGGCTCAGCGGCCATGGCTCACGGGCCCAGCCACTCCGCGGCATGTGGGATCTTCCCGGACCGGGCCACGAACCCGTGTCCCCTGCATCGGCAGGCGGACTCTCAACCACTGCGCCACCAGGGAAGCCCAAGATTTCTTTATTGAAAAAAAAGGATCTTTTTAAAAAACACTCTAAACATATTCCATTTCAAATTACAGCAGGCTTAGCAGGAAAGTGAGATCCATCCAGATAAAATAGACGCTTATATCCAGTGGCCATAGAAGTTTAAAGTTGATTTTGGGTGATTTACTTGGTAAACACAAAATGGGTCATTGCTTTTGTTGATTCATAGATTATTTGAGGGAAAAAGTACAAATAACTAAGATTGTTCATCTTTAACAGCTATAGCCAATATTTCTATCAGAAACTGCCTTTCTATAAAAGTGGAATAAAATTACACTTTTTAAAAATTCCTGGAGCAATGAACTTTACTGAGATGGCTTAAACTCATTCTAAGAATTCCTTCTTTTTTTTTTTTTTTTTTGGCCATGCCACATGGCTTGCGGGATCCTAGCTCCCCGGTCTTCGGGGATTGAATTGAATCCAGGCCCTGGTAGTGAAAGCGCTGGGTCCTAACCCCTGGACTGCCCGGGAAGCCCCGAGAATTCCTTCATTGTTTAAGAGCCGCATTTTGCTAACTGTCATGATGACTGTGGTTTTCATTATTCAAACATGAAATGTGTTTTTAAATAGAAGAGCTTTGGCAGCTGGTTCCTAATTTCTCATGGCTTTATGCCAACGCCATTTTTAAAAACTAGACTTTATTTTTTAGAGCAGTTTTAGGTTCTGAGCACAACTGAGCAGGGGCTGGGTATTTGTATCTGATGCGCCCCATGGGACGGTGGGCAAGTTTAAGAGGGCAAAACCCAGGTCTGATCTTTCCGTGGAGACCGCGCGGGCTGGGGTCCGCATAGGAGGGAAGGGGCTGTGCCTCGACTTGTGTCACTACTGTTCAGCGCTCCTGCCACAGTCATCAAAACTGCCTCATCTTCCATCCAGCCCAGTTCCTGCTCAGTACGTGGAGGGTGGGGTCACGTGATCTCCGGTGTCCCTCCCATCACTAACATCCACTGTTGTCTAAGGAAACTCAACGAGACAGTGGCAGAAGTACCCAAAGACTTGGCCTGTCCTTCCCTCCCCGGGGTCCCCGGACCCCATGGTGGCCGGCATGGCACCTGCTGGAGAAGGAGAGAACCCTCTCCCACCCGGAGGCTGAGTCCTATAGGGACAGACAAGCATGCAAATCACCGTCCCCAGCGCGTGGATGACAGCGGGTGGGCACAGAGGGACGGGGGAGAGTCTGTGCAGGTCGCCTCATGCATTTTATCTGATCAGGATCTCAAGTAGTCCGTGAGATTTGGGTTTTTTTACTAGGAGACTTAATTTTTAGAGATCCGCATTTGTGTGTGGTTCCTGTCTCAGCCTTGCCCAATTTTCTCTTCCCTCCCCGGGCCCCTGGCCCAGCTGTTTCTTCCCCGGGTGCTACTGGTCTAAGCGATGCAAACTCTTTTTAGGGCAGTCATCACTTCAAAGGCTCAGTGCAGGAGGTGCCCATGCCCGTGCTGAGGGCCGTGTGGCCCCTCCGGCCCTATGGGTGCCTCCCCCAACCCTGCCCCAAACAGTGAGGAGAAGAGGCAGGACCGTCACCATCAGCATCCCGCCCCAGGAAGCAGCTCGTCCTGGCTCTGCACCCGGCCCCCTAGGACCAGTCTGTACACATGACTCTTCACCTTGGCTCCTGGGTACCATGGCTGCAGCTCTGATGGGAATGACTGGAGAGAGAAAGGCCAGTGGCTCACCTGAGTCCTGGTGGCTGTGCTTGAGGTACACGGGGTCCAATTTAAAGGCTCCGGTCAGGTCAGTTCTCTTTTTCACCCTGTTTTAGAGAACAAACCAAGGGGCTTAACGAGAAGGCGACTCAGGTGGGCCTTCATGCCACCTGTTCCTTCTCCCGCCTGGTTCAGGCTCCCCTGCTCCCCAGTCCCCTCCCTGACACCCCACCCGGCACCCATGGCCCCCATCTGCACCCCCCGTCCCCTGGCTCGGCTGTAGCACAGCACTAACCTCCAGAGCTCTGAGGTTGGGGGTACGGGGTATAATAAAAATAAGTCTTCGGTCTTTATTCCTGGTCCGACTAGAACTGCGCTGAGACCTGACACTGAGTCCGCATTTTCATTTAGTTAGGACTTCTGGAATGGCTTCCAAAAAACTGTACCCTTTTCTTCATACAAATCTACACAGGTTTTGATATATTTATTCATAGTAACCTTACATCTTTTCTTGCTATTATAAAAGAATATTTCTTTTGAAAATTTTCCACGTGCTACTTATCATATATGCAAATAAATGCAACCTTTAAAGTGCTGTGTATCTAGAAATCTTGCTGTGTTCTCTTATTAATACTTTCTCGGAAGATTCTGTTCTCATTGAAGACACTCACACCATCTGAGAATCATGAGTTTTACGGCTTCCATTGTAATCCTTACTTTTACTTCTCTGTCATGTCTTACTGCACAGGTTAGGGAAGCACAAAGCTGAATAGGGTGTGTATTAAGGGAATTGTAAAGTTTTCTCCCGATGTTAAAGGCAGTTTTTCTAATATTTCACCACTAAGAATAGGTTTGCTGTATTTTTTTGGACGATATTTTTTTATCAGATTTGGGAAGTTCTCTTCTGTTCCTCTTTTACTAGAGCTTTTGTTTTGCTTGGGTTAGAACTTTATCTAATGCTTTTTCCGTATCTAATGAGATGATAACTTTTTTTTCTCCTTTACTATTAAACATGGTCATAACATTTTAAAATCTTTTAATATTTTTCAACCACCCTGGGATGTCTAGAATGAACACATTTTAGTCACGATATACCGTCTTTATTTTCCCCTTAAACATTATTGAATTTTATTTGCTAAAATATACTTGGAATTTCCACATGTAATTTTGTGAGCTTGTCCTGTAGCTTTCCTTTCTCAGCTTCTCATCTGGTGTTGGGATCAAAGTGACACTGACCTCATGATATATGTCCCCCTTGCTGGTCTCTGAACTACACTTATAATTAGACCTATAGATGCCTTGACAGTTGGTAGAACCTGCTGTTAGAAGAATTTGGATGTTTCTGTTGTGTGAAATGTAACTATTGGCACGTAGTCTTTACAGCTATGAGACGTTTCAGGTTTTCTATTTATTCTTGAGTCAGTTCTGATGACATATTTTTTGTAGCTATTGAATATGTACATTTGTAGGCAATTCTGGAATGATGTAATTCATAGTACTCTCTGGCTCGTTTTTAAAATGCCTGCTGTGTCTGTGGTTTTGTCTTTCTTATATTTCCAGTACAGTAAACTGTGCCTTCTCCTCTATTTCTGGTCCTTCTTTCTGGAGATCATCTATTTTATTAGGCAGGCCAAGGACCAGCATGTGGCTCTCTTGATCTCTGCTCCTGTTTCCTTATTTCCTAATTCATGTCTGTCTCTTCATCGTCATTATTTCCCTCCTTCTAGTTTTGAGGGTTTATCCTGTCGCTGTTTTCTGGCTTCCTTTGGGCCCTTAGCTAATTATTTTCTGGCTTTCATGTTTTCTGGTTAAGTCTGTTCTCCAAGTCCTGCTTTATCGCATGCCCATGAATTCTGTCACATCTTCATATTCATTCAGGTCCTACGATTTCCAGTTTCCCTTTGTTCATTGATCCATGGCTCCAGTGGGTCTGTAGTGGTTTGCTCTTCAAAATTTAGGTACCAGCTTTGCTTTTCCTTGTGAATTTTAACGATACTACAGAGAAGAAAACTTTATTTAAACAAGCAAATGGACGTGTGCATGCACATACGCAGACACACACGCTTGCACAGAAACACCCTCTCTAGGCATCAACGTCATCTCACCCCTGACTGACCTCACAGTGAGGAAATCCTCTCCCTGTCACCGGACACACCCCTGAGGGATGGTCCTGACGGAGGAGGGGGCAGGGGACGCCTGTCCTGTGCAGAAAGCATGGCTTCTTCAGTTGTCTTTTTAAGAATCTACAACACTGTGTGTGAAGGGCTCCCTGAATGAGGGCCCCTGTTACCTCTTGGTGCCAGAAACAGTATAAAGAATTCAAGATGCCAAAAGCACTAGGACCAAAGTGCAAAGAAACAAAGGAGATTCAGAGAAGACTGTGCTGTCATGCACAGGTTCTAGAATCACGTCTTACCATAACCAGAGTGACTTAAAATCTTCCCAAGTAACTGAATTTTTCAAAAAAATCCAATATAACAGGGGTGTACAAAAGGTATAAAACTAAAAAATTTAATTTTATTTGGAAAAAAATTAACCCTCTTTTTTAAAGGCAGAGTAAAACATGCCCTTGGTGGAATTTGAGGCTTTCTTTGGAGAAAATCTGATATTAAGGGACATTGCAGTCAGAGCAGAGTGGTTCATATTTACTTATAAAAGATTCAAAATACCCAAATGAACAATAAAGAACTTATGAAGAGAATAATGAAATCATTATAAAACGTATTTACTGGGCTTGTAATGAGGTCAAGTTTTTAAAACTTCTATTATCTTGTCCATTTTAATATGTAGAGAATATAACCAACAAATTGAGTTTAAATTATGGACTAACCATTGATAAAATTTCATTAAACAAAAGACAGACCCTTATGATTTTGAGGAATACAAAAAAGCCAGTGAGAGCAAAAAAAAAAAAAAAATCCATTTACACCTTGTTTGTTGTATTAGCAAAACCTTTAAACACATTTATAAAAGATTCACAACCTAGGGCTTCCCTGGTGGCACAGCGGTTGAGAGTCTGCCTGCCGACGCAGGGGACGCGGGTTCGTGCCCCGGTCCGAGAAGATCCCACATGCCACGGAGCGGCTGGGCCTGCGCGTCCAGAGCCTGTGCTCCGCAACGGGAGAGGCCACAACAGTGAGAGGCCCGTGTACCGCAAAAAAAAAAAATTACAACTTAGGACTGTTTGTGTTCTACTGTGTTAGGACACCTCATTTTTTGCTGCAATAACCTCTTAGAATAGCAAAATATATGTATGTGATCCCCTGGATTTTCACAACAGGGCAGAAAAGCCTCTGAGCAGACACTTAGCCATCCTTCTCTCCCTGCTCTCTGTCACCAGGCCGCAAGGCTCGCTCACCTCCTCTGCAAACACGCAGGGGCCCCCAACCTGGGCCCAGCTTGATCAGTGGACCCGCAGCTCGGGTAGGCAAAGGGGTAGCTGCCTTGACCCAGCAGAGGAACGCTGTGGTCCGTTCACTCTCCTTTGGACTTTAGGCTGCATGGGCCAGGGCTAAAATCCAGGATTATTTTCAGTATTCAGAGGGAAAGCGGAATCAGAGTCAGACTGAATGAAAGTGGACCTAGAATCAGGGCCCAGTTTTGCCTCACTCACACTAAAGACAGCTCTCGCTCTCCAATTGCTCTGTATCCATCCGGGACAATTCCAGCGTGTTCTCTGTGCATCCTTCTGTCTACCTGTGTGTTTGTGAAATGGGTATTGCTTTGTGTGCTTGTCTTCATTTGCATCCCGGGAGATACATAATTCTGTATCTGACTCTTTTTACTCAGTTACAGTTTTTGAACCTTCACCCCTATTGCATCAGACACATGGCTCTAGCATGGATGGCTGCGTGCCATTAGCAAACCCATGCACATCTCAGAACTCCAGGTGCCTCATCTGGATGAGGGACGATAATTCCTATACCAGTAAGACTGCAACAGGATTAGGGGAGGTGGTGTATGAGAAAGTAAAAGGCCACCTACTAGCAGGTAGTAGCTTGAGCGTAACATTTGTACTCGAAGCATCATTACTGCTGTAAACCGAAGAATCAGGCACCCCTGGATGAGGGTTTAGGTGCATTTGCTTTGCCCATTCCAGCAAGGGCAGGGGGAATTCTCTTCACACAGCCCAAGGACTTAGGTTTACATCTCACTTCTTCATAGAATCTGGTGCTGTGATTTAACTTGGTACATCATTGCTTCAAACCAGAAGTATCTGGAGAGCAACTATAATCTTTCACGTGTGCATGCTCGAGGAGGCTAGTGCTCACAGGTGCACAGGGCCAGGCTGGCCACGGGGCTGTGCCAGGTGGGAAGGATGCCCCAGGATCCCAGATGGGCAGAAATGATGCTTTAAAGGCGCTCAGTAATGGATGAGACATTGGAAAATTGCACATTTATGTAAAAACACCAACTTTTAAATATGGGCAGCTTATTTAAAAGGAATTTAAACCTACATGGACCACAGGAAACCATCTTCAGTAGCTGTCACCTCTTCTGAGTTTGCTGTCGTGCACACGTGCGCCTCAGGGCCTTTGCACTGGCTGCTGCCCCACACCCCCACACCCGCATTGTCTGGACCCTCCTCACGTGCCCTCTGTCAGACGCCACTTCACCAGACAGGCTTCTGGGCAATGAACAAAGGGGCCGATCACGGGGTCTCGCCCGCACACCCCCCTCTACCCCCAGCTCCCCACGCTTCTCCCCTGAACTGCTCCCCTCTGTCTTCCCAAGCCCTTCCCTGCCCTGCACCTCCTCACCCCATGGATCTCGGTTTGCACTGGACTAGACTTGATTTCATTTAGGTTCTCAGTTTCCTTTGGTTGTATTTTATTTACTGAAAGCTCTATCCCATGGCTGAGACTCCTCGAGTCCAGGAATGATAGTGCTCTGGTTTCAGTCCACAGCGCTCAAAACAAAATGCTTTCCAACTAAATCCTGACCTTCCCTTCTCCTTGTAGGTCTTGGTTTGGACGGGGCTGCCCCCAGTTGCAGATGCTGCTTCACTAGCGTCACCCAGGGCAACCCCTGGGGTGGGGGTCTGGGCGGGTGTGTGAAGGACCTTGTGCTGAGCACCCCGCAAGCTGGGAAGTGCTCGACACGCCCCTGTGGGCAAGGAGAGAGAACTTCTTTGCAGGGAAGGGGTGCTTGGCTCAGTGGGGTCAAAGGAAAACCTGCGTTTGATAAGAATCAAAAAATCAGAAAGTAGTAGATGGCATAATTAAGATTCTAGGGTTTAAAGTAAGCTGACCTGGGTTAATTCCCTACATTTTAGCCTTCTGGCTTTAACTAGTAATTTCTTATGAGCACTGTTCTGGGCTGAAGTGTGTCACCATCCCCCAAATTTATACATTGAAGTTCTAACCCCTGGTACCTTAGAAAGTGACTGCATTTGGAGACAGGGTCTTCAAAGAGGTAATTCAATTAAAATGTGGTCATATGTCTGGGCCCTGATCCCATATGACTGGTGTCTTTCTAAGAAGAGGAAATTTGGACACAGACATGCACAGAGGGACAACCATATGAAAACCCAGGGAGAAGAAGGCTGTCTACACGCTGAGGAGAGAGGCCTCAGGAGGAACCAGCCCTGCAGACACCTTGGTCTCGGGCTCCTAGCCTCCAGAATTAGATTTCAGTTTTTTAAGCCGCCCAGTATGTGGTACTCTGTTACAGCAGCCCTAGCAAGGTAATATAAACACAGCGCCCGAAATAGTAGACATGGGTAATTTTTATGTTAAAACACGAATCCTTCAAGATCAAATTCCATCAATCAATATTCATATCATCATTACCATATCTCCCAGATGTGTGAAATCACCTCAAAACCCTTGACAACCGCTCTGGCCAGGACCTCAATAGCTCAGGAGAGAGAAGGCACATCCTCTATTATAATTTAAATTTTTACTCTCTTTATTTAGCCTTTCAAACCCACAGGCAGGTGGGAGGCCCCCACCCCTCAATTCCCCACTCCGAGGGGATAACTAATCACCCTTCTCTTTGGCAAAATTTCAAATACTGGAGGCTGCTCTTGTGTCTCGTGGCTCATGTGTAAGTTTCTCCTACAGGCTCATAACGCTCAGGTCCGTTTTCCATCTCCAAACGACGTGGCCTCATCCCTACATTTCCCGTCTCCTCCCATACATCACCTCCCCTCTGCCATATCTCCCTCTACGGGCTGGTCCTGAACAGAAGATGCCAGAAGGGACCCGTCTGCGACAGATTAACACACACAGCCCCCAGCTCAGGCCGCATCTTCCAGCAGCCTCGGCCGTCACACCAGGCTCTGGGAAAGGCCACAGATAAAGCACGTTTTCTCTCATCCTTAACTTGCTCCCTGGCTTTCTGGATGCAAAGGCAGATGCTACATTTATTGTATTCATCCTTATCACATCTCAGCTTTTGGCTCATACATCAGTGGGCCCTGACAGCTGCAGTCTCCCCGTCTGGAAGAGGGGGCAGCCTCTTTGCAAGGCTGCCTGGGGGGGCAGTGACTTCGGTTAAATTGCGTGTGATGACGGCAGCCTGCACGGACGGGGGCTCCTTGCACATCTATTTGTGCTATTACTTTACCCAGGAAATGAATGGAACATCACAGCTTGTGATGTGATGTGGAACACCACAAGCCCCTCTGGGGTCACCTCGCTCCATCCCCCATCAGCTGTCAGCTGGTCTGTCCAGGCTGGCTCTATGGCTTTTCTCTGCCAAATGCCTTAGCTAAGGACCCCTTAGCTGCCAGTTAACTTGCTCTGAGGCCAGCACCCCCCCTCACAGAACAGAGGCCTCGGGGACCCCTGCCGGCCCCATGCCAGCTGGGTGCTCTGGACCCACAATCCACCCGTCAGCTCCCTCGGACAGTGTTTGCACCCGACCCAGCACCCCAGCAAAACAGAATTACATCTCAACCCGAATTAAAGTTTGAAAAAAGGGAGTTTTGACACGCTGCATAAACTAGCCTTAAAGTGTTCCAATCCAGGTAAAATAGACAAACACAACCACAAGAATACTAACATTCATAAAAGCTGTAGCTTTTATCGGTTCTTATTAACATTTCAGAAAAACTGTAGCCCAAATACGAATGGGTTTTAAAATCATGTACCAGAGTTTGGGTCAAAGACTGACAAAAAAGAGAATTTGATTTAAACAGAAGTGAAGCACTGAACATGTAGTTTATCTTTAGACAGAGTTCAAGGGAAACTGATTATTTGGTAAACTGACTTTAGCCGGATTACGTGAGAGCTGGTTTCCTCACCTTTCTAAGGTGGAAAACCATTCACTTAATTACACAGTGAACAATTTTGCACAAAATTCATGCAAGGCCTCCTGATCTCAAGATTCATTAACCACCTTCTTACTCTAAAAAACTCAGAAGAACTAGTTTCTAGTAAAATCCCTTTCCACTCCCAGTCATCATGATTTCTTTAAATATTATCAATGTAGTGAAATACCAGCCACTTTCATTTTGGAAGTTTGGAATTCCTTTTTCTTGCTCTAGAGATAACCAATGTGATGCTGGTACTGCCGGTAAGAATTTTCAGGGAACTGATTAGAAAACAGAATTGCTTTTATTTTTCCTTAGCAAACGCTTTTAGGCATATAGACTTAGATTTATTAAACATTTACGAATAAAAACATAGAAGCAAATGATTTAGAAATATGTGCTAAGGTTACTAAGCACTGTTTTTTATTAATGCTAGATAGATTAGACCAGAGATTTTCTCTGTTATCCTCTTTTCTTGTGTCAATATGTTCTAGATAACAGCATACAACAGGGTAAGATTTAGCAAGCATTCCACCCATGGCTCAGAAATGCAGGCAAGCAGTAAGTGATGTATGTGCTTCGCCAGCAATCGCACCTCACCTGCCAGGTTTCTTTCATATAAACTATTCTAAGGAGCAGTGTAATTGCAGGGTAATTGACATCTAATGAACAGGGCAACTTACCACATGGCAGAACAGTCAAAATTCACCAAAAGCCATTTGTGGGGATTAAAGTTAAATGAATCTGCATACTGCCAAGGAATAATAACAACAAAAAGAAAACAGTTGTTAATGTTTAGCTATAAAACAAGACCTCGTATACAGTAATGAACAGTTTGCAGTCTCAAATGAAAACCAACATGACCAGACAGAGGAGAAGGGAAGCAGCTGAACCGTGGGGTTTGGGGCTCGAGGGCACTCGGGAAGTTCTGGGCAGCCACCGCTCCTACCTGAGCCTCTTTTCTTTCATTTTCAAATCCTGTCTCGTGAAACGTGAAGCTAATGTAGATCTGATTCTGGGCTGAAGCGCAAGGGGAGGAAGAGAGCTTTGGAGCCAGAGAATCGGGGTTGGCTTCCGGGCACAACCGCCTGTCCATGTGGCCTGGATGGGAGTTCTGCTTCGTGGGGAAGGCGTGCAATCAGAGCCACAAACTCTTCAGTGCAGCTCCCGAGGGTGACGCAGAAACCGTCCAGTGCAAACACTGAGACTGTCGCTGCTCCGTGGTTGTAAAGCCAGCCAGGTCGCTGGCCCAGGGAACCACGTGATGAGAAAATGGCTACTGACCTCCTGCAGCTCTGGTTAAGCGGGGAGACCTGGCAAGAGAACAGTCCCTGGGCCATATGAAAACGACCGCCAGGTAGCCCTCAAGCTGGCTTCCCGCTCAGAGGCGGAGGGAAGGGACTGGCTGAGCCGGGCTGGGATGTACCTCAGGGGAGGGTGTGCCCTGCAGAGAGACACCCACAGAACCAGAGCGACGCTGAGGTCCGCTGGACGTGAAGGGTACCAGGTTGCCGACTGAAAAAAATGCACAACCTAAAAGTTGAGTTATGCTTTTTTGGGCGGACTTTCCGAGAACTTCAAGCCCAGAAGACAGCATCTCAGGTAGCTCTAAGGGACTGCTCTGAAGAGGCGAGGGGGGAGCCAGGATCTAGAGGGGTTTTTGCAACAAAGACCAGGTAGTGGGAACATCAAAAGATTACTGTTAATTAAAGAAAACCAGACATCTCAAGTTAAGGAATTTAGCTCTTTTCTATGCATCTATGGGAAGATGCAAGAGTCTGGACTCACTGAAATCATCCCTTTGATGGGCACCTCGGCTACCTGGGACCAGTGTCCTGTGCTTTCCCATCGTGAGTTCCCTCAGGGCTCACTTTCAGGGCGGCTGTCATGTGATGGCTTGATGGCTACACCATCCTTTGTCTACTGATATGGCAGCAGCCTTTTCTACAGGAATTTATAAGTGAGGGATTGGAATGAGATAGTATCTAGAGCCTTCTTATTATGTATGTGTTAATCCTAATTTGGTGTAGGGCTATCACATTTGGATCAAGGGATGCATTTCGAGGACCCTGGATAATTGAAAATATGCAGAATTTCAAAGCATAATCGGAGCCTGACCCTGACAAAGGTCATGGGAAGTTTCTATCATCGTGAGGAGAACCACCCTGGCAGCAACACAGACACAGTTCATATCTGGGGGGGCTCGCCTGCTTTGAAACTGTGAGTCCCAATTCATTTTTAATTGGGGAGATTCATAGTTCTACTTTCCCACATAAAATGAGATGTAATTCATGGCTTATGTTGCATGCTTTCAAATTTGCAGTCTGAAGTCACATAACATTTATCCACATTTCAAACTACTGGACAATTCGGAATAATCAAAATTTTAATTCACAGGTGCCATGTCAGGCAACTGGACCGATCTGGCCTGGGAAATACTTTATGCATAAGTTTCCTCAGCTTTATGAACTAGCAAAGTCCTCAGAATGTAGGTATCATGAGCAGCAATGGGAAAGTGAAAATTTCATAGCTAATCTACAGTAATCACGCTCAGCCCATTTTTTTCATTTAATGGGTTTGGTTCTTTTACCCACATTGATGTAACAGATCAGCAACGGTTCCCGTTTATCTAAATGTTTTCTCCTTTATTTCTAAAGACACCATCCACATTCACTGTACTCATAACAGTAACAGGGTCCCTTCCTGGATGCCAGTGGTAACAACTGCCAACAGCTGGCTCTAGGTTCCAGTTCAAGTGTCATCCCATTTTCAAGTAGAAAAATGAGAGATTTCAACCACCGAGACCGGCCAAGGAGGGCAGTCTGCGTTTCCACTGAGCCATCACAAGTGGCGAGCTCTTAAGATTATCAGAGCGCCGGTTCTTGGCATATCCTCTGGCCGATGAACAGGACCTGGGTCCACCTGGAGGCCACATGGCTGCATCTATAATTGAAGCAGAATGATGGCAGCGGCCATGGCAAGGCCCCAGCTGGGAGGAACCTCGTAGTGGGGGAAGCTTCGAAGTCTCCCCAAGGCTGTGGGACACCTCTTCTCCATCCCAACGAGGGAAGGGAGGGAGGTAGCCAGGAGGGGCCGACAGGGAGATGCGTGGTCACGGCAACCTCACCTGTCTGCCCGCTCTGGGGGAGCAGATTCATTTCCCTCGAGGTTCTAATAAAAGCAATATTGAGAAAGAGACAGGAAATGACAAGTTTCATTTGTTGATAACGGGGAAACAGAAGGTGAAAGAAGGGGCTTTGTTTGCTAGGCATTTTATTAGTTCCCTCCTGGGGGCTGATCTGTGTAAACGTCTTTCATTACCCACTGCTACATTTTCTTCCGGCTGATGGAGAGGAAGGTTCTTATCTGCAGGGAAGGGCCGGGCCAGACAGGATATTGCACCCCTTATCTGCGAGCTGACCAGCAGGCCCTCCCAGCCCAGGGACCAGTGGCCACAGGAGGACAGATGGCAATGACTCATTGTTGGGTATGAAATCCTGTCTGCTGCTGATAGGATCTCACTGCAGCCCCACCACAGGGGTGGTCTGACAATTGGACACCCCCATGAAAGTGAAACCTCGAGCTGTGGGTTCATGGGGAAGAGAAGAGTGTAAGGGGGACAGATCGTGAGATTCCACATCTGATACTCAGAGTTAGAAAAGACCAGGCCTTGGGAAGGGCACATACATCACAGATGAATACTTTGCCCTTGGTCCCTGGAGACCATAGGGACAGACATTCCCAGTGATGTGTATCGTCACACACAAGACCACAGGACCACAACAAAAGGTATTTACGTGGTACAGAGATTTATTCTTCACTTCCTAGCACCAAACACCCACCTAACTAGCTACCAGCCGTGAACTATAGAGGCCAGTGTGAGCTTCCCGTTACCAGAAGTTCTCACGTACTACACCCCTTCCCAATATTTCCAGAGGTCTCTGGAAGCTCTATTTACCCACCGAGGGTTCATCTAAGCCCTCGCACACATTCAGTGATCAATAAGTAATTATTGAATGAACGAGTGAATAAATGGATGGATGTGAGGGAGCTATAAACCAGAATGCGCCTTCATTCATTAGTGATAAAGGCATTATTCATCCCAAAGAGGGGAATTTTGTATTCTATGCCTCTGACACCCACTTTGCTGGTATTATGGTGTTATGAGAATCCAAATTAGTCACTAGAAAATCGATCGGCGGCAGGCAAGAGAACAGAGGGAGGTTTGGAGTGATGGTCTCTCCAGGCCGTGGTGAAAAATGATAGTGGTGTGGAATGCATGCATAGCTTGCTGTATTCAGACGCTGCTTCTCAGCCCTTGAAATATGGTTAACTTCTCTGATCCTTAAAACAACCCCTCAAAGGAGGCATGATTACGAAATCCATCTTGTGAGGTGGGGAGAGGATACCAGGCTGCCCGAGGGGACATGGCTGGTCCTAGGGCAAAGCCAGGATGCAAACAGGCTGTCCAAGGCCCAACACCTTGCACCTCGTGAGGTCAAGGTCTCGAGAAAGCCCTGCCTCTGAGTATGAAGCCATTCCTGGCCTCCTCTGATTTATTATCCTCTTCCCCCGCTCACTGGCAAAGTCTGCCACCCTGGACCCTTCATGGCATGTACATCTGAGTCCCTGGCAAGGAGGAACTTCCTGCCCCGTGAGCTGCCGACAGTGAAACCCGGCTCCAGCCTGAAACAACTCATCACTTAGTGTTAACTCTGCACCCTGCAGAAGCAGAGCATCTGTCAGTTGTTTTGGTGGCTGTTTCTCTAAAGCAGCAGGTGCTTTAGCTGGCGTCACAGGCCGTGTTTTCCAAATTCTGAAAGTGCTCAGGACATTTCAGCGCACTGGTGGCTGTTTTTTCCATCTCAGTGAAAGTGAACAGCATGCTCTGTTGCGTGATCAGAACATGACTATTGATCCAGATCACATGGAATTGCAGGTGGTTTTTTAAAAAATTATCCCTTGATCTGAAACTCATTCAGGTTTTATTTTCTTCCTAAACAGTTTCCCACCGTTTGTAAGCTCAACTCTATCCTATCATAATAGCTCTGCCCAGGATTTGCAGACGGAGAAATAGTGTAAACGTCAGGTGTATTTTGAGAAGACAAGGCTGTATGATCGGGAAGGTTCTCACCCCTTGTCCCAGGGAAGTGTAACCTCCACTCATCACAGAAACTGGTTTGGAAGTCATTTGCTGAAACGAACCACAGTAGTAAAAATTATAAATGTCACATCCTTGTAAGGAGAAGTCACTGGTCACAGGATACCTTTCAAAAACACTCTTGTGGAAGAGCATACTCACCTCCACTCCATTCAGAAGATGCCGGAACTCGGGGCAGATGAAGGCGCTGCCCGCGTAAGCAGCGTCCACATGCAGCCACACGTCCTCCTCGCGACCTGAAGCCCAGAAGCGACCTGTGAGCGCTCGGAGGGCCGCCCTCATCCCGGGGTCAGAGCACCTGTCCCAGCCCAGCATCTTCTCAAATACAGTCTGTCAAGAGCATTTGTTGGCCTGATGTCTGCATCCCTGACAAGCAGTGATGCTGAGGCAGAGGCCATGTGCTACTGGCCCCGACGGTGCCTGGCACGGGGACCAGAGCTCAGAGAACGCGTGGAGGTGAGGGGAACCCCTGACCCTCGGTGTTGACCCTCACGCCTAGCAGAGCCCCAAGGAACCAGCCTACCCCACACCAGCAGCCCGTCCACCCACATCTACTCCAGGTAGGTGCCATGCTGTGCCCTCCCCACCTCACCCTCGGGGAACTTTCTCCTCGATTCTCTTGGGTCTGAAGTCCTTCCCACAAGCATCTCGTAAGGCTGGGACCACGCGGTCCACACTGGTCTCTCCACCCCCCCAGGAAGTTCAGTCACCAGCTTTACGCTTCCTGAGATCATTCTCAGCTCCCTTCATGAATGAGATTTTTGTGTTCCAGCCGCACTGGAAAAGTCTCGCGGGAAGGGCACCTGCCTGACTTTGAGCTGGGATAGAGTCCTGTCTAAATGTGGTCCCTCGGGACTTCCCTGGCTGTGCAGTGGTTAGGGCTCCGAGCTTCCACCGCAGGGGACACAGGTTCGATCCCTGGTCGGGGATCTAAGATCCCACATGCTACATGGTGCGGCCAAAAAAAAAGTAAAATAAAAAATAAATGTGCTCCCTCAATTCGAGCGTATCTGGGCTCCACTCCCATCTCCAGCCACCCAGCCACCGTGTGGTCTTACTGCCCTCCTGCAAGCTCGTTCCCCTCTTAGCAAATGGAGATGAAACAGCATCCAGACCTTGAGGGACAAACGAGGTAACACTCATATGTGCCCATCACGACACTAGGACAGACTCGCTCCTAGAGGAGCGACGGGATCCCCGTAATTATTTCCTGCCTCCGTGCTGTAGACTGCCCACAGCCGTGAAATATGCAATCAGGAGAGGTTGCGGGTCTGCAGCAAGGGGTGGGCGTCCTTCCCTTCCAGGGGCGGAGCTGCCCCAGGAGCGCCAGATCAGGGCACCCTGGCAGGGGTCCGTCGGCACCTGCATTTGTGCTGGTGGATGGATTCACGGTTCACTTTTGCGTGCGTGAGGCTGATTGATCACACACGACACTATGAGGAGTGAGGAGTGGTTCTGAGCTCTGCCGATAAAAGACAGAAGAGGCAATTCAAAGCCTCGATTCAGTTTGATCTTCAGGATGGAAGGGATGAAGCCTTTGGTTGGATCAGGATCAAATGTGTCCGGGGGGTGGTGATATCACCACAGAGGATCACACTGAGTGAACCTAAAGCACGTCTTACGGGTTAATCGCTGCACTCAGACCAGCCTCCCCAGGCACCCGTGGAGCCCCCCATGGATGTGGCCATGAGCCAGGAAGGGAGAAGGGGGATCAGGAAAGGACAGGACGGCTGTCACTGCTGCAGCAATGCTGTCATCTGTTGCTGCTACAGCTCAGACCCGCTGAGGGGAGGGAGACGCTTCAGACGCACGTGCAGGATAGACACAAAATCTCAAGGCAGGTCTGTGCTCTCCTCGCGGCTGTGGGAGCTGCTAAGGGAAGCTGCATTTGCTGATGGAGGTGCTTGGGTGGAGTTTGACTGTGTCCGGCTCAGGACTGAGCAGCGCAGGGTCAGGCAGACAAGGCAGGAGGGACACAGCCGTGAGGGCTGGAGGAGGGGATGGAGTCTGGGAGCTGCAAACGGGCTCTCCTTCCCCCTCGGCCCTCACCCTGAGAGAGGGATGCTTGTAACACAGTAAAACCCACACCCCCTTACTTTAGCCGGACCTACCTTGGGACAGATGGAAGAGAGGAGATCTGACCCTGAACCCCCAGGACGGGGCTGTAACGATGCCAGCCCTCAAGGCTCTGTCACTCCAGAGGGTACGGGAGATCCAGGAGGGGCAGTGGGTGGGGAATGATGGGGGGCCGCTCAGGGTTTCGAAAGCAGGGCACCAGAAAGAAGGTGGCAGAGAGAACTAGCCTTACCCCAGAAGAGCTCTGGCCTTTGCCCTCGGCTCTAGGGAGGGGACCTCTAGCCCCTGGAAGGCCCGGCCTGAGAGGAGCTGCGGCCCCCAGACGGCCATTCCATGTCAGTCCTGAGTCCTGAAGGACTGGGAACGAAAGGTATGAGCTGGATGTCCGGGAGGGGCTGGGGAAGGAGGGCAGCTTCCCGGCCAGTGTGTGACACAGCCCAGTACACACCCTGACACCGAAGGCTCGGCAAGCTTCCCTGGCAGGGAGGGCCCGCTCTCTGGGCCTACTGTCACGCATCAGGGCTGGTGGGGGGGCCCCAGGGTGACTTCACAGGAGAGGGTGACCCGAAGCCCCAAGTTTGGACCCTTCCCCACTCTGCCCCAGGCACCTCCTCCTGCCATAAACCGTAACCACAAGTATGCGCTCAGGTGTGGAGCGTCAAACCAGAGGGAAGCTGTGGAAGCCCTGACCTTGGAGCTGGTGTCAGGACCAGGGACAGCCTGTGAGGGACTGGATTCCCTCTAGCCGTGTAGTTGGCCTAAAACCCCTGCAGGAGGACCTTCCAGACGCCCATGGGGAGTGGATTCCCAATGGGCTTCTCTTCTCTCCACGGGGAGGGGAACAGCCTCGAGCACCACCTCTGCATCCCAAGTCTTACGTGTGATCGGCTGACAGCACAACCTGCCTTCTGTGCCCACCGAATATGGTGGGTATCTGTAGGGGTCAGGGGTCACTGAGACCCCAAGGCCAGAGCACAGGAGTCGCATGCCCCAGGACGAGGCCCACCCAGCACGCAGGCAAGGTCGCCTCGACGGGGAGGTTTCTGATGCGTCCAAGAGGGAAGGGGCAGCCCCTGTGCCTGTCGGGCCCCCACGGCCTTGCCTGTTTCCTTTCGAGGCCCCCGTGGACAGGAGCAGGCAGACCTCTGGCACCATCAGCTACAGACCCGCCAGGCACCCCTCCCCCTGCCACAGCCCGGGGACCCCCGCTTCCCACTTTCACACTGCCTGCCTGTATACCTGCAACTCTCTTTCTTTTCTTTTTTTTTTTTTTTTTTTTTTTGCGGTACGCGGGCCTCTCACTGCTGCGGCCTCTCCCGTTGCGGAGCACAGGCTCCGGACACACAGGCTCAGCGGCCATGGCTCACGGGCCCAGCCGCTCCGCGGCATGTGGGATCTTCCCGGACCGGGGCACGAACCCGTGTCCCCTGCATCGGCAGGCGGACTCTCAACCACTGCGCCACCAGGGAAGCCCTGCAACTCTCTGCTTTCTGTTTCTCATCCTGTTCTCAATAAGATCTGCCAGGAAATTCCACTGACCGGTCCAAGAGGACCAACTGAAACAGTCTCTCTGGCAAATTGTTTGGAAAGGAGCTAAACAGAAAGCGTCTTTCCTAAAGCAGCAGTTGGGAGAAAACCGAGTTTTGACCTGCTCTCTTGGTCACGCAGTGGTGCGCAGATACATAATCTGAATTATTTTAATGGTGTAGTCCAACCGCACGGGAGAACAAGGTGGGCCTGGTCCTGTCTGAAGTTAAAGGATGCTAAATATTTGGCGACTCAAGTAAATGACGTCAGAGGAGGGGAAGCAGGTGAAAGGCGCTCATTCACTGTCAAGTCACCACGGATGATTAGTAAGAGCATGGCTGGTAATGAACAGAATTGCCCGAATCGGCTGCGTGGATAACCCTCGGCAGCGAGTGGAGCGCTGTGGCCCTCGCCACGCCTGCCCGGAACAGCCTCGGCTTCTGGCACTGTACGCATCCCCGACCCAGGTCTTCCCATGGCCCCCAGGCCCGAGCGCAGGGGGAGCCCCTGGACATCAGGACAGCCGGCGCTGGGGCGGCAGGACCCTGTGGGCTGTGCCCGGCAGGTGACCCGGCCCTCTAATCCCATGGCCCCGGAGTGACATCAGCCGGCCGCGGGCCAGGACGTCCAGCTCCCGACCTGACATCCGAGTCCAGGGGCTCAGCGCCTTGGCCTGGGACCAGGGTTTGCAGCTCGTGAGGCCACCGCTGCAGCCATGACTGGCTTGTCCCCCCTCCCGGCTCCCAGCCCCCGGCCCTGCGGCCCCACCTCCGGCCAGCTGCTCAGACAGACATCTGCCACGGTCACAGTGGCGGAGCCCATGGGAACGGGCCAGGCCACACCAGCGGCCACTTGACCAACCAGCCACCGGCTCCACGTCCCCTCAAAGCACGAAGGCTCCTCTCTCGCTCTTTTTTTTTTTTTTTTTTTTTTTGCGGTACGCGGGCCTCTCGCTGTTGCGGCCTCTCCCGTTGCGGAGCACTGGCTCCGGACGCGCAGGCTCAGCGGCCATGGCTCACGGGCCCAGCCGCTCCGCGGCATGTGGGATCTTCCCGGACCGGGGCACGAACGTGTCCCCTGCATCGGCAGGCGGACTCTCAACCACTGTGCCACCAGGGAAGCCCTCCTCTCTCGCTCTTGTCTCGCGCCCTGTCCGTGCATTAACTCGTCCACTCAGAATCCCATCGCTTTACAATAAATGTTTCCATCTCTACTTCGCAGATGGAGACGCAGCTCAGAATTGAGGCACACGGCTTCAAGGGTGGCCCAGGCTGCACCATGGCTGCCCGTGACGGAGCCCTGCCCAGCACACTCCATCAGACTTCAGTCACACCGGGGGAGAGGGGGTCCCCTCCCGCACCCCGTGAGTGTGGTCCACAGGCAGACCCAGGCGAGGAGAGGCAAGAGCCTGCTGGGGCTCCACAGACGGGCAGTGAGCCAGGTCCCAGTGGGACAAGCCGCAGCTCGGCCATGAAACACCCAGACCCTTCCGATGACTCCTGCCACCCGGCCCTCCCCTTCCCAGGGCAGCAGCTCGGCCTGCAGCGGTGGAACAGGCCCTCCTGCCCCGAGGACAGAGGAGGGGTGGGTCACAAGCCAGGACCCCTGCCTGAGGAAAGGCTTTCTGGGCCTGCTGAGTTCCCAGGGCCTCCGCTTAAAGAAGCCTCTTATTCAGGGCTCACCTTTGAATTCTCTGAATTCTTGTCTCTTGGAGAAAACCTCAGTGCTCCAGTGAGGGGGAGGTGAGGGGGCCCGGCAAACACACGAAGCACACACTCTTCTTGGGAGAAATCCAGTTTTTTGATATTGATTTGCTTAATCACTTTAATTTGCTCAATTATATTCAGGAATTCCAAAAAGGCAAAAAAAGATGCTGGAAGACCTACTCCAAGGACAGAAAATTCCCCTGCCGTCACACACATGACCCTCTGAGAGTCTGAAGAGCTGATTCCCCTCAACCGGGGGCAACACAGCCTTTGTAATCGGTCATCACTGTTATAGTTTTCTTAGCAATAGCGTGTTGGTACAGCTAAGCTTAGCTTTTGTCCAATTAGCCCAAATTCTGAGTTTATGGGGTTCAAGCTAAGGAGGTTTGTGTCACTGTAAACACGAGAAGAGTTTGGCAAACTATCCTGCAATAAGTTTAACGATGTTAATATTATATTAATATATTTTACTACTATATACTTATATTACATTTTATATACTACATTATGATATGAAGTTAATATTAGGAAGGAGAGACCCAAGAGACAGTCTACTGAAGTCCCCGGATACTGAGACCATTTTCCAAAGGAAAATTTTAATCAGATACTTACAGATGGGACCCACTTCTAAGAGGTTGTCAAAAGAGCAGCAGGCTGTGGTCCCCAGCGTGGCCGCCACCTGGAGAGCAGGAAGCAGAGGTCCTTTCAGCCCTGCATCGTAGTCACTGCTGTACCCTACACACAGCAATTCCCTACCCAGATGGGCCACAGCCTGAACACACTATGCTGGCTGGACGTGTGCTGGATGGAGAGGTGAGTCTGTGGATACGTATTTACTATTTGCATGGAAGCATCATAACAGGTTAGAGAAACAGAGCTGGCAACAGAACACTAGGCTGTGAGATTACAAAGGGCACTGGTACAGATTTCCCAGGATGCCGAGGGACGGGAAGGAAGGCCCGGACCGTGTGAACAGTGCTCCCTGTGTTCCGCTTTATTGATACAAGTGTGTATATTGACTATAGGGATATCATGCCTTCCATGAAGTAGGGAGCCTGGATTTTCTTAGCTGAGTGTGTGTGTGTGTGTGTGTGTGTGTGCGCGCGCGCGCGCGCGCGCAGAGCAAGCACACAGAATGATGCGCACGTCATCGGCCTGGCTGGGGCTGCTCCAGACCTCGTGCCATGCTTCTTCTGGACCAGCCTCCAGGTCAGCTCAGAGTTGGACCAACGGCATCACTCACTGGTGTTCACCTGCTGCCCTTCTCTCTGAATGAAACTGTTCCCAAAGATTAACTTCAACCCTCGAAAGATGAAGCTTTGCTCTCCTAAGGAAATTCACGAGAAAGCCCTCCCGACCCTGAAAATCATTCTTAAAGGGTGTCCCGAGAAAGCTTTGAGAACAGTTGGTCACCCAGCTGGGAGACATGGCTGGGAATTCTCTGCTGTCTCACTTCTGCTCCCTGAGCGCCCTGCAGCTCTGTGATCACACCTGCGCACCTGACTTGTAAACTCCCACTCACGAAGCTGTCTCTCCCTCCTGACCCATGAAACACTTGAAACCAGGGTCCACGTCTTATTTCTTTGTGTTGCTAGGAGCTCACACTTTGCTGGCACAGAACAGGGGCTGAAACATTTGCTGCATGCAAATGCTCTCCAAATTATCAAAAAGCATCTTATGTTTCCAAACCAAAGAGCCTAATTGAGTTACAGTGGCGGGCACAGTCTGGATAATGAAATTTCTCTTTCGATGTGATAAGGCTGTGAAATTTCATTCAATCTGTGTGGCCTTTATGGAGCCCCCAGCAATGCTCTGTGCCCTGAGAAGAGAGACACAGGGGTCGGAAACACACAAGCTAGGAAACCTGAGAACCCAGCTGGAGGCCTCTCTGGTGCATTTCGCCTGCAACCACCTGCATTTGACCTGAAAACCAAATGTGTCTTTCAAAGAGAGTCAAAGTGCTCTGGCCAGGGGGGCATGGGTTCCGCTCTGTGATGGCTCAGCTGACAGGGTCACCTGGGCCGGAGAGAGTGTTGCTTTGCTATTCAGGTGTGGCAAGGCCAACAGGTTGGGAGGACATTGCCACTAAAAAGATAGCTCGTTATACCCATGGGGAGAGGGGATGCCATGCCATGCAGAGCCACACAGGGAAGCATCAGGGTCAGTCAGGAGGCAGAGGGAAGGGAAAAGGTGGGCGGGAACTATGGGTTCCCTGCTGAAAGGAACAGGTGAGGCAGAGCAGGCAGGCTTAGGATTGACAAGTGTGAATTCTTTCAGATGATTTCAGCAGGCTGTGAGGCACAGGGACTGCCCTGGTTGTCTGGTCCTTGGCTCTGGGGGGATCGGGGAAGGAGAAGTGTGGCCTGGAGTGTGAGAGACTCGTAAAGGGGAGGTGGGCAGGGCTTGTGGGCTCGGGGTGGCTGGTTTGCTTGGGAAAGGCTCACTTGCCTTTCAGCTCTCCAGGAACTGGCTAGACCTCCAGGGTCAGCAAGGTTCTTAAGACATCCAGACATCACCAACACAGAAAATAAAAAGGCAAGATGAATACACAGACATTGAAGCTGAGCATTTGGGGCAAAAAGGCCGGGGCTGGAGGCCCAGTTCTGCATCACACTGGCACCTGCTGGGTTTCTGTTTTCTCATTTTCAGCACAAATGCACTAGACCAGGACCTGCCCAGACCCTAAGGTCTGAGGGTGTAGACCTTCTAGCCTCAACGTTTCCTGTGGCTTCTCAGCCCCTTTCCTCCCTGCCTCTGTGCCCATCCCCTCCCTGGTCCAAGTGCCAAGCATTCTCCACGTGTTTCATCTTGACAAGATAAATGACTTAGTGGGACTCCAAGTCAGTGAGCCATTTTTCTCTGGTGTTTGCCATATATAACTGAATACTAAAATGCTTTATCTAAGGGGCCTAGTTTGGTAGGTAGAGCATGGAACTCTCAAAATGCTATGTCTATGTCATAAACCATGCAGCTTCAAAAAGCCAAAGGATGATTAAACCTTCTTAATATCACTTGTCATTTATTTTCTCAATTTTAAGAGTCTCTTAGGAATGACGCTTCTGTAGTTCAGCAATTCCTTCAGTGTCATCTCATTTTCCTCAGCTAAATTCTAATGGAAATAAATGCCATACCTTCTGTTTTTAAAATTACACCTAAACATTAAAAATTATTAAATTGTTCTTAAAATTATTTTCCATTAATGTGTACACAGGAGTGTGTCTAGAACGATTCCATCAAATATTAGTACTGCTTGTCTCTTAGGATGAGATTTGGCTAATATAAACCGTATATTCTTAGCTTTTCATGTAGTTATTGACGTTTTTGTTCTGAGCATGGAGCATTCTGTAAAAACAACAAGAAAATGATGCCCAGTCCTAGGAGTGGCCTCAGGAGAGAACACGTCTCAGCCAGGCCTGGGAGCTTTGCAGAGATTATATCCAGTCATCACGACCTTCCTGAGCTGGATGCCTTCAGGGACCCCTACTTTACAGTCGGTTTAAGTGAGTCTCCTGTGGCGGGGTCAGGGGTTGGTCCAGGGACACGCAGGCAGGAGCAGACCACAAGGTGAGCCCAGGGGCGTGAACTCTGGTCCTGCCGCCTAGAGAACGCAGCACGCTGGACCGTGCCCGAGGCCCTTCCAACCGACCCCAGCCCCCTGCGGCTCACCGGGCCGCACGTGGGCGGCACGGGGATCCAGGCTCTCGCGAGGCTGTTCCAGGCGGGCCGGAAGGGGACGGGGTTGGGGGGGGGAGAGGAGGGGGAGGGGCGGGCCCTGCGTGCTTGGTGTTCTAGTGGCTGTGAGTCAGCTTGTCCTCACTCTCAGACACCGCTTTAAAGCCCAGGACCTGCTCCGCTCCGGGCTCTGACTACCCCAGCTCAGCTCAGTGATGCTAACCTGATTTCAGGCGCTCTGCAGGGGCCTAATCACATTTGTGCAGGGGGAGACAGGCGGGGCCTGTGTGGGCGCCCCATCTCTGAGAGCCCGGGGCGGTCCTGCTACTCCCCGCTGTCCCCTCCCCTCCTTCTCCGCCGCCGCCCTCACCATGGGCCTGATCTGCTCTAATACAAGCCCTGCAGGCTCTGCCCTCCCCCTCGATCCTGACCTTAGCAAGTCAGGAAGGCAAACCATAGAGATGAGAAAGGGAACATTATTACAAGCCACAGAGAGTTTGTGGAGGGACAGTGATTCTGATTTCCAAGTTCAAATCTGCCCAACGTACCCCTGATCTGAGCGGCGGGTTTTGACTTTGAAGGGGCTGCAGCCTCTTTGCGAAATCATGAAGGAGGTGGTCAGAGCTTGTGGGCTCCGAGTGGCTGGTTTGCTTAGGAAAGCCTCACTTGCCTTTCAGACCTCCGGAAACTGGCTAGACCTCCAGGGTCAGCAAGCTCCCTAAGACATCGAGGCATCAGGGTCCACAACTCAGGGTCGGGCACAGAGTTACGCATGTGCAGAATGATGACCAGCACGCGTTCGTTTCAATGGGAATAAGACAGCCACATGGCAAAGCTCAAGCTACCCTCCTGCCCGACCCAGGCGGACTTCTCTCTGCAGCTTCACAGACCCTTGCCTGCCCCTTTAAGATAACAACCAGCTGCATCTCCTCCTGCATCCTATGATGTTTCACATCTCTGTGCCTTACAGTGCTGTTTTCTCTCACAAGACAGGCACGTGCCCGCACGTCCTCCAGGACACTGGGCTTATGTGTTACCTCTTAGCAAAGGCTTCACTGACACCCCCTACGTAACTCATTGTACCCTCTACCCCTTGTCCACATGCACAGAGTTCTCATCAGATCAGATCAGGGATACATCTGTCTCCCTCCAGGAACATCGCAGGAGGAAAGGGCCATGCCTCTCCACAGATGTCCAGGGCTGGTACAGGAAGTGCTCTAAGGAAATAGGCACGTTACGCAGGTCAGACTATGAGTTCTGATGAGCTGTGAAACCCTCTGCTCTGAATCACAGGACTTCGAACACAGCTCACATTTACCTTGGCGCAAACGACTGTTCCCTTAATGTCTCCACTTTAGCAAATAAGATCCTTGAGGCCCACCCCCCTTAATCTCAGCACCCACAGGCCCAGTACGTGGAGGGTGTTCATTTGTCAAACAAGTGAATGACTTAGTGAATGAACATGGAATTGTTGCCTGTTCCATCACAAGAAGCTTTGAAATGCAATCAGTGGAAGTATCTGGCACCTGCTGCTCCTAAGGCCATGAACTTGTCACCTTTTGCATGAGAGAGCCCACCATGGAGATCATAAAATGTAGTCGATGGACGTGCAGATGCCTCTTAAAGGACACACACGGAATGTTCCAACAGAGGTCTTGGCCACCCTGAAGAGCTCACAAATGATGCTTATTTCAAAGTCCTCATAAACACAGAGGCACAGAGTAGCAGCCAAGGTGAAACACGGCTCTACCTCTGAAGTCCCACCACGAGATGATGAGAGTGTGGACAAGAATGTCCCCTGCCACATCAGTAAACAAAGGATGTTGTGGCCATCACACCATCAGCACTGCAGCCTCCCGCAGCTGTGCACCCTAAAGGAATTCAGGATGGAGGAAAGCCTAGATAGTTAAGGTGCATATTTCACTGAGCCCAGACTCTTGCATCTTCCCATACATAGAAAAGCGCTAAATTCAAAACCAGATGTTTAAAGTACAGTCGATACAATCTCTTCTAGAAAAATAGAAGAGGAGGGAACCACTTCTCCAGTCTTTTCATGAAGCCAGTGTTACCCTAACATCAAAACCAGAACAAGACTATAAAAAAGGAAAGCTACAAACCAATATTACTCATGACCAGAGAAGCAAAAATCCTAAAAATATTAGTAACTGGAATCCAGCAATATATAAAAGGAATTACACGCTATGAACAAGTGAGATTTATTCCAAGAATGCAAGGCTGGTTTAATATTTGACATTCAATGTAACCCGCCTTGCTAACAGACTAAAGAAGAAAACCACATGACCATATCAATCAATGTAGAAAAATCATCTGACAAAATTCAACACGAATTTACGATAAAAATTCTCAGAACTCTAGGAATAGAGAAAAACTTTCTTAACCTGGCAATGAACACCTACCAAAACCTAAAGATAACATCTTACTTAATGGTGAAAAACTAAATACATTTCACTTAACATTGGGAACAAGGTAAGAATGCCCAGTCTCATCACTGCTATACAAATAGTACTGGAAGTTCTATCCAGTGCAAAAAGGCAAGAAGAAGAAATAAAAGGCATACAGATCATAAAGGAAGAAGTAAAACTGTACCTATTTGCATATAGCATGATTATCTAGATAGAAAACCCCCAAGAAATCCATTTTAAAAAAACCCTCTTAGTTTAGCAGGGTTACAGGATACAAGATCAACATACAAAAATTAATTCTATTTCTATAAGCTACAACAAACACATGGACATCAAAATTAAACATTCAATACCATTTACAGTTGTTCAAAAATAATAATTCTGTAGGTATAAATCTAGCAAAACATGTACAGTCTTATATGATGAAAGAAATTAAAGGAGATTTAAATAAACGAAGAGATATATCATGTTCATGGCTTGAGAGACAACATAGTAAAGATTTTAATTACCATACAGGGCAAAGGGAAAGTCTCAAGAGAAATTTAAAAAATATTTTTAACTCAATGAAAATGAAAATACAACTTATCAAAATTTGTGGAATGCAGTGAAAATAATGCTTAGAGGGAAATTTATAGCATGAAATGCATACATATACTAGAGAAGAAAGGAAATTTTAAATCCATAATGTAAGCTTCCACCTTAGGAAACTAGAAAACAAAGAGCAATTTAAGTCCAAAGAAACTAAAAGAAAAGAAATAATAAGAATTAGAGCAGACATCAGTGAAATTAGGAACAGGAAATCAATAGAGAGAATCAACGGAACCAAATGCCGGTACTTTGAAAACATTGATAAAATTGATAAACATCTAACTAGGTTAACTAAGAAAAAAGAGAGGACACAAATTACTAACATTAGAAATAAAAGAAGGACCATCACTACTGATCCCATGGATGGTAAAAGGGTAGTACAAGAATATTCTGAGTAACTTCATGCCCACAAATTTGAAAACCTGAATGAAATGGATCAATTGCTTGAAAGATGTAATCTACAAAAACTCACATAAAGAAAAATAGATCCTCTCAATAGGCCTATACCATGGCTTGAACAATTCTGTTCCCCCCTCACCTCCGCAAAACCCTTGAAACCAGAGTTGTTTGTTTGTATTAGGAGGCTGGGCCTTTGGCAGGTGCTTAGGTCATGAGGGTGGGGCCCTTGAGAACAGGATTAGTGCTCCTGTAAAAGACACCACACAGAGCTCCCTTGCCCCTTCTTCCATGTAAGGACATGGCAAGAAGTCAGCTGTCTGCACCCAGGAGAGGGTCCTCACCAGAGCCCACCCTGGCACCCTGATCTCAGACTTCCTTCCTCCAGAACTGTGGGAAATAAATTTCTGTTGTTCATAAGGCACCTAGTCTGTGGTATTTTATTATAGCAGCCTGAACAGACTAAGATGGCCTATATCTATTAAAGAAATAAAGTCAGTAAATTAATAGCCTTCCATAACAGAAAGCAGCAGGCCCAGTTTTGTTCACTGGTAAAATCTACCAAATATTTAAGAAAGGAATTAAACTAGATATAGAAAACAAACTAGGGCTTCCCTGGTGGAGCAGTGGTTAAGAATCCACTTGCCAATGCAGGGGACCTGGGTTCGAGCCCTGGTCCGGGAAGATCCCACATGCTGCGGAGCAACTAAGCCCGTGCGCCACAGCTACTGAGCCTGCACTCTAGAGCCCGCGAGCCACAACTACTGAGCCTGCGTGCCACAACTACTGAAGCCCGCACGCCTAGAGCCCGTGCTCCGCAACAAGAGAAGCTGCCGCAATGAGAAGCCTGTGGCACCGCAACAAAGAGTAGCCCCCACTAGCGGCAACTAGAGAAAGCCCGCATGCAGCAACAAAGATCCAATGCAGCCCAAAATAAATAAATTAATTAATTTTAAACAAGCTAGTGGTTACCAGTGGGGAGAGGGAAGGGGGAGGGGCAGGATAGGGGTACGGTATTAAGAGATAAAAACTACTGTGTATAAAATAGATAAGCGACAAGGATATATTGTACACAGGGAATTATACCCATTATATGGTAATAAATTTTAATGGAATATAACCCGTAAAAATGCTGAATCACTATGTTGTACAACTGAAACTAATATAATACTGTAACTCAGCTATATTTCAGTTAAAAAAAAAAAGAAATTAAACAAATTCTCTACAATCTCTTCCAGAAAATTGAAGAAAAGGGAATGTTCCCTAACTCATTCTGTGAGGCCAGCCTTACTCTAGTTCCAAAATCAGACAAAGACATTACAAGAAAGAACTGTAGACAAATATCTCATGGATATAGATGTGAAAATTCTCAACAAAATATTAGCAAATTGAATTCAATAATATATAAAAAATAATAACCAGGTGGGATTTATTCTAGGTATGCATGGCTGATTCAGCATTGAAAATCAATTAATATGACCTATCATATCCAAAGGCTAAACAAGAAAAAAATCACACAATCATATCAATAGATACAGAAAAAGTATTTAACAAAATCCAGCATCCATTTATAATAAAAAATTCTTAGCGAATTTAGGATTAGAGTGGAATTTCCTCAACTTGATAAAGAACATCTATTAAAAACCTGAGAGCACACTTAACAGTGAGAAACTACAGGATTTCCTGATAAGATCAGAAACGAGGCAAGGATATTTGCTTTCACCACTCCTATTCAACACGTTGCTGGGAATTCTACCTATAACAATAAGACAAGAAAAGGGACTAAAAGATATACAGATTGGGAGGGAAAAATGAAACTACCTTGGTTTGAAGATGACATGATTGTCTATATAGATACCCTACCCCCTCACCCCCAAAAAAACCCCAAATCAAAATCAAACCCAAAACCTCCTGAAACTAATAAGCAATTATAAGAAGATACAGAATAAAGGATAATATACAAAAGTCAATTGCTTTCTTATATTCCAACAATGAAAAATTTGCGTTTGAAATTAGAAACACAATACCATATACATTAACACCAAACTAGAGATAGAGAGAGAGACAGAGAGAGAGAAATGCTTAGGTAAAAATCTAACAAAATATGTATAAGATCTATATGAGGAAAACTATAAAATTCTGAGGAGAGAAGTAAAAAAAAATCTAAATAAATGGACAAATATTCTATGTACATGGATAGGAAGATTCAGTATTGTCAAGATTTTGGTACTTCCTAACTTGATCTATAAACTTCCATTCAAAATTCCAGCCAATCACGTTATGGCTATTGACAAACCAAGTCTAAAGTTTATAAAGAGAAGCAAAAGACCCAGAATATCCAACACAATATATGTGTGTATATTTTGCCACGCAGCTTGCGGGATCTTAGTTCCCCAACCAGATTTTGAACCGGGCCCTGGGCCCTGGCAGTGAAATTTCCGAGTTCTAACCACTGGACCACCAGGGAATTCCCTACCCAACGCAGCACTGAGGGAGAAGAACAAAGTCAGAGGACTGACACTACCCGACTTCAAGTCTTACTCTAAAGCTACCGCAATTCAAGGCAGTGTAAAATTGCGGAAAGAATAGACCAACAGATCAATGGAACAGAATAGAGAGCCCAGAAATAGACACACACAAATATGGTCACCTGATCTTTGACAAAGGAGCAAAGGCAATTTAATGGGGAGAGGATAGTCTTTTCAACAATGGTACTAGAACAACTGGACATCCACATGCAAAAAAAAAATGGATTTGGACACAGACATTACACCTTTTACAGAAACCAGAGCAAAATAGATCAGAGACCTAAATGTAAAACTATAAAACTCCTAGAAGATAACACTGGAGAAGATCTAGAACATCTTGGGTTTTGTGATGAGTTTTTAGGTACCAATGACATATTCCATGAGAATAAAATTGATGAGATGGACTTCATTAAAAATAAAAACTTATTCTTTGTGCTAGATACTTCAGAGAATGAAAGGACAGGTCACTGACTTGGAGAAAAACATTTGCAAATCATACCTTTTGATAAAGCACTGGTGTCCAAAATATACAAAGAAATCTTAAAGCTCAACAATCTGAATCTTGTTGATGTCTCTACAATTATTTGTTTATGCTCCTGATTCCTCTGGGAATTCCTCGAATCAGGATCAAATTGTGTATAAAATCATACCCTCTGTGCCTCTCCCAGCCTACATGTTAGATAGTCAATAAAGGGTGCTAAATTTGAATCGCTCAAAACAATTTTTTGGATAAAAAAGCTTGTCTCAAAGATTAACTCTTAAAAAGTAGTGGAAGTTATTACTACATGGCCCCTAGAGTCTGTGGAACCTAGATTGCTCTACAACTAGGAAATACGCAGATACTGACAGGTGTGCCTCAGAGCATGGAATCCTGGGTACACAGGAGAATCTGGAAGTTGCTGTGAAGCGTCTCCAATGCCTGGTCCCATCCCCAGAGAGGCTGGAGCAGGGTCTGGGCATCAGCATTCTTTATAGCTCCCCAGATGACCCCAAAGTGCAGCCAGATGACCTCACGGGGTTAGTGCCACAATCACAGCCTTTCAGCTGCCATCACACCTGACGTCCCAGTCCAGACACCGGCTGATGCCAAGATCACACCAGGCCTGACAGCTCCCAGCCTCCAGTTGTAACAGCAACTGTTTCTTCCCCCTGGAAAAAGCCCATCCGTGCATAAGAAAACTAGCTGCTATTTGGCTAGTTAGATATTTTAATTATATCCTATTTATCTGTATTTTAATTAGTCACTGCTTGCTTGCAATACACCTCTCGCAAATGACGCCCCTTAGCATCTACTGAGGACACCAATCTAGGTGGAAAGTGTGTTTTATTTTTAATTCGGCTCACTCGGATGTCCGTCATGCATCTACCGTGTCAAGGGGCCACCCTACGGTGTCATTTTTAACAGGAAGCAGAAGCAAGCCTTCTCGGCTTCACAGCATCCTGCAGGCTGGGTTCTCTGGTGTGACTCGTTTCTGAGATTCACACAAGTGGGGGGAGAAGTAAACGGAGCTTTGCTCCAGCCCCCCTCAAGGAGAGGCGGGCTGACCTGAGCGCCACCTGGCGCGTGACCACCGCGGGCCCCCCCCCTGCAGGGCCCAGACACCCCCGTGGAGCCACACAAACTTACGAAGAACGGAATCAGGCCCTCGGCCTTGTCTCTCTCCAGGGCCTCCTGCAGGGCAGAAGCTCGCATGGCAAACTTGCCATCGGAAGGGATCGCTTTTAACTTCACTCCACCAATCAAGCCGGCTCTTTCCACGGAGGAGTGTGCCTGCAAGAGAGCGCAGGGGCAGAGTCTGCAGCGGCTCACAGCCCTCCTGCCCCCCACCTTCCGGCCTGGAGCTGTTTCAGGTCCTGAGGGATCTGCTTCCCAGTTTAATGATTCAGACACTTAGAGCGAGAAGTGCCCGGCAGTACTGGGGGTGTTCTCATCCATTGGTTTGAATTCTAGCGAAGCAGGGAATGCCCATTTGAAAGCCTAGTTGGGATAACGACACGTGATGGTGTGTCCTTAATAAGGGCACTCGGTAAGCTCCGGTTCCTACTCTTTCCCTCCGAGGCTCTAAAATCGTCTGTGAAACGTAAGACAATTCTCGGAAGTAGCTCTCCTCGCGGTTTGTGTGTCCCCTTTAACCTCAGGTGAGGAGTGAGGTGATCAGGTTATTAATTTACAACCAGCACCTTGATCCCATGCTCCCGGGCGCTAAGGCTCTCCTGAAGTGTAGATTCCATTCAGGAGGAGGTGACAGGCGGTGACTGTCTCAGAGGCCACATCCTTGCTTTTGCTCCCTCGCTGCCCATTCTGCTTCCCTAACTCCTACAGGACTCCCCAGAAAGCACCACTGAATAAACAGTGAACCCCTAAAGGCTCGCATAAGGTCCCGCTCCTGGGGAACCTGCCTGAGAGCTGAGGAAGAATTGCGTCCTAGAGCCCATGGCCGTCCGGTGGATGTAAGGAACCCACCCGACTGCCGTCACCTAGGATGGTACTAGCCATGCACCATCCTTGGGAGGATCTAGAAGCATCACAAATCACTTCTGTAGGGTGAAATTCCCTCATGGAAACCCTATTGGGAAAGGCTACACCCTAACGTTCATAGCAACTTATCTCAGCCTAGATTCACTGAACACCTACACGTGCATTTTCTTCAAGTCTCCTCGTGTCTTTCTGGGAAACCAGGGAGATGGAAATAGAAGTGAATAGTTTTCTTGATGTGCAGGGAGCTCTAGCGCCTAGAGTTAGAATACACGCAGAGACAGTACTCCTGATTAAGCATCAAAATATAGGTGCTGTATTGATTTCAGGCTACACGTATTTATTAACTAGAACAAAGTTGTCGCAGTTGAAATGCCTGGCTTAAGAAATTCGTTACAAATATTATGTCAGCAGAGCTAAATCAGCTATTCCTTGTGGAACCAAATCCTTCAGTGGTACCACTTTTCAGTGCCCCCTTGGCTACACTTTCACTCATGGGGCTGCTGCTCAATGCTCTTTCCTCCTGTTCCTTCTCACACGATTCGGTTTTGTTTCTGTTTTTAACCGTTTTGAAGTGGGCTGGTCACTGGAATTGACCACCTGCTCGATGCCCCTATTTGCAGAGTTCTCGGAGCCTTACAAAGCACTGCTGTGTCCTTCATCTTAGTTTAGCCACCAGCTGGCAGAGCAGCATTATCAGGGGACAGGCGCTTTGGGCCCTGTTTGATAGTTAAAAATAACGGCTCAGAGAATTGGCGTGATGAGCCTGAGGTCACAGAATTTGAAACAGCAGAGCTGGGATGCGAGCCCAGGTCTCTGAGCCCACGTCCCATATGAGTCTCCACAGCCCCGCTCTGAAGGCAGCCAGATGACCTCAACACGAGCACGTGCAAGTGGGGTCACGGTGACCTCATGATCCATTTATTTTCTTTTCAACTTGATCTACTAAGTTCCCACCTGCAGCCCACACCTTGTCTTTAGCATAGGTCTCCCTGGGGAGCTGTTCCTGGATTGGAAACGATGCTGCACAGCTTGGTTGGGCTTTGACTCGCTACCACACCAAGCATTCTGCCCTGTGAGGCTCCATGGGGCTCCGGGCAGCCACACCCACCTGGTCAGATGCGTAGGCCACCAGCTTCTCCATGATGGTGGCCTGTGTCAGCCCCGGGGAGGCAGCCTGCAGGCGTCGTGTCGCTTTGGTCCGAGCGGCCAGCAGGGCCACCAGGGTGGCTTCACTGGCACTTCCCTAAATCAAAGAAAAGGTCGAAATGGGCTTCCAAGTACAGCCAGGGAATCATCTTAAACTTGGGAGATGCAATTTGGGGTCCCCATATTTTCTTAAAAGATGCATCTCAAATTGCCAAGTTCACTCTCCTTTCAGCGGGAAAAGGCTGCACACCTGTGACTGCCACTGCAGCTCTTATTATCGATTCAACGTTGCTCTGTCTGTTTTTCATAAGATAACCTCCCGCATGTCTGAGCACTCAGCGTGTACCAGGCATCACCGGGCCCACTTCACAGGCACTTTCCCACGGACGCCTCCTGGTCTACCCAGGAGGTGCTGGCTCATTTCCCCGGGAAGAGGAGGAGATGGGGCCCAGGGCACAGCTCTCAGCCCAGCTCTGTGTGCACAGCAACGTGGACAGATAAATCTGTATGTTTCTATAAATGGGATTCCTCTTCTTTGAGACTCAAAAATTGCCTTGCAGGATTTTCCTCAGTCACTGATGGTACAGGTTGAAGTGTGTCCCCCCAAATTTCATACGTTGAAGCCCTAACTCCTAGTACCTCAGGACATGACCATATTTGGAGACAAGACCTGTAAAGGGGTCACTAAGTTAGAGGGTCCCTGATCCAGCCTGGCTGATGTCCTTGTAAGAAGAGGAGCTGAGGACGTGCACACACACGCACGCACGCACGCACGCACGCACACACACGCATGCAGGAGACGCCACATGAGGACACAGGGAGGAGATGCCCGCCTGCCAGCCAAGGGCAGAGGCCTCTGGGAAATCAGCCCTGTTGCCACCTCGACCTCAGACGTCCAGCCTCCGGACTGTGAGACAATCAATGTCTGTTGTTTAAGCTGCCCCGTCTGTGGTTGTTTGTTGTGGTAGCCTTAGCAAGCTAACACAACAAATGTCGACAACTTATTTTGGCGAAGTAGTCAAGAAGGACGCAAAATTCACTCTTCTGAGGGTGGGGGGAGGTGAAAGAGAATATGGATTCAACACCCATCATGTTAGCCCAGCTAATCTGCAAAATAATCCCATTTCTAAATTTTATCATCTTAGGGTGGGAAACTAAGCTCAGAGAGGGTAACTTGCCCCAAATCAGCAGCTGGGGAGTGGCATGGTTAGGAGTGAGCCCACAGCTGCCTGGTGGGAACCTCCCCACATTTATAATCAACTTTCCTGTTCCCCTGCTCTTGATCACGGAATCTTAGTAAATCCTGGAAGAAACCAGGAGCTGAACAGTATTACCATTAGAAAGAAAAAATTTAAAAGGTAGAGTTTTGTTGACTATGAGAAGGTTTATAAGATTTTAGGGGAGGGGGGCGGAGACAAGATGGTGGTGTGGGAAGACGCAGAGTTCACGTCTCCCCACAACTAAGGTGGCTGCTGGATGCTGGTGGGGGACCCCGATGCCCACGGAGATGGGCAGAACCCCCAAGGGAACCAGTAGCACGTGGGGGGACTGAGGGGGGAGGAGAAGTGGAGCCTGGACAGGACCAGTGCCCCTGAGGGGTGGCTGAGGGGGGGAGGGGTTCCCATGCCTGGAGGGACCCTTGCGGGGGCTCAGGTCAGGGAGGAGTGCACCCAACTTTTCCCCTGCCCAATCGGTCGGGGAAGTCTGCCTGGCTCTCGGACCAGGTCCTACGCCCTCAGAGGTCCCCTCCGGGTTGGGTTGGTCCTGGGGACGTAGGAGGGAGGCCAGAGAGAACAGGAGAGGCAGGCGGGAGGGGCCCACCCGGAGAGGAGCGGAGGGCGTTTGCCCCGCCCACTCGGACTCAGGGAGCCTGCTGAGCTCCCAGGCTGCTGCCCCGCCCTCCAAAGCCCCCTCCAGGCCACGTGGGTCCTGGGGGCAAAGGAGGGAGGCCAGGAAGATCAGGAGAGGCAGGTGGGAGGGGCCCTCCAGGACCGGAGGAGCAGAAGAGGAGTGGAGGGTGATTGCTATGTCCACTCGAACCCAGGAAGCCTGCTGGGCTCCCAGGTGGGGTCCCCCGCCCTCTGAGAACAGAGGCTGGAAGCACGTCTGAGCCCCTTCTGTTCTGTTGAGCCTAAGCCCCCATCCCCCCGGCCTTTTCCAGCCCTGTGGGTCCTAAGCATAGGCCCCGCCCACTGCCCAAACCTCGCCCTTGCTTTGGCCCCGCCCTCCACAGCCAAGGCCTTTTCCACCTTTTATTCTCCTCTTTTTTACTATTGTGGTTCTGTTTTAGCTTCAGTTGTTTCATCTATATTTTTAATTTTTTCTAACATACCTGTTAGTTTCCTAGTCTAATTTTATTTTTTACTTTGTTATCATTCTCCTCTCTCTCTCTTTTTTTTTTTGGCCACCCTTACACAGCTTGTGGGATCTTGGTTCACAAGCCAGGGGTCGGGCTGAAGCTCCTGCGGTGGGAGCTCCGAGTCCAAACCACTGGACTAAAAGGGAACGTCAAACCCCAGGAAATATTCATCAGAGTGAGGTCTCCAGGAGGTCCTCATCTCAGCACCAAGACACAGCTCCACCCAACAGCCTACAAAATTCAGTGTTGGAAGCCTCAGGCCAAACAACCAGTAAGACAGGAATACTCCCCCACTCATAAAAAAAAAAGGAAAAAAAAATGAGACAGCAAAAAAATATGTCACAGATGAAGGAGCAAGGTAAAAACCTACAAGACCAAAAAAATGAAGAGGAAATAGGCAATCCACCTGAAAAAGAATTCAGAGTAATGATAGTAAAGATGACCCATGGGCTTCCCTGGTGGCGCAGTGGTTGAGAGTCCGCCCGCCGATGCAGGGGACACGGGTCCGTGCCCCGGTCCAGGAGGATCCCACATGCCGCGGAGCGGCTGGGCCCATGAGCCGTGGTCGCTGGGCCTGCGTGTCCGGCGCCTGTGCCCCGCAGTGGGAGAGGCCACAACAGTGAGAGGCCTGTGTACCGCAAATAAATAAATTAATAATTTTTTAAAAAGTAAAGAAAATGTGATTTTATATATATATATATATATATATATATTAATATATATTTTTCAGCCTTAACAAAAAAAGGGGAAACCTTGTCATGGATAAACCTGGAACATGGATAAACCTAGAGGGCATTACGCTAAGTGAAATAAGCTAGACAGAGCAAAACAAATACCACATGGTATCACATATATGTGGAATTAAAAAATATTAAAAAATATATTAACAGGGATAGTTATAGCTGAAAGGGTCATTACACACTTCTAAAGGAAGTTTCACTAAATGTAGTCAGCATTAAGGAGACGTGTTGACAAGAAGAATTGGAAATAAAACTCGAAACAAACAAACAAAAAATTGCCCAGTGAAATAATCGTCAGCCCAGCATCCATAAGTGTCATGGCTTGGAGACCGGGACAGGAGAACGAGCCGGTCTCCAGGCCTCTGTGGGAAGCAGATCTGGGCCGAGGTAGGGGCAGGGGCAGTCTTGCTCCGAGGACAGTAATGGTACCTTTGCTTTCCTGCCTCAGACAAAGGTTGCCATGGCAAAGCCGCTAGGAGGCAGAAAGAAACACGGTGAGCGCGGCCGCTCGGCTGTGAATGCTGGGAGCAGAAATGTCCTTTCATCTTCTGGGTTTTCAAGTGTCACCCCATACACGGCGGGAAATGGGCTTTTCTTCCAAGAGAGCTTTCAAACCCAATTAAGAGACCATTTTCATGGCCCCGTTTGTCCAGATCAAAGGATGATTTGCCGTTTGATGCAGACGCCCGTCACGGTGCCGACGCCCAGCAGCTGTGATTACGCCTCTGAGGGGCTCCCCCCGCATCCCCGCATCCGGGCCCCCAGTCTGTCAGCAGGCTCAGGCGCTCCAGGACCTCGCAAATTACAGACAATCAGCCTTGTCAGCGGGAAGGGCGGGATTCCTGCCTCATACTGGGTGGGTGGGCTCCAAGGGGGACTCAATTGAATCCTGGGCTGAGTGATGTCAGAATTATTCCTATAACCAAATGCCGGGGCTTCTGCTGTTTCTGGAAAACGGGATTGTCTTTCAAAGAAGAGATAATTTAAAGATGGAGCCCATGGCAGCATGCCCACCTCTGCACACTCACCCAAGCAAAGGGTCAGGGACAGGCTGGTGGAACACTCGTGGGTCCAGCTCACATGTGCCCCAGCCTTGCCTCTAAATAGCTCCTGCCCTTGGGTCCCATGCGTGACGTTCCTGGGCCTCGGTTTCCTCATCTATGAAAAAGGTTGTTGATAATCCAATCAAGCCTGATAAATATTTGGAGGTTGAAAAATGAGCACATTAAACACAAGAAATAAAACTAAAACACAGGCTAGCTCAGAGTGGGTGTGCAATACAAAGTGGCTATTATTATAATACACACGCCTTGATTGGCAGGGTAGTTGTTAAGAGTTTTGAGAAGTATCAAACTAGAGGAATCAGCTTGGGCTGCTGAAAAGAATTGAATGTGAAATTATTTTAGTTATAATCTCCAGTGACCCAGAAGAACTTTTTTGTTTGGTTTTGACTTTTGGTGGAGCATGTGTGGTGAATATGGACTCAACCAGGGGAGCCCCAGCAGAAAGCTGAGGATCTCCTTAGGAGATTGTTAACCTTCATCCTAAAGGGTGTCCTTTGAAATATGATTTACAAGAGTGAAAGATGTGACACAATATATATACTGTATCTCCTATTTATATAAATTGTGACACATCATAGAAAATCATGCAATAATAATATTCTCAGAGACTATTTAAACAATGGGAAATGCTCACAATAAAATAGTAAGGAAAACACCACACAGAAAATCTGTATGATGTGTTGCGTTATCCCAGTTTTGTTTATATTATGTACACATATATGTACACACACACACACATCGGTATTAAAATGACGCTGGGAGGAAGCTGCCCCTAAATGTTTCCGCATCTCTTCCATTTTTCTAATGGATGTCTAGTTTTCATAGCTAGAAAGGGGATGATACTCTTAAGTGGAATAACGGAACCAAATTGACATCGAAGGCCATCAATTGGCAGTGTGGAAAATGGAGACGATGATGTAGAAAAAATCGTGGGAAAGTCCCAAAAAAACACATAAGAGAAAATGACAAAAAAAAAAAGAAAATGACAAAAGAAAGTTAGAAATTATGGAAGAGGTACCCAATCCGTGGAAAATGGAAGCGCCTGAAAAACAGAGTGAAGTGGCCCAGAGGCAACGACTAAAATGTCCCCAGGTGAGGGAAGAGCTGAGTCTTGGATTAATAGGGCTTCCCAGATGCTGGGGGTTGGGGTCAAGATGAACAGCACAGATGGAAAAAGTAGATCTTGGCAAAATGTGTGGAATTACAAAGAAAAAGTAAGTTTACTGCAAGGGTCCAGGTTGTCATGAACTATCAGATCACCCCCAGGCCCGGAACTGAGTCGAATAGAATTCAACGCCAAGAACCCCATCGCAGCCCCTCTCTTGCTCTTACTATGGCCACTTTCTGTTCTGCCCACAGCCGGGCTCTGCTCTCCATTGGCAGTGGAGCCCCAGAGCATCAGGACCCATGTGCTGGGGACTGGAACACCTCCCCACTGCAAGGTGAGATGCAGCTGACTGATGGGGGGCGGGTGGGGGGGTGGTGGAAGGGGGCCATGTACAGCAGTCCCTTCCCTAAAGCTGGAAGCAGCTGAGAACTCAAATCTTTGTGTGTGGTTTTTCCAAGGTTGCCCAGGCTGCATCACCTCTGACAAGCAGAAAACTGTCCAGGGTGGCTGAAATGTTTGCAGTTGTGAGAAAAATCATCATTGCCGCTACGTCTAAGTCCCGTTCACAGCATCGCAGGGAAACTTTGCTTACCCATGGCTGATGCTTCATTCTCATCAGCCCCACTCAGAATCGCTGATGTAGGAGGGAAAGTGCTGTAACCAAAGAGGTGAGGTAGGAGGGGACAGAGAGAGTGGGGCTGATTCGTATGAGGTGACCCAGCAGTTATCCTCTTATCAGTCCTACTGATAAACGGGTCGGTGACGCTCTCAAGCGTAATCATTACGCAAGAGCATCTGTGACTCATCTTCCCAGCACCACCTGGAGCCGGCAGAAACCACCGGGCCCCAGTCGATCTGACAGAGGGAGAATTCTTCTCCGGCTTCAGCGAGGACCATGCAGCAGGCCCATTTGCCGTGTTTTTCCTAGAGAATCTGCCAATATCATCATCATAAACATCTTCGAAACCATCCTAATCCTGGGAGCAGTCCGTAATCCCTACATGCCGGAATGACACACAGCCACCTTCATCATCAAAACCCTCCTCCTGACCGTCGCTTTTGTGAATCCGAGCATGCTAGCCAGGACTCCAACTGAACCAGCCTATATCATATCCCTTATGAAAAGCCTGTCTACCACTAACACCTGCCCTGTGCTGACGTGTCTCACTACCTACCCATCATCACCTCAGGCATCCCACCATAAACATAAGAGATCTGACAAAAGATTTACTTTGAGAGAGTAAATAGGCCGTGGGTCACAGAGAACTCAGCCATGGGTCACAGCCCAAGACTTATTTATCAAAGTGCATGTCAGCATCTCTGCATCAGAATCACCTGACATGCAGGTTAGAATGCTAATTCCTGGGCCTGCCTAAGACTTGTTGAATCTGAATCTGCGAGGGTGGAGGAAGACTCCCTCCCTGACCCTGAGCCGTACTGCCTGTGTTTGGGAGAATAAGGCCTCCCAAAGATGTCATGCTTTCATCCTGGAAGCTGTGTCTCTCTACCTGACAAGGAAGAGGGACCTTGCCAATGTGATTAATTTAAGAACCTTGACAGGAGGGGAGGGAGGATTATTTTAGATCATCTGCATGGACCTGATCTAATCTCATGCATCCTGAAACATGAAGAACCTTTCTCATCTGTGGTCGGAGGGAGAGGCGGCCATGAAAGAAGGGTCAGAGAGATGCAACACAGCCACCTTGAAGACGGAGGAGGCGCCATGGTCCAGGAATGCGGGAAGCTTCTAGAAACTAGAAAAGGCAAGGACAGACCCTCCAAGCTGTCAACCCTGATTGTAGCCCAGTAAGATCCACCTCAGACTCCCGACCTACAGAACTGTAAGATAATAGGTTTGTCAGAAAACAAACACATGGGAGTTTAAAAACCCTGGTCGGTTGAGCAGCCTCGGGCCTGGAGGCTGGGGCTCGCATCCTATCACATTTGGCCACTCCGGCAGGTGACCTCACACTGAGGCATCCGGGCCTCAGTTCTCATCGTTGAGTGGACAGAATCACAACTGCCATGGCAGATTCTTAGAGAGAAGACGGTGTCTGAGAAAGGAAATTCCCTCTTCTCCAACGTAAAGGTTGCTTTCCCTGGGAGGGCGGTGGGTTTAGGGGCATCCCTCTTTCCTACTAGAAAAGAAGAAAGCCAAGAACTCCAAGTTTTCTTAGTGGCATTTGTGCCGCAGGTGTTCCACTGTGGCTGTCATTGTGTGTGTCCTGTCCCCCGATGGGCCCTCTGGCATGTAGTTGCGCTCAAAGGTACATGTCAGGTGAAGAATGAATTAAATCAGCGCATAGAAAAGGCAGCATCTTTAGGTGAACGGTGGGTTCCCACAGGTGCAGCCGTTTCTAGTGGCCTCTGCCACTGAGGATGGCCCTGAGTGGCGGTCACATGGGTGTAGGCTCAAACCCTGGCTCTAGAACTTACCAGCTGGGAACCAATGGGCAAGTTCCCTGACTGCTCTGAGCCTCCGTTTCCTCACCTGTAAAATGGGAATCTTAAAATGGCCCCTAATCATAGCGTTGTGAGAACTGAGTCCAGGCCTGGGAAGTGCTCCAGCACATTGGCGGGCAATGGGGAACCACGCAAATCTCTACTGTTGCTTTTTGTTTGTTTGTTTGTTTGTTTGTTTGCGGTACGCAGGCCTCTCACTTCTGTGGCCTCTCCCGTTGCGGAGCACAGGCTCGGGACGCGCGGGCTCAGCGGCCATGGCTCACGGGCCCAGCTGCTTTGCGGCATGTGGGATCTTCCCGGACTGGGGCACGAACCCGTGTCCCCTGCATCGGCAGGCGGGCTCTCAACCACTGCGCCGCCAGGGAAGCCCTCCACTGTTGTTTTTATTGCTATGCACCAGCCAGGCGATAGCCACCACTCTGCCCACCCTAAAGGGGGGCCTGGCTCGGGGATCCAGATCCAGAGCTTTCCTAAGGCTCAGACCTGCTTATTCTCCAGAAGAAACATGAGGACACAGGAAGCTCAAGGGCCTCTAGCCCACCTGCTGCTGTCCGCCTTCCGGGAGCCCGCGTACCCCAGATGTGGGACCCCCGCCCTCTGTGCCTTACCTGGATCACTCCGCCCCCTTCTCCAGCTTCTCCAGCCAAGAACACCGCAGGCAGCTGCAGCATCTTCCCCAGCCAGTCCATCATCACTGTTTCCAGCTCTGTGCACGCTGGGCTGGCAGCCTGTGGTGGGAGGTGGGGGTGAGCCATAGGCTGGCTGCCCTCAGCTTCCCGCCAGCTTGGTGTCCAGTGGAGTGACAAACAGGGAGGCTTCCTTACTCCCCTCCTTTTGATGGGTCGATTTAGCAAAAAGTTCTCAACATTTTCAAAAGGCCTGTCCCTGAGTGGGAACCCCTTTGAAGGTGGGCTCTCCCATCACAGATTTCCCAGAGAAGCAGTGGCAGAGGCTGGACTCCTGCCCCACAGCAACCCCAAAGCATCACTGAGGATCACTGCGGGGGAACTTGGTGCTGAGAGCGGCACACGTGACCTTCTGCTCCGCCCCCGACCCCGGCACCTGGAGGCATGGAAGGAGCCACCATCCCCGGGGCCCAGGGCGGCCGCTGGAAGTCCAAGGTCACTGCCTGCAGGGGTTTGCATGTCTCTGCATGCCTCACCCGTAGGCATGGGTCCCTGCTGACGTCACCTCTGACTCTGACGTCACCCCACGCTTCTCCAAGAGAAACCCCTAAGGGCTGGGGCCATAGCAAGTGCCCAGGTCTTGCTGAAAATCTTCCACTGAATCCCACCCAGACTAAACTCTCCCAATCCAAGATGCTGTTCAAATGCCCCCAAAAGGTGTCAAACATGCTCTTTGACATTCTTTGACTCGAGGAGAATGCCTGGGCAGGAAGGCAGTGACCGTCACGATGACCTGCTCCCCAGCCGCACTGGGCCCACACAGGGAGCTCATTCAGCCACCTGTTTACAGAAGGAGCCAGAAAGCCTCCCTGGTGGACCCTGGTCTACAGTCACAGTGGGAGGAGTGAGATGGGCTGAGCAGAGGAGGTGCAGCCCCAGGAGCCCCCACAGGCCCCTGATCCTGCCTTCCGCGCTCAGGATTGGGGCGGGGCGCGGCTTGGCCCCAGACTCCGCCCGAGGGTGGATGGACCTCCCGTCCGTGTGGGTCTCACTGTGGTGGTCCGAGTGCTCTCCAGCTCCCCATGCACTGCTGGCCAGCCCCACACGGAGGGTCCCACTCCATCCTGGCCGAGCCCGGCTCCAGGCAAGGGGACCTTCCTCACTGTGCAGAACCCAGGGCTCGGCCAGCACACCTTAGAGACAGCAAGGAAGCCCTCCAAGGCCCCAGACCATCAGACTGTCCTTGGGAAGGACAGACATAGTTGGAAAGATGCTATCATCCCCTTGGATGGCTCTGGAGTGGCAGAGCTGAGTGGAATCTGCTGCGGTGTCTAATGTAAGGAATGTCCTTGAGGGGAGGGTGTGCTCAGCCCGGACAGAGGAAGGTCCCCGAGGCCACACAGGGCGGCCCCGGGCTGCTCTCCGCGGAGAACTGCAGCGGGACCCGGGGGTGACCCTCCGACCCTGCTCCTTGGGGCGCCGAGGCCCACCCCCCAGCAACTGCAGACCCCAGGCTAAAGAGGAGCAGTGGGGGGTGGAAGTGGGGAGCTGGGGGCAAGGGGGAGGTGGCAGGGGCAGCAGGCAGCTCTGCTCGTGCGTTCAGGAACCCACATCTCCTGCAGGCCTCAGGCAGGAGTCATGAGTCTACTGGCTCCAAGGCACAAGCAAGTAGGCAGGCACTCTGGACCCCAAAGGCCAAGAGCAGACGCTGGCCTGGGGAGGAGTCCCAGCGTGTGGGCAGCCCTGGGGTCCTGGGCGCAGTCAGCAAGAAGCCCTCCTTCCGAGCGCTCTGCATTTGGGAAGGCAGGACTCTCTCCCGTTATGCTGGGCTGGGGTCTCTCTCGGGCCGGCAGGCGTGGCCGAGAACAGAGGGGATGGGACGAGGGCAGAAGTGTTTCTCAAACTGCAGATTGGACAGAGATCCCTGTTCTGCCTGGGAGACATGCTGGGGCTGCAGAAGCCCCAGGGCTGTGGCTGCGGTTTGGATGCAAGCCAGGTACCTCTAAACACACCGCTGTGCAGAACCGGCTTTTGCATGTGGACGTGACTCCCCCTCTCTTTCCCCAGATGCCCTCATGAGGCCCCCCCTCCAGGGCTGAGTCCACCTCCCTCCTGCGGGGGCACCGCCACCTGCTCACCGGCGGAGTCCTGGCTGCACGTCCCCGTGCAGGGCCCCCCGGGCGCCCCGACACTCACCCAGGAGAAGCCGATGCAGCCGATAGCCCCACACAGCATGTCCGCGAGCATGGCCGGGTACGAGCTGGCCGTGGGGAAGTAGGCGAAGAAGTACGGGCTGTGCCAGTGGGTCACCTGTACGGGACATGGCGGTCACTTGGGGCCAGGGAGGCCGGCCCCGGGGGCAGGGGACCCAGGGCGCTGGGTTTGCCGTGGTCAACCAAGTCTCTCAGAACAACCCTGCTTTAAATCCTGGCCAGGAGCACCTGCCAGTGAGGGGTCTGCCCCTGAGGCCCCATCTCTTCCTGTTACGAGATTGTTTTTCCTGAAAGTACTCCAAAAACTAGTCTATATCAAAAAGAACAAAAGAGGTCTGATTTTTGAGGTTTCTTTAGCCGCCTTACTGCTGCCCCCTCACTCTCCCATACAATCGCTTCCTTGCTAATGGAGCAAAGCTTCCGGGTTCCACAGTCTCCCTGCGCCCCCATCACGGTCTGTAGTCTGTGTCCCCAAATTCCTGTGTTGAAGCCCTAACCCTGTGCGATGTGCCCGGGGTGGGGGCCTTTGGGAGGTGATGGGTAGGATGAGATGGTGAGGGTGGGCCCCCCTAACCTCACCCCCGCAGGGAGGAGAGGCCAGGATGAGAACCTCCCAGGAGGGGAATCTGCAGGAACCTTGACCTCGGACGCCCAGCCTCAGCCCCGTGAGAAGTGGATGCGCTGTCCAAGATGCTAGCGGTGGTGTTTGCAGCTGCAGAACAGCCAGGACAGCCCAGAGCCTGACATTTAACCACACTCCTGGGAGGGATTTGATGCTGCGCGGCTTCTCGTGTTTGCACAGACAACCTCCCGGCAGGTGAGAACCGGAATCCTGTGCTCCGCTCAAAGCACAAATGTCACGGGAACTCCAGGGAGGATGAGAGAGGGGAGCTGGGCTTGAGGGACTTATCAGGGAGCTGAGGCCGGAGGCCCAGTACCCCGTGGGCAGGGGCTCTGCACCCTGAGCCCCAGGTCCTGAGATCCTAGGCCCCGGGGTCCTGACTGCAGATGAGAGGGTAAGGCTGAGGGTCTGGCCCTCCTGCCACAGCAGTGAACATGCTTTTAGGCGAGTCCTGGGCAGGGAACATCTCACCACGCAAGCATGAAGCCGCAGTGCAGTTTCCTTTCAACTGGAGCTGTCTGCTCCCTTCCAAGTGACTCATGTGGACACAACTGTCCTGGGTCCTCCCCACTCCTGTCTGCGGCCCCTGGCGCACCCCACACCGAGGCACACTGGCCTCAAAGAGGACGCAGCACCACGCAGCCCATATTCTCACGTAAAATAAAGGAAACATTTCTTCCACACGTGTGATCTCCCCTCCGCTGAACACAAAATAGTAAGAGTGTGCTTTATTTGGAGCAATTAACTTACTTGAAACCAGCCTCCAGGGGTTCACTTCCTCAACAGTCGTGTGACGACTCTCTCACCTACCAGGGTCTCAGGGTAGGGGTCTAGCCTTGTAGGAGAGCAAGACCCCATGGGGCCTTCCCAGGACAGACCCCTCCCCCACGTCCTCTGCTGTGGCTCCTCTCTGAAGTACCCAGATAACAGCATCTGATGCACATATTTCCTGAGTTATTTTACCAATGCTAAAACCCTCACCAAATGGAAAAAATTAACTACCTGATGACCATGACCACATAGCCCCCAGACCTACTGGCGCCTGAGAATTCCCATTACCTCACCATCAACCAATCAGAGAACTGTGCACTAGCTGATGACTTAACCGGGGACTCCCCTCCCTCACCTGGCCTTAAAAATGCTCTGCTGAAACCCATCAGGGAGCTCAGGGTTTTTGAGCATTAGCTGTCCAGGACTCCTTGCTTGGCACCTGCAGTAAACACTGCACTTTCCTTCACCACAACCTGGTGTCAGTAGATGGGCTTTACTGCACGTGGGTGAGCGGACCCAAGTTGGTTCGGTGACAAACTGCAGGGCTGGGGGGAAAGCACAGTCGCTGCCTTTGGAGCCCACACAATCTGGGTTGTAATCCTGGCTCCGTCACTTACTAGCTGTGCGACCTTAGGCTGATCACCCAAGCTCTCTGGGCTTCAGTTGCCTCAGTTATAAAATAGAAATAAAAAAGTTTCTATCCAAGGAAATGGTTGTGAGGATTAGGTGAAATAATTCATATGAATTGCCTGACACCCAGTCAGTATCAATATTAAATTAGCACTAGCCCTCCTGTTTTCCGATCTTGGACACAGGCTTACCCCTGGCATGATGATCTTCTCGACGTCCTTAATGATGTCCTCAAATGTTTCTGGCTCCTGGGGGGCAGCAGTGGGGAGCAGGGGGCGCAGGTAGCCAGGCTCCACGTCGGGGTACACCTGGCGCCCCTCGACGCCCTCCAAGTAGTCAGCCACGTAATCCACCATCTCCTTCCCTCTCCTGCGGAACTCATGTGCATTCATGGTGACCGGCCTTCCTCAGAGGCAAAACCTGCACAAAGAGAAAAGAAACCAGTCTGCAAACATGATGAGGTCTCACTTGGAGCAGGGCAGTTCCAAGCAAGCTGACAGCTGGGGCTGCCTGGGTGGAGACCCAAACACCCTGGAGTTCCCCAGACCCCAAGCCAGCAGCACTTTCCTTCCCTGTCTGGATGGGGTGGAAATGACCCTGGATTTGGAGAACGGCAGCAAAGTGCTTACTGTGCTATTCGCCAGCTACTCAGCTGAAGACAATGCCATGTCTCGTTTTTTTCTACCTGCATCCGTGAAATGGACCGGGGCACACATGAATGTCTATGGTTCCTCCCAGCTTTAATAACAAGCCTCGGTCCAAGTCCTACCTTGCTCTCTACTAGCTGCGGGACAGAGCCTCTCTGAGCCTCTCTCTTTATCTGAGAAGAGCATATGACAGTGTGCTGATCTCTCCAGAAGCTATGAAGGCAATCTCATGGCCTGAGTACAGCACTCAGACCAGGGCCTGGGCAGCACAACCCCCATCAGTGAGTCTGCTTCCGTTATCTTGACTCCATCACCAGATGGAGCCGCACCCCTGCATACAACCTGCTTTTCAAAACTCGCACTTTCTTTCCTCAACACATAACAATGTACAGGTGATCCTGGTGCCCTGTGGTAGTAACATTCTATAAAGTCTCCACAAATTAGCAAACACTGGCCCTTTCCCGGGGAAATGCAATGTTACATTCCTGTGCGTTTCTGGTCACGTTTTTTTTTTTTTTTTTTTTTTGTGGTACGCGGGCCTCTCACTGTTGTGGCCTCTCCCGTTGTGGAGCACAGGCTCCAGACGCGCAGGCTCAGCGGCCATGGCTCACGGGCCCAGCCGCTCCGCGGCATGTGGGATCTTCCCGGACCGACTGGGGCACGAATCCATGTCCCCTGCATCGGCAGGCGGGCTCTCAACCACTGCGCCACCAGGGAAGCCCTCTGGTCACATTTTTGTCAGTCAATCAATACATAATCTTTTTTATGTGTTTCTTGTTAAAGACACTTTATTTAATGTGCACTGACTCATGAACTTCGGACTCCTGGCCAACAGCTCTCTGACTCATGAATGAAGCTTATGAGACAAACGTGATTTCTCCCTAAGGCACATGGCAGCCTTCTTGCATGTAGGACCCCTAGAAGGCACTTCAGCACTATATTTGGGGGCCATTTAAAATAGTCAAATAACCAAGAATAACACAAAAATGTGGCACTAAATAGGCCCGCTTGTTGAAACAACCAGGCAGAGCATTGCCTTGTTAGATTCTGCTGGGAACAAGTGCATTTGGGCAACTCAAATGTATCACCCATGAGTGATCACGAAAGCACCGCGACTACTGATGTGGGGATCATGAATGAATTGTAGCGAAGAGTGACACCTGCATACAGAAAATCTGTGAATAATAAGCATAGACTGTATTTTCAAAACAGGAAACTTGGACAACACACAGAAAAATATTCATCAAGAATCCCACCACTCGGGCTTCCCTGGTGGCGCAGTGGTTGAGAGTCCGCCTGCCGATGCAGGGGACGCGGGTTCGTGCCCCGGTCCGGGAAGATCCCACATGCCGCGGAGCGGCTGGGCCCGTGAGCCGTGGCCGCTGGTCCTGCGCGTCCGGGGTCTGTGCTCCGCAACGGGAGAGGCCACGGCGGTGGGAGGCCCGCGTACCGGAAAAAAAAAAAATAATCCTGGCACACACCCTTCTAGATTGTTTCTTATATTTAGGAGACAATTGTGTGCTGAGCCAGGGACGCATCTCTGAATTCCTCCCATAGCTCAACACTTCGTAAGTCAAGAGTAATTTTCCTATGGGAGTAAGTGCTGGGGGGCGATTCTACCTCCACTGTAATTAGCATAGACCCAGATCTTGATATCATGCTCCCAATACTTCTTCCATGGCTTCCCACTGTCTGTACTACTTCGCTTTGTTTTTTCTTTGCTTTGCTTTGCTTTGCTTTTGGACGATTTTAATGTTAAACACTCCAAGACAGGTGTTACTCAAGACTATTGCAGTAGGGGAGGGAGACTGTCTCCCGATATCACAAGGGCCAGTGGGGACGTATAGCCGACAGGTAGGGTTAGGAAACAGATGGGACATTACTAAGAGCAGCTTGGCTGGGTGTCCAGGTGGAGGAAGGTGATCTGGACTGTATCCCAAGGGTAGAGGCTTCCTCGAGAAACCAACTTCGCATGATTCTCTGTTACAGCTGGGCTCAACTCACTGAAGTGGGGACCTACTCAGGAAGAGGGTTCATTGGAGCCTGACTGGGTTTGACCAAGGAGGAAGTCTTCATCAAAGGGAATCAGCTTGACAGTATGTTTCCTCTCTCAGAATTCTCTCCGCTGTTCTTTGTTCAGATGTTCTCCATGAACAGCATGGAAGCCATCCCATGGAAGCTTCCAGGTTTCCTCAAGGTCAGTGACTGGACCAAACCCCCATTTCCATATTATTGTTTGGGGGTAGTGAATGCCCTGGCGACAGGGACTGGATACAATATAGGATACAATTCAAAATCATAGCAACAGCGAATGCTAAAATAACAGCATGAGAAAAACCAAAGTGAGTCTTTGAGTTTCCATTGCACCTTCGTGTTTCATAAGCTGCAGGCCAAGGAAGCTTATCATTCAAAACATCATGCCCAGATTTTCCAAAGGCTCTTAGTGCAAAGCTATGAAGCTTTATACATATAGCTTCAGGTTTATAATTCCCTGGGTCTGCAGGCTTCGAAATGAATTTTTCATTTGGAATGACTCTGATTATGTCAAACGTCGCACATAGAGTGCAACTGGGTCTTACCTCAAATTGAAGTATTTTTAGTTGACTTGATTCAAATTCAACCAAAATTGCATCAAATGGCAGATCTTTTTGCTAGCTTGTTTTTTTCACAAAGCAATTACGAGTACATTTCCCACGTTGATAAATACTTTTCTATTGCATGATTTTTCCCGATTGCATGGTGTTTCACAGTGCGAATTGCTATATTCAGGATGTGCATCACTACTGTTGAACATTTACATCATTTCCGGTTCTCACCTATGTTAGTGGGAAGAGTTGGTGTAGCCCAATGGCCACCCCTTCATGATCAAGAACTGAAAGGCTCTGCACAGCCTGACAGGGATGCCACTGCAGTAAAAACCTCATTTCCCTCAACTGAAAACAAACACCGTAATAAAGTTCTACCTCAAATAATTTTTTTTGTGATAATTAGGTAAGTACGTGGGAACGGCTAAGGAGTAGAGGCACAAAATAGGCATTCAACACATGTTAGTTGTTAGATTTTCTATAAAGCACTGAAATATACAACCTCATACTTTTATTTTTGCACACTTTATTTTGTGTTAAAATTTTCTTTAAAAAGCATTTATCTTATAATTTCTTTAGAACAAATTATTATAGAGATATGTATTTTAGCGTGTTAAGATTATATGGCCAAACTTGTCCCCAGAACGTATTTTTACCAAATTACTCTTCCATAGGGAGTGTGAGAGAACCCTAGTTTTATACTAGGGTTTGAGATACATATTAAGGTTTGCCAGTCTGGCAGGCATTCATGATTTCATTTTACTTTGATTAATGAAGTCAAATAGTTTTCTCACACTTCTTTGTATTTCTTTTTTTATGAATTGCTTGTTAATTGCTTTCTTTTCTGCTAGGGTGTTAGATGTTTTCTTATTTAACTGCAAGAGCTCTAATATAATAAATACTTGCACCCTAAGTGTGTGATATATTTTGCAGACATTTTCCTTATCTTTATTTGACCTAGTTTTGCTTTTAATTTTATTCCGACCTATAAGAATTTTAATTTTTATGCAGTCACATCTCAGGATCTGTTTCTTTGTGATTTGTTCCTTGTGTATGACTATTTAAAATGCCTTTTAGAGCAAGTATTCGCACGACCTCTGTTTGCCCTATTAAAGGGTAGCACCTGCACCGCACAGGCTGAAGCCTCAGGGGAGGAGCCGTGCAAAAATTAAGAAAGTTGCTTGGGTTCCTGGAGTATCAGCTGCTTCCTTCTAATGGGAATGCAAGAGTACGATGGCCAAAACGGGCTGCCTCGTGGAAAAAATAAACTGACAGACACACCAACTTGCCCCCCCAAAGAAATACTACCAAATTGTTAGATAAGACCTAATTATTATTTTCGAATCATTCTGTCATGTATTTGTCAATTCTTTCCCACAAAGACCTTTCCAGAAGGCTTTTGGTGCAAAGCCACAGAGAATCTTGTGTTCATTTTGGAGCTGTCTGATATTTCATGCCTCCAAGCTGGGCAAATATTGGCTGAAAGATGTACATGATGATAAAGGTTATGACTGATATCTTTCCAGGCCTTGAAACGGCGCCTGTTGACATAATCTGATCGTAGCCCCCGCCAGCAGCTACAGCCACGGTACTTTACGTGCAGCCCCTGTGGGACACGCAAGTGCCTGGTGAACCCCACCTGCTCGGGGAGGTATGAACCCCACTGCAAGCCCTTGGACCTCCTGGCTGACCTGGGGGTCATTCATTTTTGTACTTTATCATTCCGCTGACATCCTTTGCTAAGTGCTGGCTTCTCCAAGCAGAGTCCTCAACTCTTTATTTTGCTTTCTCGGGACCAATCAGACCCTGGGCCACAGTTAGCACTATGAATGTTTGCTGAATGAGGAATGAATAAATGAATGAGCGCATGAACCAGCGAAGGAACGGAAAATCTTTTTGTCCTCGGAACGTTTTGTTTCTGACATATGGTATATTAGATCCTACTCTCTACCTTTAAGCCAACAGCCCATCACATACCTGCCACAAAAAAGCCACAGGGGACAATCACGGCTCAAGAACAATGGGCCCCTTCCCCAGGGAATCCTGACCCGGTCCCCGCCACCCTGGGCCTCTGGTGTTCAGTTCATGCTGAGCCTCTAACCCTGCAGGCTCAGAACTGACTCGGTTTCCCCAGTCTTGGCCCCGGAAGTTCATCTTGGATCTGGGCTTCCCCCTGCTCTGGCCCCAGCAGTCCCTGTGGTCCTGGATGGAAATATCCCCCTCTCTGGACCCCTGGAACCCTACCTTTGACACAGGTGTTTGGCAAGAACCCAGCCCAGGCTCTAGCTGATGCTTCCCTGGCAGTGGAGGTGGTGGGACTGGTGCCCATGGCCTCAGTGCAGAGCTTGTGTGGTGACTGCACACCAGCACTGTCAGCACAGGGCCAGCCATGCCCAATGTATGAGGGTCTGAGTGAGGCCACCCCTCTGGGGGCACAGAGGACCAGAATCAAGATGCTTTGTGCCTGCCCATGGTCCTGCCTATCGGTACAGACAAGCGCTGCTCTTGTTTCAAACCCTGGGACATTGGGCCCTTCACTCAACATTTCCTGCTTTTCCTTCTCTATCTGGATAAAAAGAAAAGTGTTTACATTTTCTTTTTACGCTATTCCAGGAAAAATAAACTGTAATTTACGTTTCAAAAAACACTTCTGGCTCTGGGACTGTGAGGCTTGTCTCTTGTTTTTAACCTCAGGCACGTAAGTATCAATCCAGGCGCAAAACGAAATTGGCTGATTTTCCCCTGAATCGACTGGTTTCTTGATGAACATCTTCTCTGTGGGCACAAAGAGCATAAATAAACCCAACGGGAGAAAGGTTTCTAACAGGGACGGTCAGGAAGTGTCTAACAATGAGAGCTTTCTAACAATAAGGATGGCAGTCTGGGGCTTCCCTGGTGGTGCAGTGGTTGAGAGTCCGCCTGCCGATCCTGGGGACACGGGTTTGTGCCCCGGTCCAGGAAGATCCCACATGCCGTGGAGCAGCTGGGCCCGTGAGCCGTGGCCTCTGAGCCTGTGCGTCCGGAGCCTGTGCTCTGCAACGGGAGAGGCCACAACAGTAAGAGGCCCGCGTACCGCAAAAAAAAAAAAAAAAAAACAGTCTGTTAACTTGCCTCAAAACAAAAAAAACCCCACCCCTCTAAGATCTTTTGTCCCTCTTAAGACTCTAGTTAACAGCAATGTATTTAGGGGCCTTAGGGACAGGGGTACCCGGGTCATTTGTGCAAAGCTGCAACTTGGTCAGCCTTGCCCAGAAGGAGCAACAGCTTTGGGGTTTCCTGAAAAAAAAGTACGACGAACCCTCCAGATTAGAAACTTGAAAAACAGGTTTCTCCCTGAGCTTCCAGGAATGAGTTCCCAGATGCTCCCTAGAGGCCACCTCCACAGGCGAGGCAACGTCCACGGGCGCCTCCCTTGCTCCTGACAAATGGTAACTAGGAAGAAAAGGGGCTCGCAACATTTTGTGAGGTGTGTACCCGTGGCTGGGCCAGCTGACTTCCGAGCCTCCATCTTCTATTGGTAAAATGACCATAACACTAAGTACTACAGAGAATTCTACATAGGGTACAAAATCACTATATGGTTGGCGGTCCATGCCATGGCAGCATCTCTAGGGAGTTTGCTGTCAGAGGGGAAATCTCACAGAAGCCTGAGCAGACAGGCAGTGGGTTTTCCCCAGTCAGGGCCGGAAGGACCTCCTCTCTGGCCAGCTGGGTCTGGATTACAGAGGTTCCCTGCTACACTGTCAAAACGAGATTCTTCCCCGCTGCAATCCTCAGCTAGTGATCTTCCTCCCAGCAGCCTAGAAAGAACAGGGGTTAAGGTCAGAGAGAACAGGCTCGAGCCCTGGCTCTGCTGCAAGAGGCTGGGCTGCTGTCGGCTGCCTCCGTGGCCTCTGGAGTCTCAGTTCAGCCCCTTGTAACGGGGCAGCGAGATGCTGCAGGCAGGAGCCACTCAGGACTGTAAAGCTGTCTGTGTCTGGCATCTGCAGATCCTGATGTTAGGAAAGAAGCAGGTCGGATCATCATGAGGCCAGACAGAGCACCAGGGCAGCAGGAGAGAATCGGGGGATGGGGAGGGTGGAGGCCCACCCTGGACCCAGATCAGACTTCAAGGGGAAAGCCTTGCTCCTCTGATATGCGAGGAACTTTGCGTCTGTTTCCGATCCGGTCCCTGATTAATAGACAGTCGCCATCTCAGTATTTTCCTGGCCAACAGCTCTCCATGGGGTGGAGGCATGAAGAAATTTATACCATGATTTTCAATTTTACTCTCGTGGGAAGATACTACTATTTCCACTCACATCCCTGCAAACGGATTGTGATGGATTATAAAGCGGGCTGAAAATTTCACAACTTAAGCAATTTCAAACGTTGATAAATAACAGTGACATTAAACTAGTTGATATCATTCCAATTTACCCCTGAGCTCAGACCATTCCAACAGCTGGCATCAGGCTATGTGTATCATCCGGTAGCCTCTTTTCACTTATTTTCCCCATAACCCTAATTACACTGTGCATAATTACGTTAATATCGTGCACATATGTACCCTTATCGATACCTGCCGGTTTCGCAGGGTCGCCTCCCGCGTGGACTGAGGGCCATTGGCTGTTGCGAACAGCACTGCCGAGGGGAACGTGGCCGTGTGCTACCTGTCACGGCGCTTGTCACTTTATCCCCCTGTTGACTTCATCCCTCAAATATACTAAGTCCCCAGTGGAATCCAGAGGTGCGAGTTTCACGGTTCTTTTGCGTGTTGCCAAATTTCTTTCCAGAAAAACCAGAATGATACAGAAATGTCACCCACCGTCAGGCTGGGTAGGCATGACAAACACCCCCTTTCTGCTAGCTTTTATCATTCGCTCACAGTTTCAATTTAAGCTCAAAATTTTATCATTTTCACTCATGTTTGCTCTCCTACAACATTTACATAAGAATGATCAGTAATTTTAATTTGAACTTTCCTCCTCTGTTTCCATTTTAATTTGGTGTCAGACTAGACCTCCTCCCCCTTACTTTATTTCCTCTTTCTTTTCCTCAATCCTTTCCCCCCTTTCTCTCACTGAAGTCACATTAATCGTTGATAAAAGGTCACAACCATCTGCCTTTTCTATAGACTTGAGACTATTAATTGATGTCCTAGGTGGTTGCTTCTTTCCACGACAGCCGGGATGCCCCGTGACCACGACACACATGACACAGCGAGAGTAAACACAGGACACCTGCCGCTGTGCATCTAGGCAACATCTCTAGCACATGCTTTGGGGAGTCTCCGCTTTTCTTCACCAGTCAGCTCAGCAGTAAATACTGACTCCTGGATTCACTGTGAACACGTACCCCTTGGGCATGGCTGCAGGCCTGTCACCCGCATGGCTAAGAAGCCTGCACCTGAGGCTTCCCCCAGGCCAAATCCTGAGAACACTTGGACCTTGGTGGCCACATCCGACGGTCCAAGAAACCAAATGAATCAGTGTCGCCTGACCTTCTGCTAAGCTTACCGTATGCCTTATGCCCTTAACACTCTCATCACCCCTGCCAGTATTATTACTGCTGTTTCACCAAGGCTCTGAGGGGCTGGTGCCCCGACGGAGGCCAGAGAACCAGTAATGCGAACAATGGTGCTGGCATTTCTGACTCTGAAGCCAGCCTCCCCCTAACCCCTGTGGCCGAGCAACCGGGGCACACCCGGGATGCCTGCCACCTGTGCCCTCACACAGCCCAAGGGGTCAGAGCCCACAGACCCCAGGGCCCCCACTTGGGCTGGGGAGGCAGTGCCTGGCACCCAGAGTGTGGTCGGGGTCCCACCTGATCACCACACCCAGAAGAGGACGCTCCAGGTACGGGCACCAGGCCCCCGCCTGGGCTGGTCCCCACACAAACGGAAACAGGCAGAAGCTGAAAACCCGGGAGCAGCGCTGCTGCCCCGGTTCCTCCAAATCCTGACAGATGCCGGATGGTGACCGTCCACAGGGCCTGGGGGTAACCCTTCATCTCTGTTCTCTCTGTCTTCACAGCCGCTCTACAGAGAAGCAAGATTATCCCCACTCTAGAGATGAGGAAACAGGCTCGGGGAAGCATGGGCGGGACCAAGCCACACAGCTCAGGAACGGTTTCACACGTGGGTCTGTGCACTCAGAAGACCAGACCACTTCCCCTTGGCGTGGGGTCCCCCACGACTCTCGCTTACAGGGAGCCTAGCCACTCAGAGAATGCAGGGGGGTTGGAGCTTTTCCTCGGAGGCCGTGTGCCAATTCACTGCCCCTGTAGGCCCCGAGCATCCTCCTGCAGGAATGCCCACGAGACCCAGAGAAACCTTGGGACCGCTCTTTTAAAATATCGAGGGCGTCTAATTTTCCTGGGGTCTCTCCCCAAACTTACCACCAGACTCAGATGGAGAGTTAACAGGGTAAAACCTTCAGAATAAACAACAGCCTGAAGAGGGGGAAATATGTAAATAACACCCCCCCCCCGCAATTTAGTTGAATCTGTGGAGGTTTAAATGGATTTTCTCTTATTTTCATTATTTTAAGCAAACTGGCGTTGTGCAGCAGCCCACCTGCCATGGGCCCAGAGAGACAGAAAAGCCTGCTGTGAACGCCATGTTTTTTTCTCTTTCAGATACACCCAGATGCCCCTCATCTTGCCTGTGTGTTCACTGTTCCAGGGTGACCACTGCCCTGGCCACTTTTTATGCCGCAATTGTCCCCTTTGTTTTGGTTCTTCCTCAGAAGGAAAATACTGCTGATTTAAATGAGAAACCAACTGTAAAGACCCAAGTCTTGGAACCCTTCAGAGAAATACGATGAAGGGGAAAACCCAAGCCACCTGCTTGAATTTCCCTTGGAAACTGGAGGAAACAACATACTCGGGGCAGAGGGACCCCTCTCCCACTTTCCCACCTGCAGTTTACTTGCTTATTAATAATGTAGGTCCCATTAGTGACCACCTACTGTGTGCTCAGCCTTCGTAAACATCAGACCCAATTGATTTTTACAAGCATCGTGCAGGAGGATGTCCTTCACGGCAGAGGACCAGAGGGGTCCATCTTCTCCCCCCACCCCCGCCATCTCCCGGCCTCTGTGGGCTCCAGATGCACCATGAACCAGCCTGGAAAAGAATTTCCACTCGCTCTGTTATGTTGCTATTATGGCTCAGAGATCATGGGCTAAAAAACCCTCGGAAGTTTCTGATTCTTTATCTGACTTGTCACTTGGACACGACACACACAAAAGCAGGTGATTTAGGTTGACACCTCTTGTCTCAGAAAGTCCCTCCAGTATGCCATACCTGCACAGCGCTGGACGCTCACCCCTCCCAGCTGGCCTGAGGAGACCCACCCGGCTGCGATCAACAGGTGAACCTCCTGTCCCCAAAGTCCCCACACCGGAGGGGCGCTGCCACCAGGAGCTGGCTTCCCCCACGAGTCTGGTCCCCCAGGCTCTGAGGACAAAAGAGCGGTACTCACAGGCAGCCCGGGGTGCTCGTTCTCTGTCTGTCTCTCTCTCTCCTCCTCGGTGACAGTTAAAAGGCACAGAGGCTGCGATTGCCATTTATGTAGACAGAGTGTCCGCCTCCCCGAAGCCAATCAGAGCGGCCTGCTCGGCTTATTTACCCGGCAGCACGTCCCACCCCCGCCCTCCTGCTTCCCATCCTCCACAGGACGTGAGGGTCGGGCCGGGCAGAGCAGGGCCCAGAGACGGTGGAGCCTGCAGGGGCTGCGGGCCTAGAAGACAGGGGAAAGGGGCTCTGTGTCCCAGTGCCCTGTGCCACACCCAGGCTGGGGCCAGTTCTCCTGGGGTCTCTCCAGGTAACCTCTGAGCAGCGGAAGGCTCCAGGCTCTTTCATGGGCTGAAGAAGGGCTGGCCTGGGCTAGGCAAGCGAGGAGACTCGCTCTGTACCAGCGCTGGGCCACGAACGTTGTACCCGTACCCGCTCGGGGCCACTGGGACCTGCTGTGCCGTGCAGGAGGCTGACCTGACCGCAGGAGGCTCCGAGTGCCAAGCCCACGAGCCCAGGCAGAGAGAAGTAGAGGCGGGCAAGGATTTGAAACCAGGTTCACTGGATTCAGAGACCCCGTTCCCTGAAGCCGACCAGCATTCAAAACACAGACTTGGCTTCCCTTCTCACCCACCTGGCCGGGCAGGCTGACCCGGGGCTCAGAGCCTGGAAAGGGGACCTGCAGGGAGCCCCCCCAGGCCAGCAGGGCACGCAGATTCCCCTGCTTCCAACACTTACACTCACCCTGGACACACACACACACACATACACACACACACCACAGGGCACATACACACATGCCATACGCACGTGCACACGCACACAGCCATGTGCACATGCACAGGTGCACACACCATCGTAAACGTACACGTACACACAAGGCACACACAGACACACAACACAGTTTCAGGGCCTGCGGCACAGCCACGAGCTGGGAACTTCCCACGGAAAGCCATTCCCCCCTGGCTTTAACGAAGCAGCATCTCTTCAGAGGAGCATCTGCCCTTTGAAGCATCTGTGGAGCTGGCGGGGGCTGAGGCCCCCGCGACGGGTGGGCGGGGCCGGTGGGGCGGGTGGGCGGGGTCTGCGGGGACCCAGGCGCGCCCCGCGCAGCTCTTCCCTCCCTCCACCCAGCGAGGACCGCAGGCTGGTGCGGGGATCAGGCCCTTCCGTGCGGGGCCGACCGAGCTCCGAACCACGTCGCCGGGGGCCGCAGAGGACCGCTCACCCCCCAGCACCGCTCTGCTGGACGAGAGGCCGGGGAGGGAGGGGGCGAGGTTGCAGGGATGGCCAGAGCTGGGCCGGGCGCTGTGCCTGCGCAGGGCTCCAGCGGGCTGTGGACGCGGTGCCCGCGGCGCGGGGCCCCTGACCCAGCACAGCGCCTGGCCCAGCGCAGACCCTAGGTGAACCCTGCATCTTCCGTGGAGGCTGTGCAGAAGGGGTAGAGGTGTGATGATGGAACTCTGAGAGAGGGGGCTGTGAGAGAAGAACGGAACTTTCCGTTTTGTAAAGAGTGACAGTGATGATAATTAGCATTTATAAAGGTTCTTTTTCAGGCATTCCTACCACAGGATCACTCAGACCCTCACAACTCTCATCACACGGTAGATTATCGTCATCGCAGTTTACAGATGAGGAAACGCAAGCCCAGAGAGGTTTGCCCAGGGTCCCACAGCTAGCACGTGGCTGAGCAGCGAGTCCCTCACAGGCCAGCTGGCCCCCATGCCGGCACTGCCAGGTGAGCTTGCTGTGTGGCACCCAGGGTCGGAGGCAGATGGTGAAAGAATAAGCAGAGAGAAAGCCACAGTGGCCAGCTGTGACGAGGGCTGCAGAGCCAAGCCTGTGAAGAGGGAGCAGCCCAGAGGGGAGCCCGCAGCTCAGGGCCCGACTGCCCTTGGGGGGACATCCAGTCCTTGAAGGGTCTGGGGCAGAGCACTGACGTGCCTGAGGGCTTAAAATTCACGCCAGCTGTTGCTTGGAGAGCAAATTGCAGGGGAGAGAACAGATAGATTTGAGATTTATCTGGAAGTAGAAACAAGGAGATGTGAAGTGGTCTGAAGATGCAGCACAGGGCTGAGACATCAGCCTGCAGATTCCGGCTTGGACCTCCCTCCCGGACCTGCTGTGTGACTGTGGACAGCTGCTTCCCCATCCCAGGGACAGTGACAAGCTCTGATTTAGGAACAGGACACCAGGAATGGACCTAACAAAACCTTACAAAAGGTCTGCAAGACTTGTATGAAGAGTCTTATAAAAGCCCATGGGAGGACATTAAAGAAGAGCTGAGTAAATGGAAATAAATGCCCAGTCACGGATAAAGAACCCAGTACCATAAACATTTCCATTTCCCTCAAACTGATGAACAGATTCAGTAGTATTTTAATCAAAATCCCACATAGATATTTGACTCTAAAATATGAACGGAGAAGCCAAAGTCTGAGAACGAACAGCACGCGCTTGAAAAAGAAGAATATTGCAGTCTCGCTCTATACTTATGAGACAGATGAGGCTGTGAAAATGTAACCGTTTTGATGCAAGGACAGACATCTGGCCAATCCAACAGAACAGATAGCCTAGAAAAAAATCCCACAAAAGATTTGGAAAATGGACATATGTGGAATCACAGAACCAGTGAGGAAGAATAAACTATTAAATGGTGCTAGAACAACTGGCTGGCTACTTGGAAAAAACATGATCTTGAATCTGTTTCTCACCCCATGTACAAAAATAAACTCCTGATAGATTAAATCCTTAACTGTGAAAGGCAAACTTCTTAGGACAACAGAGAAGTATATTTTTATTACTGTGGAGAGGAAGGATTTCTTAAATGATTCACTTAATCAGCTAACCATAAGAGACTGACAAATCTGACTACATTATTGTTAAGAATATCTGTTCTTCCAACTGTGGAAACTAGAAAGACAACTTCCAGGGAAGAGGAAGGGATTTGAAATGCATATCGCTAATTATGAGTTAGGGTCTATAATATAAAAAGACCTTTTCAATAAGAAAAAGATAATTCAGTAGAAATACAAGCATTTATCAGAAATGGAAAGGAGTCTCATAAATACGTGAAAAAGTGATTTTTCTTGTTAGCAATCAAAGAAGGTAACTGTTTATTGCCAACATATGAAATTGCAATGGATTCTGTAGGTTTGATCTTTTTTTCTGGCCACCTAGTTACATTCTCTTAGAACTTTTAATAACTTATCTGTTAATTCAGGTGGGTTTCAACGTAAACAGTAGTATCCTTAGTGAATTGTGAAAATGTTCTTTCTAGTCCCTTTACTTTATTTTTCTTGCCTTATTACACTGTCTAGGACTGTGCTTTCCAGCATCAGAGCCATGAACCACATCTGACTATTGAGCCCTTGAGATGCAGCCAGTGCTACTGAGGAAGTGAATACGTCAGTTAATGTTCTTTAATAATTTAAATTTAAATCTAAAAACTGAAGCAGTGTGGAAATTTTCCCCATTACATAATTTGAGTGCAGGACTACATTTTACTTTGTTGTATTACATAATATAGGCTATTGTAGTGCACATGTATTTTTGATTTTGTTAACGTGGCTGCTAGAAAACTTAGCATTTAAAATTCTGTATGTGCCCGGCACTGTTCTAGGGCCTCTGGGACAGTGGTGATGGAGGTAGTGAAAGTCTCATCTCATTGACTGTAGAAGGGATCTTCCAACACTCACTATTGACAACAGGGTTTTATTGGGTACTCTTTATTAAAAAGTTTCTTCTATTCCTATTTGTATAATAAATAGATGTTCAATTTTGTCGAAAGATTTTCTTCATCAAAGGAGAATATCTTATGGTTTTCCTCCTCTGAACTGTTAATGTGATGAATCACATTAAATTTTCTAATTTTCAAGTATCCTTTTATTCTTGGAATAAAACTATGGTGTATTAACATTTTGAATAGAATTTTTTCTCTGGTTTTAGTGTCAGATTCTATGGTATCATAGACTGCTCTGAGGGTAATTTCTTCTTTTTTGATTCTCTGAAACAGTCATATAATTTTGAAATTTGGAATTGTCTGGTCACTAAAAGAGTATAAGAAATCCTACATAAAATCATTTGTCCCTTCCTATCCTTTTTGAGGGAATATTTGATACTAACAAATCAATTTTTTATTACTATAGGACTATTTAAGATTTCCATTTCTCCTGGAACCCAATTTAATATTATTTCATCAATTTTTTTAGATTTAATGACAAGAATGTTTTTTATGATATACTCATTACCTTTTTAGTTTGTTGGATCTATAATTTTATCCCCTTTTATTATCATATTTTTTTACCTGTTCCACTCTCTCTTTGTCTTTAGTTAATATTGCCAGAACTGTGTCTATTTTATTAGTCTTAAAAAAAAAATAGCCCTTGGGCTTCGTTGATCCTCCCTCATCTACCTTTATTTTCTTTTTCCCTAATTTATCCTCTTTGTCTTTATTATTGACTGCATTCAGTGATCTTTATCCTGTTGTTCTTTTCCTAACATCTTTAGTTGAGTGATTGTCTCATTACTTTCTGGCCTTTTTTACTTTCTAATATAAGCATTTAAAACTATTTACTTTCTTCTATATACTTCTTTCAATACATAGCTCAAGTTTTTAAATGAGGATATTTCATTATCATTTTTTCTAAGTATTATTTAACTTCTATCACATTTTTAAATTGATTCATGAGCTGTGTAGTACCTTTCCAAAAATTTCCAGACACATATAGCAATTTTTACTTATCTTTTTCTTGAATTATAATTTAATTAATTGACTTGTGGTCAGAGGGCGGCTAGTATTATAGCAGTTCTCTGATCGACATTGAGACTTGCATTACAGCCTGCTACATCCTGAATTTTTATAAACACTCCATGTGCTCTTGAGAAGGAAGTGTATTTTCTGATTACTAGGTGGAGCGTTCCATATACGTCCAATAAACCGAGATTGTCACTTGTTGAAATGCTTTAAATCTTCACTAATGTTTCTGTTCGCTTGCTCTACTGCCCAGCTTACGGCTGTCGTTGCTGGAGACGTGCTGAAGTCTCTTATTATGCTGGTGAATTTGGCAATTTCTCCCCATAGCCGTACCGAGGTTTGCTTTATACGTTTAAGGCTTTTCTGTTAGGTCTGTATGTGTTTAGAACTGCATTGCTTCTCGGTGGACTGAACCTTTTATCATTTTAGAAAGTAATGTTACGTAACAGATTACTTGTTAGTTCCCTTGTTGCAGTGTGAATCACCCCTGTTCTCCCTCAGCTGTCGGAGGCTGGGGGTGCAGTGAAGCTCAGGGCTCTATTTCTTCGCACATTATTTAGGAATTTTTAAGTCTGCAAGTCATGATTTAAATTTTCAGCAGCACCAACATTTTCCTGGTTTCAGATGTCATAAATCCACGCTGAGGACACGCGGAGTGACAGCTCTCTGGGGCATCTCTGTCCCACACCTTCATCCAAGGATGAACTCTTCCAGACCTGTCACCTGGCCCCATGACACTGTGTCGCTCAGCTGACCCGGAGCCATCCGAGGTCCTCAGGGCAGAAGGCCATCGGGGCTTGCCTGCTCAGGCTTCCCTAGAAGACCACCCCCTCTGAGCCCTCACCCACTGCGGGAGCCCAGAGCCCCCTTCCCTGTGTGCAGCCCTGCACTTTCCACCTCCCACCCTCTCCATCCCCCCATCGACCCCATCAGCTGCCCTGCATCTCCTGTCTGCTCCCTCCACAGCCTGCTCCCTGATCTCCAAGGGGCTCAGCTTAACCCTTCCTGTGGTGCTCACTACAGGGCAAGGGACAGGGTAGGTGCTTGAAATAGGCACCACTTTCCCAGAATGGCAGGGCGGAAAGCGCCAGGTGGTACAGCAAGAATGATCCAAGTTCTACCTCCGTGGTCACGAGCTGTGAGGTCTTGGACCACCTTCCTCACCTCCTCGGTCCCAGTTTTCTCCCTTGTGAGATGAGGATACAATAGAGGCCAAGCATGTGAATCCCAGCACATAGCAAACAACCAAAAGTTATTGCTTTAACTCCAGCCTGATGGAGAAGCAAAGGTTCCTTCTCAAGAATTGTATCTTCTGATGGGATTGTAATGAGCCTGCTAGATTGGCAGGAGAGATCCTTTAATTCTCTCAAATCCCACTGCACAGGTAGACTCTGAATTTACCTGTGGGGAGACTACACGTGTCATGAAGGGAGAGCATTTGCAGAGTCACAGATGTTAAGAAGGTAAGGGAAGAGTTGATACTTATTCAGTGTCTCCCATGTGCCGGGTATTTTCCATATGTTATGAGAGTCGGGGCTCACCAGAACCTGACAAGGTGGGTACTATTAAAATCCCCATTTTAGAAAGGAAGAAACAGCGGCTCAGAGGCCCCCACCACGCGGGTGGCAAGTGGTAGAGAGCAGAGGAATCCACACGTGTGTCCTGTGTTTGCTGTGTTGGCGGTGGCCCCGAGATGGTCCCCCGCCCCCGCCTTATCACACATGGGTAAGTGTGAGCACCTGTGAGCGCCAGCATCCCTCCCCACAGCGTGGTGCCTGTAGCCCCACAGACAGCATGTACATAGACCCTGTTTTCTCCAGTCTCCAAGCGAGTTGGCCTTCACGCCAACACCCGGCACTGGGGCAGCAGAGTCAAGGTCCAGACGGTGCCGTTTCCAACAATCATAATCGATTAAGTAGAAAGCCAGGACTTACCTGCTGGGAACTCGGGCCCCGCTGGGTCTCGGCTCCTTGCTGAGATTTGCCAGCTCTGGGGATTGAGGAGAACGTGAGAGAGCAGCTGAGGAGGTGGGCTTAGCCCTGCAGTCTTCTTGCCACTTCAGGTCCACAAGGCCTAGCTTGTTCAGTCACATATGCTGGTTAAATATTAATTTCTAATGGTGCTAAAGGTCGAGGATATCTTGAGAAACCTACAGAGAACAGATCATCTCAGGGAATTTAGGAAACTATCCTCTACTCAACATGTATACACATTTACTTCTATTTGCTTTTAGCATTTTATACTTTGAGATGTTTACCTTTAGAGCTTTCCTCCATCTGAAATTTATTTTAGGGTAAAGTTCTAAGCTTTTCCCCATAGAGTAAGCTAATTCTTCCAACAGTATCTTTGAAAAATATTTCTGTTTCTTGAGCTTGTTGTGGTCCTGTGGAATTGTTCTTTCATTTCTGCGCCAGGGCTACAGCACTTAAACTTTATCTCTTTCCTTTTTTTAAAAAAAATATTTTTGTTATTTTTTATTTTCTTATTGAAGTAAAATTGATTTACAATGTTGTGTTAGTTGCAGGTGTACAGCAAACTGTAAACTTTGATCACTTTCTAATGCATTGGGGTGCTTGGAAGGGCAAGGGTTCCCTTATCAGTTTTCTTTTAATAAAAATCCTTGCTGCTTTCACGTTTCTCTTTCAAGAGCAACTTTAAAATCATTTGTTCCTACATTCAAAAATTCTGCTGAGGACTGGGTTGCAAGCACACTGATGCGGAGGTAAGCTGTGGGGAGCTGACCTCTTAGGAAGTGAGTTTTCCCGTCTACAACCCCACCGTTTAACTCTGGTCATGTCCTCGTCTTAGTCTGGGTTCCCCCAGAGCTTCCCCTGAGACAAAGACTCACGTGCCAGTTGCTTGTTTTGTTAGTTTTTTTTTAAATTAATTAATTAATTAATTTTTTATTTTTGGCTGCGTTGGGTCTTCGTTTCTGTGCGAGGGCTTTCTCTAGTTGCGGCAAGCGGGGGCCACTCTTCATCGCGGTGCGCGGGCCTCTCACTATCGCGGCCTCTCTTGTTGCGGAGCACAGGCTCCAGACGCGCAGGCTCAGTAGTTGTGGCTCACGGGCCTAGTTGCTCCACGGCATGTGGGATCTTCCCAGACCAGGGCTCGAACCTGTGTCCCCTGCATTAGCAGGCAGACTCTCAACCACTGTGCCACCAGGGAAGCCCTGCTAGTTGTTATTTTGTTAGGCAGTACCAGGCCTTTTTCCAAGCCAGTTACCCCCCTGGTGGCCTGGTGGGCAGGGACCCTGCGGCAGGACTTTGGGAGCTGGGATGGGTGGGGGGTGGGGTCCACCTGAGAGGGCTGGTAATTCCCCCTCACACCCCTCACTCGGACACAGCAAGCTCTGGTGCCCGGGGACAGCTGTGGGCAGAGTCACCAGACCTCGCGGCTGGTGCACAGAAGTGATGGATCGTGGATGGCGTTGGCCGCGGCCACTTAATCAAGTCCTGCGTCTGCAGGTCTGCGTTGGAGGCTTGTTGACGCAAGAGTGGAAGTTCTCAGTACTTTTCACTATACCATGTGGACTCGGGCTTTTCAACAGAACACATTTTCAACTGAATGCAGCTTGGAGTCAAAGAACCCCTTCTAGCGATGTCACATGTGGACACCCAGGCGTCCCCGGGAGGAGGATCTGGGTCTGTCTGGTGGGCAGAGCCAGTGAAGCTGCCCCACCGCACGCGTCTTAGGAAGCCTCTTCCTCTCCCAGTGAGTTGTACGTCTCGGTTACACTGAGCAGCTCTCTACAGTGTCAAAGCCACATCATCTGGTCTGGAGGCAGGTGTAGGGACTTCAGTATTCCCACTTTGTGGAGACTGGAGCAAAGCGGGGCCCCGCAGACTCTGGTGAAGTCGGGGGTGAAAAGCCATGAGTCACACACCTGCTTAGGCCTGCCTTGTGACCGATCTGCAGAGGAGAAATGTCCTCGGAGTCAAATTTTCTTGGAAAAGCCGCTTTGCTTAGGAGCAGATGAGAATGTCAATTCCGTACTACTTGCAGAGCAGTGTTTTGAAATTTTAATGACGTCCAGCTTAGTTTTTCTTCTGTGGATTGTGCCTTTGGTGTTGTAGCTAAGAAGGCATCACCAAACCCTCCATTCAAATAGACTGTCTCCTGTGTCATATTCTGGGGGTTTTATAGTTTTGCATTCACGTTCAGGTCTGTGATCCATTTTGAGGTAGTTTTTGTGCAGGTGTGAGGTCTGTGTGTAGATTTGTCTTTTGCAAGGGGATGTCAGTTGTTCCAGCACCGTTTGTTGTAAAGACTGTCTCTGCTCCGTTGTCTTGCATTTGCTCCTTTGTCAGAGAGACTTGACTATTCGTGTGGGTCTGTTTCTGGCCTCTCCACTCTGTTCCGCGGATCCATTTCTCTCTGCTTTCATCAACGGCACTCGGCCTTGGCTACCGCAGCTTCAGAGGAGTTCTGAAATCGGGGGTGTCATACCTCCAACCCAGCTCTTCTCCAATTCATATGTTTTTCAAATCACTGGGATCAACCTGTCGCTGGGTCATGAAACCGGTTTAGAGATCTCGTGACCAGCATCTTTAAAAAGGAAAGCAAACAGAACAGAATAGACTAGGAAAGAGGGGCCATCGCACCTAACAAGAGAAATCGTGTTTCCTGAAATTTCTGTTTCGATGATGTATGGGTGTATGTGCGCTGGGCCGCAAGATGACAGCGTTTCTTACCGTAGGTTACGATCAAAGACGGCAGACGCCACTAAGGATCATACGCTCTCTCTAGAGACATAAAGGAGACGAGATTTGTAAAATACGTGCAGGTGAGGATTCAACAGTGGCCACACAAGCTGGAGGAAGCAGCTATTCCTGTAACTGTTCATTTCACTTAAAAATTGATGCTCTTATGTTCCTTAGCTATTTGCAGTCTTCTTCTGTGAACTCTGGGCTTCCGTTTACTGTATTATTTGTAGCTCGGGAGTGACCAGGACTGGGGCTGGGAGGGGGCCAGGGCTGGCGTGCCGGTGGGACCCGAGGGCCGTGGCGGAGCCCTCTGTGGGGGCCAGTCAGCTCGGCTGATCGGAGACAAAGCCACCAGTTCAGCTGCTCTAATTATAATTAAGCCAATGCGGTCCAGTGGGTTTCATCGCGTTGTCTTTTTTTTTTTTTTTTTTTTTTTTTGGCTGAGCTGTGCGGCTTGCAGGATCTTAGTTCCCAGATCAGGGATCGAGCCTGGGCCCGGCAGTGACAGCGCTGAGTCCTAACCACTAGACCGCCAGGGAATTCCCTACTGCGTTTTGTTTTTTTTTTAATTTGTTATTTTGGGCTGTGTTGGATCTTTGTTACTGTGTGCGACCTTTCTCTAGTTGCGGCGAGCAGGGGCTACTCTTCGTTGCAGTGCACAGGCTTCTCGTTGTGGTGGCTTCTCTTGTTGCAGAGCACGGACTCTAGGCGTGTGGGCTTCAGTAGTTGTGGCATGTGGGCTTCAGTAGTTGTGGCACGTGGGCTTCAGTAGCTGTGGCACGTGGGCTCTAGAGAGCAGGCTCAGTAGCTGCGGCACACGGGCTTAGTTGCTCCGCGGCATGTGGGATCTTCCCGGACCGGGGCTTGAACCCATGTCCCCTGCATCGGCAGGTGGATTCTTAACCACTCGCGTTGTCTTTTTGAGCCTCACCTAGGAGGAGGGCAGACGTGGTGTTTGTGGACTGGTTTGGTAAAGGAGGAGAGGGGTGGGTAGAGGCCAGAAGAGGTTCCTGCTGGGTACACAGGTGGGCAGGTGGGAGAGAGCACGGTTCAGTCTTTCGAGAAGCCCTGTCTTTGCCCAGTTACCTGACCACAGACCCAGCCGTGGATTCCGTGCAATGTAATGAAGGCCACCGTCAGGCTCTGGAGTGACTCAATACAAAGAGAGTGGCCGGAGGGCGCCGGAGGAACCCCAGTCAGAGAATCAAGAGATGAGAGGCCAGGCCTGGCCGTGCGGGGACCGGCCGTGTACACTTGAACAAGCCCACCTGGGCGGCGATCGGGCTGGCATGTGGGGTGCAGGGAAAGGGCACAGCGGGGGCTGCATCACCTCCACCACGTGAGGCCAAACAGAGCCTGTCAGCAGGCAGTGAGGGGCCAGAGGCACCTGAGTCCTCCCAGGGCCAGAGTCCGCCACAACCTTCCCGGGTACGCTGGCCGTGTGCTCACTGGGTGCTCCACGGGACAGCTCAGGCCTTTTTGAATGTACTCCCCAGCCTTTCCCGCCACATTCTACCAAGACCACTACCTTAGAAGCTTAAAAGTCCCTGGTGGCTTGGGAGGGATGAAAACGCAGCAGGTGCACGGACCCTAAATTCCCGGAGCTCATGGTAAGTTGGGGACTGTCTCGTCCACTGGTGCTGGTCTATGGGCAAATGTTTTTATTGCCAGGTCGGAGATTTTAATTCTGTAGGGTTACGAGGGGCCTGAAGATATGCAGGTTCAAAGCCCCACAGGGGCCTCTGATGAATGGATGGGGTGAAATCCATGGCTCTGAGCCAGTAGTGTCCTTTCACAGGTGTGTTAAGTGATTCCCCAGGACACGTTGCTAAGAGCAGGCAGAAGGCACACCTGGTTCTCTGGGCAGCTTCTGGAATTCTCCTTCCTGGTGCGAGCTGCATCGAATCATGCTGGGCCTGGTACAGAGGCACGTTTCTGTCTCCTACCCAATCTTCCGAGTCAGGACCCCTGGGAGTAAGGCCAGGAGGACGCTTGCCCCGCATCATCTTGAAGGTGTCCATTCTGGAGAGGAAGTGTCAGAAACACAGGTCTGGTACAGCCCGTGCAGTCCACCCTTACAGCAGGGCTCAGCTGTCAACTCGGCACTGCAGCAGAAAACTGTCAATGTTCCAAATGACCCTAGAAAATACCTCGATCATCCCAGAAAGTGCAGTGCAGTCCTATTTTGTGTCCAATAGAAATAGCGCAATAATAAAATATTAATATCATTTCACTTTTTGTACAACATAAAAAATAATGTAAGTCTCCTCCCTCCAATTAAAAATTACACCAAGAATTGTGTATGTTTGGAGCTGGTTGGCTGGATGAACCCTGCACTGTGCCTTGGTCCACCCACAGAAACTCCAGCACTCTTCGTCCAGGTTGGCTGTGAATTCGGTCAGAGCGTCAAGAACCAGCCCTGTCTCCCGTGTAATTGCATCTGGACCAAAGTATCTCCCAAGACGTCCCACCCAGCTTGTTCCTGCTCTTGCAGAGACAGAGGTGACTGTTTCTTCAATGCATAGCAATACAGTCCTGCTTACATTTAGGGTCCGTGTGCGAACACACACGCTTTAGACACTAAAACTATGTTCAGTCCGGGGAGATGCTCACAGTAATGGTGACTAATCTGGGAAAGAGAGGAGGCGCATTTCCTACCTCTGGCTCACTCCAGGAAATCTGCTCATGGAATAGGTTGATATCAAATTGGGAAGTGTGTTTTTTCCCAGGGGAGCTGTGTGGGGGAGGGCTAAGCCGACATCCTTGAGTCTTGTACACAGTGTATGCGTAGGATGTGAAACCACTGCCGTTCAGTTATAATCGGAGAGCAAAGCGGACCCAAGCAAACTGGAGACGGCGGATGGTGTTGCCTTGTAGCAAACGTGAAGTTAGTGTGTCTTACCTGGGGGGTGGGGCAGAGGTGTCCCTTACGGGAAGGTACCCTTAGCCTTGGACCTGGAGGCGCGCTTTGCTAACTCAGAACGTCACCCAGGCACAGGGAGGCTGACTCGCAAGGCAACCCTCCTCCTTCCAGATGTACGGTTCCCACTTCTGTAACTTAGCCTCTCATTATGGGTCACCCAGCCCAACCCTGTCCAGTAAGACTTCCTGTGATGGTGGGGGTGTCCTATCACTGCACTGTCCAGTACGGTAGCCACTACCACACGTGGCTATCGAGGACTTCAAACGTGGATAGTGCAACCAAGGAGCTGAATTGTTCATTTTATTTTTTATTACAACTTAAATAATAGTCACGTGTGCCTAGTGGTATCATATTGGACACCACACACCTGGATAAGGGCACACTCTCTGTCCACCTGTGCTCAGACCCGCCTTCGCCTTCATCCTTCACACACCTTCCAGACGAATCCCCCAGCTGGGCTCAGTGCTTCCCTGGGAATCTTATGCTACAGCCCTCGTAGACATCTATGCATGCGTGCGTGTGTGTGCACGTGTGTGCACATGTGTGTGTGTGAGTGTAGAATTACAATGGAATTTTTTATGTTCTAAGAGACTCTGTCATAATTTTTATTTCAAATAACAAAACTCCATAGTTATAAAAATGACATTGCATAACTTGCCATAGAACAACTGAGGGAAAAAAGTTGTTCTACTGCAAATTAATACGCAATCGTTCAGGGAGATTTGTCTGGAAGGTGTGGGAGGCTGAATGCGAACAGGAGCTGGTTGGAAGTTTTTGCGGTACGCGGGCCTCTCACTGTTGTGGCCTCTCCCGTTGCGGAGCACAGGCTCCGGACGTGCAGGCTCAGCGGCCATGGCTCGCGGGCCCAGCCGCTCCGCGGCATGTGGGATCTTCCCGGACCGGGGCACGAACCCGTGTCCCCTGCAACGGCAGGCGGACTCTCAACCACTGCGCCACCAGGGAAGCCCAATCTTGATGGCTTATGCTGTCAAGGTCTTGGAGTTCACATCCGTGACCCTTTGTGTTTATTTATAAATAAATAGCGTTTATTTATTTCTGTCCTGCTAGCATCAGACACGACCCCTGCCTTCTTTCCCACACAAGCTTCCTATAAATGACTCGGCCAAGAAGAACTCACCTTCCTCAAGGAACCAGCACTGATCTTCTGTGAAGCTGCCCAAGACAAAAGGAGAAAAGAGTAGGAAAAAAATGGTAAAGAGCGTTCAGTAGAAATATATTGCCATGGAATAGATTAAAATGGCAACCAAACCTAGTATCATGAATTAAAAAACAACAATCAGTCCACCAAAGCTCAAAGCAGTGATACAGGAGATGAAGGAATACATGCAAGGAAAGCCAGCATGGCTCTGAAGAGAAATGGGAGAGAGAAAGAAACACCCTGGTAGTGGGTCCATGCTGGAAGCAGCTCAGGGAGGAACCCTCCTGCCTGGACACTGTGAGTGACCTAGATGACGGGACAGATGGACATGCACACCAAATGGAAATGAGAAGTTTCTTTTTTTTTTTTTTTAGAAGATGTTGGGGGTAGTTAATTAACTAATTTATTTATTTTTGCTGTGTTGGGTCTTCGTTTCTGTGCGAGGGCTTTCTCTAGTTGTGGCAAGCGGGGGCCACTCTTCATCGCGGTGCGCGGGCCTCTCACTATCGCGGCCTCTCTTGTTGCGGAGCACAGGCTCAGTAGCTGTGGCTCACAGGCCCAGTTGCTCCGCGGCATGCGGGATCCTCCCAGACCAGGGCTCGAATCCGAGTCCCCTGCACTAGCAGGCAGATTCTCAACCACTGCGCCACCAGGGAAGCCCGAATTAGAAGTTTTGAGAAAAGGGAAAGCTTATGAAAGGCAGATGAGAGAGACCTAACACACATATAATTGCTGTCTTTAAAAAAAAGACCTGCAGTGATGTAACACAAATATATTTAGATGTAATTCAAGAAAACTTTCAGAGATCAAACAAGACTTGGATCTATTTATAGATTGAAAGTACACACAGCATCCCCGGGGTGGTGGAGGGGGGAATGTCACCAGTAACTCAGCATGGACCCCATGCCTGTCTCGCTGTTTCCCAAAAAGGTCTGTAGTGCCCCTTCCAGGTGTGTCTTTCATCCTGGAGTGCCCCCTGCGGGCCTGGCTGAGCTCTGCAGTCACAGATTTTCCACCAGCATCTCCTGCCCTTGGGTTGGTCTCAACCCGCCTTGGTGAGTAGCCCCTCTTCCATGTTCCCAGTTCTGCCAAGGATGGATTTCCCACTTGTTTCCTGTCCTTGTTAATGCTGTAGAATTCCCAAGATAAGAAGGGTGGCTATGAGTTCACTGTTCTAAAACCCAAGGCGGTAGGACATTTTCCTGTTTACATTTCCCAAGTGAACGCTTTTATCATAAACAATTCTTCTTATAATTTTACAAAAATCACTCAAAATGGGTTCTACAAAACCAATAAAAAATGTGATCAAGGCAGCGAGATCAAGTTTAAAGTCGTACCTTTGCTACGTTTTGGACCCTGGCCCAGCGTTTCCTCCCTGGGGAGGATGGAAACGGCGGGTTCTTCCTTGTCACTCATCTCTGTACACTGCACATCCCGCCCCCGTGCACTCTCTCGCCACACAGACTCTCACAGGCCTCTGCACCTGCCCAGCCCACGTCCAGCCTTCCTCATGCCCCTTCACCTGCGCCCCACACGGCACGCTGGCTTCTCCTCTCCCATGCCACGGACACACACAGCCCTTGCCACACATCCTACCCACATTCACACACCAGCTCCCCCCACCCCCCACGAGGAGGGAGTTACGAATTATTGTTCTCGATCTAAGGGCAGCCTGCCCTAGAGGGATGAGCTCCCCGAAACTGAGGACCCACATTCTGAAAACAAGTGATGGGAGAGTTCAAAATGCTACAGGCCGGCTCACAACAAGAGACTGTCTGCCTCGGGTGGGGTGCAAGGAGGCGAGTCAGGCCCAAGGATGGCTTACGCGACGATGCCCTGGGACCCCCAGGTGAGGCCCTGTGGGAGCAGAGACGCAGGGCATCCACTCTCTTACTCTCTCTGCCCATTTCTTGTGTGACTGAAATCCAGGTTCTCGCACCGTCACTGTCTCGCTGCGGTGGGAAACGTGCCATTGGAGTGAACAAATGTGAGTTTTACGAGTTTCTTGAGGCGTTTGCTACACCTGAATGGGGAGCTGATTCCTCCTGGGGCGTTCAGCGGGCTCTGTTCTTGCAGAGGGGATGCGAGGAGGGGCCCACCCAGCAGGGCCACGCCAGCCTGCACATCCCATCCGTTCCTCTGTAACTAGTTTTCGGCCAGGTTAGAGGCACGCTGTTAACATCTCCTAAATCACTTCCCAAGGTTTTCGTTGGCTGACCAGCCCGAGGGCTTTTAAGTACAGAAACAGACGTTACAAGCAATAGAAAATGAAGAACACTGTATTTATGTTTATTTCTAATGACAAGAAACAGAACATCAGTCCCTTATTTGTACAAAAATACCTGAACGTTTACAATTAGGTTCATGAGGCGAACAGCTATGTACAGAAAGGAGCAAAGCACATGGAATAAAGGTTTTGTCTCTTCAGTTCATCCCTTCTGCAATCCCTGAAAACGCCTACACGTCAGGCCATCCTACGGTCACTGCAGGTGGCACTGTGACATCACAGCCCCCACGAGCCAGCCCCACTCCCTCAAAGGTGTGCCCATGGGTCAAACCCTCAGGTATTAAGTGCAGAAAAGAGAAGACAAAACATCTAGACTGAGGCACATACTTCTTCAAGGTTTAGCAGACGGAAGAACGTTCTGGAACTCTAACGCATAAGGTCACAGAGCTCTCCTACTTAGCGCGAATCCCCAAAGCATTTGGCGTTTTCCTTCTCCATTCAGACCAGGTTGCTACACGGAGTTTCCATTTAGAACAGAAAATCACAGGCAGAGATTAAAAAGTCAACAGGCTCCAAAACGACCCTGAGCTGTCCCGTTTACATTCATGTCATTTAAATACAAAAATAATAGTCGAATGTCCTTCAGCCCCTGGCTGGCCTGGCTGGACGCCTGCTTCTTGCAGGGGCTGCCTGTTTGCAGGTGGATCCCCGGCTGCCCGGTACCAGGGAGGTGGCTGGGGCCCCGGGAGGGTCACTCTCTGTGACAGTTCACCGCGGCCAGGAAGTACACACAGAACTGTGCGTCAGAGTCAAGCTTTAGTTCTGCTTTTAAATAAAACGTATATTTATAAATATGCAATACTGCCGATACTAGCTGTCTATTGGAAGGGGAGTGAGTCGTCTCACTGGTGGAGACTGGTCTATGTAAACAGAAAAAAGAAACTGGAGAGGTGTTTTTTTTTTGTGCTTGATTTTTGTTTTTTTAAAGGTTTTCCCTCCAACCGGTGAAGAGAAAAATGTCTAATGGTGTAACTGGAGCATCAGTCCCTCCAACGGAAGCAGGCTGCCAGGTAGGTATGACTTGGAGAATGACCTAATTGCCAACGGTTGGAAAGATTAACAGGCTACAGAAAAACCAAAAAAAGTGAAAAACCAAAAAAAACAACACAACTGAGCATTCATGGTTAAAAACATGTTTTACTAAAAATGCTTCATTTGTCTAAGTAGACACTTCATGGAAAACAAGTAGAGTGTGGCTAGTCAACTAACATACAGTGTCTATACCACAGACTGAGGTACAGCGGGTATGTGTCACTGTGTCCTAAGCCATGTGTGTCCCTTGGGAAGTGCTGCACTGGGCGGGGTCCAGGGGATCCAGTGGCCAGCAGGCCAGAGGGGCCATGGAAGCGTGGCAACCGTGATCTGGGGAAAAGAAACCGTCCTTCACCAAGTAGTCTGCCTGCCTGTCAGGGGAGCCTTTCCTGCTCTGCAGAGACAAGGCTACCCTCACATCGGAAGACTCGGCTAAGGGGACAGGGCGGAGACGGGGACAACGCAAGCCACCGTCTGACTCAGCTCCTGGAGCGGGATGCAGAGTTGTCTTGGTAACCTGTCCTCAGCCGATACTGCTGTGAGGGATTCCTGACCTGGGCCAGCCGACGGGCCACCCACCGCCTCGCACGGGCTGGCTCGGGGCCGTTGGCAGGATGGAGGCCACCAAGCAAGACCTTCTCTTACTGGGCTGCGGGGCTGCCCTCTCCAATGTCTCCATCTCTGTCACCATGGAAACCCACTCAACACGGAAGCAGACCAATCAGGTGCCACTTCCTCTTAGGTCATCTGATCCACTGGAGGAGGGAGGGCAGCCCTGCCAGGCCAGCACCACTGCAGAGGGGGTAAGGCAGTGATGGTCCTAGAACAGGCTGGAAGGGCTGCAGCTGGGCCAAGCGGCCTGGTGTCCACCATGGGTGGGTGGTGGGTACCCACTGTGTCTCAGGCAGGCGGGCCTGCGGCCAACTACGGGCAACCACTCAGCCCTGCGTGGTGTTTTCCAAGGAACAAGCCACCTGCAGTGTGCAGGGCACAGCACGTGGAATCAGGTGACAGCGTGAGAAGGGGCACGTGCTCAGCGCAGGGGCTGGCTGACCACGCCGCCTGCCTGGCCACAGAGCATGCCACATGCCTACCACAGGAACACCTTTTGTATCAAAAAAGCTTCCAAGGAAACTGGGGAGGGCTAGGGTGCCGGTTGCCTGGGAGTGACCTGCAGAAGGTGGGCACCACCCTCTGCAAACAGCCTCTGGGGCTACCCCTTCGCAACTGTCTTTGCATCTTGCACAGACTGAAAAGCCACGGCCCCTCTTGCCATAAGCTGAATACCATGTTGAAAACAAGGAGTGCAAAAAAGGGATCGATACAAAAAAGTAAACATATCAGTTTTAATTGTCAAGATTATTCCAGGGCGAGAGTTCATTTCCAATCACTTCTCTCCAGCTCGTGTGCCTCCACGGCCCAGCCAAGACCATCATTCCAGTTTATGCTCGAGTCTGCTGTCTTCCGACCTCCCCGATGAGGCCAGCGAGAGGGGCGCGGCCCTGCTGGATCTGCAGCAGCAAATCATCGTCAAGTCCAACAAACCAGTCGATCGTGGTCGGTCAGCGCTGAACGCACCCAACTTGCTCCGAGCCCCGAGGTGCAGACAGACTTGTGTTCCGAACGATGCACAGACCTCTTCACTCCAGTGTCAGCGTCCTCCAGCCTGCAGCCAGGGTAGACCTGAGGTCATAAGGCTACGCGGATGCAGTGGTGCTTCAGTCTGCAAGGCAGGACCCCTTTGTTCAGCTGGTAAAAGTCAACAAGCTGGATCAGGTCAGAGAATTTGGTGTTCCCGTCGTCAAGGCTGAAGAAGGTCTGCCCGTCATCCTCGCACTAGAGAGACACAAGAAGACCTGCCAAGTCAGAGGCCACAGCTCTGGGACAGAACAGGCCCCAGAGTCAGGATTAGTGCTGTCCACCCGTAGTGAGGCTCTAAGGGACACACGTGGAGCTGGCGAGGTGAGCTAGAAAACGTCAGGGCAGGAGGTGAGGGGGCGAGGGGTTTGTGCTGGGTGCTGCCAGGTCCCTAAGCTGCCGGGCAGAGAAGGTCCCCTGCTCCTGAGTTGGTCATGGGCAAGAACCCCAAGCTCCTCCTGGCTCATGTGCTCATGAGGGTGAGGTTGACCAGTTAGCCTGTGAGTGTCCACGCATTCAGCACACCCCATGGAGGAGGAGGGTGAGGTTGACCAGTTAACCTGTGAGTGTCCGTGCACTCGGCACATGCCACGGAGGAAGGTGAGGTTGGTCAGTTAACCTGTGAGTGTCCATGCATTCAGCACACCCCATGGAGGAGGAGGGTGAGGTTGACCAGTTAACCTGTGAGTGTCCATGCACTCAGCACACCCCACGGAGGAGGGTGAGGTTGACCAGTTAACCTGTGAGTGTCCGTGCACTCAGCACAGCCCACGGAGGAGGGTGAGGTTGACCAGTTAACCTGTGAGTGTCCGTGCACTCAGCACAGCCCACGGAGGAGGGTGAGGTTGACCAGTTAACCTGTGAGTATCCACGCATACAGCATGCTCGTGTAAGAGTACACAGCCCTGGGCTCTCACAGTAGGACCCCAGGCAACCTCCCTCACCCCTCTGACGTTCACTTTGCTCTATTACAAAGCAAATGTTGGATTAATGAGATCATGTAGGAGAAGAACCTGGCCCAGGTCATGGAATATCTGGTGGCTATTTTTCTTAAAATGGAGGACATCTACAATATCTCCCAGAAATGAATTCACATCGATTTTAACTGAATGAATTTTGAGATCAATGACTGCAATACACTGCGGTCAGGAAAGTTGCCCTGCACTGTTCACACAGAGGAAGTTAGCCTTAAACCTGTGTGGACGCATAAACTAAGAACCACTTCTTAATCCACAAACTCTGGAGCCCCAAGCACACCCACGGCCTGTGTTTAAGCCCTGAGGCTGCATTCTCGTTGCTACACTTCTCAAGTTCCTGTCTGTCTGATAATTCTAGGATTTGGGGTTATTTGGGACAATGGTATTACATATTCTGCTGGCCAGTACTTTTTCATTTTATTTCATATTTGAGGCTAAGAGAATAACATCTGGTCAATAATACAATGCAGGAGGAAAACAAAAAGGACTGTGGATGGGGCACTCTCCCGTGAACAACAGTCCCCAGGTTTGCTTATTACCATGTTTTGTGGAATCTGTGAAGCCTGGGCTGTAACCCACAGTCTGTCCCTCCCGGTGGTCCAGGACAGGCCACTGAGAGCTGGGAGGGTCTCATTTTCCTCGTTTATACAGTGAGGGCATTGGGCACAGCAGGAAGCGACTTCAACAGACAGTGCCAGGCAGGCTGCTTGCCCCCAGGTCACCAAAGCCAGCCCTGCCTGCCCTTCCCCTCCCGTTCATGCCTCCGGTGCCTGCATGACTCTCCAGACGGGCGGTACGAAGTCCTGGGCTCAAGCACCCTTGAAAAACGCCAGGTCCCACTACGTGAAACGGATGCATTTGGTCCAAGCCTTCTCAGGCCTTCACTCTGTAAAGGACAGACTTATATCTGGCCACCCTCGTTCAGCAGCATATTTCCCAGGTCCGGGTTCCAGAGGAAACATTTCACGAGAGCTGTTATTACCTGCAGAATTGACCACTTCTATACAACCACATCTATACGTACAGTGTACATAAGACATTTGGTATTCAATTTGTGCATCTCAGCCCCAACGGGACTACGCATTCTCGGAGGTGCTGACAACTGTCTCCCACACAACACCCAAATCGTGAACTAGAATCTGAACTTGGGCACATGGAAGAGGTCAGTTACATTCGGCAAATCTAACCATCATCCTTTAAGAGAGTGGTGTTGACAAATACATCATATTCAATAACGAGGCTTTTGAAACTGTTCAAAGGGAGAATCTGTTTTCTGATCCAAGGACCCAGTGGAAGGATTAACACTTCTCTTTGGGGGCCACGGGTCAGTTTTCTACAGCACAAATCAGACAAATCCTGAGATTAAGTGGCCAACAGCACGCGTCTGCACAGCCACACGTGATCCTTCCCGCACCAGGTCCTGGGCTAACAGCTCTGCTCTGTGTCTGCCCATCACCTGACCTTGCTCTTCCCATCGGGTGCTGTCTCGGGGGCACCTATGAGCTACACAGGCGTGTCGGGGCCACAGTACAACGCCACCACTTTCAGTGTTCTTCTAGGGAAACACCGTTCCCAAGCTCAAAGAACCAACCTCTCAAGAAACTCTTGAAAGGATCTCACCGGTGAGCTTGAAACTGTCTGATGTTTACTGTTTCATAGTCTGCTTAGTTGAGACCTTGAAAATTGCACTAAGAACAAAACCGGCACACAGAAGAATAAGAATTAGTGTGAAAAACATCAATACTTACAGGTAAGATCTGGAAATTTTTAATTTTCTGATGATGACACAACGTGAGGACAAATGCCTTTGGATTACTCTGGCTGTCACGGAGGAGGAAAAGCCTGGGAATGGAAAGAGTCAATCGACTGTTAATTCAGCAAGTCCAGACTGAATATATATATGAATCTGTATGTATATATGATGCTTCAGGAGGTCTGGGGAGCTGAGTGAGCTGGAGAGCTAGACCACCCTCCTCATCCAGACTGTGCTTTCTGTCACTCTCCACTGAAAGGAACCAGGGCTCCTTGGGGACAGCGCACCTCTAGGGCTGAGGCAGGGAAGGTACAGGTGACGCTGGTACACTTTGTGCTGGCCCCAGAGGCAATGTGGCCAATCGGGGCGCCCAAGTACCTTAACAGAACGGGCGGATTATAACCCACAGACCAAAACAAGAGTCCATGAGTGCGCACGGGTGTGATAAATGAATCACAGGGGAGGAATAAAAGCTCTTCCTAAGAGCAGAAAGCCAGCTAAATAAACAGAGGAGGATGATGAATTAGAAAACCACTGTTTGGCCACTTGATTAAGGAGCTCTTTAATAGATGCTGAAACCAGCACCTAAGTTGGATGAGAAACGGAATATTTTCATAGTCTCAGCATCTACCGCCTAACGTTTATGACAGAGGGACACACAGTAACCTTCCAATAGAGAAACCTGGCGGATACCACCTTCAGGTATTCGAGTTACCACCACCAGGAATGAGACAATCCACCCCAGCACCTCCTGACGGGATGCAGTAAAGGTGACCCAGCGTCACCTCCAGGGAGTGAGCAGACGGCCAAACCCGGCACGTTCTGTCCTCACTGGCTCCTCCAAGTGGCAAGACACAAAGGAAGACAGGACACGTGCTGGTCCAGGGCGGTGCTGAGGCCAAGAAGTTCTTTTCCTTGGTGATGAAGGATGCAGCCAGGACCCCTGGTAAAATCTAAGTGGATGTCAGGTGACCGAACCGCATTCACGTTTAATTTCCTACCTTTTATAATGATACTGTGGCTGCCTAAGAGAAGTCCTTGTTTTTAGAAATTTTATATTGAAATAATTACAACTGACTCCTAAACGGTTCTGATAAAAAAATGAGAGAGAGAACATGACAAAGCAAAGGTGCTACAATGTTTATGACTCAGGTGCCCAGGTAACACGTATACAGGAGAATCCATTATATGATTCTTGCAAATGTTCTACATTTTGAAATTACATCAGAAAGTCTACAAATAACAAGTGATGGCCAGGCTGTGGAGAGAAGGGAAGCCTCCTGCACTGTCGGTGGGAATGTAAATTGGTGCAGCCACGGTGCAGAACAGGATGGAGGGTCCTTAGATACTAAAAATAGAACTACCCTATGCTCTAGCAATTCTACTCCTAGACACATATAGATGGAAAAAATGAAAACACTAATTTGAAAAGATACATGCACCCCAACGTTCACTGCAGCAGTATTTACAATAGCCAAGATATGGGAGCAGCCCAAGTACCCATCCACAGATGACTGGATTGAGAAGATGTGGGACATATACACACATATTCAATGCAGTGTTACTCGGCCATGATAAAGGATGAAGTTCTGCCATTTGCAGAAACGTGGATGGACTACAGAGTATTATGCTCAGTGAAATACATCAGACAGAGAAAGACAAGTGCTGTATGATATCGCTTGTATGTGGAATCTAAAAACTAATCCAGATGAATATATGTGCAAAGCAGAAACAGACTCAGAGACACAGAGAACAAACTCGTGGTTACCAAAAGGGGAGAGGGAAGGAGGAGGGACAAATTAGGGGTATGGGATTAGCAGATACAAACTACTATGTACAAAATTAAATAAGTGACAGGGATGCACTGTGGAACACAGGGAATTATACCCATTACCTTGTAACAGCCTACAATGGAGTACAATCTGCAAAAAGACTGAATTGCTATGCTGGACAGCTGAACCCGACACAATATTGTAAATCAATTATACTCTAACTAAAAAATTACTTTAAAACTTAGAATAGCACCAAGAAGCATAAGTCATTGCTTTTACAATGATTCCAGAACAAATCTGGAATCAGATGGGAAGACCAAGTTATTCTTTAGAAAGGAAGAGGCCCTGATCCCAGAGACAAAGTAGAAATGTCCTGAGAGGAAACATACTTTAAAGGTATTAGACACCAAATGGTGGTAAACAGCTAAACCGTCAGTTTCTAGATTGTAATGTCAGAGGGAAGGCAGTTACATAAGCCTGGGAAATCCCATGTTATAAAAGGTAAAAACGGTTTATTTCACTACAGGACGTCTTGGAGGCTTTAGAATGTAGATATTCATCCCGACACCCTGAGGGCCCCAGCATGAGTTTTCCTATCTTCCCTGACTCTTTACAGCATCTTTTATTACATACCAGCCCCTCTTTGATAGCATTTTGCAGGACACACCTTGGAGGTGTGAACCGGGATGCAACTGCACCGTTGGGCCAGGCGGGCGGGAGACATGGGGCCTCGGAGCTGGAGCCGGGCCCCTGTGTGACCCGCTCGGTGTCGGCGGAGCCCGAGGGCAGGAAGACGAGAGGGCCAGCTCCTCTCCTGGGCAGGGCTGCGCGTCTGCGCCTCCCAGTCCGCGCCCTTTTCTCTGAGTGTTTCACTAGCAGAAACCTGGGGATGGGCAGGGCTCGATCTTCCCGGAGGAGAAGCTGGGGCTGTGCTTCCTCACCTGAGCCCTCAATGAATCCCCTGATGCTTCCTTCTGAGCCCCAAGGAGGACGCTGCCCGCCTGCCTTCCAGTTTGGGGTGTGACCCGGGAGATCCTGAGGCTGCCCCGCCGGCTTGGGGTTACAGGTCCTGCCTAACGGTCGTCCACACGGGGGAAAGGGGGTAGGGCCTAGGAGTCAGCGAGATTCCTGGATCTGACACTCGGGAGCTTCAGATCACAGGCTGCTGCCTTGCCAGCCTCTCCTGCAGGACCATCTACACGCTCAGGGCTGTTGTGTGGTCAGTGTGGACACTGGAGACATTGGTGATCGCCACCGGCAAACCACAGGCGCAGAGATTTCGGGGCAGGCCAGGGGATGGCTACTGCAGAGACCAGGCTGGGGGCTAACATGCCACGGATGCCTCTGCTTAGGTCATCGGAATGGAGCATGGAATGAAAGTTCTGAGGAACGTGAGGACTGGAGCCAAGGCTCACGTGTCCATTCACGAAAGCACAAAGGGGCCGAGGGAGATCAGAGCGATAGCACAGCTCAGGTGTGTGGCAGTCCTGGCACTGCACACACTGCCTCGCTCAGGACTCACAGTGGCCCTGTCACTGTCCCCATTTTACAGTGAGGGCAGCAGGGCCCAGAGAAGTCAGGCAACTTCTCCAAGGTCACACAGCAGCAGAAACCAGGGAGGAGCGCCGGCACAGCAGTAGCAAGCGTGCAGGTGGTTCCTCCGTGGCCGGTGAGCACCCTACGCTTTTCTGAGCTGGCTGCGTTAGCCCTGGGACGGCACCCCGCTCTGCCCCAGGGGAGGGAGAGCTGCAAAGAACTCAAGTCTTGACAAAGACGTTGCCTTCCACCCAGCGGAGGGGCCTGGGGCACGGACAGAGGGACCAGCTCATGACAGACAGGCACAGGGGACAAGAAGGGGGTGGCGGGGCTTGACCCTGAGTGTGAATGAGGCAGGGGCGGGACGGGGGGCACAGAGCCTTAAACGCCGCAGGTCCCAGCAGGAGCCCCGGGGGAAGATCCGCAGGGGGGCCCACAGCGCGGGACTGGCCCCTTGAAAAGCTCCTTCCGTCCCAGGCTCTGGGATGGGCTGTCAGCGGAAAGAGGGGAAGGAAGCGGGCAGCCAGCGAGTGCCGGCCCCGCGGCAGGCCCCGCAGGCCCGGGGGTGCGAGCGCAACACGCACACACGTACACGTGTGCACAGACCCGTGCTTGCACGCGCGCACAGGTCACCTGCGGGGGGTGCCCGGACCCAGCGGACTTCAGAGCCGCCTCACGGGTTGCCTGCAGGCTCTGCTGTCTCTTCCCGGCCCCCCTCACCCCAACTCCATCAGTGACTTGAGGCTAAAGGTCTAGGAAGCGGGGTTTTGTAACGGTTGTCCTGGCCTGCCTTCCAGCCCTATTTTCTGCTTGTTGTCTGACTCTCTACGTTGGCTTCCCTCCATTACCTCTGCAGGGAGGGGTAACGACTAGGAATTGATGATTTAATTTACCTTGTTTTCCCAGCACATTTCCGCCCTGCACAAGGGGATGAACGGACGATGTGGCATCACTGCAATGACACCTCAGGCGATGTCCCGTCACCCTGCCTTTTGGTTTGCTAGAGCGCCAGCAGCCGGATGTTGGGATTGAAAATGATAACCTTAGACGCAACTCAGACCCCAGGGAGGACAGACAGAAACAAGGCAGGCGGGGGGAGCAAAGGTGGCAGAGGGATGCCCGCACTTCTCACCAAGGCTGGACAGAGGCAACCTCACCAACTGGCGCTAGACTCCAGGAAAAGTTGAAAGACAGACACGGTTTGTCCGCCCCAGGCTCCCCTGCCCGAGGACAGCTCCTTTTAACGCAAAGTGGGCCGGCTGGGCCTGAGCTCACAACCACTGGGGAAGCTTCTTCAAAACACACTGGTCCCCCGCGTCCCCTTCCTGAGCCTGATGTGTCAGCCCCTCAGGGATGTAGGTGCCACCGCCCTGGGGCCCCGGAGGGATGCTGTGGCCGCGGCACCAAGTGACACGTCCTGTGGAACCTTCACTTCTCTGGCATCGTCAAAAGCAGCTCTTTTGCCCCTTTCCTGTTGGCCCATTTCTGTCCCCCTCTAATGTTAAAAGAACCTAATTACAGGAATGAATCACTAGGCAGTTGAAACTCACTCCTGACCTATGCTCTTCTGAACGCACACCGTGCCTTGTCTAACCTGCTGATTCTTTTCCTGGATAAAAAGAGGTAAGAATGAAGAATGAAGCAGTTAAAAAATGACTGGCTCTCTACCCTCAACAGCCCCCTTAGCAATACTGCAGGCAGATCACTTGGCAAGATAACATCTGAAGAATCAGTCAGTCTGCATGCAATGGAGAAGGATGCAGAACCCAACCTCCTGCCTCGATGACTCACTGGGATTCTTCCTCTCCACCTGTCACCGTTTTTCCCTTTAAAAACTGTCATGGCTGAGCAGAATCTTCAGAGTTGGTCTTAGGACATGAGTCCACCTTCTCCCCAGATTGCTGGCTTTTCTTCTGATTAAAGCACCTTTCCTTTCTACTCACACTTGCCTCTTGAATTACTGGCTTATGACTTACGTCACCTGGTAAGCAAACCCACTTGGCTTCCTTGGAACGAATCTCACAGGTGATACAGTAAATGGGACACCACGAGAACATCTGAGGGCTCACTTTGGATAGGATTTAGGGCTGTAATGGGTAAGCATCTTGTCCTTGAAGCCCTGGAGACACACACAAACCTACAGGCAAAGAACATCACTAAGAGAGGAATTTCGGAGGGTAGGCTTTTCTCTCTTAGGCAGAAAGTTCAGAGGGGAAGCATCTTGTTTGTAGTCAGGAGGGGTCATCTCTAAGGCTCTAAAAGGGACTGTTCTATGATCAAGCGACATTTTAAATAAGTCGTTTGGAACAACTGTACAGCCACATGGGGAAAAAAATGGGATCCATCCTTAAACAGTGCACCGGGATAAATAAATTCTGAAATGTACCTGGGATCTAAACACACAAAAATGAACAAGCAAAAAAGGAGGAAGTAATCATGAAAAAAAAGGAAGGAAGGAAGGGAGCAGAGAAACAATACAAGCTCTAGAGGATAACATGAGCAAACTCCTTTGTGACTGAGAAGCAGGAAAAACTTATATGACTATGACTCAAAAATCCAGAAGGATACAGGCTAAAGGACAGAAAAGATAAACTTGACCATACTTAGAAAAATTGTATAACCAAAACCCAAACCCCCATCAGCTAAGTCAAAAAGACAAAAGACAACCTGGGAAAAAAATGTTTGTAAAAAATGGATGTAGGGGCTTCCCCGGTGGCGCAGTGGTTAAGAATCCGCCTGCCAATGCAGGGGACACGGGTTCGATCCCTGGTCTGGGAAGATCCCACATGCCGCGGAGCAACTAAGCCCGTGCGCCACAACTACTGAGCGTGCGTGCTAGAGCCCGCAAGCCACAACTACACCGCAATGAAGAGCAGCCCCCGCTCGCTGCAACTAGAGGAAGCCTGCGTGTAGCAACGAAGACCCAAAGCAGACAAAATTTAAAATAAATAAAATTAATTAAAAAAAACAGTATATACAAAAAAAATGGGTGTAGAAAACTGGGCAAGTATGTACCAACAGTTCAGCAACACAAAAAGGATTGGAAATGAAACTAGCCCTTAATCATATGCTAGAGACCCAGCCTCCGTTCAACGCTCCCACTTCTTCGAACTCACCAGCAAAGAGACACTAGCAAAAACATGAAGATGGGGCACAGTGTGTCATAACAGAAGCCTGGAAACAATGAAGCTCTATCGTGTGAAAGAGAACCCAGCAGGGGACAAGGAAGGGGGCAGCCCTCCTGGCCATCCCACCCCAGCATCCTCAGGCTGCAGCTACACTCAGGGTTGGACCTCTGTGGCCAGTACATGCCCTCATTAAGATGAGGCAGACTACAGAAACAAATGGGTTTTGCTTATATTTTTAAAAGGAAACAACAGAACGATAAACAAACACTGATGAAAATGTTTACCCATTGTGGAGTTGGGGGCAGAGCAGAGTCACCAGGCAAAGTACCTGGTTTTATACCTTTTGACTTTGGAACCAAGGCAATGTTTTACATAGTTTTAAAAGCAGCATTGAACGGAAGAGGAAATAAATCAGATCCACTTAACAAAAATCAGAAACAGAGGAATGAACCTGAAGACGTGGCAGTTTGGTGGTGGAACCACGGAGAAGCATTACCTTAGGGTTGGTACTTTAACATGACCTGCCTGGACTATTCCTTAAGGATCAAAAGGGCTGCAAAGACGTGTGAATTCTGTAGTACTGAAGTCATATTATCAATATTTTCATGATGTGATGTGGGGTACGGCAGACAAGTACAGAGTGAGGTGAAACAAATAAGTAAGCGACTGTCATTAGTAAGATTTTTCAGAGGAAGAGAAGAGAGAGACAATAAAATCAAAGGCGTACACACCCTGTAATTTTCCATTTGAACTGGCAATATCAATGTGAACCTGTAATCTATTTTTCAGTTTAAAAAGCCTATGTCCTAGTTCTGTCCATGGAAAAGACCTACCGATTTGGTTTCCAGACGCCATTTTCCACGACAAAGAATTAGGGCCCTTAAGAGAATGTGTCACACCAGAAAGCAAACGCTATTAGTGTTGGGTCAAAAGAACTCAGGAACCAACTTGAAAGAGGCCTGCCCCATGGGACAAAAAGAGGGCATAGGGAACATGAAGAACTTTAAGCTTGGATTGAAACAAATTAAACACATAGTATCTAAGTTCATCATGAGAGTTAAAAACCAAAACGGAACACCTCATTTGTAAGCACCGGAAGATGGCAGAACACCAAACCGTGATCCTGAAAACTGACAAAGAGAAAAACCGAGCACTTAGCTACCTTTCCCAGAAAAACAAATCTGTGACAAGGAAAAGGATTTTAGCTAAGGAATGATGAAGGAATAACAGAATTAGAAAACAATGACTCTGTGACCTCTAATGAAACAATAAACCTGGGCGGGTTCAGTGGCTCAGACCCGTCGGTGTAGGGGGCTGGGAGCTGGACTGGGGGCCCGGCTGACAACGCCAGACCCCCGCCCAGCCCGGGATGAGGAAGTGGGCAGTACAGACATGCAGCCCCGAAGCTCTGCAGAAGCCTTCTCGGAAGAAGGCTCTGAGTCTAACCAAGCCTCTGCCCACACTTTACAGGAAACGAGGGAGACAGAGGAACACAGTCAAAGAAACCACAGGTACACAATTAGCAAATGACCTACTTCTTCCACAAAGGAAAGATATAAAAAAAAAAAAAAAGGAAAGAAAATGGAGTGGTGGGGAGACTACTATTATATTAAGGGAGACAGAGACACTTCAACCAGACGCCACGGGGAGATCCTGCTTTAGACCAACTACATTTAAAGGACTTTCATGTGAGTGAACGTGATGGGACTTCTGAGGACACTAAGAAATTCTTGTTTATTTTAGATGCAACGACGATAGTGCGGTTGTCTCAGAAGAAAAGGGTCCTTATTTTTCAGACACTCACTGAAATACAGTTACTGGTAAAAATTCCGAACGTCGGGGGTTTCCTTTAAAACAGCTCAGAAGAAGGAAAAGTAGAGGAAGAAAAGTGGGAAAAGTTAGAAGGAAGGAGAGTAAGGCAAAGAGGAGAAGAGGAGAAAAAAATAATAAAAATGTAGGAAGGGGAAGAGACCAGCTCAGGTGAGCAAATTCTGAAGCTGGGCAAGAGGTAGACAGGGTTCCTCACCCTCTCCTCCCTCATGTGAAGTTTTAGAGTTCCATGATAAAACTTTTTAAAGATGAAGGATGTGAAGAACAAAAGGACTGCTGTGAGCTGAGCAGCTCCCGAGAGCCTGTCTTTTGAGCAGACCCAGGGAGAGGCAGCCACGACAAGGATGGACCAGGGCATCCAACTAACTCGTCTGGGCCTCTTTATGTGGGGGTGGGGGTGGGGGTGGAGGCATGACTCGGGCTGAGCTCGGGAGGCACCATGCCGCGGTCACGGCCACTCACATGTCCACAGCCACACCCGGGGCAGCTTCCTCTCATTCACAGTGATGCTGAGCCTGGCTGCCGGGTTTGCCTTGACCATGGGGGTGTCACCCTGAGAAGTGCTTGTGCACTGGGGTTGACCTCTTACCCTTGGGATCCCCGTGATGGCCACGATGGACCCAGGCTAACCTGCCAGAGACCTGTGCCCAGGCACCTCGGCACCCAGCCACGGCCAGCACTGGCCACCAGGCACGTGAGTTCTGCTGGCCCGGGTGGGAAGAGCCACCCAAGCAGCCCTAACTGTGAGGAATGATACAGCTTTGCTGCTCTGCGTCACTAAGATCTGGGGTGGCTGGGGCAACGGCCAACGATATAAGGCAGAAAGCAAAAGGTGTAGGCAAGAAGATACGGTTTTCCACTGGCCCACTGCCTTACTGATCAAAAAGAAGCAACATGCGTTCTTCATCTGTTCGAATTTCATCACGGAGGTAGAGAATGATTTTAGCGTGTGGACAGAAATGGACTGCGATCCCTCTCTCCACTCCGTAGCTGTGCAAACCCTGCAGCATCCTCGTTTCCCTGAGCACACTGCTCCTCCTTAGAACGAGGCTGCAACCGCTGCCCAGCCCCGCACCCCACGGCAGGATGCTCTGAGGAGCTGAGCCCAGCAGACCCTCAGCAGACGCCCACCCTGTCCGTCGTGTCCCTTACCCGTCCACGAGCCCCTGCTGCTTAATGATCCGGTGTGACTCCTCCCTGGAGATCCTGCCGTGAAACCAGTGCTGTGTCCTGTGAATCACTGCGGGAAACAGAGAAAGGTGGGTAGCCTGGGGCCCACGCACAGCGGCTGCCCTGCGAGCTCACTCAGGGCCACACGGGGCCCGGATTTCCGTGGCCGCAGCTTTCGTGCTGCGCTCTGGGCCTGGACAACGTTGGGAAGCTCGGGGAGGGTTGGGAGCTCTTTTAATTTTATTTATGTACAAAAATATCAGGCCAAGATGCCAGCGTTTACCTGTACTTAGGGTGGAAGGGTGGAGGGGGCTCTGGCTCCCGAGGACATTCATCCGCGTGCTTCGCTTCTGCAAAAGAAATCCCTGCGTTAGCGCTGAGACAGCGGAGTGACACAAACAGCACGCCACCTGGGACACAGCTGGGGCGCGGAGCTGGCCAGGTGACAGGGCCCTCGACCACGGAATGACAGACACCTCAGTCCCGTGTGACCACAAGGACAGACAGCTTACAGGCGGCAGTTGTTAAAAACAAAACCAGAAGCATCCCCATCCTAGTATATTTCTAAGGATTCCAGGATGGAAGCAGAGACGTGTCTGTCACACACAAGACATGGAGTGAAATTCCCAATACATCTTAGGAGAAAAGCACGAGATTTTCCAGGGAACTCGGGCAGGTCTGAACACTGGTCGTGGCTTTGGGTGCATTCTCCTTTTCTGCGCACTCTGAGGCTGAAGGAGGGGGAGGCTTTCGGAGCCAGAGTTGTGGGCTTGTGTTTTGTACACTGTCTTTAAAGCTCAGAAAAGCTTGGAAGTTGGGAGATATTCATCCATCTGGAGATTAGGAACGTGGGCCTCAGAGTAAAAAGACTGTCCAAGGCTGTGAAGCTAGATAGAGGTCGAGCCACACTCGGAATACCTGGCCTCACGCTCTGTCTGCCCGGAAGACTCCAGCAGGAACGGGGCTGCGAGCCGGGGGAACCCAGGGCTCTGCTCCTTGCCCCTCCCCCCACGGGAGCCCAGGGACAAAGGTGGTGGAGTGGCAGGGTGCTGGGTACATGGAGGAGCCCAGGAGGGCCAAGGCTTCCTGCAGCTGAGAACTCACAGCCACCCACCCTCCCAGCCTCTCACCCCCTGACGCCAGCACACAGCCCTTCTTCGGGGGGCAGACCAGGCGTGGCGTGGCCACCGCGAGGGAGCCCGTCCTGGCGGGACAGGGCCATGGCCTTACCCTCCAGGCGTGGCCTTCTTCCAGGGCTGCACTCTGAGCCTCAGCTGGGTTCTCGATCACTCTTCCTGTTTGCCCAGAAAAATCCATGGCCACAAGGGAGTTCTCAGAGACACTGCGCTGGAAACGAGAGGCCGTGAGTTCTTAAGATGCAGGGAAACAGCCAGGGGGCAGGTGGGAACCCTGGCAAAGAACAGCTGTGCCTGGGGGGCAGGAGAGGACGGGCAAGTCCCTCCACCACCCCAACTCTCTAAGGATCAGATGGAACACTCAGTGCCGCAAACACCCCTGGACTAAGAATGGCTTGGGTTTTTCTCAAGAAGAACAAAGAAACGTTCCAGTCCTCTCGAGGTATTCGAAGGCCACTGGTGAGGCTGCTGGTACCCACAGGATTGGGACTGTGTGGTGTTTCACGGGGTCCCGAACGTGCACTAAAACTCATCAAAGAAATGGAAACGTCAAGTGCAAGCCAGCCCTCACCACAGCCGAGTCGGGTAAGTTAGTTCAGGGAAACACAGGGACTCGCTCTGTGGGATAGTGTGACATCTAGGAATGGACATCAAGGGGCTGTTAAGATCACAGTTGGAGAGGATGAAGCATTTCTGCACCTCTGGGAACTAAAGTCCATCCTGAGAACACAAGATGACTCACTACAGTCTCGATTCTCACAGAGAAAGACTTAAGCGTCATGGTCAACAGCACCGCAGGTCCCACAGCTGAAATGGACAAAAGCGAAGGCGGGAAGGCGGCTCCTCAGCGGAGCTGAGAGTTGCTGTCGACATTTCTGAGCACGTGACTAGAGAGCCCTTAAATGGAGCCATCTACTGAGGCAACCCTGCGGGGAGACGTGGGGACAGGGTGAGGGTGGCAGAGGAATCTGCTCCCGGCAGGCACGCTGTTGGGACGACCAGGTCCACCTTCTGGGAAACGCAAGGTGGTGAGATATTCTGGCTTCTCTGAAACGCACAATCTCGTTCTGCAGCTTCTCTGGTCAGCCTAGCCTCGTCGGAAACGAGATGTCCACAGCACACGCTGACGCAGCAGCTGAGAAGGAACTTGGTTTTGGGGCCGGCAGCTTCACTTACCACTGGAGTTGAGAAGGGGGACAGCATGGCCTTCCTCTGCTGAGGGATTCTGTAGTTCTGGTAAAGGAGCATTCCATACTGAAGGGGAAAGGAAGGCCACAGTCAGCCACTGCGGGGGGGCCTCGGAAGCCCCCAAAGCCCCAGATGTGGCAAACCCACGGCCGTGGGGGGCAACAGTCATACAGAACAATGAGCGATCCCTGCCAACAGGCTGGTGAACTCAAGAACAAACACCCAACAGAGCACTGTCTCTGGGGCCTGCCACCGCCAACACTCCATAGACAGTTACCGCTGACTGTCCTGGGATCCTGGGTGGGCAGAAAGTAAGCAGGGCAGTAACAGCGTAATAACGATGAGAGAAGAACAACAACCTTACTGAACGTTGCTACAGGCAAAGCTCTAAGTGCTTTATGCTGCTCTTTTATTTAATCTTCTCCATTTTACGAAATATGTACTCTATCCCCATTTTACAAATAACAGAACACAAAGAAGTGAAGCAAGTTGCTCAAGGTCATGGTAAAGTAGCGATTCAGGATCTGAATGTAGGAGCCTGTTCCCAAACCAGCGCTCTTCCTAAACCACCAGGCTTCCTGCCCAAGCAGCTCAGTGGCTCGTGCTTTATTTCCCCAGGAAATAAGCACTACGGGTCCTGCAAAGTCTCGTACACTCCCAACATCCCAACCTACGCTCCCCAATTACCCACTCAAACCACACAGAAAAGAAACAAGGTCAGGAAGAGAAAACTCAGGTATCAAGTGGGCTGCATCTTCCTCCTCACTGTCCTTTATGGATGTAAGCTCATTTCCAGCTTGAGGCCCTGCAGTACTCGTTTCTAAAGTTAACATACATGATGAAAAGGTCTAACGCAGGTACAACTGCACTCCCATGAGAGGGGAAGAGAGAGAACGGCTTAGAAGAAATGTTTGAGATAAGGGCCAAGAACTTTCCAAAACTAAAAAAACCCCACCAAGCTACAGAATCTAGGAGTGGGATAAAAACAAAACAAAAACGAACAAACAAATAAACAAAACCACCCAGGAACATCATGGAAAACAGAGACAAAGAGAAAATGTTGAAAGCAACCGTAGGAAGACACACTTTACTTTCACAGAAGCTATGAGAGGAGGAACAGTTGACTTTTTAACTTGAATGATGGGAGTTAGAAGACAATGGGATGGGTGAAATGCAGGAGAAAATAACCTCTAACCAAGAATTTGACCATCAGTGAAAAGTTCCTTCAATAATGAAAAGAAGATAAAAATATACCAAACAAAAACGGAGAGAGTTTTGTTGCCAACAGGCCCATACTCAAACAGCTGCTGAGTGGAATTCTGGTCCCAGAGACAAGAATATAGACTCAGTGAACAACAAACTGCAGGGGAGACCTTCAAGATGGCAGAGGAGTGAGATGTGGAGATCGCCCTCCTCCCCACAAATACATCAGAAATACATCTCCATGTGGAACAACTCCTACAGAACACATACTGAACGCTGGCAGAAGAACTCAGACTTCCCAAAAGGCAAGAAAGTCCCCATGTACCTGGGTAGGGCAAAAGAAAAAAAAAGCACAGAGACAAAAGAATAGGGACAGGACCTGCACCTCTGAGAGGGAGCTGTGAAGGAGGAAAAGTTTCCACACACTAGGAAGCCCCTTCACTGGCGGAGACGGAGGGTGGTGGGTGGAATCTTTGGAGCCACGGAGGAGAGCGCAGCAACAGGGGTGCAGAGGGCAAAACGGAGAGATTTCCACACAGAGGATCGGTGCTGACCAGCACTAAACAGCCCGAGAGGCTTGTCTGCTCACCCACTGGGGCGGGCGGGGCTGGGAGCTGAGGCTTGGGCTTAGGACGGAGCGCAGGGAGAGGACTGGGGTTGGAGGCGTGAGCACAGCCTGCAGGGGGTTAGTGCACCACAGCTAGCCGGGAGGGAGTCTGGGAAAAAGTCTGGACCTGCCGAAGAGTCAAGAGACCACTTTTTCAGGGTGCGTGAGGAGAGGGGATTCAGAGCACCGGCTAAATGAGCTCCAGAGATGGGCGCGAGCCACAGCTATCAGCATGACAACGGAGACGGGCATTAAACGCTAAGGCTGCTGCTGCCGCCACCAAGTAGCCTGTGTGCGAGCACAGGTCACTCTCCACACCTCCCCTCCCGGGAGACTGTGCAGCCCACCACTGCCACGGTCCCATGATCGGGGACAACTTCCCCAGGAGGACACACAGCGTGCCTCAGGCTGTGGCAAGTCACGCTGGCCTCTGCCGCTGCCGCAGGCTCGCCCTGCATTCCATACACTCCCTCCCACGCCCCCCGCCTGAGTGAGCCAGAGCTCTCTAATCAGCTGCTACTTTAACCAGGTCCTGTTTGAGCAAAGAACAGATGCCCTCAGGTGACCTACAGGCAGAGGCGGGACCAAATCCAAAGCTGAACCCCAGGAGCTGTGTGAACAAAGAAGAGAAAGGGAAATCTCTCCCAGCAGCCTCAGGAGCAGCAGATTAAAGCTCCACAATCAACTTGATGTATCCTGCATCTGCGGAATACCCGAATAGACAACGAATTATCCCAAAATTGAGATGGTGGACTTTGGGAGCAACAATATTTATATCTATATCTATATAGATATAGATATATATATATATATATTTTTTTTTTTTCCTTTTTCTCTTTTTATGAGTGTGTATGTGTATGCTTCTTTGTGTGATTTTGTCTATATAGATTTGCCTTTACCATTTATCCTAGGGTTCTCTCGTTTTTTTTTTTCATAGTATAGTTTTTAGTGCTTGTTATCATTGGTGGATTTGTTTTTTGGTTTGGTTGCTCTCTTCTTTCTCCCTTTCTTTTTTTAATTACTTAAAAATTGTTTTGTTTTTAATAATTATTTTTTATTTTAATAACTTTATTTTATTTTCTTTCTTTCTTTCTTTTCTTCTCCCTTTTCTTCTGAGCTGTGTGGCTGACAGGGTCTTGGTGCTCTGGTCGGGTATCAGGCCTCAGCCTCTGAGGTGGGAGAGCTGAGTTCAGGATATTGGTCCACCAGAGACCTCCTGGCTCCACGTAATATCAAACAGTGAAAGCTCTCCCAGAGATCTCCATCTCAGGGCTACGACCCAGATCCACTCAACAACCAGCAAGCTACAGTGCTGGACAACCTATGCCAAACAACTAGCAAGACAGGAACACAACCCCACCCATTAGCAGAGAGGCTGCCTAAAATCATAATAAGTCCACAGACACTCCAAAACACACCACCAGACGTGGACCTGCCCACCAGAAAGACAAGATCCAGCCTCATCCACCAGAACATAGGCACTGGTCCCTTCCACCAGGAAGCCTACACAACCCACTGAATCAATCTCACCCACTGGGGGCATACACCAGAAACAACAAGAACTACGAACCTGCAGCCTGCGAAAAGGAGACACCAAACACAGTAAGTTAAGCAAAATGAGAAGACAGAGAAACGCACAGCAGATGAAGGAGCAAGGTAAAAACCCACCAGACGAAACAAATGAAGAGGAAATAGGCAGTCTACCTGAAAAAGAATTCAGAGTAATGATAGAAAAGATGATCCAAAATCTTGGAAATAGAATGGAGAAAACACAAGAAACGTTTAATAAGCACCTAGAAGAGCTAAAGAGCAAACAAACAATGATGAACAACACAATAAATGAAATTAAAAATTCTCTAGAAAGAATCAATAGCAGAATTACTGAGGCAGAAGGACGGATAAGTGACCTGGAAGATAAAATAGTGGAAATAACTACTGCAGAGCAGAATAAAGAAAAAAGAATGAAAAGAAATGAGGACAGTCTCAGAGACCTCTGGGACAACATTAAATGCACCAACATTTGAATTATAGGCATCCCAGAAGTAGAAGAGAAAAAAAAGGGGACTGAGAAAATATTTGAAGAGATTATAGTTGAAAACTTCCCTAATATGGGAAAGGGGGCTTCCCTGGTGGTGCAGTGGCTGAGAGTCCGCCTGCCGATGCAGGGGACACGGGTTCCTGGCCTGATCTGGGAAGATCCCACATGCCGCGGAGCGGCTGGGCCCGTGAGCCATGGCCGCTGAGCCTGCGCGTCCGGAGCCTGTGCTCCGCAACGGGAGAGGCCACAACAGTGAGAGGCCCAAGCACCGCAAAAAAAAAAAAAAAAAAAAAAAAAAAAAAGGTAATATGGGAAAGGAAACAGTTAATCAAGTCCAAGAAGTGCAGAGAGTCCCACACAAGACAAATCCAAGGATAAACACGCCAAGAACATATTAATCAACCTATCAAAAATTAAATACAGAGAAAAAATATTAAAAGCAGCAAAGGAAAAACAACAAATAACATACAAGGGAATCTCCATAAGGTTAACAGTTGACCTTTCAGCAGAAACTCTGCAAGCCAGAAGGGAGTGGCAGGACATATTTAAAGTGATGAAGGAGAAAAACCTACAACCAAGATTACTCTACCCAGAAAGGATCTCATTCAGATTTGATAGAGAAATCAAAAGCTTTACAGACAAGCAAAAGCTAAGAGGATTCAGCACCACCAAACCAGCTTTATAGTAAATGCTATAGGCAGGAAACACAACAGAAGGAAAACAACTATACTAACTAACCCAAAACAATTAAGAAAATGGTAATAGGAACATATGTATCGATAATTACCTTAAATGTAAATGGATTAAATGCTCCAACCAAAAGACATAGACTGGCTGAATGGATACAAAAACAAGACCCCTATATATGCTATCTACAAGAGACCCACTTCAGACCTAGGGACACATACAGACCGAAAGTGAGGGGATGGAAAAAGATATGCCATGCAAATGGAAACCAGAAGAAAGCTGGAGTAGCAATTCTCATATCAGACAAAATAGGCTTTAAAATAAAGACTATTACAAGAGACAAAGAAGAACACCACATAATGATCAAGAGATCAATCCAAGAGGAAGATATAACAATTGTAAATATTTATGCACCCAACATAGGTGCACCTCAATACATAAGGCAAATACTAACAGCCATAAGAGGGGAAATCGACAGTAACACAATCATAGTAGGGGACTTAAACACCCCACTTTCACCAATGGACAGATGATCCAAAATGAAAATAAATAAGGAAACACAAGCTTTAAATGATACATTAAACAAGATGGAATTAACTGATAAATATAGGACACTGCATCCAAAAACAGCAGAATACACTTTCTTCTCAAGTGCTCATGGAACATTCTCCAGGAGAGATCATATCTTGGGTCACAAATCAAGCTTTGGTAAATTTAAGAAAATTGAAATTGTATCAAGTATCTTTTCTGACCACAACGTTGTGACACTAGATATCAATTACAGGAAAAAATCTGTAAAAAATACAAATACATGGAGGCTACACAATACACTACTTGATAACAAAGAGATCACTGAAGAAATCAAAGAGGAAATCAAAAAATTACCTAGAAACACATGACAAAGAAAACATGATGACCCAAAACCTATGGCATGCAGCAAAGGCAGTTCTAAGAGGGAAGTTTATAGCAATACAATCCTACCCCAAGAAACATCTCAAATAAACAACCTAACCTTACACCTAAAGCAATTAGAGAAAGAAGAACCCCAAAACCCCAAAGTTAGCAGAAGGAAAGAAATCATAAAAATCAGATCAGAAATAAATGAAAAAGAAATGAAGGAAACAATAGCAAAGATCAATAAAAGTAAAAGCTGGTTCTTTGAGAAGATAAACAAAACTGGTAAACAATTAGCCAGACTCATCAAGAAAAAAAGGGAGAAGACTCAAATAAATAGAAGTATAAATGAAAAAGGAGAAGTAATAACTGACACTGCAGAAGTACAGGGATCATTGAGAGATTACTACAAGCAACTCTATGCCAATAAAATGGACAACCTGGAAGAAATGGACAAATTCTTAGAAAAGCACAACCTTCCGAGACTGAACCAGGAAGAAATAGAAAATATGAACAAACCAATCATAAGCACTGAAATTGAGACTGTGATTAAAAATCTTCCAACAAACAAAAGCCCAGGACCAGATGGCTTCACAGGAGAATTCTACCAAACATTTAGAGAAGAGCTAACACCTATCCTTCTCAAACTCTTCCAAAATATAGCAGAGGGAGGAACACTCCCAAACTCATTCTACGAGGCCACCATCACCCTGATATCAAATCCAGACAAAGATGTCACAAAGAAAGAAAACTACAGGCAAATATCACTGATGAACATAGATGCAAAAATCCTGAACAAAATACTAGCAAACAGAATCCAACAGCACATTAAAAGGATCATACACCATGATCAAGTGGGGTTTATTCCAGGAATGCAAGGATTCTTCAATATATGAAAATCAATCAATGTGATACACCATTTTAACAAAATGAAGGGCAAAAACCATATGATCATCTCAATAGATGCAGAAAAAGCTTTTGACAAAATTCAACACCCATTTATGATAAAAACCCTCCAGAAAGTAGGCATAGAGGGAAGCTTACCTCAACATAATAAAGGCGATATATGACAAACCCACAGCCAACATTGTTCTCAATGGTGAAAAACTGAAAACATTTCCACTAAGATCAGGAACAAGACAAGGTTGCCCACTCTCACCACTATTATTCAACATAGTTTTGGAAGTTTCAGCCACAGCCATCAGAGAAGAAAAAGAAATAAAAGGAATCCAAATCAGAAAAGAAGATGTAAAGCTGTCACTGTTTGCAGATGACATGATACTATATACAGAGAATCCTAAAGACGCTACCAGAAAACTACTAGAGCTAATCAATGAATTTGGTAAAGTAGCAGGATACAAAATTAATGCACAGAAATCTTTTGCATTCCTTTACACTAATGATGAAAAATCTGAAAGAGAAATTAAGGAAACACTCCCATTTACCACTGCAACAAAAAGAATAAAATACCTAGGAATAAACCTACCTAAGGAGACAAAAGACCTGTATGCAGAAAACAATAAGACACTGATGAAAGAAATTAAAGATGATACAAACAGATGGAGAGATATACCATGTTCTTGGATTGGAAGAATCAACATTGTGAAAATGACTATACTACCCAAAGCAATCTACAGATTCAATGCAATCCCTATCAAACTACCAATGGCATTTTTCATAGAACTAGAACAAAAAATTTCACAATTTGCATGGAAACACAAAAGACACCGAGGAGCCAAAGCAATCTTGAGAAAGAAAAAAGGAGCTGGAGGAATCAGGCTCTCTGACTTCAGACTATGCTACAAAGCTACAGTAATCAAGACAGTATGGTACTGGCACAAAAACAGAAACATAGATCAATGGGACAGGGTAGAACACCCAGAGGTAAACCCATGCACATATGGTCACCTTACCTTTGATAAAGGAGGCAAGAATATACAATGGAGAAAAGACAGCCTCTTCAATAAGTAGTGCTGGGCAAACTGGACAGCTACATGTAAAAGAATGAAATTAGAACACTCCCTCCTAACACCATACACAAAAATAAACTCAAAATGGATTAAAGACCTAAAGGTAAGGCCAGACACTATAAAACTCTTAGAGGAAAACATAGGCAGAACACTCTATGACATAAGTCACAGCAAGATCCTTTTGACCCACCGCCTAGAGAAATGGAAATATAAACAAATGTGACCTAATGAAACTTAAAAGCTTTTGCACAGCAAAGGAAACCATAAACAAGATGAAAAGACAATCCTCTGAATGGGAGGAAGTATTTGCAAATGAAGCAACTGACAAAGGATTAATCTCCAAAATTTACAAGCAGCTCATGAAGCTCAACATCAAAACAACAAACAACCCAATCCAAAAATAGGCAGAAGACCTAAATAGACATTTCTCCAAAGAAGATATACAGATTGCCAACAAACACATGAAAGAATGCTCAACATCACTAATCATTAGAGAAATGCAAATCAAAACTACAATGAGGTATCACCTCACACCACTCAGAATGGCCATCATCAAAACGTGTACAAACAATAAAGGCTGGAGAGGGTGTGCAGAAAAGGGAACCCTCCTGCACTGCTGGTGGGAATGTAAATGGATACAGCCACTATGGAGAACAGTATGGAGGTTCCTTAAAAAGCTAAAATAGAACTACCATACGACCCAGCAATCTCACTACTGGGCATATACCCTGAGGATACCATAATTCAAAAAGAGTCATGTACCACAATGTTCATTGCAGCTCTACTGACAGTAGCCAGGACATGGAAGCAACGTAAGTGTCCATCGACAGCTGAATGGATAAAGAAGATGTGGCACATATATACAGTAGAATATTACTCAGCCATAAAAAGAAAAAAAAATGAGTTGTTTGTAGTGAGATGGATGGACCTAGAGTCTGTCATACAGAGTGAAGTAAGTCAGAAAGAGAAAAAACAAATACCATATGCTAACACATACATATGGAATCTTAAAAAAAAAGAAAAAAGGTTATGAAGAACCTAGGGGAAGGACGGAATAAAGACACATACATAGAGAATGGACTTGAGTACATGGGGAGGGGGAAGCGTAAGCTGGGACGAAGTGAGAGAGTGGCATGGACATATGTACGCTACCAAATGTAAAATAGATAGCTAGTGGGAAGCAGCCGCATAGCACAGGAGATCAGCTCCGTGCTTTGTGACCCCCTAGAGGGGTGGGATAGGGAGGGTGGGAGGGAGACGCAAGAGGGAGGGGATATGGGAACATATGTATATGTATAGCTGATTCACTTTGTTATACAGCAGAAACTAACACACCAGTGTAAAGCATTTATACTCCAATAAAGATGTTAAAAAAAAAGAACAAATTGCAGTGTCTACTTAAGATGCCACGTCCGACCAGGATTTGAAAGGACAGCACAACCCCGAAGTGTGAAGGTGACCAAAACCTCAGCATACGGTGTCAGTCCTGGTTCTGTGACAGTTTACACAGCACTGAGCTTGAATACTCCTCAAAGCTTAGAGAAACTCATTCTTTTAAAAAATGTAGCTCAATTTCTCCTTCTGCGTTTTTCAGTCAATTTTAAGGTTTTTCTGGTTTTGCAAAGAATGTCCATTTCATCTTGATTTAAAATACAATAGTAGGTGGATATGCATAGCATGTCTTCAGTTTTCCCATTTTAAAAATGACTGGGTTTTACGTGCCTTCCTTCATTTCTACTCTCCATGTACTTCAATTCCCCCTTGTTTCTGTCTGTCTGTGTAGAAAAGACAGGTGTCTGTGTTTGCAGTTCACACAGGGTGGCCGGGGCTTGCTCACACACCACGTGGCACAGCGTGTGGGTGGGAGACAGAAAGGGATGGGGCAGGCGGGTCTCCAAAGGGCTTCAGGGTGAGATGCGCTTCGGGGATGCTGAGAGCGGCCGCTGAACAAACATCGAAACTGCACCTGTGTGCTAGTAACTGGCCTGCCTGCCAGGAGTTTCTGACTCTGCTTTTGAGTCAAACGGTGGGCTTACTCTCCCTGGGCCCTGCGGCTGGGGCAGACCAGGCGAGCAGTCTGGACCTGAGCCTGTGAGTGGGAGTGACATGTGTCATTTCTGTGGATGGGAGACCCCCTGGCTCTGCCTTCCCTTCCCCGGCTGAGGTCATGATGGGGCCACGCCACCTGCCATGTCTGAGCTGGATCCGTCTTTGCTGTTAGAGCTGCTGAGATTGGATTTTTTTTTTTTGCCATTTACCAATAACCTGAGATGCCATGTAATTCAGTCTTTTTGTCTATTTCACATACTGAGGAATTATCCAAAATTTTGCCTGAAGGGGGAAAGGGTTCTGCTACATAAAAATAAAATCTGGGAACCACTAGACTTGAGAGATCACCTTGCAGGGAAGAGGATGAGAGAGAAGGTCTATATCAGGGCCTTTCATTCTTTCAGATTTCACAAAGCAATCAAATTTGGGGGAAAAAATCTGTGACTGTCTTAAGGCTTGGCAACGAATTTGCCAAATAAGACAGCACACACACACGCCAAAAATTAACCACTCATCTACCACCATATCAACAATAGTTTATAAAATATTGTTGATAGAACGGTAGATCAGACCATCAGACTTCTGTACAGTTTATTTTAAGGTTAAGTAAAAAGGACACAGTCTCAGATTAAAGAATAAACCTGTTACCATGAGCACAATTAGCTTCATGGGAAGCTGAACACACTGTCTGTATTTGTTTCATTTTGCTATGCACTAGAGAAGATGTCTCCCCAACTTCTCAGTAGTCAGAGGACTGGCTTTTAGGGACCACGGGTCTGGACTCTGGGATCCAGAGAGGCCATGAGTTTGGCTGTGAGCGTGAAGGCAGGTGGCACCGTCAGACGGGAGGGCGGAACACACCTGAGCCATTTCCCAAGTTCTACCTGGGCTTCCTAAGAAGCGCCCCCCATGGGGGGGGCATGGAGTCTCAGCTGGCCCATCTCCAGGCGCTCTCTCCTCACCTGTACTGCGAGGGCCTCGCCTTCCCCTAGGTTCTCATCATGATTAAATGGAGTGACGTGAAGCTCCCTCCGGGCAGGTGCGAGCAGGCAGCAAACATCACGGTGTTATCACCAGAGCCGGGATGCTTTGCCTCTGCTCTGTACAGCTGGTCAGCACGCCCCCGCGCCCCCCGGCGAACCGTTCCGTGTTTGTGCTGCTTCTGGGCGCTGGACGCCTCCTCTTGGCCCCAGACTCCACAACGCCTGTGTGCTAGGGCTGAGGCTCCCTGGCTGCTGTCATGCCCAACATCCACTGTAACTGTCTTCTCCATGTCAAGTAATTCATTTCAGAATCCTGTGTGCTTTTTCTTTTTAGCCTCTTTAAGAGGTTTAGACTTTTAAAAAATTTTTATTTATGCTTTTGGGCTGTGCTTGGGCGGCTTGCAGGATCTTAGTTCCTCAACCAGGAATTGAACCAGGGCCCCGGCAGTGAAAGCGCTGAGTTCTAACCACTGGACCACCAGGAAGTTCCCTACAGAAACCTGTATTGATGAAGCAAGACCTCGCTCGTGAGGAAGAATCTCTAGGGCAGCTTAAGAATCATCTAGAAGGTGGAGGGGGTGGGAAGGAGCCGGTAGGTAACTAACACCGTCTTCGTACTCCTTGTGCTGTCCCTGTAGTCTTTACGAAATCATTTAGGAAACAATGGAATAGCAGGTAGAGGAACAAAAGCAGGTATTAGCCAGTTTTCCCCTCTGGAGGCTCGAGATACAATTTTTTTTAAAGAAAGTATACCAGTGTTGGTACTTCAAGGCACAGGAAGGTCTAGGTTAATTCAAAAGAAGGCCTTCCTCTCAAAAAAGCCCTGGGATTTCAATACCGTCCAAATTGCCCAATATCAGCCACCACAGACCTGCTTCCTGGCCAGAGTTGGAGACACTAGGAGGGCAGAGCTTTACACTTCAGCTTCAGGCCCGAGGTCTCCGACGTGCGTCCTCCACACAGGGACATGGCACATCCGACCCACTATTAGGGGGCAAGGATGTCGGAGGGTTAAAGCTTGGGGAGGGACCTCTCAGCACTCACTACAGACCACGAAAAGAGGCACCCAACGTTTCCTTGGTCTGAGGCAGCAAGACCCCCCCTCGGAGGCCGAAGAACCGGCCTCTGGAGATGGTGCAGGTCCCTGGTCCAAAGCCCCCCTCTGCGCCGTCTCGGGCTGACTCCGCCGCTGCCCATGACATCCAACAGGCAAGGGGTAGAAACGGTTTCAAAAGAGGGGGGAGGGGCTTCCCTGGTGGCGCAGTGGTTGAGAGTCCGCCTGCCGATGCAGGGGACGCGGGTTCGTGCCCCGGTCCGGGAAGATTCCACATGCCGCGCAGCGGCTGGGCCCGTGAGCCATGGCCACTGAGCCTGCGTGTCCGGAGCCCGCAACGGGAGAGGCCACAACAGTGAGAGGCCCGCGCACCGCAAAAAAAAAAAAAGAGTGGGGAGGGCAACGCAGATACGGGAGTTTGGGTCGGTTGCCACTTTCATTCAACTCAACTTTTCTGAGCGTCTCTTCTGTTCCGAGCGCTAGGCCGTCCCAGCTCTGGGGATCTGAGGTTGACGCCCAGGCACGAGAACACGTAGAGGGCAAGAACTGGGAGGTGCGGAGAGGCGGCCAGGTCCCTGCAGCCTGCAGACCGGTCTCTCCGTGGAGAAGAGACAGGCTGCGGACTGAGCCAGCGCTCACAATCCAAGAAGCTCGCGACGCAGCAGAGCCAGGGAAACAGGAGGCTTTTGAGACGGTTCCCCACTGCTTCAAACGGCGTTAAGTCCCCGGAGCAAAGCACACGCCGTTCTGGAGGCAACGTGTGGGTGCAGGGCAGGGGCCATCACACAGAAGCTGGTCTTCTAACTACGCTTCCCCCCCAGAGCAAGGTGACTGGAGCCAGGGGCGGCTGCGGGGGCAGGGAGGGAGGAGGCCTAGATGTTTGTAAGGGTTCCTCATTTCAGATGCTGGTGCTGGCCACGTGGTAGAGGCAGGAGGCCCCAGGGCGTGGCCAGCCAGGCCCCGCCCTCATACAGGACGGCGCCGTGGGATGTGCAGTCAGCTGCTCGCTCAGGGACAACGGGGCCATGGCTGGAACTGGACGGATCTTCAGCTTTCCCGGAGGCTCTCGCGGGGGCAGCAAGCGTGCTGGTTAGCGATGGAGTTCTGGGGCCAAAACATCAGCCTAGAACAGGGCTGACTCTGCCACACGCCAGTGGCCACGTGGAGCACAGCGCCATGGGCTTCAGGACTGTCACCTGTACCGGTCGTACGTGTGTGTACAGAGCTGCCGTGAGTAGCAAATGAGGTCAGAGATGGGAGGCGCTGCCTGGCCCACAGCGGATGCTCCAAAACGCCCATCACATTGTGTCAACATATACGGGGCACGCACCGTTAGCACTAATAACAGCCAGGCGGCGCTGCCACTGTGAGCGCGGCCCGGTCACCTCGTCACATCACGATGGCGCCAAAGAGGCCCCCGCCCTCCGCCCTTGTGAGACGGCATCAGAGGTGCTGCCACATTGCCACGTGTCACCCACGGAACACGACGCATTAGTACCAGTTCCTTTTTCATCTCCTTTTTGTTTTTTCCAAAACAGATATGTTTGCAGAGCAACAGAAAAAACGAAAAGAAAGCACTCAAATATATAAAACCTTGAAGGTCTCCCTCCACGTCTGCCCCATCTACACCGCAGCCTCCAGGCTCCCGTGAGCGGCCTCTGTGTTCCCCTGCAGTATCGTGTTTGCATACCTGCCAGCGAAGCTAAACACGCATTTCCATTCTCGCCCCACCAATGCAGTGACCTCTTTACACAACATTCTGCACTTTGCTTGTCAATTGCTAATAATACATCCTGGAAAATTTCCCACAACGGGACCCAGAGAGGAGCTGTTCCTTTCCAGCCGCAGGGGGCTCCTCTGTGTGCACGTCCCTCAAGCCGGGGAACCAGCCCCCTGTTGAGGGGCACTTGGATTTAACACCAGCTTGTCAGGGCGCAGCCGACGACATACGGTGTCTTACAGCAACAGGGCATTTCTTCTTCTATTACAGAGCAGTAACATTTAAATGTACACCATTTTTAATTAATTAATTAATTAATTTGGCTGTGTTAGGTCTTCGTTGATTCATGCGGGTTTTTCTCTAGTTGCGGTGAGTGTCGTTGCGGTGCGTGTGCTTCTCACTGGGGTGGCTTCTCTTGTTGCGGAGCACAGGCTCTAGGCACGCGGGCTTCAGTAGTTGTGGCTTGTGGGCTCAGCAGTTGTGGCTCACGGGCTCTAGAGCACAGGCTCAGTAGTTGTGGCGCACGGGCTTAGTTGCTCCGCGGCATGTGGGATCTTCCCGGACCAGGGCTCGAACCCATGTCCCCTGCATGGGCAGGCGGATTCTTAACCACTGCGCCACCAGGAAAGTCCCGTGTACACCTTTTTTTGTTTTACCAGTGACAAGACAAAAAATACAAAGGAAGATTCTGGGAGAGAGGAACACGGGTTGCCTCTCCAGGGAGCCCGTGGCATCTCCAAGGAGTTTTCCGAGCTCAGCCTCCCACTGTCTCTTGATCTAGGCGACTCTGCCGAGAATCTTGGACCAGCTGGACCCTCGTTGAGGGTTGGGGATTTTTGTAAAGAGACACCCAGACCACTGCATGTGGTGGTCACAGCTGAGCAAACACACTTCCCCCGCAGGCCCCTTGACTTTGGCCAAGTTCGTCTTGTCAGCTAACCTGTAACTCACGAGGACTTTATGTACCTAAGGAATTTCAGACACGTGGTGTGTGTACGTGCAAAGGAACATTTTGTGGGACATCCAAGTGAGCTGCGCCTGCTGTGCACTGAGCTTGTGCTAAAGGGCGTGTGAAGTCATCTTGGCAATTTCTGTGAAATCACTGTCGGGTGCGATCCCACGTGAGGGTCCGTGCAAGACATTTCTTTTAGAATTATTGTCAGGAGACACCATTTCCCTTGAGACTCTACGGTGAGCCACTTGATTCATTATGTTTCCCTCATGGCCTTGGCTTTCTGAGAATTCGGGAGTCTGACGCTCCGTCAGGAAAACCATTAACCTCCTGATGGCCTACGTGGCACCCTCCCTGACCCGACTCCCCGGTCTCGACCTTTTTCTTCCTATTGGTTCTCAACCCCCGCCCCACACCCAGGGTACACTTGGTAACATCTGGAGACATTTGGGGTTGTCTCAGCTGCTTGGGGTGCTACTGGCATCTCGGGGAGAGACCAGGGGGTTGCTAAATGTCCTGCAAAGCACAGGACGGCCCATTGCCTGGCCCCAAATGCCAACAGTGCCGAGGCTGGGGACTGGCTCTGGTTCCTCTAACGTTAAGGCTCTGTGGGGAGCTTCTGAGACTGAAAAAATGTGTGAGGACCCTTGATTCCTGGAGCTGGTGACGGAACGTGGGAGGGTGACAGGCACTGTCCATGGAGGGGGTGCGCTGACGCACGCGGTGACCGCAGGGGACCCACCTTGAGGAGCCTGAAGGCCGTCATCCAGCACGTCCGGCTCTGCTCGTCCTCGGCACACAGCAACCGCAGCTCCTTGGCCTCGTTCCTGACTCTGTTTGGCTAAAGGAGACGAAGGAAGACCCCGTGAGCGTCACAGGGAATCGGACACACACCTTCCATCAGGCAGGGCTGAGCCCACACACGGCAGGACGTGCCGAGCATCACTCATGCTCTGCCGGGCGCGGACCGGCCCCGGGCGGCTGCGGCCACTTAGTACTTAACTGAGTGGTCAGCCGTCCTCCCACGGGAGGTCCTGGGGGAGACAAACAGGAAAGAAACCACAAGGTGGGGGCGGCTGACGGGGCATCTAGCTCCCTGCAGAGAATGCTGATTCCTGGGAGGGGGACCTGTTCTGGGGTCTCAGAAGGAGGCGTCTTCACTTGCTTCCCAGGAAGACCGAGGACACAGCCGTGGGGAGGGCCTGCTGGGTGAGCCGCCGTGGGGAGAAGCCCCCGGGGCTCAGGGCTTCTGGGGCATCTGAGTGGCCCCAAGGACGGACCCGTGGAAAGGCCCAGGGGGTGAGACCAATGTCGCCCCAGAGCAGGGGACCAGAGCAGAGCAAGCAGCGGAGGCAGGTGGTCCCACCCAGAGGCAGGGCCGGGCCGCGATGGAAGAAAGCCTGCAGGCATAAGCTTGGCGGGTGTCCACAGGAACCCTCTGACCGCAGGCCCGAGGGGCAGTGCTGGGGGGGACACCGGCCCAGCGCTCCGCCTCAGGAATCTGGAGGGGGAGCGGGGCCCGAACGACAGCCCGAGTCCGCTGACGCTGCGGGCGAAGCAGAGGCCGCGATACCCGGCACGTGGGCCGGGGGAAGGAAGCACCGGCCGCCTGGGCCCCGACGGCTCCAGCCCCTCCCGAGGCCACTTCCCACCAGCCTCCCGTGCACCTGCGCCTTTAGCTGGTCTGAAGTCAGTTCGTATTACTTGTAACCAAAGATGCTTCACCAAGTGAAGCAGAAGACGGCATTTTCGGATGGGACGGGCTCCTTGTGCCCTGTCTCCTCCGCAGGCTCAGAAGGCAGCCTGGCTGGGGGACTCGGGCTCGCTCACTGGCTACCCGATGTGGGCAACGGGGCCGGGTCAGTTCCCACCCTGTGAGCACCTGCGAAGATCCAGGAAGACGACGGAGGTAGAAGCCTCAGTAGAGGGTCTCGTGCACAGTGGGTATTCAGTAAATATCTACTAGTGCAATGCCCAGCATCACCACAGCTTCGCCGAGGGGGGAGGAGCGTACCCCCCAAAGTGTGTGTGTGTGTGTGTGTGTGTGCACGCGTGCACGCACACACAGGCATGCACACTTATGTCTACATGTGTGCATGTGTTTGTTCACATAGGTGTGTGCAGGTGTGTACATGCACATGCACGAGTGCACATGGGAGCATATGTGTGAGTTTGTGTCCTCATGCACGTGCACAGAGAGAGGGCAGAGCTGTGGTCACCCCTAGTCTAATGTCCTGGGGATGACAAGCCCACACAGAAGGTGTCAGCTCACTCAGTAAGCTGGAGGCCACCCAGTGACAGGCTGGCGGTCCCTAAGCCACTGGGCCCGTCGATGGGCACTGTCCATCACGGACTCTGTTTTTCTCTGAGCATCTGAGCTACTCAAGGACAGACACGTCATAAGCACACAAGAAATATTTTTATATGAATGAATAAATCTAGTGTGAAACTACGTTTCTGTTAAAAACAAACAAACAAAAAATAACAGCACCCAAGAAAGGAGGTCCCTGGTTTAATTCCAAAGTGCCCAGTGGGATGCTGTCTGGGCATCTCGGAAGGGCTGCGGATGGGGTACCTTTATGCAGAAGCCATAGTCCGTGGGGGCACCGTACTGCTTCCTGCCAGCCATCAGGGAGAAGATGCGGCTGTCCTCCAGGTCGGCCAGCAGCTGCAAGTGTCTGGGCTCCTGCAGGAAGGTGGTCAGACTTAACGGGGGAGAACTTCTCAGCACAGCCAAGAGCCAGTGTTTCACGCCCCCGTCAACAGAGGGCAGTCTGTGCGTGCTCTCAACACCTCTCCCCTCTGACAGTCTACAGATTATACCCATCGTGTAGACTAAGTGCTAAATTAAAACCACATCCCGCAGCCCCCGCCCAAAAAAACCCACCCTCCCAGTTCCCAGACAGAAAACGGTTACAATGTTATTTGACACTCTGCCAAATCAAAGCCCCAGAAGGTCTGGAAGCTAAGGTCAAGGTTCGGAGCACACACTCAAATGCAGGACCCACAGCACCTTTGCTATGCTGCGTGGTCAGAGTCCAGCTGCGTCCGCAACCGTCCCACCTCCTCCTGAACTCCCCATCCCGCATCTGTTGCCTGCTCTAGGCTACACGCGTCCCTGGGCTCAGCACCGATGACGATGATGCATAAGCCACACATCAGAGCTGGGAAATCAGGAAGTTACCCTCCCCACTGCATCTGATGAAGACCCCATCTGCAGAGGGAAAGGCGGCCGGCCACGCCCCCTCTCTCCTGAAGCCACGCCCCTCCCTGGTGACCACACCCCTTCTCCCCAGAGGCCACGCCCCCTCTCCGAAGGCTGCCCGCTGCTCTCCTGACCTCCCAGAGCAGTAGGACTGTGGCCTGATGCTGGGTCAGCACTTTCCCCTGGGGTCCCCAGCTCCTCCCCCCTCTTTCCTTCGAGAACAGAAGAGATCGAAGTTCTCGGGTGTAAAAGCAAGGCCAAGGTCAGCTGGGTACGTTCCCACGGCAGGCGTTAACGTCCTCGGACGTTACAGGAAAGAGTACTTCAGAGGTGCAAAGACACCAAAGGAGACCCTGGCAAGGCTAGCCCGCAACACCCCAGGTGTCATCGGAGGCGGGCAGCCGTCTTCCGCCCCTCGCCTCCTCTTCCCACTGGGGATGCGCACAAAACCACAATTTATTCCACGCAATACCTACAATAACATGTATTAGATTGCCATTAGGGTGGCAATAATCCATCATATATCCTGCGGCTAGCTTGGATGCCAACTTCCAAATTATAGAAACTAAGTTAGCATCTTTCAAGGGACTCAGGCAGGCAGGAGGCTCTGCTCCCAGCCCACAGAAGGGGCCCGGGCTGGCCAGCTTGGGGGTGGGGCAGTGACACAGCCCCGGGATCCCTAGGTCTGTGTCATCACCTGGTTCCCCAGGTGGGGCTGTGCACCAGGAAATCTGAGTTTAGCTGCTACACAATCAGCTTAATAAGTCACGAGCTGGGCGGAGCCCAGGGTGCAATTTAAAATGAAGCCCACGTTTACTCGGAAACCTCCCAGCCTGGTGCGACCGGCGGTCACGGCTTTAAGACTCACCTTTGAAGCCCCCTTTGTGGAGCAATAGAGGCCGGATCGCCGCAAACACACGTACAGCTTCTTCCACGACTTCCTTCCCAGCTCCTTCACGTGCAAAAAGCCTTGAATCTCAGGACAACTACTGGAGTTTAAAAAATTCTGTTGAAGAGCAAATTTTAAAAGTTAGATAATGCTGACATGAAAATATGGAAGCAGACATATTATCAGCATCGCTGACACTGGAACATTTTACGCATTAGTAAAATACTGTTTTGGGGTTAAACTGAGTGTTTTCAAGTGATATTTTTCCTTTCAAAAGTCTTAAAATTTCCATCTAAATTGGGGTTCTAAAACATAATTAAGTGTTTAAACATACACAAGCAAATGGACTTCTCTAACTCTGACAGAAAACACAAAGTCATAAATCTCCTAATGGACAGTGTGTTTAAGCATCCTGCCTTTTATTCTGGTTTCCCATAAAAATCCCAGTCTGGTCCTCAGAGCTGGGGCAACAGCAGTGCCAGGAGCACCGATTACGAGCAGGTGGGCTGGGAGGAAGCATCCGGCCGTCACTTTGACCGCATGCCCTCCAGTGAAAGCTGTGTGTCCAGTGTCTGTCCAGCTCCTGGAACGAACACCCTGGCGACGGCCTGCTCCCCCGCTAAGTCCTCCCACCAGCCACACCTCTTTCTTCAGGGAAGGTAGGTGAGGAACCAGATCTGGGGTGACCCTCGTGGGTCCCCTACACTGACTGAGAGGGACACAGTTCCTCCTGCAGACGGTATGGGCCAACTGGGCAGGTCCCGGTGCCCCCAGGCAGTGCTGCCGGCACCTCAAGACATCACCGTGCACGTTCACCAAGCATCAAGCCGTCTCGGATCAGGCAACTAAAAAGCAGGAAACCACTTTACCCTCCTTGTGCACGGGCCACGATAACTTAGTATGACAACTCTCACCCAGGGCAGGCAGATGCTCTGCGTGGAGGGCCCAGGACACAGCACAGCGGCTTTCAGCTTCCAGAGGCAGAAACACAGCAGGAAAAGGAGGGCTCGGGGCAGACTTCTGCAGGAACTACATTCGAGTACTTTCTCTTACATTCAGTGCCACCTGGAGAGTGCTGGCTGCCTTAGGGAATGGTTTATTCCCTTACTACTTAACGTGCCGTTAAGAGACACGTCTTTAGGGGTGCAGGGGAATATCCCGACTTCCCGGGACAGCATGAGGCAGCAGTAAGCGTGGAGAGGCACCCGATGGCCTCTAGGTCAGTGTATCCTGTTTCTAAGTGCTTGTTTTGCTTTGAAGGAGCCTGGCTACATGCAGCTTTCCCAGGGAAACACGCATTTCTGGTGACTCTAAATTCCACGAGGGGCCAAGGCTCGTACATGAGTAACAACGCAACCGCTCCAGGCTCCTACCAGGCCCCCAGGACAGCCTGAGAGCTTCTACGCAGAGACTCCAGCAGAAGCCTCTTCTTGCCCAGTACCTGCAGAAGCTGGGTCTGACTGCCGTTTGACTGCTGGCACCAGGCAACCATCTGTTCTGGGAAGAAATTCTAGGCCATGGAAAACCAAAGATGTCAGAGGTTAGCTTAAGAGTGGGGAAAAGCATACTTACAGGCATGCCAGTACTGAAAACTTTCCTCCAGGTAAAATTATGTACAATTTGTATTTAAAATGACAGTGCTTTTTGTTCCTTTATCACACAATGGAAACACTGACTTCAACGGGCTGCATTTTCCCTTCAACGCTGCACCAAGTTTGGATGTCTGTGATGCCCACTATGACCCACGTCTGGCAGTGCACCAAGGCAGAGGGCTGCCGCGTGTCCTAACTCAGGGACACAGACGCGTGGCATGAGACAAAGAACCCCTGAAACTAGGAGATGCGCACAGAGATGTGAAGAGGCCTTTTCTGGTGCATCGCCCAAAAGTAGCTACCAAATTTCTTCCTTTCAATGAAAAAGCAGCTAAACTATCAGAACCAGAAGTTGATGCTGGGACCGCCCCCCCCCCCCCCCCCGGCAGTTGCTGCTGCTGTAACTCAGAATTAGGACTGGCGCTCACACCACGGCAGGTACGAGCTCCATCCTGACATCCCACAAGGCAAGGGCCCCGCCCCGCAAAAAGTAGAAAAGAAAAGAAAAATCAAGGAGAGTAGCTCAACCCACCTGGATTTTGATTTCTCTACTGATTCTTCCCCCAATAATCCCAAAGTAAGACTTGCTATTTGCAGAGAATAATGAGTTTTTATTTTGCTGAGTATTTGACTAAGTTACTCCTAGAGACTAAGCCCCTCTCCCACTCCAGCTATTGGGAGAAGGTGATGGTTAGCTCCGGCCAGAACAGAGGCACTTAGTTAAGCATCAGAGAGAGAGTTTCAAGCCAGGATTGCTTAGTTAACTAGCCACTCAGATTCTCAAACCCAACTGCCACCCGTTACATCTCAGTTATTTTGTGACCTGCTACTACGAAACTCAAGTATAAACGGCAAGATTTCAAGAGTGCCAAACCCCAGACTCAAAGAGAAAAGACTCACCGTGGGATTTTTGAAAAACTCGTATTTTGCATAATTCTTCCTGAATAAAAATTGACTTTCACTTGCCATGGTGCTCTCTACCTGGGCCACCAGCTCATGGTCTTCCAAGCACCTTTCTGCAGAGGAAAAGTACTGTGTGAGATAAACAGGCAGAACCTTCAAGGCAGCCTCACAACCAATTACAAAATCTGCTTGACTTTTCTGTTCCTCTTCAAACTTCGTGAGCAAAGACGAGGTCAAGAACCAAAAGTAAACCGAAACCTCTAATGTGTTATCTCAAATGCATAGGAGGTCTTAGGACACAGAGTATGAGGAACTCAGGTCAGTCCTAACTTTCATATACTTCTTCTCAATTTGGCATCAACAAAAGACTCTGCGCAGGTGATTCTGCCTTTAAGTTAAGAAATGTCAACTCTTGGAAAGAACAGGGACTCTAATGACTAGGAAAATGTCCCAAGACACAGGACAGTGGGAAGGCTCTGAGCAAGGAACGCACGGGTGGGTGGGTAGAGGTGGGGGGGCAGAAGCAGGACGGCTTTGATTTCGTGAAACTCAGCTGCCTAGGAGGGTGTTAGGGCGTAACACGGGAGGCAGCGGGCTACCAGCAGGCAGCCCGTCCCCACACCCGGCTGTCCGCTGGAGCCCACGCTAATCACGCACACCCGGAGCTGTTCTCACGGCGGGACTGTGCCGCTGGGAAGGACACACACGTGGCACAGCACTCGGGGAAGCGTGCACGGACACACGCTTCGGTGCCTGACTCAGCAGCGGCATCACCCCGGGGTGGCGTTTCCCTCAGTCTGACACTCTGGCTCCACGTGGAACATGAGAGGCACATGGCCTGACGCCCTCACGTGTCCCTGCACAGCCTGCTGACCAGGCGGCAGGGAACCAACCACGTTCAATAACGGGTTACACGACAGGAGCAAACGAGCCCAGGGCAGTTTCGACGTGTGAACTGAGGCCCAAACGGCAGAGCAGGAGATGCCACGACATTGACACGAACGCTCCGTCGGCCCTTCCCAGCTCCCGCTTCCTTGCACACAGCCAGCGCGGAATCCCCAGAGAGTCCCGTCTTCCAGGAAGGATGAGGCGCAGGGTGAAAGCGCTCCTGAGTCAAAGTCATCTGCGAACGTGGGAGAACTCCTGTCCACGAAGGACATGGTCCCCAGGCCAGGGGTCTGAGCCGGGCCCCGCGGGCACACAGGGCACACGAGGACAGGCTGTCCTCGGTAGAGACATAGTTGAAGGCTGAAGCTCCTCCCCACGATGAACAGAAAGCTCAGGCACCTCAGGAAGGGCCAGACCTGGCGCCACCAGTGAGCCACAGACAGGCCCACTGGTCCCCGGATGAGCGGGAACTGGCAAGCAATTCAGGAACTGCACACCCTGCCTGAGGACGCCCCCAGGACAGAGGGGAAGAACCAGGGGCAGCCTGAGCACGGTTACAACGGCTATGTCTGCTGCCAAGATAGGGGTTAGCACAATGTCATTCATTTAAGACAAACCCATGACGTTCCTTGAGATTTTTGTTCAGAGAAAACATTTCTGTGGTTATGGGGAAAAAAACAACTATGACCCAATAACCTGCTGATGGCTGGTTTATAGAATTAAAATTTTTTACCAGGTAAAATAAGGAGAAAGAAAAGAGCGGGTTGGACCTAAGGGAGGACAAGGCAGATGTCGAGTTTCAGGGGCACAGGGCCCTCCCAGCGGGAGCCACTGGCTCGATAGGGCCCCAGGATGCTGCAACCCAGGCAGGATCCTCTCTTCCCAGGCCTCGCTACCCTGGTACAGACGCATACAGCAGCGTGAATAGACTGTCAGCAGTCCCGACAGGAGGTGCTTCTCTGCCCCAGGCCACTCCGCTGACCCCACGAGGCCTGGGAGACCTACAGGTGGAAACCAAGGCCGCTGCACCCTCTGCGGCCAGTGGTGGGACCAGGACTGAGCTCCTCAGAGATGCCAGAGCTGTCGGCCTGGCCTCCCACTGAAGGCCCAGGACCTGTGCTCACAGCTTTTAAAAGGCCACTGGGACAACCTCAGTTCAAAGCTTTTTTTGTCCAGGTCTGATTTTCTCTCTGATTCTAAAGACACATATTTTCAGATGACCTCAGGCAATAGTATTAAATGCTCACATCACCAGCTGCAAATGTCATATGATCACAATGGCCTTAAGTAAAACTGACATGTGACTTTTCATCCAAAAGGACTTTTTGTACAAATGGAAGAGGAAGACGTCCCTCAAAGGGTATTTGTAGTTTTCTGATTTCCGGAACTAAGGCCAGCATCTATGCCGCCACCATACTCTACATGAAAGACATTTAAAACTCAGACAACTCAAAAAAAAAAAAGCATATTTTGTAGACTTCTCAATGATGGCCATCCCCCTCCTGGGCATATACCTGTACAAAACTCTAATTCAAAAAGATACATGCACCCCTATGTTCACAGCCGCACTATTCACAACAGCCAAGACATGGAAGCAACCTAATGTCCATCAACAGAGGAATGGATGAAGAAGATGTGGTACACAGATGTGCATACAACGGAATATTACTGAGCCATAAAAAAGAATAAAATAATGAACATGCATGCAACCAGAGATTATCATACTGAGTGAAATGCCATATGATATCGCTTATGTGTGGAATCTAAATAAATCTAAATGTGGGATCTAATGGCACAAATGAACCTACCTATGAAACAGAAACAGACTCACAGAGATCAGACTTGTGGTGCCAAAGGGGGAGTGGGGGAGAGAGAGGGAAGGATCGGGAGTTTGGGATCAGTAGATGCAAACTAGTATATACAGGATGGACAAACAACAAGGTCCTACTGTAGAGCACAGGGAACTATACTCAACATCCTGTGATAAACCATAACGGCAAAGAATATAAAAAATGATGTATATACGTATATAACTGAGTCACTCTGCTGTACAGCAGAAATGAACACAACACTGTACATCAACTACACTTCAACTAAAAAAAGCAGCGTATCTTACTTCTGGGGCCGTGCAGCAGATACAAGAGTCCTCGGCAGAATCCTGGGCGGTCCCGAGGGGTGAGGTGGGGCCGGCAGACCCAGCACCCAGCCGAGGGCACTGGGAGGCGTCAGCATCCCACCTCACTGCCCCCTGAAGCCCCTCACCGCCCGGCGCAGCCCACGTCACAGAGACGGGAGCGCTGAACAGCTGGCCTGGGCTTCCCGGGCTGTGCGGAGCTGTGTGCAGCAGAACACGCCCACAGCAAACATCCTGACGTCTGGATCTGCCCCGTAAGCAGCCTTCCCGCTAGGTGTGTATTTTAGTGGGGAAAGGGTGTCATTCGGTGCCTTTCAGAGGTAACAGACACAGAGACAGAGATAGAAAGGGATCAGCCTGCAGAGGCCGCTCTGAGCCCCAAGGTTGAAGGCAAGGCGGCCGCTCCTCCCCGGCCGGTCTGTGCAGATGTCAGCATCTGGATGCGCCGGTCACGCCACAGGGCGGCCGTCACGCCCTTCTCATCTGACCAGGAACAAACCCAGAGCAGCAAACAGCCCGAGGAAGGGTTCCTGCTTCTTCCTGAGGTGTTTCGTCCTGATTCACACGACAACAGAACCCCCCAAATCCTTGAGGTGCACAGGACCCGGCTGTGACCCTCCTCGGTGACGGTGCCCCAGGCTTAAAATTAAGTCCCAGCCTCTCCCGCTGACCCACTCTGACGCCCGTGGTCACTCAGGGCCCGCCTGTGGGAGCCGCTGCACTCCCAGGGGGATGGAGCTTACAGGTGGGCCCATCTTCAAGTTCACGGGGGGCACCAAGATGCTATTTTTCATGCCAAAGTTCCTGTTTTTCGAGATTCCTTTAAAATACAGTTTGTGTACTTGATACAGCTGCAGGCTGGCTGTGTAACATCCCTATGTCCTCTACCTATTAAGGTGTCCTGGCTGAAGTGAGCCTGGCTGCTCACCTGCAGACAGGAGGGCAACGGCCCCATCCCAGCCCCTGCTGGCTGGACTCGGGGACTGTCCGGTGGCACTGGCTGGGGACAATGGTTCCACGTCTGAGCTCTACCCAAAATACTGGAGCCGAAACATCCCATCCAGGCTGGACTTTTGGGGCCAGTAATGGTTGGAGAGATCAGGAAAGGTATGAGTTCCCAGGAAATCAGGAAACACAGGACACGGTCACCTAAGACCACTATGCACTCAGGGCTCTGCCCCAACTCTTCAAACCAGCAAGTGGTGCAGGAGCCCACACTGGGGACCAGGAAGGGCCCTTGGACCTGGCTCTGGCAACAAGCCCAGTTCAGAGAGATGGCAGAGAGGGTCCTTCCAGCAAGAGATGCTGCCCGCGCCGGCAGCTGCCGCGGTTCCTGCCCCTCCGTGAGCCTGATGCTCTGGCCCCGCGGGTACCCTCGGGGGCTGCGGACCTCACACACGCACGTGGTCTCCTGCTAGTGGAAAGGAAGCCGTCTCGTTTCCATCCTGGAAACTGCCCCATGTCTCCTAAATCATCGCTCGCTTCTGAGCGCGAAAAGGTTTAATACTGTTAAGGATATGATATCTAGCTGCAAAGATCGGCATCGTAATTGTGCTTGGAAATCCTCAATTTCTAAGGCTATACATCAACTCAGTGCTGTAAGAGTGGCCTGATCACCCCTCCATTACTGGGGACTGGTGGAACCACAGGCCTTAGGGATCTGCAAGCATCATCTCCCTTCGGCCTGAGCCGCCAGCCTCGTGTATGTGCAGGTCCCAGGAGCATCCCGACGTACACCCCATGAGAAAGTGACCTTCTAAAGGGAGAATCAGTGCCTGGGGAGGGAGGGCTGGTGGCTCTGCCCTGAGAATGGGGGCGGCGGACTCGTGTGCCAGGGGACCCAGGAACACGCCCAGGACGCTGTCAATCACAGAGAACGCTGCACACCCCACCCAAGGGGGTTTATGCTGAAACACCACAGGGAGCCGTGAAAGGCATTCCCACAGCCCTGCCCCACGGGAGGCATGAAACAGGGAACTGGACCTTCCTCTTCCCACCACTGGGCATCTGACCATTACATGCTGGTGGATAATGGAAGGAAGAGGATTTTCACCTAAATAACAACTTAAAGGATCAAAACCAATATTAAATCATAGGCTTGGATCACAAACAAAAGAACAGGCGGGGAAGACACAGGGCCGGGGATGCAAGAAGCTCTGTGTGGAGAGTGGGAGGTTTCCCTGGGCCCTGCCCTTGCAGGAGGGCATGACTGACTTGGTGGAACTAACACCTGCAGAACCCAGGCATCAGGACAATGCATCCCCTCGCTGCTGAGAAAGGAGCTCATGGGAGAAAGGGAGGAAGACTCCTCTAAGGGGGCTTCGTGCATCTGCAGGTCAGCTCACTGATTTCTTTTTGTCAAACAGGATCTAAAATTTGATCCACATGTTCTTTTTTATTTGTTTCATCATTTTACTTGCCCCTCTCCTTTTTTTCTTTTCTTCCCTTTTTACTTGGTTTTATAATAAACTATTGTCCCCTCAAGGGGAGTATGTCAATCCATCTGTGAATAAGAGAAAGAATACAGAATAAAACGTGTGGATATCACATCCCTGAGAGTAGTGTGTGCACGTGCATTTCGTATTTTACTCCCTCAGAACAAATTTTCAAGTGACTGATCATTTTCCAAGTTTATCGTCTACTATACGATACTGCAGAAATCAAGTGCTACCACATAACAATGGAATCAGAATTTCTCAAGCAGTCCCTACGGGACAATGTTCTGTGTATCTGCATCCTTTCCGTATGTTCTCTAGGTGTGGACAGTGATATTCATGTATTATAATGTCTACAGAAGTTTTTTCATAGTTCTTTTCAAATTAAAAGCACAGTCAGACTTTTGAATGGTCTTTCAACAATATTCGTTACTTATATTTGGCTCCAACTATGCAGATGCATTTTTCAAATTACAGTAAGTCCCCTACATACGAATGAGTTCCGTTCCGAGAGTGCATTCGTAAGTCCAGTTTGTTCATAAGTCCAAAAAATTAGCCTAGGTACCCAACTAACAGAGTCGGCTGTATAGTACTGTACTGTGATAGGTTTACAATACTTTTCACACAAATAATACATAAACACAAACAAACACAAAAAATAAAGAAAACACTTTTAATCTTACAGCACAGTCCCTTGAAAAGTACAGTGGTACAGTACAACGGCTGGCATCCAGGGGCTGGCATCGAGGGAACAGGAAGAAGAGTTACTGACTGGAGGAGGGACAGGAGGTGGGAGATGGTAGAGCTGAAGGATCGACAGCAACAGGAGAAGGAGGGCAAGCTGCAACTTCACTCACGCCTGATGTTGATGGAACGCACGTTTGCATCTTTGAAAGTTCGCAACTTGAAGGTCTGTATGTAGGGGACTTACTGTAATTCTCTGTGTGTGTGTGTATGCATGTATATGGGTATATATACACGTGTATGCATGCATGTGTATATGTATCTGTATATACATGTGTGTGCACGTGTGTCCATAAAAACTGCAGGGTTCCGACTACTGTTTAGTTTCCAAATTACTTGTGTGTCAACAGATGCTTTTGGTGACCCTATCAGACCACTCGGGACCATTCATGGATGTCCCAAACTGGAGCTTGCCAGCCGGTCGCTGTGCTGTGGCACCACTGAATGTACCTGTCAGGAGAAAGCTGCTGGGGACAAAGGACAAAGCATCTGATGACACACAAGTGCACTGCAGATCCATAGTGACGGGAAAGAAACAAGGTGGGGTTCTTAGCGTTCACTTTACAACGCACACTGTCTGATGGCACAGGGGAGCCAGAACACGTGACTTCCAGCAACGCCAACTCAAATGTACCTCGTGTCATGTAACCTTAGACTGTACGATATGAGTTGCCCAAATGCCATTTAGTGAAAGAATATTCCAGACCTAGAGGCTTAATTTCAATTTCTTTGTCATTCTTAAAGGTCAAGAGAAAAATGTTAAACTATGGGAAGAAGTTTGCAAGCGGTGTAGTTTTTCTCTCCTTCAAGACACAGAAGAAAATAGAGCTGTTGATTCAGAAAAAATTCTAGTTTTAAATATGTGCCTATGATTTGGAAGCACCGTACGTTATCCAAAAAGAATTTAAACGAAAGTCTGAAAAGCTTCTTTACCTGAAAATAAGCCGCCTAAACCAACAAACAAATCAACCAAAGACCTCAATGAGTTCTGTAAATAGTACCTATTTCAAAATAATCTCTTGCTCTCTCGAATCACTCAGAGACACTGTGTGAGACTCAAGCTTAGGTGACATTGCTTTACGGCAACCCTCGACTCCCGGGGGCCTCCCCGCTCCCTCCTACAGGCTGTCACCATGGCTCCCCGACCCCGTCAGGTAGAGAGCTGCTCTCTGCAGTGATGTCAGAATCTCCCCAGGGCGCCTCCGGCTGCACACCCAGACCACAGGTGTGCAGCGAGCCCCTGAGCCCCTCACAGCGACTCCTGCGGACAAGTCACAGGGACCCTTCCCTCCTCCTGTGGCTGAGCTCTTGGGAGTTACTGCTTCAAACTGTGCAAGAGCGAGATTCTGAAAGCACCAGGGGAGAGAGGCCTGGGAGGGAGGAAGGTGAGATTTTAGGAAAAAGAGGCAGGAGCATGGAGGACAACACACAGACCGCCTGCTACGCTGGCTGGCAGGGGACACTGCAGTGACAGTCTGGCATCCGGCGGCAGAGGTCTTCACCTGAAGGCCCACCGAGCACCCCACTGCTCCCCCCAACCTGGAGCTGCTGCCCCCCACCGGAGCTGCTGCCCCCCACCGGAGCTGCTCCCCCCCACCTGGAGCTGCTCCCCCCCACCCGGAGCTGCTCCCCCCCTACCCGGAGCTGCTCCCCCCACCCGGAGCTGCTCCCCCCCACCCGGAGCTGCTCCCCCCCTACCCGGAGCTGCTCCCCCCACCCGGAGCTGCTCCCTACCTAATCCCAGGTGCGGGTGGTGCTCCACCAGCGTCCAGCTGTTGTCGTCCACACAGTGACTTCTGTAAACCAGCAACTGGCACAGGTCCCTGGCTGTCGTGTCCGCCAGTATCTCCACCACTTTGCTCGTCCCGTCTTCGCTAAAGACTTTAACATCCTGCAACACAAGGCGGTGACACTTACAGATGAACAACCTTGGGTTTTCAGAAATAAACACTGAAACAAAATAAACAGGAAATGTATAGACAGCAGCGCTCCAACACATGTATAATTGTTCTTCCAGGTGGCAGGTGACCAGAGGCTGCGGGTCTGCAGGCCACGCCCATCGACACTCCCCTTCCCTTCTCCGCCCTCCCCCACACCCGTGGATGCGCAGGGCACCGTGGGATCACAACACAGGCTCTTACAACGCCCAAGACACCTCGGGGACACATGGCCAAACCAGAGTGTGTGAGCTACTTCTCTACCACCTGTCTTGGGAAGCGACAGAATTCCTTTAGAATACTGCTGGCGGTCTTGGAACTGGACATTTTACACTTGAACCAATTGTGAGAACAAACAAAGCAACAGAAGGCCCGCAGAAATCCTAACTTTCCGCGACTCTAGCTGTTCTCCGTTTCTAGGGTCCTCAGTGCAGCAGACAGCACCCAATGCCTCCTCCTGTCACCGCCACTCACCTCGTGCTCATTGAGGTGTAGGGAGAAGATGAGAAGAAGTAATGTGAATATGCTGAAATTGAAAATACTAAAAAGATGGGCATAGTAAGAGCAGTCACAAAACCCTCTGGCCCCACCCCCTACAAAATTACAAGCCACCTTAGTTTTCCCAGTGTTGTTCAAAGCCATGACCTACCAACAGCTCCCAGGCAAGGGGCTGGCCAAGCAGAAATCCAGAGGACCAAAAACCTACCCCGCACCAGCTGCAGAGCTGACGGGGTGCCGCCTTTAGGGGAAACGTGAGATGCTTCAAGAAACCTTACCTCAACGGCATGGAAAACGCAGTCCGAGGAACGAGACGGCATTTTAAATCGAGACTGTCCCTGCAGGGGAGTGTGTCCCAGCCTTCTCCCACTGTCCCTGGCAGGCAGGGACCCCTCTCCGGGCACCGATGGTGGGCACGGAGCCCCGGCGGGCAGGCTGTCTCTGGGCAGCAGGGAAGCGGCTATGAGGCTGCCTCGGGCTCGGTCCTCTAGCTCATGAATCAAGCCACGAGGGGCAGACCAATCAGGTCCCGGGCCGGGCCTGATGCAATCGCCCCCCACTCCCACTCCGGTGCCCCCGCCCGAGGCGGAGGTGATGACAACCCAACGACAACACAAGGCTCAGACCAACACTCCACAAAAACCCCTGCTCGTTCTTTCCCATGGCAGTGAACTAACAGGCAGGACACTCAGCCTGAGCACGTGTGTCCTCTGAACTCAGGCCTGTCTGCCAAATCGCTCAGCAACCTTGATCCCTGCAACCCATGCTGTCACTTGCGAGTCTGGAGCTGGAGCTCTCTGTGTCCTGAGTGTCAGCTGGTCTTAAAGAACTGGCTGCAGCTCTCTGTCTGTCTGTCTCTCTCTCCGTCCTTTTTCCCGTGTTTTTGATCAAGTGCAGACTTTGAACGTTTATTTCCACAGCGCGGAGTCTGGCAGGGCAGTGAGTTGTTGGGATGATGTCCCACGGGGATGGCACGTTCCCACAAGGACCGTCCCAGCCACCGTAGGGCTCACTCAGCCGGAGGGGAGGCAGGACCAGCCCGGGGGACAGAGCCCTTCAGCAGGGCAGGGTTCCTGCCCCCGCTGTTCCTGCCACCTCCCTGCCAGCCCCCCAACCCGGGCTGGGTCAGGACTGAGGGGTCTGCTTACAGCTCACATTTATCTTTAAAGAAATCCACCCCCTGTCTTTTCTGGAATTGATGTTTCGCTCAATGACAGCTCTACTTCTCCAAAACCAATTAAATATGCAAACACAGCTGTTATGACTAAGTATATAAAAATAAAATTTAATTTCAACAGAGAAGATGTCTCTGGTCTATAGGTAAACACTTTGTAAGAACAAATGCATTAACATAAAAGAAAAACAAATTTAAAAAAAGCAATGAATTCATACAATTCCTTATATATATGCTAATTATATATAATTACATACATATAGAACGTATGCTACAGCAGTGCGTGCATACAACCACCCAATCAACTACCCTAATTCTCCTTCTTTCCTAAGTTTCTAAGTGAGCTTATCTGTGACTACAGTGAACATTATTTTCCCTAGGAAACTTAAAGTAGGTTGAAGTGTGTTTCCCATCTCTCTCTCCAAGTCTTTTCCTGCCCAAATCATCCACAGCACCAGCTTTTAAACCTTCTTTTCAGCCCTGCTGCACTTTTCTTTAAACTCTCTCCCTCACTTCTCTGTTGCTCCGAGGCCATGCCCCCGAAGGTCTATATATAGTCCGAGTATTAAAATCTAAGATGTGCTTTGTCATATGGCCACGTCCCCGGCTTTCAGATCCCCAGAGCCGGCTGGGGGAGGGCCAGGAGGGGAAGCTGGGTCCGGGCTGCAGGCCTGCGACAGCGACAGACACAGAGGGACACAGGCTCCAGGACAGGACCTCGAATCCTGCACTGTCCATGCTGTTCCTGGTCGCGCTGTCCAGCTACCTCCCCCAACTCACCAGGGCCTGCTGACCACAGGCGAAACAGGCCCCAAGACAGACAGACAGACAAGCAAGCCACCACACACCCCTGCAATCTCACACTGGGAGCACGTCTGGAGCTCCAGGTGACAGTATCTGTAACGAATACACACGCACAAAGGAAGCTGTCCCCACTATGCCTCTAGAGCCGGCAGCTCCGGAAGGAGCATTTTGCATTGTGCCCACTGGCCCTGCAGCCAGCTCCTGGGCAGTGCTGGGGCTCATTCTGGAAGCAAACGAGGGTTTGCATCTCAACCGTCAGCGCGACAGGCCTGGGCCGAAGGACGCCAGGGAGCAGGCTGAGGCCCGCAGGTCGGACGCTCGCCCATCCTGTGAGGGCGGGATGCAGAAGCGCCTCCCCTGCGAGCTGGCCGAGGCCTCCGCCCCACCGATTCCCAGTTCAGCCAGGAGATCAATACCAAGGGCACATATGCATCTGGGGTAAAACTTCCAGGGAATGCACGGGTGGATCTGGGTCCTGCCAGGATCGGGGAGAACTCAGATCCGCAGTGCCAGCCCGGCCCAGCCCCTCCCTGGCTCTGCGACCCCAGTGATGGAAGGTGAACCATCACTCATGGCCCCCTTGGCCCAGGCGGGGCTTCAGGGGAGATGTTCCAGAATCAGACCCGCTGCAGTCCGGCCTCATCACCAACTAGCCGTGGGAACGTGGCTTAGTGGCCCAGCCTGTCTGTGCCTCACCCTTCTCATCTGTAAAATGGGGAATCTGTCAGCAGCATCTGCCTTACAGGGTCAGCCTGCCTTGGGCCAATGGGAGCCTCTCCTGAAAAGCTCCCAGCCACCTGTGCCTGCCTCCGGGGTGCCCTCGGATGGACCAAGGACCTGGGGACAAGGCAGGTTCCCACTGAAGGCCTGAGACCCAGCAGCGGCGGGTGGGGATGGCGGGATCCTGACAGCCACGACCGACTCGGGTTTGCGGTTCTGAGAAAGCAAACCTCATGACGGGTAAGATGCACCGGGAGCAACTCAATTGGAAAAACCAACCACTGAAACGTCAACTTCTGTTTCTGCACCACAAAGGAAATTAAGTAGCTAACTGCTTTTAAAAATTAAACAATAATTTATTAAGCATAACCTATATGGGAAAAGAATCTGAAAAAGAATAGATGCGGTGAGTCCCCTACATACAAGAGTTCCGTTCCAAGAGCACGTTCGTAAGTCCAATTTGTTCGTAAGTCCAACAGATTAGCCTAGGTACCCAACTAACACAGTCGGCTGTATAGTACTATACTGTGGGTTTACAATACTTTTCACACAAATAATACATTAAAAAACACACAAAAAATAAAGAAAACACTTTTAATCTTACAGCACAGTCCCTTGAAAAGTACAGTGGTACAGTACAACGGTTGGCACAGGGGCTGGCATCGAGGGAACAGGAAGAAGGGTTACCGACTGTAATCATTAGAGAAATGCAAATCAAAACTACAATGAGGTATCATCTCACACCAGTCAGAATGGCCATCATCAAAAAATCTAGAGCGGAGCGGCTGGGCCTGTGAGCCATGGCTGCTGAGCCTGCGCGTCCGGAGCCTGTGCTCCGCAACGGGAGAGGCCACAACAGTGAGAGGCCCGCGTACCGCAAAAAAAAAAAAAAAATCTAGAAACAATAAATGCTGGAGAGGGTGTGGAGAAAAGGGAACACTCTTGCACTGCTGGTGGGAATGTGAATTGGTACAGCCACTATGGAGAACAGTATGAAGGTTCCTTAAAAAACTACAAATAGAACTACCATATGACCCAGCAATCCCACTACTGGGCATATACCCTGAGAAAACCATAATTCAAAAAGTGTCATGTGCCAAAATGTTCATTGCAGCTCTATTTACAATAGCCCAGAGATGGAAACAACCTAAGTGTCCATCATCGGATGAATGGATAAAGAAGATGTGGCACATATATACAATGGAATATTACTCAGCCATAAAAAGAAACGAAATTGAGCTATTTGTAATGAGGTGGATAGACCTAGAGTCTCTCATACAGAGTGAAGTAAGTCAGAAAGAGAAAGACAAATACCGTATGCTAACACATATATATGGAATTTAAGAAAAAAAAATGTCATGAAGAACCTAGGGGTAAGACAGGAATAAAGACACAGACCTACTAGAGAACGGACTTGAGGATATGGGGACGGGGAAGGGTGAGCTGTGACAGGGCGAGAGAGAGGCATGCACATATATACACTAACAAACGTAAGGTAGATAGCTAGTGGGAAGCAGCCGCATAGCACAGGGAGATCAGCTCAGTGCTTTGTGACCGCCTGGAGGGGTGGGATAGGGAGGGTGGGAGGGAGGGAGACGCAAGAGGGAAGAGATATGGGGACATATGTATATGTATAACTGATTCACTTTGTTATAAAGCAGAAACTAACACACCATTGTAAAGCAATTATACCCCAATAAAGATGTTTTAAAAAAAAAGAAAAGAGTTACTGACTGGAGGAGGGAAAAGAGGTGGGAGATGGTAGAGCTGAAGGGTCGTCAGCAACAGGGGACGGAGGGCGATCTGCAACTTCTCTCACGCCTGAGGTTCTGGTTCCTTGCTGGATTCAATTCTATCTACCCTCTTCAAAGAACGATCCAGTGGTATCTGGGTAGTAGCTCTGTTTTTCTCGTCACAGATGACACGGTAGCACTGGATTACATGCTGAACGGCTGCAACCTTTGCGTACCGTTCCACGTTTGGGTCCTGTGCCTCAAAAACTAACAGTGCCTCCTCAGATAAAGAAAATCCCCTGCCACTTCCTGCGTCGTGAGTCTCTTCGGTTCTGCAGTTACTTCTTCTTCCTCTTGTACCTCTTCGTCCTTTCTCTGGGCCTCCAATTCCATCAGGTCTTCATTAGTAACCTCCTCGTGTTGCACGGCAAGGAGTTCAATGAAGTCGTACTCTTGCAGATCTAGCTTGAAATGAAGACACTGTACTACTGTACTCTGTTATACAGTACTGTACAGTAAAGTACACGAAAGCACAACCCCCTGTAGAGGATGCACGCACGTGACAATGTATACCAGACACGTGAACTAACTTACACGACTGGATATGCAAATGCACATTCGCGTCTTTGAAAGCTCACAACCTGAAGGTTTGCATGTAGGGGACTTATGGTATATGTATATGTATAACTGAATCACTTTGTTAGTACACCTGAAACTCACACAACATTGTAAATCAACTATACTCTAATATAAAATAAAAATTAAAAAAGAAACAGAGAAAAGAGCAAATCAAGTTCAAGGCAACAGCCACTTCAATACTTATAAAATATGAGAACATATGCCATCTGCATGGCATAATTCTGATTCTGAAATTTGTAATAAATTCCTTGACCGTACTGCTTTTGTGGTATAAATGATAAAAAGAAAGAAACTTTGAATTAAAAAAGGAAGTAATATTAAAGAGGGCATAATTATGCCACCAGCCTGAGATCCTTTCGTTTCAGGGTTAGCAGGGGGAGGCAGGCTACCTAGCCCTCTGACTGGCTTGGCACCAGGGCCCGTCTTAAAAGCCCCGAAGTGGTAATAGAAGGTTCTGTCCTTCCTGGAGCTCTGTTGATGCCTTTTATGCATTCATCGTATGGAGAGGGAAGTAAGAGCCTAAATCTTGGCAAACGTGCAGGAAGGAGTTTAGGAACAGTTAGGGTTGAAGGTACGTCGTATCCACGGTCGTGGTCCCCAGCAGGCAGAGAGAGGTTGGGGCCTCCTCCCTGCTGTCACCCGCACTCCTGCTTCGGGCCCCGGACACTCCCTGCTGGGCATGTGCAGGCTCGGGATCTTGTCTGAATTCCACAGACTCTTGACTTTGGCTGAGATCAACCCGTGAAAACAGCAAATGGAGGATCCTCAGCCCTTTGCCCCAGACCTGTCCCAGGTGCAGGACGTCCCGGGGGGGACAACAGCCTCCAGGTGCCTGGGCTGAGCAGAGCAGAGGGCCCCCAACCCTGCAGAGAAACCCAGAGAGTCTGCAGGGTCTGAGCTGGGGCGTTCGAGCGGCTTTGTCTCAGTTCTTCATCTTCCAACTTACTTCTTAGTTCAAAAGCTCCCTGGGTCCTGTTTCAATGCATTTTTCTAAGTGAGGATGTAAGCTGGGCTTTTCAGTAACTCCCGAAGCCTCCTGTAAATGCTAGGGGTAAACACTTAGGAAGAAGCCAGGCTGTATCCAAGGGCCACGAGGGGGCGTCCACGGTAGGAGGGTCAATATTGAAAGGGAGGCACATGAAAAGATGTTCCACATGGCTAATTATTAGAGAAACACAAATCAAAACTACCATGAGGTACCACCTTATACCAGTCAGAATGGCCACCATCAAAAAGTCTACAAATCATAAATGCTAGAAAGGATGTGGAGAAAAGGAAACCCTCCTACACTGTTGGTGGGAATGTAAATTGGTACAGCCATTATGGAGAACAGTACAAAGGTTCCTTAAGAAACTAAAAACAGAACTACCATATGAACCTGCAATCCCATTCCCAGGCATATATCTGGAGAAAAACGTGGTCCGAAAGGATACATGCACCCCAATGTTCATAGCAGCACTATTTACAACAGTCAAGTCATGGAAGCAACCTAGATGTCCAACGACAGATGAATGGATGAAGAAGATGTGGTACATATATACCATGGAACATTACTCAGCTATAAAAAAGAATGAAATAATGCCATTTGCAGCAACATGGATGGACCTAGAGATTGTCATACTAAGTGAAGTAAGCCAGACAGAGAAATACAAACACCATGTGATATCACTTATATATATGTGGAATCTAAAATATGACACAAGTGAACTTATCTACGAATCAGAAACAGACTCACAGACACAGAGAACTTATGGCTATCAAAGGGGAAAGGGAGGGGTGGATTAATTAGGAGTTTGGGATTAGCAGATACAAAGTACTATATATAAAGTAAACAACAAGGTCCTATTATATAGCACAGGGAACTATATTCAATATGTTGTAATAAACCATAATGGAAAAGGATCTGAAAAAGGATATACACACACACACACACACACACACACACACACACACACACACACACACACACATATGTAGAAGTGAATCAGTTCGGTGTATACCTGACACAACACAACACTGTGAATTAACTATACTTCAATAAAGAAAAAATATCAAAAGGGACTTGAGGACACAGTGGGAAAGGGGAAGCTGGGACAAAGTGAGAGAGTGGCATGGACATATATACACTACTAAATGTAAAATCGATAGCTAGTGGGAAGCAGCCGCATAGCACAGGTAGATCAGCCCGGTGCTTTGTGACCACCTAGAAGGGTGGGATAGGGAGGGTGGGAGGGAGAGGCAAGAGGGAGGGGATATGGGGATATATGTATACGTATAACTGATTCACTTTGTTAGAAAACAGAAACTAACACACCATTGTAAAGCAATTATACTCCAATAAATATGTAAATATATATACATATCGAGAGGGAGGCAAGGCTGTGGAAGACAGGACGTGGGAAGGGCTGAGGGGCTCCTGGTCCTGCTGGGGTCATGGGGAGGGAAAGCAGGAAAGCCAGCTGAGCCCAGGCACGTGGCGGGTACACCTCTGAGAGCCCAGTGGCCACACCAGGGCCCCAAGTTCACGCCCTCCAAGGCTGATGGAACTGTCTCCTGACCAGGCGCGGGGTGGAAGCCTCGGGACAGCAGAACAGCTCGCCCAGATGGAGGCGATGGGCCCACGGGGGCCCAGGTGTGAACCAGGGCATCTGCTGTTCGCCTGTCAGCAAGACGCTTCCCAGGAGCTACAGGAGGCTGTTGGTTCTGGGGGCCCCTGAAGCCCCCAGATGGGGCAGGCCGAGCGAGTATGGGTGAAATTAGATGCACTTCAGGCGAGGGCAGAACCAGGGCCGGGATGGGTTCATGGTAGTGAAAAGAAGGTAATTCTACCAATTTTTTTTCAGTTCTGGTCTAAATCAATGATGTTCTTTTGAGCCACAGGGAATGATAATTGAAGCGGCTACACGTAAGTACGTGGTTCTATTCACCTTGGCTAAGAATATCACTATCTTCCTGTTTCATTACAGGTACCCGAAGTGACTTAAAAGAAAGAAGCATCTGAGTTATAATCGATTGAGCTCATGTTTCAGAAAGAATTACTGATAAAAATACTTTAAGTCCTTGCAATCCTTTCCAAAGGAGCTAAGGTTCTAGAAAGGACTCACAAAGTAGTTCTTTAAAGTCAACCGCAGATCCGGAGCCCCTCTGCGGACACCCTCACCGCCTGGCACTCACGGGCAAGATCCAGGGCACACAGCCCGAATCAAACCCGAGCTGCTCAAGGGTACACAGATATATTCGTTTTTTCTTACAGGTTTTCACTGTAACACATTTGGAAAATGCCTAAGGGACCGAGGAAAGCACTTGACAATCACTGACGACTCCCAGATTTGCTGTTACAGTCCTGGAGTGTGCCCTTCCAGTATTTTCTTGCACAGGTGCTTATAAATAGACGCACTGACATGACTGGGCTCAGACAGCAGACGCGGTTTTGTAATCGGGCCGTGCAGCTTCACGTTACACCATAAACATCCACCGGGTCTTTATGTCTCTTTGGTGCTTTAGTGCCTGCGAGGGACTTCTTCACATGTCATGTTGTATCAACGTGAACGTCATGCTGCCCGTCCAGCGGCTTCTAGACTTTCATTCTCCTCAAGTGCTCCCTGGCACACCTTCGTACATGAGCCTCGGTGGCTCGTGTGTGGGTTGAATTATTTTCTCAGGATAAATGGCCGGATGTCAACTTTCTTAAAGTGCCACCTCTAATAAGGGAAACGTTTCCAAGAATGGGGATGCCGGGTGTTTGGCAGAATGCGTGCTATTCCTTAAAACAGGATTTAAGGGGCACGGTGGACCTGCGGGCATCCTCGGAGTATCCCCAAACCTCCAGCCTCCCACTTAGCAAGAACTCACCAAGCACACTCTCTGTGCTGGCCCCAGTCTCCCGGATGTCCACGGGTCCCCCCCCCGACCACTGTCCAAGTGCATCAATTACGGAGCCTGTGAACCTGCCAGCCCTGGGGTGAAGTTCCTGCTCGCCACTCGCTGCACGAGTTACCCGCTCTGACCTTGGACAACCCTCAATCCCCAGCCTATGTGACAGTGAGGGACTGTCACATAGGCTGACGGTGAGTGTCACTCAGAGAAATGCATGCAAGTCCCGTCCCACGGCAAACACTCCACAGATGATCATTTCAGACACACTCCACTTGTCTCCTCCTCCTGCGGGCATCACGTGCCTAAAAGAACCCCCTCCCCATGCACTGCAGGACCACGACCCCTGCGGCGTCACCCAGGAAGAGGGCGCATTTGGCAGGAAGCTTCTGCTCCAAGACTTCTACGGGGCTTTTAGCTGCTTCTGGTCTTAGCACGGAGTTGAAAAGCCAGGTATTAGGAGTCTGCTTTGTGTTTCAAGCAGCTGAAGCCCCCAACGAGAGGCAGTGCCGGTCCTCAGGAAAAGAGGCCCCATCACGGCCTGTCCATCCTGGTGGGGTGGGGGCCGTGGAGAGCTGTCCGCCCACAGCAGGGGTTGACCAGATGATCCCGAAGAGGCCTGATAACTTGGGTCCATCTACGGCTCTGCTGGTGGCAGGTGGCAGCTTCTGGTGGGCAGGTACCCCTGCAACGTGAATTCAGGCTGAAGCCTGCAGGGCAGCCCAGGCTGCGTCTTTCCATCCAGATAGACCCTCAGTGGGAGCAAACTCCCAAAGTCAAGCCCTTCCTGGGTTAGGCTTTGTCTTTTGGGCAATGTCTTCCAGGGGAACTCACAGCACTAGGGCTGCAAACGTGCAGTGTAAATGCAATTCCTGTTTGGATATGGAATTTCTTTAATGAGATTAAGGAATTGGGTGTCTCAACGGTATTAATGGTCCTGTTAAGAAAAAAAAGTCAATCTTTTACAGAAACATGCTAAAAAATTTATAGGTAAATGACATGATGGCTGGAATCTGCGTCAACAGAGTATATGGGGGGCGTGGCTTCACAGCTGTGGGGTCTGGCTGGGGGGCACGCGGTGTTCACCCCCCTAGTCGACTTCTGTGCAGGCTCTAAATTCTTCATCAACAAAACCTAAACATGCCTTCGGACCCTTTAGCCTTGTGCTGCCAGAGGAAATAAAGCATATTTGAAACCTTTTCCTACCTAATCGGTTTGAAGAATTGAGCCCAGTACCCCTGGGTAGAGAAAGCATCGCTCGGTGGTTCCTGATGGGGGGTTAGGGTAGGGGTGGATTTTGCCCCGCGAGGGACATTTGGCAACGCCCGAGACATTTCTGCTTGTCACAACTGGGGTGTGTGTGGTGTGTGTGTGTGGGGTGTGTGTGTGTGTGTGTGTGTGTGTGTGTGTGTGTGTGTGTCAGGGCACAAGACGGCTTCACATCAAAGGACTCCCCAGGCCCACACGTCAAACATGCTGAGTGCACAGCAAGGGGAATCTCGTGCTAGGAAGCGAGGTAGTACTTTGACGAGGATGTGTCACAAGGAAATAGGAACCAGCCCCACTGGGACAATGTGAGTGTCAAAGCGATGTTTGTAATCAGATAATAATGTGTCCTTACTGACAAATAAAGAAACACACAGGTAAATAGCTGGGAGAGAAGGGCTGCTCTTCCTCAGTGCCCAAGGCCAACTCACAAATGCAGAACGAGAGTCGGAATCGCCAGGCAGGGTCATCCACAGGTGACAGAAGCAGCCAGTGGAGTCGGAGGGAGGAAGCATATCAACCTGGTTTCATCTTCCTTTACAGTACTTTTTATTTACCAAGGGAATAATGGCAACTTCACAATGGAGAAACTTAGCAGACGTGGGTAATAAACATCAACATCGGTGATAATGGAGAAACCAACATCACAGCATCCTGAACTCCTGCCCCGAGAAGGACGCAGCTGTCTGTGGCCTCTCTGCCACGTACAACCTGATGGGGCCCCAAGGCAACTCCCCACAAAGAGGGGGTTCCGGTAACCGCTTACATGACAAAGGACACGGAGCGGCCAGGAAGTGCCCCTGTGTGAAAGGGAATTAGAGACGTTAAAACCAGTGCAGAGGGTGGTCCCGTGCTGGTTCACGAACCAGAAAAAAAGAAGCCATAAAACACATTAGCAGGACAACTAATGAACTGCGAATACGGTCTGGATCCCTGCAGGTCCTGATTTCGGAAACTGCTGTGTGCTACGCTCCCTGTAATACACTAGTTACACACATGTGAATACAGATGTGTGTCTACATACACGCATAGGGGACCAGGGAAAACGATTTAAAATGGGGCAGCATGTCAGCCACTAGGGAATCCGAATAAAGGATCTATGACAGGTCTTTGTATTATTACTGCAACTGCTCTTATAGGTCTGAAGTTATTTCAACGTAAAAGTGTAAAGGACACATTGTGCAAAAATAATGGCACGTGGGTCCCCTCTGTCACTCGGCATCTCACCGGTGTCCTATCACCCGCAGAGGCGAGGTCACAAAGATGACATGAGGGGACTCTTGCTTGGTTGCTCTCTTCCTCAGGAGGCCCCTCCTCCTTCTCCATTAAGCCTCTGTCTTCACTGTGCAGGACTCCTAAGATCCCAAATCCGCAGGCACCAGGCAGTTCAATCATGGCTGGGGTCCGTAAAATGTCCGAAACGCAAAGACGGCGTTTGGGGAGGTCAGGCCCACACAGGTGTGCGGCTGCCCCTGCCCGGGGAGGGCCCACGTGCGCACCTGCACGCTGCGAGGTGGCTGCGTGACGGGACCACCAGACAGGGCTGCGGCAGGGCACCCCCCTGCCGCTGCCTGTCCCTCTGTCGTGTAACGGCAGGACAGGCCACCCGTCAAAGCCCTTCCCCCAGCCCGTCTGAACCCCATCGAGTATCATGGGTCTGCCCTCAGGCCAATGTACTATCTTTATCTCAAACTGCCTGATGTATTTACTGGCATCCAGTTTCAGCGAATGTCTGGCTTGAGAGACGGGGGCAGGGAAGGTCTTACGGTTCTTCGGGGGCAGAGGGGCCTCCAGCCAGTGCCCACCCAGCCAACACAGGTGTCCCACCTGCTAAAGCCCCACCATTGTGCTGATGCTGTCGGGAGGGGCGGGGGGGGGCACAGTGCTGGATGCCAAGAACACAGGAAACCTGGGAAGACTGGCAGATTTACTGGAAGTTTAGAAGACAGTGAAATTCGAGGAGCTGAGAGAGTCCTGAGTGGCTAGATTACAAAAGGACAAGAACCTCCAGAGCTTCCTTTGGGTCCGGACAACGCAGACAGTGAGCGCCATCATACAAATCTCAGATGGGGCTGCCACATCGGGTTACCTTTTATTCAATGACAAGAGTCAAGAACAGGTATCTGTAGATAAAGTCTTTCACTCTCAAAATCCCGATTTTCCAAGGTACATCTGCTAGGAATGCAGTTTATACTAATAACCTTTGTACTACCCATAACACTTTCTTTTTGGGAAAGTAAGCTTATCTACCATTATGGTGAGACATTCAATACAATTACAAAAATACTGATCACGATCAAGAGTTAGTGACAGGAATTATTGAGAATTCTCTTAAAAAGCAGAACATGTTCACTGGTATCAGTGAGCATCTCCGTTTGGTACATTTTCAGAACTAAAATCTAGCAACGGAAGCAAAACCCCTTGCTGAGGGCGACAGCCGGACCCCGAGCCTGCAGCGCCGTCTGTCTGTCGGATAAGCAGGGCTTCTCAGTTCTGCTCACATTAGACCACGGATCCGGAGGGGAGAAATGTAGGCCAAACACCACAGCCAGGCACAACTCCTCAAAAACCAGGAAAGCACAAGGTTCTACTAAGTGCGAGCTCAGAAAGTCCAACACCAAAAAGAGTAAGTACCTGAACGTGACAGCGCGCACCTTACCCCGCCTTCCGGCCGCTGGAGTCTCCAACTCAGAGGTTTCCAGGGCGACTCGTGAGCAAACGCCCTCTGCAAACCTCCCTGCGCGTCTGACCCTCTGCTCCCAGATGGGCTCAGTAAATACCTTACAGAGTTTCTAGAAGCTGCAGATACAGCCAATGAAAATGAATCTGCTTCATCACGGGGGGAGTGACTTAGCTGGCACTCGGGGGCCAGGGGAATGAGACACAAGACACCCATCCCGGGTGGCTCTGTTCCTCAAACGGGTGGTCAGCCAGGCTCCAGTGCCTCTACACTGTACTATATGGGGTACACGGCCCTTTGACGACAGTTGTAAAAAGGAACTTCATACACACACCTACACAGCCATAAACACACAAATCCTTTAACCAGCAATTACAATGCTGAGAATCTATCTATCTGGCCTGTCTCTATCTACCTATCACCTATCTATCATCTATTATCTATTTATCTAGTCTATCTACCTATCACCTATCTATCTATCATCTATTATCAATCTATCTATCTATCTAGTCTATCTACCTATCACCTATCTATCATCTATTATCAATCTATCTAGTCTATCTACCTATCACCTATCTATCATCTATCTATTATCTATCTATCTAGTCTGTCTCTATCTGCCTATCACCTATCTATCTATCTATCATCTATGTATCTCTGCACCCAGCTCTCCACCATTAAGTGACCAGAGACCTATGTACAAGAATGTCCATTTCAGCTTTGTTTACAATAAGAAAGAACTGCACACAGTAACAGTGCGTGTCAAAAGACGGTTTGGTTAAACCAACTATGGTCCCCATGCGATGCAGCACCATGAAGCTTTTGGGGAAAATGCGATAACGCAGGTAAATTCTGGACAAGATAAGACGACGTCCGTCCACACCGCTCACGTCTGCAGAATGAGACAAGAGTTGGGAACTGAGAGAAAGGGAACCTTACTTTTTATCATAAACTTTCTTGTACTATTTAAGTTTCACTTTTTGCTTTTACTACGAGCATGTATTACTTTTTTTTCATTTATTCCTTTTATAATTTAAAACTATTTACTTTTTGTTTGTTTGGTCCCTGGTTGGCCACAGCTGATGTGGTAAGAAGTCACATTACTGCAATCCCTACACTCTTATTTCCGCTTTCAGTGCCTACACTTTGCCAACTGTCGGGTCTTCCTGGTCGGACCAGCTTCTCTGGAAGGATGGGGATGAGGGGGAGGGACCGTACCCACGTGAACACCTGTAGGGGAGGGAAGCCAGCCTCCAGTCTCTCCCTTCAGTACAGGCCTTATCCCCCACGGAGGCGGAGGGCTCTGGGATAAACCAGAATAAAGACCCAAAGTCCAATCCTGGGTCTCAAGCACAGGGAGCTGCCACCGGCAGCTGAATTTTTATTAACAGTTTACGCCACCTAGAATTTATTTCAGTCTATGTGTACACAAACGGGGTGGCACCAACAGAAGTGCAATGTCCCGCGGTTCTGGATGTGTTCAGTTCTGGACACCGGACATCAGAGACGAGGTGTCTGTGATCCCAGGGCTAGTCCCTTTCGAGAGCTGTGAGGGGGACTCCATTCTACGCCTCTCTCCCAGCTCCTGGGGGTCTGCTGGCTGTCTCTGGCGTATCGCTGCCTGCACCTCCAGGGTTTTCTCCCTGTGTGGGTCCGAATGTCCCCTCTTTATAAGGACACCAGTCCTACCAGGTTGGCCCACCTACTCCAGCATGACTGCATCTAAACTTAACAAATGACACCTGCAACTACTCCATTTCCAAACAGAGTCACAGTCTGAGGTCCTGGGGGCTTTGGGACTTCAACATCTGAATTGTAGAAGGGGGTACAATTCAATCCGTAACAACATGCAATAAAGTGTAAGACCCTAAGTCAGCTCTTCCTCCAACTAGCTGATACCTTGCAGCACAATGAATTAAATCACGATGTCCTGTTTATGACACTCCGATGCTCGTAGGTGCTGGGGTCTCTCTCTGGGTACCTGATCCAGAGCACACAAGTCTCTGCTCTTAAATCAGCACCATGTGGCTTTCATGACAGCAGCTTTATAAGGTCAAAACCACCCTTTTGCAGGAGGAAACCAGTCACACCCAGAGACCAAATCCAGAGGGCCTCTTCTAGGTTCACATAAAACTCAACCTCTCAGCAGCCTGGGACCCACGGACGGCCCCTGGCTGCCCAAGACCCCAGGCCCTCTGAGGCTGTCCTAGCTCTGACTGCTGCACCTCAGGGTTCCGCGTGAGTCACCCCTTAGAGGGCCCCTGCCTACTCTGGAATTCCTAGGTAGGAGTTTGGATTTCCAATTTTGTGAATCTTACGTGCACTCCTAGTTGCACATCGGGGTTCTGGCTGATTTGGTGGCTAAGACAATATAAAACTAAATTAAAACCAACGCTCCACCTATGAAAGTAGACTAGTATCTAGGACAGAGAAAACAAGAGCACACAGCTGGCTAGTTCTGTAGACCTCTTTTAGGTACCTGAGACCTGGCCCTCTGGGCAGCGGGTCCCCAGGATGCCACCAGGGCCTCGGTCACGGCAGGTGCGTAGCTGTTCTGGTCTCTGACAGAAACAGTCCACCCACGGTAACAACTTCAGCGTCTACAGAAGCCGTTTGCATTATTAGGGGAACACAGTTCAAGGATGGAAATCAGGAGATCACATCAATACCCTACCATGAGCTGATGCAGGATCGCATCTGGGCCCACAGGCCGCCCTCAGCTGCTGGGTCTCCTTGGTCTCCGTCAGCTAGACAGGTCCTCAGATTTGGCTGTCCCTGTGGTTCTGTACTCTGGGGTCTTCTATGACCTCCACGCCTTTGAGGAGTCCTGACATTTGGCGGAAGGTCCTCGGTCCTGCTGGCGCCACAGAAGTGGGTCGTGTCCTTCTCGGGATGCCCCATTCTGGTGACGTCATCTGGGGACCCCTGACTGGTAAGGTGACCCCTGCCGGTCTCTCCACAAGCCTGAGTTACTCCCTTGCCTTTGCTCTTCGAGCGGCTCCTGGGTCCTGGTGACAGGCCCCCTCCACACTTCAAGTATCTTCTAGGCGGCCCTGCCTCCTCTGAGTAGAGAATGGAATTCAGGCGCTAAGACCTGAGGACAGGACTGAACATATTTTTAAAGGAGGGAAGCAGAGCTTCAAGTTATCATAGGGACACGGAAGCTACAGGAGGGCAAGAAATCACCAAGCGCTGCTGATCTGCTCGAATCCATCCAGCACCCACAACCCAACCATCTCAGCTCCTGCTGTGTCCACATCCTACCTGGCTGTCCCCACGCCTGCCTGTCTAGCCCGTAAAATTGCAACCTGTAGACTTTTTAAGGATGCCGGGGGTGGGGGGTGGTTGAGGGAGGGAAGGGCTGGGAGTTTGGGATGAGCAGATGCAAACTATTACATACAGGATGGATAAACAACAAGGTCCTACTGTACAGCACAGGGAACTCTATTCAATATCCTGTGATAAACCCTAATGGAAAAGAATATGAAAAAGAATATATATACATATATAGCTGAATCACTTTGCTGTACACCAGTAATGAACACAAAATTCTAAATCAACTGTACTTCAATAAATAAAAAAAAAAAGCAAAGGTGCCTTGCCTTCCTGTAGCGACGCGTGGCACAGTTAGATCTGCAGAGAGATGGGTCCTCGCCAGACCTCCAGGCCCTGACCCCGGGGTCCCCACTCCACCCCGTGTCCTTCCCGACTGGCTTCCCTCCCTCTTTCTGGAACAATCTCTGCTTCCAGCCCAACTAACGGCTCGTCATCCTCCAGTCCCGGCTGGTTGGCTGGCTGGTGCCTTTCCCGCAGCCGGAATGTCCCACGTCTGACCTGCTGGCGACTCCATGCCCCCGAGGACTGGCCGGCACTTGTCTCTCCCACCAGTCCCTGGGCCCCCGAGGGCAGTGTCCACATGGGGAAGCCGCTCAAATCGCACTGGGCAGCGGGCCGTGAGACGGACACAGGCGGCGGAGGCTTGATTTCCTCGCTGGCCCCGTGCCGGGTACAGGGCGGGCGGCAGCCAGCCTCCAGGTGCGGGGTTTGGAGACGGGTTCTCGGGGCCCTGCCGGTCATCGTCACTCAGATGCTCCCTCCTGGGGCCATCCTCCCAGACTGGAGACCACGTGGGGGAGGTAAGGAGGGCTGTGCTGCAGGGCTGAGGAGATGGGGTACACCCGAGCCCAGGGGCCTGAGTCAGGACGGGATCACCTGACCCCGCTCTCCACACCTAGGTCCACGCAGTGATCCACCCCCACAGCACTGCACGGGGACCAGCACAGGAAGCCTTCCTCACAGCACATGGACCAGAAGCGCCTCCTCCCCGCTTCTGTGGGCGCTGCAAGGCCACACACTGCGATCTATACTCCTGGGAAGTGCTGCGGAACAGCCAGAGACGGGCTAAGGCTGCCGCAGGGTCTGAAGGCCCAAGACGTGGCGTGTTCAACCACTGGTACAGGACAGGACGGACGGGACGGGACAGGACGGATAGGACAGGACAGACAGGACAGGACAGGACAGGGCAGAGAGGACAGGACAGGATAGGACAGGACGGACGGGGCAGGACAGGACCGATAGGACAGGACAGGACGGATGGGACGGGACAGGATAGGACAGGACAGACGGGACAGGACAGGACCGATAGGACAGGACATGACAGGACGGACAGGACAGGACAGGATGGACAGAACAGGCGGTTCCTTCTTGTCCCTACCACAACCCCGGCCCCTGCGGTCCCTGCAGCCAGCAGCTGCCCACCTGCGTAGGGAGGGCCACCCCAGCTGGGGGACAGCAGGTTTCCAAAGCCAGGGTGTGCTGCCACGGGGGCCCCCAGGCCACTCTCACAGAGAGAATGTGGGAGGCCACCGGTGAGGGATCAGCGCTCAGAAGTTCTGAAACTCACGCGCCCCTGAACCTGGTGATGAGAATAAAGTGGCCTTCGTGCACACACAGCGACACGCACGGGCTTTGGCTGGAAACCTGGCTTCCAGGAAAGCACTGAAAACGTGACAAGACCTACCTACCTCACAGTGGCTCCGGGAAGCGACACCCACAGCACAGCCAACTGGAACCCACGCAGAGAGCCGGCCACGGCCAAGGGTCCGAGTGTGGCCCAAATACACACTCGTTAATAGTGTTTTCAGCAATTACGCGCGCCCTTTGCGAAGACCATGGAGAAGAGACACAGCAAACACTTGCAGGATATTCAACACATAAAAACATTTATATGGTTATGTCTGCTTTGATGTTAGCTTTTATGTACAGAATGGATAAATAAGAAGGTCCCACTGTAGAGCACAGGGAACTATAATCAATATCCTGTGATAAACCATAATGGAAAATAATATGAAAAAAAAAAGAGGCAGGGACTGGAATGGAGATGGTACCGTCTGTCCCTGCCACTGACCGTGGTCTGCAGGAAGCCAGTGGCCCTAACATCCAAGGTCCCATCACAATAGCACTGCCGCCGCCTCGAAGTGGGGACATGCCCGCCGCGGGGCGGCTGCCACCCCCTGCCCTTCCCGTGGAGCTGCTACACGAGACACTTCCATCTGTGTCTGTGCAGGGTTTCCTGATACGAATGAACCCCAAGAACCCAGGATTCCAGAAAGAGGGCAGCGAGAAATACTGCTGCTTTGTGATTCACGAGCACCTCCGCTGTGGGATTACGACGAGGAAGCTATTCTGGGGTGAGGAAAAATAAACTGCACTCGTCATTAGCACTGGGTTCTAAAACAAATTTACCAGCAGAGGTTGTTCACTCAGAACCTTTCTAAACGGGGTCACGTCTGTGTTCTCTTTTCCTAGAAATGCCGAGACTTGGCCGCACAGCATTGAAAGGAGGGGGTGTGGGAGGATGTTAACTGAATTCTCTCTCTGAAGACACTCAAAACGCCTTCACTTGGTTTCCTCCAGTGTTTCTCCCAATTTTTCTTTAAACACTTTTTATTACTCAAACTGCTTTTCCATCATGCTTCCTAAGACAGCGAGGTGAGAGCCCAAGAAAAGAAAGATAGAAAAGCTATGGAGAGAAAGAGAAGGCAGACTCCATGCAGGCACCAGGCCACACAGGGGCTGCCCCATCGGGCCAGGACACGGGCAGGCCAGACGGGAGCAGTGCAGAGACACAGAAAGGCCACAGCCAGCAGCGGGGACACACGTGTGGAAGGTTCTAGTTAGCGTCCAGTGATGCTGGACAGGCACAGACTCAGCTTGGACCCAGCAGGTGGCAGGGATTTCACCAAAGCATGGAATCCCTTCAACCAAGACCCAAAGGTCCGACAGATGCTTTTCAACCTTGTGATTTCATGAAACACTTTATCTTAAAGTGACAAAAAGTGACATATTTAGAGACCACAGAATGGAAGCAAAGGCCCTCTGTGACCGTCCACAGGCTTTTACGAAAGCAAAGGTGTCCACGCTCCAAGCACATGACACCTTCTGCACGGGATGAACTGTGGTCCGTCGGAAATGAAGGTGTTTAATCATGTGCATGTATGTCGGAACCGTCAGGGAGGGTAATCGGGCCAAAAGCTCATTTTCCAGTTCTTCACCTTTTCCTAAAGACATTTCAAGTCAAAGCAACAGCAGATCAGTTGGCCAAGGGAACTCATTTTTCTTGATCCAGCAAACTAGGCAGCCCTTTCTGAGACTGCGCACAGACCTCAATGGCCGTTTGCTCTGCCCGGCCCCTGATTCTGCAGCAGGACCTGATCACAGACGCCCACGCTGGTCAAGACACACACTTAGGTTTTTGGTAAAAGTATGGGGATTCTTCCCATGAAAGATATAGACAATGTAAGTGCCCACTTTTCCAGTACTCCTGACAGCTACAGATACCGAGAGACACTCAATGCTGTCACAGAGGATCCCAAGTTTAAAGAATTTATATTTAAAAAGATATGGGGCTTCCCTGGTGGCGCAGTGGTTGAGAGTCCGCCTGCCGATGCAGGGGACGCGGGTTTGTGCCCCGGTCCGGGAGGATCCCACATGCCGTGGAGCTGCTGGGCCCGTGAGTCATGGCCGCTGAGCCTGCACGTCTGGAGCCTGTGCTCCGCAATGGGAGAGGCCACAACAGTGAGAGGCCCACGTACCACACACACAGAAAAAGATATGAATAGTCCAGAGAAACACTAGTGGCTGCGATTTCATAGCAGGTTCCTGAGAGAATCTCCTGTTTCATTTTTAGCTAATCATGCAGGCTGCAGGTCACAGCTACCTACCTGGACTGCATCCCTTGTTCGGATAAAACAGATGCAGGAAGACAGTTACCTTGGAGCTTTGCAATTCGCAGAGGGCTCTTAAACACCTCAGTTTCAGCAGTACTCCCAGAGAAATCTGAGGGGATGGTCTTCACCATTTAAAAATGATCTAGGACGATTCAGCATCCTTCCCCAAAGTGGGTTCCGTGGGAAGCCTGCCATATTCAAAGTGGCTCTGCGATCATCAACATCTGATAAGCTCTAGGCTGACTCGAGTTGGCCTATGACATAGCTTTTCTTCCCTGTAGCGTTCCTCGAATCCTCCAAAACCCAATATGAAATGTGAAATTCCAAGAAGGTGACAAGGGATGCAAAAGTCCCCTAACTTCCTGCATGTTTCTTCTCACAAGTCAGGTGACCGGGATTCTAGAAAGTGCAAGGTGAGAAGCGCAGGCGCAGAGCTGTCAGCTGGGCAACGAGGCGGGAAGCAGGGAAGGCCAGCCACCGCTCAGAGGCAGAAGAACCAGGAGAGAGCCTAGCTGACCGGAAGGGACCCAGCACAGCGGCCATGCCGTTCAGACCTAGGCTGGTGCTCAAGGACACGGCCACGGTGCCACGGAGCTGGGCCACACTCGGGGCTCCTCAGAGGGTCTCTGGTTCCATCTCCAAGGCCGAGCAAACCCACCGTGTTCGCTTGGCGGACTCCCAACCACTGCGCCACCAGGGAAGCCCGATGCTCTTTCTTTTTTTAACCAGCCCTCCCCTCCCTCTCTCTCCGCATCTCTGCACCTTTGTTTTCTCTGCTTCCTCCAGGTGTGCATCTGTCGGGGGGCGGGTGGGGGGGTGCTGGCTCAGGGACCAGCCTATGGGATGGCTGCCTGTGGGGAAGCGCACAAGTTGGGCCTAGCCAGCTGTGGCTGTGGAAAGAGGATCAGGTCCCAGGACACAGAGGGAGGCTGCCCTCCCCGGAGTCTCTGTCCCTAGACTGTCCTTAGGCAAAATTCATTTCCTGGGCTTCCCTGGTGGCGCAGTGGTTGAGAGTCCGCCTGCTGATGCAGGGGACGCAGGTTCGTGCCCCGGTCCGGGAAGATCCCACATGCCGCGGAGCGGCTGGGCCCGTGGGCCATGGCTGCTGAGCCTGCGCTGCAACAGGAGAGGCCGCAACGGTGAGAGGCCTGCGTACCGCCAAAAAAAAAAAAAAAAAATTCATTTCCTTACAATTAAAGTCAACTGGGCCTTTTATTTCTTGCAGCCAAACGCATCCTGAAAGAGCCAGTGAAGCAGAAGTCCCTGATTTGCCCTGGGGTACCCCACGAATCCTGGCCCATTTGCCCTGGGGTACCCCACGAATCCTGGCCACCATCTGCCCTGGGGTACCCCACGAACCCTGGCCCCCCATCTGCCCTGGGGTACCCCACGAACCCTGGCCCCCCATCTGCCCTGGGGTACCCCACGAACCCTGGCCCCATCTACCCTGGGGTACCCCACGAATCCTGGCCCCCCATCTGCCCTGGGGTACCCCACGAATCCTGGCCTCCCACCTGCCCTGGGGTACCCCACGAATCCTGGCCCCCCACCTGCCCTGGGGTACCCCATGAATCCTGGCCCCCCATTTGCCCTGGGGTACCCCACGAATCCTGACCCCCATTTGCCCTGGGGTACCCCACGAATCCTGGCTCCCCATTTGCCCTGGGGTACCCCACAAATCCTGGCGGCTGGTGGTGCTGTTTCCGAGGTGTCAGAGCTGCGGGGTGTGGCCACCCTGTTCCTTCCCCATCACTGGCTGGCGTTTCCAGAGGCCACAGAGCCAGCCCTCCTCAGCCCACCCAGTCCCGGGCAGTGCCAGGCACGGTGCTGCCTCCAGGCCGGCACACCGAGGAGGGACAGCAGCCTCCCACGGGACACCAGGGCCTCTCTGAGAGGCTGTCACCTCCCACGGCTGTCACCACCAAGGGGCTCCCGCTTGGTGGATTAAGAGCTTCCAGACCATCCGCCCTCCACAGGATAAAGGGCTACTCAGAACCACGTGTCGAGCTCCCGCCACTTCGCATATAAAAGCATCCTTCCCCACAGCAAACGCCAGTCTGCACTGTGGAGAGCAGCTTCCGCCCTCGCAGGGGGCCCAGTAGTCTGGGGTCTCCTCCAAGCCCAGTGGGTGCAGCGCTGGGGTCCTGCAAGGGACAGGGAGGACCCCGGGGGCTGTGGACTCATCCAGGCCAAGTTCATATCCTGCCTCCGCACCTGCCAAAGTATTGCAGCTGCTGGGCCACGGTTTCCCCCATGGAAACAGGCTCCTCCTTGCCGTGTGTAGAAATGCTGTGACACTGACCACCATGAGACAGATGCTAAAAATCCCAGGACCTTCCCAATGGGCTCAGGAACTGCATGTGACCCCTATCAACAACAGCCGGTTCACAGGCAGCCTCTGCTTGTCCGCGCTGGAAGGGAGGGAAGGGATTCCTCATGCTTTCTGGTGACCCCCTTCCAGACACACGAGTTGCCCCTCAGAGGATCTGACCCAGCCTCTGCCACGTCACAGGTTCCCTCCACAGTCCACATTCATCCTGTCATCACTTTTGCACGTGTGTGTTTACACAAAGTGTTTCTCTGAAAGGTCACCTGCTGTCCCCACTCCGAGGGTGAGGGTGAAAGACAAGAGCTGGGGTCTGTCTCCAAGGCCGACGGGAGAGGCTACACCCATACAGCCCGGAGGGGCGGGGTTGCCGGGGGACGCTCAGGTCCAAGGCTGCTCGGACTCCCACAGGGCCACCTGGGGCAGCCCTCCCCACAGGGGCCTAGACGAGGCCGCGCACGTGGCTGACGGAGAGCCCTGTGATCCCCGTCCGTTGCCCATCCTCGTCCATCTTCCTCCACATCCGGTCCCTCCACTTGGGGTGGGGTGGCTCCTATGTTGCGGGTCCTCCTTGTCAGAGGACAGCGGCCTCTGAGACACAGCATATCAAAGCCGCAAGCTCAGGAAACCTTCTGTTGCAACAGAGGTCAGACCTGCTTTTCTGCAAAGACCACCTTGAACTTTTGACTCAAAACCCATTTTATTTTATTTATTTATTTATGTTTTGCCGTACGCGGGCCTCTCACTGCTGTGGCCTCTCCCGTCACGGAGCACAGTCTCCGGACGCGCAGGCCCAGCGGCCATGGCTCACGGGCCCAGCCACTCCGCGGCATGTGGGATCTTCCCGGACCGGGGCACGAACCCGTGTCCCCTGCATCGGCAGGCGGACTCTCAACCACTGCGCCACCAGGGAAGCTCTCAAAACCCATTTTTAATCAAAGCAGCCCTTCTTTCTCCACGAGCGGCCCCGTCACCGTCTTCCCAGCTGCATATGCACAGCATCGTTTTTTAAACCCTATTTAACATAATCCTTTCCAGACCTGGACTGACATTCCAGCTTGTGGAGCCCTTTCTGCACATCAGCTCCTGTAAGCCATCCCTGAGTGCCCCCCACGTGCCAGGCCTGGGGGACCACAGCCTGTGGGTCCACCTGAGTCCGGGCAATGTGCCAGGTGGGCATTACAGATCCCAGTGGATCCGACGCACGCTTGGCAACACACGAAGAAAGACTAAGGTCCTCTGGGTCCACCAAGGCACGGAGAGCCACGGGACCCTCATCACAGAAGCCACCAGCACCACGGGGACTGTGGGATGAGGTTCGGGGAAGACGCTCCGTCCCACGGCTCAGAAATTTTTGCTGGAACCGTCATCGCCGTCCACCTGACAGCCGGTCTTTTCCAAATGAGTCACAAAGGACTTAAAAATGCCTCGGTGATTTCTCCCACCAACACTCTCTTTCCTGATGCTAATTTAATTTCACTCCCCTCTAGAGGTAAGAAAGTTATCACTCAGAAAGAAGTAGTTAGGTGTCTGCATTTCTGGTAAATCAGTGATGCAATGTTATTAAACTAAATCACTAGATAAATGATATGCCATCACATAAATGATGGAATGATGCTTGTCAAAGACCTGGACCTGCAGATAAGACGCACTCATCTGTTTGTGATAACCCAGGAAGACTGGGAGGCGCCTGCAGACACCATGCAAAATTGTCCAGCCACTGTTCCCAGACTCTCACGGGAAAAGTGGGCGGTTTCTTCTGACACACCGCACACATCATTCCCGCCATGAATGAACAGGTCTGTGCTCTCGCACTTTACTGGCAAAGCCCCAGTGCAACCCAAGCTAAATGCGATCGACAGACTCTGGTTTAAAAATATTACCAAATGAACCAAATGTGGTTGTTTTAAAATTCATATAATACAATAAAACAAACAGGAAACCCAAGAAGCCTGTGTCTAAGAGAGAGACCCTCGGACCTCACACAAGGCCAGTGACCACCCACCCCTCCAGGGGGACCCACGCAGGAAGAGGCATCACTGGGTTTGGGGCCCCAGTGACTTCCGAGGAGGGTCAGACCCGCCAGGCTATGACTGACAGGCCCGCGGGGGTCGGACATGTGAGCAGGGGCGGGGTGGGTGCCACAGGTGACAGCCGGGGCCCACATGGTGGCAGAGGCAGGACCCCAGCTCCAGGGGTGGGGGGATGCAGAGTGCATCCTGAGGCCTGAGAAGGTCATGGGAAAGGTGGGCAAAGGTCACCACAGTGTCCCCCACGCTGGGTATAAGCTGGAGAACCAGGATGCTTGTATGAAACTCAGCTATTCCCACCCCCATGGCCTGGGCTCCCATAATATAAGAACTCAGGCTCGTGGCTCAAACAGACGCTTACTTCTCATGGTTCTGGAGGCCGGGAGTCCAGGGTCAAAGTCCCACAGGGTCAGGTTCTGGAGAGGACACTTGCTGGCTTGTCTGCAGCCGTGTTCTTGCTGTGTCCTCATGGGTGTGGAGCAGCTTTGGTCTCTCCTGAGGGCACTAATCCCACCACGGGGGCCCCACCCCATCACCTCATTTAAACCCACCCACCTCCCTAGGCCCGAACCTAAGGCCATCAAAGTGGGGCCATCAAAGTGGGGTCAAACAGAGGAATTCTCCGGGGACACAGGCGTGCAGCCCACAGGTCACCCAGACCACACAGACTTGGTAGGCTCAGACGAGCCCAGGATGCCTCTCCCATAGCATTTGGCAAGGACATGGCCACAGGGTGGACACAAAGCCAGGCAGACTTGGCATGGCCTGCCCAGAGGCACCTGCACCCTCTGGATGCCTCATGTGCAGGACGCCTCATGTGCACATCACATCACAGCGGCTGCAGACTCACACCTGCCCACACCTGCTCACACCTGCCGACTCCTGCCCACCCCTGCCCACACCTGCCCGTGCCTGACCACATCTGCCCACTGAGCAGCTATCAAGTGGTCACAGAGAAAGAAAGCCAGAGCACAGTGGAGGAGGCCCTGACTCATCTGAGGGGTATCTAGACCACTTTGGGCAACAAGGGTTCTTCCTTTCGAGTGGCTGCTTGAATCGTTCACTCCTTCCACCGCCCCGACTAGTGAATACAGAGGCTTGCGATGCCCCCCTGTGCCCAGCTCCTTCCAGACGGCTTATGCTTTCCTCTTTCCCACTTGACCTGGTCCTTCCAGGGCACGAGGTGGCATTAGGTGGGCCCACGTGTCCAGCACACTGTGTCCATGTTTATTCCCTGTCAGAGCTCCTGACTGACACTGATCCCACTGCTTCCTCTGACTTTGCAGGAAGAGAAGGAAGAGCAGGTTTTCCTGCCCTCAGGTAAGTGGCAAAGGAGGGGCCCCCGCCCCCATCACGGGCACTGAGCCCGGGCGGGCAGCTTGAGGCTGCCAGGCATCGCCACTGGCAGCACCAACAAAACACGCATTCAGGAGCTCAGAACCCAGTGTGGTCAAGAGACATCCCTTTGAGCCAGTTAGCAAACAACGACAACCACCACGTTTCTAAGCGTAGGGCTAAGTGTGGAACATCTTTCCTGGTCGCTGGCCCCAGAGGGTGGAGGAATCTTGGTGACAGAAATTCAGGCACCAAATGCAACATTCTTGTGGGGGAACTAACTCTGATCCCAAGAAGAACAGCAGGCAAAATCCCTGGGTTTCCTGATTCTGCTTATAGAGTTGTACAGTCCACGGGGTGGAGGCCGGTTTTCTTGCCAGCCGCTGCGAGAGCCAGATAATATTTTCATGGTCTTATTTTAGGACGGGTAATGTTGTAAACAACCTCAGTGCCCAACCCACAGACAGCTTGTCTAGACCCTTATTTGAAGCAGAAGGTCACCAGGCAGGCAGACATCCCAGATGGACTTCAGGCATGTGATGAGGGCTGCAGCCCGGCAGGCACTGGCCGCGGAAAGGGACCCTGACCTCACCTCTGAGCACTGACACGGGGACGGCGCAGCCCGCTTGCGAGGCATGAGGTCAGAAGGCAGCAGCTCTCGGGAGTGGGCAAGCCTCGGGAGAAACGACCCCCTCCTAAGAGTGCAGACCCCGCACGCTGCAGGGGACGGGTATGCAGAGAAAGAGGATGTGCTTGAGGACAAGGGTGGAAAAGTGCAGAGGAGAGTGGCTCCACCAGAAAAGGCAAAGAGGCTCCTGAAACACTTACTGAAAAGAGAACGTCAAGGGCCCAGGAAGACCTAGCTTAGTGGCTAAGGCCAGCGGTGCCAGACCCTGGTGTCAGGTGCTGCCCAGCTCCACCGCCCACACCGGGGCCCCACCAGCTCCACCGCCCACACCGGGGCCCCACCAGCTCCACCGCCCACACCGGGACCCCCACCAGCTCCACCGCCCCCACCAGCTCCACCGCCCACACCAGCTCCACCGCCCACACCGGGGCCCAACCAGCTCCACCGCCCACACCGGGGCCCGACCAGCTCCACCGCCCACACCAGCTCCACCGCCCACACCGGGACCCCCACCAGCTCCACCGCCCACACCATGACCCCCACTAGCTCCACTGCTCACAGCTGGGCCTCAGTTTCCCAAATGCAGACTCGATGTACCATCTGTACCTAACTCTCAGGTTTGTTTTGAGAGTAAATGTTATTTATATACATAAACATGTAAACCACACAGAACGTTGTTTTCATCTTTGTTGTTATTTTTCTTGTTGTTAGTGTTAGCGCTATACCCCACTGTGGAACATCACCGGGTCCCCCTCCCAAGCCTGCAGCCCACCCTGGGCCAGGCCCTGCCAGCCAGGAGGGACGGACCTGCCAGCCAACCCTTCCGACAAGGTGACGACTGGCGATGTGACCACGGATGACTTCCTGAAGCTCTGCCTGTCTCCTCCGCTGGGGACAATGTGTGTATCACAGGCACCTCACGGTCTTACTTTAAGGCAGAAACTGCTGGTTTAGTTGGCTGTCACCTTCTGGGTCAAGTCAAAATCCTTCTGCCCTGAGCACATCCTATTCAAAGCCAGGAATGTTACAAACTGTTCAATTACCCTCTAGTCCAGGTACCCGGGAACGTCCAGGTTTAATGCCTCATTGATCCAGACGCAGATGATGGTGGTGACATTTTTTTCAGAGAACCTAAAATTCATCTTTCAGCATCAAATGATCAGTACTATTATTCTTTCACCATTTTTATAAGACTCTTTCTATAACATATAAACATCTCAAACATCCTAAACGTTGTTCCTAAATCATTCCTAAGTGGCACTTTGGCCAGGAAAGTAAAAAGCCTCGTCCGGCAACAAGCCTGGTAGCAACAGGAGAGGAGCAAAGAGAAAAGATCCCAGTTTCCCTCCCTTCTTCCCAGAGCCACGAGCCAGCTCGTCGGTCCTAACTCCGCACGCGAGCAGCCTGGCGTTCCAACCAGGGGTGGCTCACCTGCTTCGCAGCAGCTGGGCCGGGAGGTACGGAGCCTGGCGTGAGCGCAGGGGGGCTCCCGGGGCCGCAGAGCTCGGGGAAGGGGTTGGGGATGGCCGGCAGAGACGACGTCCTCAACTGCTGGTCCCCCTGGTGCAGGCGCCTGCAGGAGAGACAACGCCCGTCAGAAGCTGCCGTCCGCTCCGGACCCAGGGGTCCCACGACTGGGAATCTGCCTGGAACCCCGAGGGAGGGACTTGGACGAACGTTTGAACACCTGTGTCCACACCGCACTGCTCACAACCGTCAAAAGGTGGGAGCAACCAATGGCCCACTGTCCCAGGAACAATGACACCACGTGGTGTAAACGTGCAGCGGGGCATCACTCAGCCGGCACAGGGAAGGGGACTCTGACACGAGCTACCACACGGGTGAACCGTGAGGACGGCACTGCAGCGAGGCACCTGGGGCAGTCACATCCAGAGACAGAAACAGAGTGGAGGGCCAGGGGTCGGGGCCAGGGGGTCACTGTCCAGTGGGGACAGGGTTTCAGATGTGCAAGTCCTGCAGGTGTAAGACACAGAGGAAAGAGAGGAGGGCACTTCCTGTAACCGCTGGGCCACGTGCCCAGGAGCTTACTTGGACTGTTAACAGACCCCACTCCGCCATGATAGCCTCCTGGTGACAGAAAACCCGGGGGACGCAGGAGTCCTTTGTCACACAGAGCGAGAGGGGAGGAGGTGCAGCCATGCTCACCGTCAGGACCTCCCGGCCCCAAAGTACTGCTAAGCAGTGACTCACCAGAGAATGTTTTACTTTCTTCTGAATTACCGCGCAAGAGGCTGACTTTCTGATATCCTAGCTTCACAGAAGTTCACAAGGCTTCTCTCTCTAGGAGGCAGTCTTGAGCATTTTAAGAGTCCTGTTTTTTTAGGGCAGTGAAATGACTCCATACAATACTACGAGGCTGGACCCACGTCATCACACGTTTGTTCACACCACAGAATACACACCATCACGAGCCAGCCCCCGTGTGAAGCAGGGGCTCTGGGTGCTAACGATGGTGCTAAGGGTCATCGGTTACAAGGGTGCCGCCCCGCTGGGGATGCTGAGGGAGGGGGCTGAGTGTATGCTGAGGGGAATGGGAAGCACGGGGGAAACCTCCGCAGCTGCCTCTCGATTTTGCTATGAAACCAAAACGGCTCTTAAAAATAAAATCTTAAAAAAAAAAAAAAGGTGCTAACTGAAAGAGGCCAGACACAGAAGGTCACATATGATATGATTCCACCTGTCAGAGATATCCAGACCAGATCAATCCACAGCACAGGACACAGATGGACGGCTGCCACGGGCTGTGGGGAGGGGAAAGCAGGGGGGCCCTGCTCAGTGGGTGGCAGGTTCCTCTGGCCGGAGATGGGGGTGCTCGGGAACTACACAGGGCGAGGGGGGCGCTGCACAGCCCTGGGAGTGTCCTAACCGCCACCCAACACACACTATGAAGTGATTCAGTCTATGCTTGTGCAAATTTCATTTCAATACGTTATTTTAAACACTGAAAAGCAAAGTGGTTTCAGCGGTTCACAGGTATCACCCAAAGCCAAACCGAGGTATATCAGACAAAGCGGAAGAGTCCCAGGGGAGAGGCCCGTGGCCAAAGGGTACTTCCCTTCACAAGAGACACGGGAGGCGGGGTCAGGGGCCGGGAGGGTGGGACCACACTCCTCCACCTGTCCAGGTGCGAGCACGCCCCCTTCACCTGTCACCCCTCTACTGCTCCAGTTTCTGCTCTGTACCTGCTCTCTTCAGACGTGTGACAATCTCTGGGAAGTCCTCGGCAGGGTAGACCTGCTCCTTGGGCCCCTCACCTGGGTCTGCATCTGGGGTCCCCACTCAGCAGGTATGGGCCAAGTCACCGCCCCCGGTGCCTGTTTCCTTACCTGGGAACTGAGGGTCACCACGCCAGCACCTAGTAAGGCTGCAGTGACCGTTCCAACAGCTACTATATGAGGACCCAACAGACTTATACACAGGAGGTGCTCAGCAAACACAGGAAATCCTCAGCAGACCCATTTACAAAATGAGTCTTTGGGGATCCTATATTGGTTGTCCCATTTTTTAAAATGCACCTGAAGATAAGAAACGATATGACAACGTGAGAGAATGTCGCTGAGAAGAGGCTGGGCCCGGGACCGGTGTCCGCTCTCTAGAGGGAGTGAGCCTCCTGTCCTCTGCCCATCAAACCCTGGGATTCAGTACCTGCAGCCCCTGGGCAGAGGGACAAGTACGGCCAGGACTCCAGACCCAAGGGCCCTGGACAACTAACTGGCAGGGAACCAGGCCTTCCTGCACCCCTGTTCTCTGCCTGGTCCAGCCTCATGCACCGTCACTGCGGCTGCCACTCCATCCTCCCGGGGCCTCCCTGAGGCCACCACGGATGGGTGGCCAACACACTCCAGACCCAGAGAAGCTTGCAGGAGAAGAGAATATCTCCCCCCAGACTGAACTCACCGGGAGCTCAGAACACAGGGGTGACGGTCTAGGGAGCAAAGTGGTACATACACTGGAGGATGGATGTGACAAAGGGCAGGATGCCGAGAAGCAGTGACCCCAGGCCACCCCGGCCGCTGCACCCCACCTGCAGACACTCGGTTCCCACCCCCCGAGACAGAGCTGGCAAGAGGGTTATCTGGCTGCAGAAAACATAGGATGTCGGGCTGGAAAGAAGTCTCACAGAAGTTTCCAGAAGCACAGCGAACACTCCATCCCCACAAGGAAAGGAGATTCCCAAGGAGACACTCCAGCCTGACAGACGTCCCAGCCACAGCACACCGCACACCCTCCCCCGAGAAAGCCCAGGGAGCAGCAGGTGTCAGTCACCCCCTCAACCTCCCTTGCCTGAAAACCTGCCAGAGCTGCCGCGGGGCCGGGGTGGGGACCGCAGAGAGCTCGTCTGCTGCATTTCACAAAGGCCTCCACCCAGAAGGTCTCCCATTGCCTCCATTCACAACCACTGCCCCGACTTCTCCCAGGCAGAGACAGAGCCCAGGTGCCCCCAACACTCTGTCCCCCACCCCCCAAATCCACGAGCTGACAAATCTCCTCCAGCCCCCCATCCCCGGTCAGCACAGTGCCACCCTAGGCTGGTCCCCGAAACACCTTCCAAATGCCCCCCACCCCTGACCCCAGGCTGCCAGAGCTACCCACCGAAACCCAAATCCAAGCCTCCCTGACCTGCTCAAACCCTTCCCCCGTCTCTCCCCTTGGAGGGGCTCCCAAAGGCCTCTGGATCTGGCCCTACCTGTTGGGATCTCTTTTCTAACCCTCTCTGTGGAGGTCTGATAGACACACAAAGCCGTGCGTATTCAATGTCCACAACTGGACGAGCTTAGAGAGAAGAACACGCCATGACCCGTCACCACAGTCTGGCCGTAAACGTCCTCCAATGTTCACGCCCACCCTCCTCACTTGTTTATTATTGTGATTATTTTGTGTGCGCGTGTGTGATGAGAACATGTCACACGAGACCTGGCCCTGTGGCAAGCTCCTCAACACGCAGCGCAGCGGTGCTAAGTCAGGCTGCGCTGCACGGCACGCCGGCAGGCCTCGCCCACCAGGTTAACCTGACCCTCTGGACCCTCCGACCGGCACCTCCCATCAGCCCCCGGCGACCCTCTCCACTCCCCGCCTCCGCGCTCCTGACGCTTTCAGGTTCCTTGTGGGAGTGGAATCACGTAGTAACTGTCCTTCTCCGTGGGTCCTATTTACCCGGCACACTGTCCATGCTGTCCGGCAATGGGTGAACGGACGGAGAAAACGTGATACATACACACGCTCAGCCGTAAGAAAGGAAGGGGATCTGGCCACTTCCGACACCAGGGCCCACCTCTCCTGCTCAGGAAATCTCTTCCCCCATCCTTCAGCTCCTCTCATCCTTAAACACCCAGTTCAGAGGTCTGCTTCCTCCAGGGAGCCCTCCTCCACCTGGCCCCCGGGGGAACGGGACAGGTGTCTGAGGCTGCACGTTCCTGACCAGCCCCTGGTCCCCGGCCCCACTCTGGGCAGTGAGGCCTGGGAACCCTCCGTGGGTTGCCTGGCCGTTCGCTCATTTATTCCAGGGCCGTCTCCTCTGACGGGGTTTCTGCACATCCCACCGACCTGGCACAGAGCAGGTGCTCATAACATACAAGTGCCCTGAACTGAACCAGGTACCAGCAGGTACTCCGGCGGCCCTGCTAGACAGAGGGAAGGAAGGGGCCCACCAAGTTGAGCCAGGCGCCGTGACCCCAAGACCCACCCCTCGCTCCTGGTGGGGAGGCCAGGGCCCACCTGACGGCGAGGATGTGCATGGGCTGGGACCGCTGCAGCCTCTGCCGCGGGGCCACCTGCCCCTGCAGGGGCCTTGCTCCGGGGGGCCGGCCGCGGGGATGCTGGCCATTGCGCAGGAGGGGCGCCGTCTCCGCGGCCGCGCACAGGCTCTCCAGGGACGCATCCATGTCGTTCACCAGCGTCTCCAGGTCCACGTCGTCCTCTGTGCGTCGAAAGGGAGAGAAAGACAAACGTCAGCGGCAGCGAGGGGCCACGGCCAGGTTCCAAGACTCACACCGTCTTAAAATACGACGTGAGGGTGGAGGACGGTAACTGAAACAAGCCCACATTTCTATGAGGAACCATCTGTGTCCTATGCATTGATATCTGTCGATACTCCAAAAGCAATCCAGAAATCACAGCCCATCTGCCTTTCCCATCTGTACAGGAGACCCTCTGGGGGCATCTGCTGGAGTGCAGGGGGCCACGCACAGCCTGAGTCCCGACCTCAGCTGGCTAATCGCAGGGGCACAAGGAGCCCTAAGGAGGCCAGTCAGGGCTTCTCCCTTCCCCGAAATTCCAGAAGAGAAGCAGAGAGACAGGAACGGGGCAGCACCCGACCCTGATCCCAGCCTCATCTGCGAAGGCCACCAGAAGGGCCACAGCCGCGGCAGACGGGCCGCGAGGACTGCTGCCGGTGAGACCCGCACCTGCAGGCCTCTGGGTGCCCGACAGCCAGAGGGAGGCTGCCTTCACACAAGCAGGCCCGAGGCCGACGCAGAGAGAGGACGACAGGAAACGCCAGAAAGAGAGATGGGTGCTTTTATGTGTTGGTGTGGCCGAAGCCGGTCAACCGTCATTCTAGATGCTTCCGTGAAGCTATTCTTAGATGAGAGTCTAAGAGAGACGAGAACAACGAGGGCCCCGGGAAGAGGGGCGGCGGCTCTTCCCGGGTCTGCAGCCTGCGGCCCCCGCAGATGTGAACGTGGACTCACGGCTGTGCGAGTCGACTCCTCACAGTAACCAACCCCAAACACAGGCACACGCACATCCTGTGGGCTCCGTTCTGGAGATCCGCCCCTTTCTGACAACACGGCCGAGGCCACTGAGGCTGCCTCTCACGAATAGGTCACAGGTCACCCGATTCACAGTCTATCTGGCTTCCCAGGAGCCCAGGGAACAAACCAGAGCCAGAGCCCAAGACAGCCAGGCCTCGCCCCACCCAAGCAGCCCCCGAGGGGCAGGACAGAACCTGCCGCCCCACCCCTGCCCCTGTCCTGCACCTGCCGGTTCAGGCCCCAAGCCCCAGTCCCGGGTCTCCATCCCTCCGGGTCTGCAGCTCTCACTGGAGCTCACAGTGGTACCAGGCCAGCAGGTGGGCGTGAGGAATCAGTGAGTCCTCACCTGCTCTGTAACAGAGCCTGGCCCAGGGTAAACACTTGGTCGATGTTATTTATTTGCTCTATTTCATTTATTCCTCACAAAACAATGCAGAGTGGTGCCTATTAACCTGGTTTAACAGCCAAGGAAGTCGGTCCAGGGTAGTCAAGTAACCTGCCCCAGGTCACACCAGCAGTCAGCAGGGAACCTGGAATCTGAAAACAAGTTTTGCAGCTGCCAACGTGAGCTCACCAGGTGCGCACTCCACCCGTGAGCTCACGGAACTTTCTGGAACACTGACCTCCCTGCCCCTCCCGCTCCCCCCACAAATGTCTCCGATGCCTCTGCTTTGTTCAGCCTCCCTGTCTCACGAGGCAGAAGGGCAGGAGGAGACAGAAGGAAACAAAACAGAAGACCAACAAAAGCCAGCCTAGAAGGCACGGAAGCCGCAGGGTGCAGGGGGTGGGGTCGGCGGGGGTGTTTCAGGATCAGGGAGTCTCTGGTCGGGTGCGGGGGGTGGAGTGCAGGTACGGAGAGATCCAGGAAGAGGCAGGAAGACCACAGAACACCCCTCCCCCGAGGCCCCTTTACCCTTCAGGCAGTGGTGCCCGCAAGAGAGGTCTGGGGAGCGTCCGGACCAGACGAGCAGGCAGGCCCTGAGGAGGACGGACAGACAGACACACACACAGATGGCCCGGGGCGGGGGGGGGGGGCGGGCAGAGAAGGATGGGCAGCTGCTGAAATCACAGCGATGAGAGTGCAGTCCCGCTGGAGCCAAGGACAGAAGCCCAGGCAGGGTAGGTGGGGCAGAACCCGGGAAGAAGGGGGGTGTCTGGGGGGGGTGTTGTGCAGAGACCCCAGCACCCGGGGGAGGGCTGACGGGGGAGAGGGCAGAGCCCCGCACCTCCAGGCCCTGGTGGGGGAAGGAGTCGAAAGATGCTACTACGGCCCAGGTTATGCGTTGTCTAGTATTAAGTAAACTTGATTAACTTGATTAACATTAACATTTGCAAAACGCAAAGGCCACTGTCTTCCTGGCTTTCACCCGGCTTTAGAAATCAAACAGGAATAGCGTTCTCGCTCTCTGACAGATTTCAGCCAAGAAAATAAAAGGTCCTATCCCCTCAGGTGGATCTTCCTGCCAGTCATTTCTTCCCTACGCATTTCTGAAAGCCTCTGGCTGTGCCCACGGGGGCAGGCCTCTGTGTCTCCTGTCCTTTTCTTTCTGTTCCTTCTCCCACCAGCCAGGTCCTTCCTGGGCCACCCCGCGCTGCACTCAGGTCACCGTGCTTTCAGGAACACAGAGTGATTCTGACATCATTCAAAGTAAATATAAAGGCAAATTGGACGTAAGCTGGTAAATATAAAGGTAAAAGGTGTAGGTGCAATGCACGCCCTAAAGTGCTTTAACTCTCCTCTGAGGTGGGTTATTGATAAAACCACTTTCTACGCTAATACATTTAATGGTGAACCTGTTAGAGCCAGGTTAGTTAGAGCCAGGTTAGTCATTTAACAGTCACTTGGTAGGCTAGACTTGTCACAGATCAACTCCAACCACGTTTCAAACCTGCCTATTTTCCACAGCCCTTAGAGCAAAGAATAGAGACTAAGATATCCTAATCCAGGACAAACGTTAAACACTTCCTGTGGGGTCAGTTAGCATTTTGTCTGTTTGGATAGTAACATCACTCAGCGTCGTCTGATTTTACTTAAACTTTGTTAAATTCTAATAAAGACTGATAATTAAATCTTCCTAACAAGGGCTTTAAAGGGTTTGATTCTAAAGAGGACGCTTCTCCACATGCGACGGCGCTTAAAAAAAAATTACTACACTGAGATTTTGCTGGAATGACATTCAATTCTTTCGAATGTTCCACGAGCCAGTCCATCGTGGAGCAAGGCTGCCCCGTGTCCCTCCTACACGTGTGGCCGTCTGCACGAATCCACGTGCATCGGTGCTCACCCACGTGAGGGAGCCTTCCTGCAGCGTCGTGCAAGTGGCAAAATCAAACACCAGGGCATTAACAAAGCAGAGGCTTCTGGAAAGGACTGTTAAGATTAAGTGTCTATAGCTGCTACCTTGAGGCCAAAGTATCTGCTGTGAGCCAGTACCTCTGAAAGGAGTCCTGCAACGGGGAAGGGAAACAATTCGATACGCGACGTTCCACTCCATACGAATTTGGGAGGGTATATTTACTGGCCAAATGTAGGTCAAACAACATGGCTGTAAATCAAGTTATTAATAGTTATTTTCCTTCCTTAAATAACCCAGTCCTAAGCTGGTCAGAGACTTGTCCCAAACGTCGGAGTCGTTCATCGGATCCCCAAATCACAGGTGTATCTGGTCTCACTGTCATCTTCAGCAAAGGAGGCTCGCTGAGGTCTAAAATGAGTACGAATTCAGTGACACACATTCAAGTTTGGATTACTCCGGGAGAATGTCTTCCAGAAGCCAAGCCAGGAACAGGGCAGGCTGCAGGCGGAGAGGAGAGCGTGAGTCACAGGAGGACCTGACCGGCACCGCCTCCTGCCACCCCCCGACCCCACTCGCTCCACTGCCCCCTGCCTGGTTCACGGCGCCCTCTAGTGGCTTCTTTAATTAGATAGTAAAGATGACACCGGATCCGCTTTATGCAACTATTTTGGCACCTTAAAGAAATGCTACTTGCACCACGTGTGCGCCAGATGCATCCTTCCTGTCCTTTCTTTACGGACCCACGGAAGCCTCTCCCCCATCTCCCCCCATTTTCACGTATGAGGCGCACGCTGAAGTAACAGAGAGCTGGCAGGGCAGGGCACCGACCTCCTTACAAGGCAAACCCTAGAGGGTGATAAAGTCTTAAGTAAGAGGAGGTTCGTCCCTGAGAAGAAAATAATAGATGGCATTTGTAAGGCTGTGGTAAGAGAAGAAGTATACATTTTCATCTTCCTCCATGGTTCCTGGCACACGGCTCCTAAAATCCTTGTCATTTCCTAACTGATACGAGGTTAAGGGGAGCACCTTCGTTATAATATCTGGCCCTTTTCTGTTGTTCCTGAAATAGCTCCCGAGCCACTAGTAAAGGTGAAAGAAGTGTGTTTTGTTAATCATAACGAGCCCCTTTCGACTAGGTCTGAATTTATGGGAATGAGGTGATTTCTGGAAAGCCCCCAGACAAGCACTTGATAGAGACTGGCTCCCAGGGGAACCAGCTGTGTGATGAGAGGCTGGGACTTTTAGCCCCACCCCCGAGCTCCAGGGAGGCCAACTGCAAATGGCCAATGATTTCATCAATCATGTCTGTATGATGAAGCCTCTATAGAAACCCTAAAAGCCTGGGCCTTGAGAGCTTCCAGGCCGGTGAGCAGGTGCGGGTGCTGGGAGGGTGACCCCGAGGGCAGGAAGCCCCACCCCGCCTCCCCGGGTACCTTGCCCTCTGCATCTCTTCACCTGGCTGTTCCTGAGTTGTACCCTTGACAACAAACTGGTAATCTAGTGAGTAAACCGTCTCGCTGAGTTCTGTGGGCTGCTCCAATAAATGATCAAACCAGGTACGTAGCATCAGAATTGAACTGAATTGTAGGACAGCCAGCTGGGGTGGGAGAATTATTTGGAGTAATTCTAAGAACAAAAGTATTCAGGGAGTTTTCTTGACAGCACAAGACCTGAAAATTCCCCAGCACGTGTGCAAAGGCCAAAGTTCTCACACATTTCTACCTGCACAGGAACTAAAGGCCCAGCCTGCAAAAGCACTTTCAACCTAAACCATGTTCCCTGGGCAAGCTTTTCTCGTTGACCTCTACCTTGTACAAATATAACTCAACATGCTACTGAAATACCTTTTTGCAGCACACCAATTCATCTTCAATCCTCATGTATTCTAGTCACGTGTATTTAATTTTTAGTATGTAGAGGTGCTTGGACGTAAGTAAGCAGAATAAGAAAATGAAGTATTACACCATTAGAGGAGTCTTTTCTGTTCTGATTCATGATATTTAAAGATACTCAGACAATATAAAAGCAAATCACCTAGCCCCAACTCCAAATAAAAATACAAATGCAACTCCCAAGTCCTGTCATTAAACAAACAAACAAAACCAATGCTTTATTTCGGTGGTTACTTGGGCAGGCAGGAGATAAAACCCCTCAGAATTAGTCTGTCTGGCATATGCACAGAAATACATACATAGCACTGGAGAGATTCACAACTCCTGATGTCTTCCATGTTTACAAGAGAAACGTTTTCCCAACATGCGGGAAAACTGGCGTCCTTTCCCGTCTACCACCACAGACAACGGTAATTGCCAAGTTCAATGTCTATTAAATTGAGAAATACAGGTCAACAAAATGATGAATTAAACAACCTGTAAGAATCTGCGTGTTTTTTGTTTTTTTTTTTTTCATTAGGACCATATATACATTTGAAAAAGTGCTGCCTACACTTTTTGGGCAGCTGTGGCGCTCAGAGGACCCCCCCCCCATCTCCCAGGACCCAAAGGCCATGTGGGTGGAACCACTGCCCAGAGCACAGTCAGGGTCAGCTGGTGACATGAAACTAGACAAATACACACACACACACCCTGGGACCAATCCAGTTAGACAAAGTGAACATTAAAACAACCCTCCCAATCTGCTGATTCTGGGCAATCTGTGCCTTGCTTTGTGTCAATAGCTGGTAGCCTGATTATTTTTCTTGGAATGCCTTTCCTTCTGCTAATTCAGATGCAGGACTGTGCACTCAGAAAAGGGACGTGCATATTTAGTTAGTCGTGTGTCCAGTTCCTGGAGAGCCCTGGCACTTCCTTCTGTTTTTCAGGAACTGCATCCAGCACCCCTCCCTAGAGCATCCCTCAGCAAGTGACAAAGCCAGCATCCTACCAGGCAGCCCTGTCGATAACACAGAGCACGCAGACCGCTGACGTTCTGCCTCCACGACATCTGCAACCTGTTTTCCTCAAAGCCACGTTTAGGTCTACATGTTCTGTCTGAAGAAGCACCACCCCTTATGACTGCCTAAGGCTCTACAGCTGTGACTTAGCACAATCAGGACGGGATTTAGACACAAACCCTTGTCTACAACCACACAGATGAGAAAGGCTGTGGGCACTGCTTAGAGGTTTGTGCATGTTATGTTAGGTATGTTGTACCACAATTAAAAAAATAATAATAATAGTGAAAGCATCTTTTAAATTGGAATGCTTAATATTCTTAAATACATTCACTTAAGGTCTTCTCCTGGCTGAACTACTTGGGTGCCTTTAAGAAGCCCTCAACCCTAAACCTGCCTGCCTGCAACCAATGCCACGCGCTTGGACCTCACGGGCAGGGCGTCCTGGGCTGCCCCACCCTCCCCGGAGCCCACTCCAGGGGACGCCCTGCCCACCCGCTGGCCTCAAGCCCCATCCCTCTGGCGGACAGGTGCCCCCCCCCCCCGACTCTGCACGCCTGTGGTCCTCACTCGTCCCCAGCATGAGCACCACCCCCCGCCACTGCTCTCTGCCTGCACACGTGTGGCTTCCTCCACCAGCAGAAAGAAACAGTATGGACGCCACTCCTGTCAGTCATCACAGGGGCTGGGCTCCTGGGGTCAGTGCAGGTGGCCCAGGGTGACAAGTGGGGACAGGACTTTAGTGTGGAAGAGTCAAGGTCCCTCCCAGAAAAGAAATGTTTCATTGAGGCGATGGATGCAAGAACCTAGGCAAGAGATAAACAAGATTCAGGAGGTGCCCAGGCCACGGAGGCTGAGGGCCACGGGGGGACCGCTGGGGCTGGCTTCTTGGGTGACCGGCCAAGGACGCCCGGGCGGGCTGGCTCGTGAAGGCCCAGGACCACCACACTCGTTTCCCGAGTTACACGGAACATGAATTCCCCTTCCCAACGAACATTAACTTTTAGTACACACGTGTATGCTTTTCCGCCAACGCCATGGAATGCAACAGGTAGGTATTCAACCATACCTGTGTGCATCCTCCCATAAGGGGTTCATGTTTCAATGGCTTGTGCAGGGCCTGGCCAGAAACACAGCCAGTCGGCATCCTCTCACAGCCCTGCCAACTGCTCTTCACCCGTCTCCCCAGAGCAGCTGGAAGGGCCCCGACGCTTACTACGGTGACCCTCGGGGAGGAAGCTGGGCTACGTCTCACCACCGGGTCTGTGACAGCCCAGGAGGCTGCAACACACTGCGGGGCAGGACGAGGCACAACCTCCGGGGCAGATCAGAGTCAAATGCAGACATCCTAGCAGCCTGACCAGCCAGCTCCACCACCATAGCAGACGAGCAAAAAAGTGATTAATGATGAATCACTCTGGACTCTGATTCCCGTGAGATGTACTTGTTCAATCTACGTCTTAAGAGAGAGCTGGAGAATGTTCTACCCAGAAAACAAATAAGAAAATGAGGAAAGCTACACATTCCACTCAGTGATCCCATTCACTGAAATTCAAGAACTGGCGTAAGAGAAAAGAGCATAAGTTTCCCCCTTTCTTGGATTTTTATCCTGTCACACTGTTGCCAGGAAAGACCGGGATATCATACAAGTTTCTTTCAGGTCTTTAAGACTGTTTGTTTTCTGCACCTTGGAGCACAATTTTCCACGACCAAAAAGTTGAAAACTGCCAAGCAAGGACCAAGGACCCGAGCTACAAATGGCAGAAAAAACTACAGACTCTGTTGTGTAATCTCTATTTGCACTATTAGAGGGCAATTTGGAGGAGTGGGGAGAACAGAAACATACTCACAAAATATCGCTCAAAAGGGGCAAAAGATTAACTGCAGCTTTCTCAAGTCATCCTTAGCAATTTAATCTTTTTCTCCTCAACCTTCTGATTTTGATTCCCAATTCTTCTATTACATCATAAATCAGGGCAGAAACCTGGGTGCAAGAAACTATGCAAATAACTTGTCATTCTGGAAGGTTCCCATTTTCCATTCATCTTAAAAATATTAATCCAAGAACACTGCAATTGAACAGGGAAAATCCAGGGCACAGGCCAAAAGCCTGTCACTCACTGGCACTGTGGTTGCAAACAGGCAACTTTTTTAAAGGTAAATTATCTTCACTACCCCATTCAACATTAACTCTCTATGATTCTGTGTATTTACCTCCATAAATGTAAAATTCCTTCACGTAACCCATGTTTTTCTTCATTCAACAGATATTGACCGAGCACCAACTACATCTCTGACATTGGTCCAGCTACTGGAAATACAGACATTAACAAAAGAGAAAAGAATCCTACCACCTAAACGTAATGAAGTCCTAGGCATCACACTCTGGAAAAGGATCATGGTGCTAAATGCAAAGTTGCAAGGAAGGACGTGAAACTTCTTCCACCACCTCTGGAAAAATAATTCCCTCTGTGAAGAAGCTAAAACCCACTCCGGTGTACGAGAGGAGGAGACGGAGATATTCCAAACAGAGACTGGACTCCTTGTGGAAAGGGGGGACCTCAACCCCAATGGAGCGTCTTACAAGAGAGGTTAGGGGCATGCGGGCAGCAGAAGTGGCACAGCGGACACTTTGTGTCCTCAGATGGAAACAGCCTTGGTAGAGTTAATGAACTGCCCAAACCAGAAAGGTATCCTCGAGGACAGACACTCTCCCAGGACGGCTGTGCTCACTACCTGGCAGAAGACGAGGACTTTACAACGAGATCTCTGTTATGTAAGGCAAGACGATCAAGCAGAGGGCACTCAGCTCTACGAAGAGCCCAATTTCTCAGGCATCATGATGGGGAAACTCCTTCCAGGAGAACGTACCAGGCAGTTCCAAGAAATGGCACGTCTCCCGGAACTGCAATGCCCAGGAGAGAGGAGCTGTCTTTGCAGGATGTGATGGAAATGGGGCTTAAGTGGAAAGAGGCAACATTCAGGAGGGGGCCGGTGGGGCTGGGATGATGGAGATCCATTCCCTCGGGAATCTGTCTGATGAGCAGGACCCCCTGGGAGGCTCGCCTGTGAAAACAGGTTCCTGGGACTCACTTGGATTCATTCTGAATCCAAATCTCTGGAGTCGGGTCAAGGAATGAACAGAGTTCCTAAGCAAGGGCTTATGATTCTTAGTAAAATGATTTGTCAACCAAGAGAAATCACAGCACACGTATAAGCGGCACCTTCTGAATAACACCCCAGCAGAAGGAAAACTCATGACAGTCTTTCTCAGAATTTGGGCCTCGATGGACACGAGTTCTGAAGGAGCAAGCCCAGAGGGAGAGGCTGCACGTGCTGGATCCGTGAGAGAGGGTTTTGATTTCCACTCTCTCTCTACATATGTAACGCTGCATTTATTAACGATGAAGACACACAGTAGCAACCGTTGCTGGCACCAGGTCTCATGCCAGGCATATCTTGTAGGTCAAGCAGTTTCTAATGTTCCTACCAAACCAGCCAAGTAGGCATTTTTAAGATTTCAGATAAAAAAGCCAAGACACAGGGTGACTCAGCTCTCCCAAGATGAAGATGGAGGTCAAAGCCAACTCCAAGCGTGGACATCCTGCTTCCCTGGTACATTATAATTTTAACTTTCCTCAGTTTTTCTCACTAAACTTTAGTTTTAGTTTAATTCCCTACGTACACATCATTCTTTGTCACTAACCTTGAGTTTCCAGAGGCTGGACCTGCACGTCCTTGTGCCTCTTCCTCCCTACCTAACTTCACAGGTGGCACACAGTAGGTGGTCAGTAAATGTCAGCTGAGTATGTGGAAAATAGAGCCACCAGCCTCCATAAATCAAGCTGTAGAATTTTCCAGAAGGTCAGACAGCCAGGCAGAGTTCCCAAACTCTCTTGGGGTTGCTGAGTCCCCTGTGTTAGTTCCCTGGGAAAAGGCCCACCGGGCAAGTCACACCCAGGCCACCAAGCGAATAAATGCCAGAGGTTCTCATTCCAGCAGGGATGGAGGACTGTCTGAGGCCCAGGGGTCTCCTGCAGGAAGCATCACCTGGCAGGCCAGGCCTCCGCCTGTCCCTGTGAGCCCCCCTGACCACGTCAGGCCCACCTGGCCATCCCCAAGGTCGCAGGGACCACAGAAGGATTCTGTCTCCATTCAGGACGCGCAGGCACTGGCAACCACACAGTGCAGAGCCAGAGGGGACGATCAGTGAGAAAACACAGAAACTGGTGTCACTGAGAGTTAGTCCATTGCTGCAAGGCAGGTAGGAACCATCCCCCTACGATGCAGGCCTCTAGCTGGCCTTGTGTCGGCAGCCCCTGGGGCTCACTACACTGAGCCCCCCAAGCAGGAAGCATTCGTGATGCAAAGGTGCTTTTAGCCATCTGACACACAAGCAGATGGAGTCCACCGGGATTGTTTTCCAAAATATATCTCAAATGTACCCTTGGAGGTGGAAGGATTAACAACCTGTCCCCCATCTCCTCTAGTCCCTGCCCCCCACTCCTGAAAAGGTCAGGACTGTTATTAAAGTCTCTCTCAGTCAGAACGAGGCCCAGGGTTGAGCAAGTGTTGGCTGCCCGCCCCTGGCAGGGGCCCAGTTCTAAGGGAGCAGCAAAGGGCGGTGGGAACCACCAGGCAGGCTCCTGGCTCCGGGGCCGGCGCCTGGTTACTTAATTCTGCGGAAACACCTGCTCCTCCCGAGATCTCCGAAAGGGTCAACTAGTCATGTACCTGCAGGGCCTGCCCCCAGGTAAGGAGCTGAGATCTCTGAGGGCCTTCCTGGAGACAGACTAACGCACGGTGGGGGTACAGGATATTAGCTAATATTAGACACGTGAACAAGGGATGCTGCAACCTTGCCGAAGTACTTCTGAAGGCAGCAGTACACTGTGGCCTGAAGATCGGAGGGTTACTTTTCCTTACGAAAAATCTCTAGCTTGAGATCTCCCTTTGGGGATAGACCTTAAAATTATAAAAGAAAAATAACTCATTCCAAAAAAAATGTTTTTTTACCTGAAATGGCTGGTTAATTGCAGTTAAAAAAATAAAGTGATTTAGATAAAGTGTAATATAAAGGAAGACATGTATTGTTAGATTTCAGGAGCTAGGATATTCTCGTTTCCTACCTAAGAGCAATCTGAAGATATTCATTCATCACGGATATATCTAAGTTGTGGCCCATCACTTCTGAAAGGGATTTGTACTTCCTTGGGCGAAAAGGTCCATGTGTTATGTGACCAATAAATTAAAAAGGACCCACTGCTTCCTGTTGCATCCCTAGGGCCTGGGCCCCACGCCTGGTGTGGGCTGGACAAACAACAGATATTTGTTGAATGAATGAAATGAATGAAAGAAACAGGACAACTACAGCGAAGAGCATGAAAAGCAAAGGCCCCAGAACAGAAGGCACCGTGGGGATAAAGCCTCTAGCGGAGGGCGGGCATCCTGACAGCCAGAGAAAACAAGAAACGGGAGTGGAGTCCAATTATCCGCTCAAAGGAAACAGGCAAGAGTGACGTGAGCTGTCAGAGCATCAGGGAAGCGGAGGCCCAGAACAGCCGAGACTTGAGAAATTACACAGGACGCCAGCGGGGGTTTCAATTCTGCTCCAAGTGAGAACCGGGAAGGGCGAGGTCTGCCGCTTGCCTGACCCTGGGACGACAGAGCGAGAGCCGGCACCTCGATGCCTTTCTGTTATCTCTTCCTTATGGAGACAAATGATTGTCCCAGTGGAAGGCTGGGAGAAGTGTAACAGAAAGGAGACCACCATCCAGGATGGGGGGTGGTGACCATGGGATCCTACTCACTTGGCTGCTTTCAAGAACAAGGGAAATCCAGTCGCTACAGCCAAGAAAATCTCAGTTTGAGGACCTGGAAAATGCGAGTAGTCAAAAAGAAAGGAAGACATGCATGGACTCTGATAAGGATGGAGGAGGAGCCCTGAGGCAGAGCAGCAAGGTGGTGAGAAGCGCAGATGCCAGAGCCCCCCCGCCCCGCCCAGCTGGGTTCGGGCCCAGCTCCGCCACTCCTTTGGGGTGTGATCTGGGTGACTTTATGACTAATGCCTGTGCCTCAATTGCCTTCCCTGTAAATATGGGGTAATAACAGTGTCCACCCCAGGACAATTAAGTGCATTTGGTGAGTTAAAACATGAAACACAAGTTCTTAACAGGTGAAGAACCTATTTTTATAACAGGGAAGTCAGGTAAACATGGAAGAAACAGAGGACACGACACCTTTTGGATGGGCTATAATATCACCACTTGAAAGGATGCTGCAGAAGCATCCTTAGGGGCTTTTTTGCATCTTAACCCAGTCAAAGGTGTTTAGGCACAGGGAAGGGGTAAAAGAAATCCAAACTACATCAGCTCTGGAATCAACATCCAACCAGAGGCTGACATTCATTACGACTCAGGATTCTGTCGAGCATTTCTTTCTGAACATTATCTTTGGAAGACAGGCTAGTTTCACTATAAGGAAATGATAGTAAGAAAGCAAAAGTTACGTGTGTGTGTGTGTGTGTGTGTGTGTGTGTGTGTGTGTGTGTGTGTGGTGAGTAAAGCACTGGAGATGTTCTCCATCATACAGTAAAGGGTGAACTGGATGAAAGGGTATCCATGAACCAGGACGCAAGCTCGGTTCAAAAGCCACCTCATCTTACATGAACACAACACTGTAAATCAACTATGCCTCAATTAAAGAATACAGGGCTTCCCTGGGGGCGCAGTGGTTGGGGGTCCACCTGCCGATTCAGAGACGCGGGTTCGTGCCCCGGTCCGGGAAGGTCCCACATGCCGCGGAGCGGCTGGGCTGCTAAGCCTGCGCATCCGGAGCCTGTGCTCCGCGACGGGAGAGGCCACAGCAGTGAGAGGCCCGCGTACCGCAAAAATAATAATAATAATACATTTTATTTTACTCTGGCTATTAAAAATTTTTTTTTAATAATTTTAATGAAAGCAACCTCATCTTCTTGGCTGACTTACACCCCCTCATCCCAATGTTCCTGACACCTCATCAGTGGCACCACGAGAAGGGAAGGGCTCTGCTAACTGGTCTTGTCTTTGCTCGCCTGGAATCATCCGAACCCATGGAAGGTACAGGCAGGATCTCAGGCCCTTTCTGGAACCCACAGGTATATATATGGCATGCGAGTTCAGAAATCCGTTAAACAAATATCTATAAAACCCAACTATGGACAAGGCACTACAGCAGAACCTTCGAGATGAGGAAGACATGGTTCCTGCCCTCAAGACATGCATCATCTCAGGAGAATGGGGAAAAATACAATACATAAAGGAACACGTAGAAGGTAGCTTTTATGTATAGGCTCCTAGGGGCAAAAAAGAGCTCCACCAAATACAGTTGTGCACATTAAAACTGCACCCTAATAACCAAAACTTTTGGTCTAAAGAAAACCAAGTGAAGCAACCAAAGCAGAAAAGATCTGTGACGGGGTGACAGGACGACGGGAGGCCGGAGCCCGGAAGGCATCCCTCAATTCAGGGAGCCGAGGTGCTGGATTTCTGAGTCTCCTTCTGAACTGGGGACTGACTCCGTTTCTGGGCTTCACAACCCCAGGGATCGTGGGCGATGCTTTGATCACATCTCAGGAGGCTTGGCTGTGTGCACACATGGCCCCGTCTCCAAAGGGAACAGAGTCCCAGCTCATGTGCAGTGACTCTCCTGCGTGGATTTCAAACCTCTCCGCTACGCGGGGCATCTCTGCTCAGCTGCGGTCTGCTGAGTGGAGCAGGACAGGGCTGGACCACTCAGCTTCAGTGCTGGGCAAGAATAACAATCAGACCAAGTTGTTTAAAATGAGAAGAGGCCGAACTTCCAAAACCCACAATTCTCTGAAACCTCACATCTCAAAAAATATTGTCAAGAAAAAGCTAAACATAGGATTCCCATACTATTAAGCAATTCCACTCCTAAATATATGCCCAGAGGAACTGAAAGCAGAGAGTCAAACAGATATTTGCACACCCGTGTTCACTGCAGCATTAGTCACAACAGCCAAAAGGTGAAGGGAGACCTAGGGTAGACCGACAGATGAAGTGATAAACGAACGTAGTCTACAGACAACAAAATACAGTTCAGCTATCGAAAGAATGAAACTCTCATACATGCTACAACCAAGATGAACCTTCAAAACACTATACTAAGTAAACCAAGCCAGGCACAAAAGGACAAATATTGTATGAGTCCACGCACACGAGGTACCTAGAAAAGGCAAACTCACAGAGACAGAAGAGAGTAGAAGAAAGGTTACCAGGAGCTGGGGGAATTCTTGCTCAATGGGTACAGAGTTTCTGTTTGGGATGATAAAACATTTTTCAAATAGATAGTGGTAAGAATTGCACAACACTGTGAATGTACTGAATGCTATTGAAACACACTTAAAAATGGTTAAAATGGTAAATTTTAGGGTATCTATGTTTTACCCTCATAAAAAAATATATTTTTAAAATACTATCAAGTCATTAATTCCAGCTATTGCAAAACCTCCCACTTTCCAAAGAAGACACATCCCTTTCACAGATTCCTGCTAGGAAATGTCTGAAGCATTTTAAACAACCGTCACACAAAAATAAGCTGCTTAGGTTAGGAATGAGCTAACAGAAACCAGGGCATTAAATCCTCTTTGCCAGACAGAAGGAACAGGTCAAGAAAGTCATGGCAGATCTTTTATTCTGAACATCAGGTCCCTCGCAAAGGACCAGATCAAACACCTCCCAGACACCTAAGGCCTAGAGCTGGAGCCCCTGGATGCCTTGCAGATTAAGGAAGCAAAGAAAGAACAGCGTTCTGTCCCTGTCAAGCGCTGCCCCGTATCCCAAGCTGTCTCGTTAGGAAGAACTTCCAGCGCAGAGGTGGTAAGGAGAGGAGGGATGGCTCAGGGCTGCAGGAGGGCCCCCTCCACCCCGGACAGGACAGGCTGCAGGCTCCTGCAGACTGTGCAGACCCCGGCTTGGGAGGGGGCAGAGCCACCACACCAGGAGGGCACCGGCCTCTGTGCTGCACAGCTGGACACTGCAAAGCCCAGCCCACGCACACAAACAGGCACAGGGACACGCGGGGCCACAGGGGTGCCAAAGGAAGGCTGAGCATGCGGCACCTGGATGCTCTTGAAAGAGAGAGAGAGACCTGCGCTTTTCTGCCCCACGTCACAGACCTGGGAGCACAGGCCCCCTCCAGCCCCAGACCAGCCACTTCCACGCTTCCATGTGAAATGACCGTGCAGCATCACATACAAACACAGCATGCTTGCCTCTTTGGCAAACTGCCTGCTCCTGCTTTTTGCCAGTTTTTCTATGCGATTGTTTCTCTCACGTATAGGATTTTTTACAGTAAACTGAGGATACTAATACTTTGCACGTTATACGCACTGCAAATATTTTTCCCGGGCCAAAGTGTGCCTTTCAGTGTTTTAGATGCTGTCAGGTTTGTACAGCAATTTGTGTGTTATGGACTCAAACATCTTTCCTTTATGGTTGTGCTAAGTCTTACTTAGGAAGTCTTTTCTCGGCCTGAGTGTATGAAGATGCTCACTACTCATTAATTCTTGTTTTTTTTTAATTTTTATTGGAGTATAGTTGATTTACAATGTTGTGTTAGTTTCTGGTGTACAGTACAGTGATTCAGTTATACACATACATATTTCCATTCTTTTTTAGATTCTTTTCCCATATAGGTTATTAGAGAATATTGAGCAGAGTTCCCTGTGCTATACAGTAGCTCCTTATTAGTCATCTATTTTATATATAGTAGTGTGTATATGTCAACCCCAATCTCCTACTTTATCCCTTCCCCTCACGTTTCTCCTTTGGTAACCATAAGTTTGATTTCAAGATCTGTGTAAATGTCCATCGACAGATGAATGGATAAAGAAGATGTGGTACATATATACAATGGAATATTACTCAGCCATGGAAAAGGATGAAATCATGCCATTTGCAGCAACATGGATGGACCTAGAGATGATCATACTAAGTGAAGCAAGTCAGACAGAGAAAGACAAATGTCACATATGATATCACTTATATGTGGAATCTAATAAAAAATGATACACGTGAGCTTATTCACAAAACAAAAACAGACTCACAGATCTTGAAATCACTAATTCTTATTATTAGACAAAATAAAAAAACATTTTGTTTTCCACTTTTAGTCAGTCACTCACCTGAAATTGATGATTGCGGATCACATATGGTAGGGATCCAGTTTGCCCCCCATCCCCCATGCCCACCACCCCTGGAGAAGTCACAGGCCCCCTGTCCTCAGGGCTCTACCACAACTTCTCTGTGCTGTACTGAGTTTCCATAACTGTGTGGGTCTCTATGGGAGGTCTATTTGTCCGTCCTTGAATCAAAAACATGCTTTCCTAACTGTGATGCCTCATAAGCAGTCTTGCTCCCTGATGGTGCAAATCACTCCTTCCTGCCGACGTATGCTTTGCTCATCTTCAAATTTCTCTTTGCTGTTATGGAGTTTTCACATGTCCGTATTAGAAGTAAGAACCATCTATCAGGTCACACCAAACGTTTCAAAACTTGCTTGCAACTGTATTCAATTTAAAGATAAACTTGGGAAGACGTAACATCTTCACTATTTAAGTCTTCTCATTTGTGATCATGGGATAACTCTCCACTTACATAGGTCTTTTTTATGTCCCTTAAAGACCTCTTAGAACATGAAGCAATCTAGTTGAATTTATTTCTAGATACCTTATCATTTTTGTAATTATGTAAGTGGGATTTCTATTTGCATTACACTTCCTGATTGTTTTCTACTGTTGCACAAGGTATTTTTACATTTTATCTGTTGATCTCACCTATTTACCACCTTGCAGAACTCATTTATTTTAAATGAATTTTCTATTTGGATAATATTGGGTTGGCCAGAAAGTTCGTTTGGGTTCTTCTGTAAGATAGTATCATTTGCAAAGAGGCACCAATGCCATTTCTTCCTTTTGGTGTTTGCATTTCTGGTTCTGTGTTTGCTTTGTGACACTGGTGAAGACCTCTTGTGACAGCAGGCCTTTCTGTGTCATTCCTGACTTTCACGGACGTGACTCTAATATTTCTCCACCATGGATGCTGGATGCTGTATATCTTCAACAAACAGACTTTAAACAGGTTACAGAGGTTTCTTTTTACTACAGACAGTCCCTGACTTAATAGTACTTCCACTTAGGATTTTTTTACTTTAACATGGTGAGAACGTGATTCACATTCAGTAGAAATCGTACTTCGAATTTTGCATTTTAATCATTTCCTGGGTTAGCGACATGCTATCCGATCCTCTCTTGTGACGCTGGGCAGGGAGCCTCAGGGCCCAAGCAGCCCAGCTCACGAGGGCAAACCACTGATACACTTGCAACCAGTCTGGACCCAGACAACCATTCTGCCTGCCACTTCAGTACAGCATTCAATAAATTACGTGAGAGAGTCGACATTTTATTGTAAAATAGGTTTGTGTTAGATTTTGCCCAACTGTAGGCTAATGAAACTGTTCTGAAAACATTTAAGGTGGGCAAGGCCAAGCTATAGTGAGTTAGGTGTATTAAATGCATTTTTGACTTAACGATATTATCAAATTGCAATCAGTTTATAGGGATGTAAGTCAAGGAAGATCTGTACTGGTTTAGTAAGAGTTTGGTTGTTACTGTTTGTTTTGTATTATATGAGTGGAGAACTGTATTAAATAACTCTGTCTCCGGTACAATGACCATTTTCTTTCCTTTAATCTTTTCACGTGTTAAATGTGTTCACAGTCTAATGATGGGAAAGCATCCTTGCATTATTATAATAAATCCAATTTGGTCATAACATTTGTTTGTTCTGTGTTTTATTCAAGATAAACTGTTAAACGGGATTCCTCAATGCTTTCCACAGACTTTTTGGTTGTACGTTAAAATGTGAAATAGGCCCGACTTGGATTTCTTGGACTGTCTCTTACAAAACTACAGAACGTTATAAAATGAGTGGGAGAGCTCTTCTCCTCTCTCTCTCCAGCCACTGGCACAAAAAGAGAAATTATTTGTTTTTTGAAGGCTCCATGACACTCATTTGCAGAATTCCCTGAGCATCTCTGAGGAGGTGGTATTATTTTCTGACTCCACTCTGCCAGAGTTCTTTATTAAAATTTGATATTTCTCCAAGTGTCAACTATGTTTCGTTTCTCCCTTTCAACTATTCTTCTTTATTCCTTCAGGATTCTCCACCTAAAACTTTTGAGTGCTGTCTGTACTCACAGAGCTATATTTTCCATCAGGTCACATAATGTTTAATTCACATGGCACAGAAGAAACATTCTTGGTTTTCTTAGGTAATCTCTAAGCTATTTCCTCTTTCAGATGCAATCAGGTTTTTGTTTTTGTTTTTTTTTTAAGCCTTCTTTTTAGAGCAGTTTTAGGTATACAACAAAATTGAGAGGGGGATGCAGTTTCCCATTTATCCTGTACTCCCTACATATGCATAGCTGCCCCCAAAGCACCATCACTCACTAGAATGGTACATTTTTTTTTTACCAAGGATGAACCAACACTGACACATCAAAATCACACAAAGTCCACAGCGCACTTTAGGGTCCACCTTTGGTGAATCTTGGTACATTCCATGGGTTTGGACAAATGTATCCATAGTGATGTCGAGCATTCTAACATCACACATAGTATTTTCACTGCCCCAAAATCCTCTCTGTTCTGCCTATTCATCTTTCCCCACTGCTGCCTCTGCCTCCACAGTTTTCCCTTTTCCAAAATGTCATATAGTTGGAATCATACAGTATGTAGCCTTTTCAAACTGGTTCTTTTACTTAGTAATACGCATTTAAGATTTTCTGTGTCTTGTCATGGCTTGATAGCTCATTTCTCTCTAACACTGAATAATATCGCACCACAGTTTATTTACCCATCACCTACTGAAGGACATCTTGGTCCCTTCCACCTTTTGGTAATTATGACTGAAGCTACTATAAATATCTGTGTGCAAGTTTTCAGGTGGACATAAATTTTCAACTCATTTGAGCAAATACCAAGGAACATGAATGCTGTCTCATATGGTAAGAGGATGGCTAGTTTTGCAAGAAACTATCAAACCGTTCTTCCAAAGTGGCTGCACCGTTTTGTATCGCCACCAGCAATGATTAGACTTCCTGTTGCTCCACAGTCTCTCCAGCACTTGGTGTTGCAATTTTGTCTGTATATTTTTGCAATATGTTAATTATCCATTTCCCTCATACATTCACATTTATTGGCATAAAGCTGTTCATGGTTTTCTCGTTTGACGATACTTTTTATCTCTGACATGCCTTCATATGATTTTCTTGGCACGTCCTTCTTCCTCCTGAGCGTCTGTGATTTTGGTAGATTTTAGGAAACACTGGCTTTAGTTCTGTTTCTGTCTATTGATATTTTCTTCATCATTTCAATGATTTCTGATCTTAACTTTTTTTTTTTTTTTTTTTGCGGTACGTGGGCCTCTCACTGTTGCGGCCTCTCCCGTTGCAGAGCACAGGCTCTGGACGCGCACACTCAGCGGCCATGGGTCACAGGCCCAGCCGCTCCGCGGCACGTGGGATCCCCCCGGACCGGGGCACGAACCCGCGCCCCCTGCATCGGGAAGCGGACTCTCAACCACTGCACCACCAGGGAAGCCCGTACATGCCTTTTTCATTGAGTTCTAAACGACTGATATTTTCATTGTGATCCCCTAACCATGAGTGAAGTAAGGAGGTATTGTAATATTTCCACAATATGTTTACATGTTTTGTTTTGAACTTTTTCTGTTGACTTCTGATTTAATCACACTGGATCAAAGACCGTGGCATGCATGAAACAGAATGCTTACAATCCAGTTCAACTTTCCATATATGGTCAACTTTTTTAAAAGTTATACAGATTTTAGAGAAGAATCAAGTGTCTTGTCTGTTGGGTGCAGGGTTCTACGTATTTCTACTAATTTGAACCTGTTACTACTATTAGAGATATCCGAACAGTATTATATATAAATAATACAATAACACTACTATAATTATATATAAATAATACTATAATTATATACTATAATTGTATATAAATAATAATCGTCGGATTTTATATTTTCTGTCTGACATCCTTTTTTGTTCACATCTGGTTTTTCGCCCTTTTCTGCTTGATGTTGGTTGTTTTTATAAACTGTAGATTCCCTTATATTTTTTTCTGCTAGGTTAGAAGCTACAGATTATACACATATTCTTTGAGTAATTACAGTCAATATTTTAGTTGCACCTAATATTTTAAAATACGTTAACTATCTTTTTTTCTAATGTAGTCTCAAGACATTTTACATTCCTTTTATCCTAACTAGGGTCTTATTATGATTCCATCACCCATTTAACACTCATTCCCAATGGCTAATTAACCAAAGTTTTAGTTTAACCTGGTTTTAATAACTCGCATAGAATTCAGCTTATGACACAGCATTTCCTTCTCAGCCCGTTACTCTTTTCATGCTCCGGGCCTTCCTCACCACCCACATTTCTTCCTCTGGAAGTACAACTTTTAATCATTCTTTTAGTGAGGACTGCCAGTAATAAACTGTCTCAACCTCCATCTGAAAGCTTTGTTTTGCTTTCACAAGCTGTTGGGATAAAATTTTAGACGGACAGTTCTTTTTCCCTCAACACCTTAAACATCTCCCACATTGTCTTCTGGCTCCTCCTGGGCCCAAGTCGGCCATCCATCCAATGGCCATTCCTGGGTTGTGACATCTGTTTCCCTTTGGATTTTCTCTTGTCTTCTGTTTTCTGGAATAACGCTAAATGCTTTTAGATGCGGAAGAACTGTCATCTTTCCTCTTAGTTCTCTGAGTGCGGTGGGGAGGCTCTGTCTCCTCATTTCTGGCCCGTTCTTGGCCAGCATCTCTTCAAACCCCACCCCCATCCCCTCTACTCTCCTGTCCTCGTGTGCGTCTACATGACCGTGTCCAATGACCCGTCCACGTTTTCCCGTGACTCTCTGGGCTACAGGGAGGTGACTCCGGCTCATCCATTCTCTTTAGACCAAATCCAGCATTTTGGAAATGCCAATGGCTAGTCATCTCATTTCCAAAGCTTCTCAGGGACTCTCTCTCACACCCCCCGTTCTTGCTTCATTTCTTCCCATTGCGTTTCACAGTTTCTTGTCCTCTCTGGTGGATGTTATTCTTGCTTTTATCTCCAGGGCATTACAAACACACTTATCTGCACGTTTAAGAGGCAATCTCTCGATCCTGGGAGCTGCGCTGCCTAGTAGCAGACTGCTGCCCGTGCTGGGAACACCGGCGTGCAGTGGTACCTGGGCTGGGCTGTGCTTCTGCGTCCCCTGCCCACCCTCCCGTGTGCTGGGGTACTGGGATGCTCAGGGACCTCCTCAGGGGAGGCTGCAGTGCTGTGGGGCCATGCCAGCTGCCTGGCACTGGTCCACATGCACTGTTTTCCAGGGTCTTTCAGGAGGGGGGTGTGCCCCACCCCAGCTCCCAGCGAGCTGCAGGAGCTTGGCCCCTACTAGTCCCTGGGACCTGAACTGCTGCCGTCAGTGGTGGCTTTGGGACCTGCAGCCTGGTGGGCACGGGTGTCAGCACTGCTCACTGCTCTGGGGGCATCTCCGTCCTGTGTCTGAGCCAGGCTGAGTCCTTTTGATTTTCCTGTTTTATGTGCCGTGTGTGCAGAATTACTGAACACTGGAGGGAAAGGTGGTCAATGTCATGATGGCTTAAAAGCCTGCACTGTCTGGGGAGCTGAGCTCAGCCTGGAGTCACGTCCACTCACTCCCCCAGGCCCAGCCGCAGCTGCTGAGACACACAGACCCCAGGTCACTCACTGTAAGCAGTGAGATGTAATAAGTTAAGATTTCCCTGAGTTTCAAAGCCGATGTGATCAAACCGGTACTCCTCTTGCATCACTTCGTGTGAGAGTTTTCTAAAAGGGCACCCTAAAATTACGCTTGACACAGGAAATCCCGACAGCTTTTACAAATCTTCTAATGCTTGAGAAAACATCCTTTTGACTTCATGGCTAGCTCCCAGACTTTATTTTTGCTAAATTTCATCCTCTTTCTCCTTAGGCAATTAAGAAAATCTGATTATTCTAATTCCTACCAGTTCTAAACCCTACAATTTCTGATACTTAAACTCTCTAATAATCTCAACTCTAAAGCACAGCCATGTCTAAATTATTAGATTATCTCTAATAATCTCAATCTCTAAAGCACAGCCATGTGTGCTTTTCCTGTCCCATCTCATGATCAGACCAATTATCTTCCTAAGTCCTGTCCTACGTGAAAGCTTGGGTTTATTAGACCTAAGTTACCAGACCTTGTAACCATTTAACCGGAAGAAACAGAAGGAATCCTGGGAAAGTAGAGAACTGCCAAGAGTACATACACGCAAAACCAGCTTAAGTGCAAATAAAAATGCCAAAATCAAGAGGGTCCCACCATGGAGGGGCCTCTAAGGTCGCCTTGAAGTTGAATCCTGGGAAAATTCACATGAAATCTGTTTGGAAGTTTTGCTCACTGAAGTTGGTTCACTGAAAGAAACTATAGGAAGATGTCATAATCAAGTATTTCTCTCTTTTATAGACTTTATTTTCCTTAAAGGGGAAGAGAAGAGCTAAGGTCAGCATCTTCTTATATCAGAGCCAGGAACAGTTTCTTAGAATACAAAGCCTAGCATCGCTGCAACGCTGTAGTGAGAGTCAGGGCATCTGCGTCAGGGCGCTTTCGTGACTCCGTCCTTACCTTGGTGATTCGCCAGCCGGTCAGGCGGCGCTGGGAAGCCGGGTCCTGCCAGATTTCCAGGACGGCGAGGAGATGTCTGTTCCACCTGGTCCTGGAGAGACAGGTGTGGAAAGGCTCTGGTCAAAAGAAGCACTTCACAGGGGTCACATCCACCACCCCCAGCATTTCTTTTCTTTCTTCCCCCATTTCTTACTTTTTCGATTTATTTACTTTTTTAGTTTTGAACGACCGTTGTTTAAAATACGCAGTAAAAGGAAAGTTAATCATAAAAAGGGATAGCCTGCTGGCTAGGGAGTTGGAAGAAAAAGTTACTCCTTGTTTTTGGCTTACATCGCTTTCCCCGAATAGCAATTCAAAAAGAATTCCTGTCAACTGCAGGGTTTAAGCCCTGAATGTAAAGAATTAGCATTCCATGGGGCACAGGCATCTTCTGTGACAATTCCTGGTGATCGAGCCCTAGGCGGTCTGTTACCTGGGAAGGAAATGCCCAGAGACCGTTTTATAATTGGACCCTCCACAGAGCATCCAGAGCTCAGTGGCAACTGCAAAAAGAGATTTTCTTAATAGTATAGATGTATTCACATTCAGTGTTTTTCCTACATCAGTTTTAATAAGTCATATTTTTATAGGTGCTTGTCTAATCTAAACTTCCAAATTTATTGGCATATTATTCATAACATCCTCTGATTTTATTTTACTATCTGAAGAGATGTCACTATAATTTTCCTGTTACTGGTTGTTGGTGGGATCTTTCTCGATTTGGTTCACTGATTAGTGGGAAATACATTTTATTGATATTTTCCAAGAATAATCTTTTAGCTTTTTTGACCCTCTCTATTGTATTTTGTTTCTATTTCAGTATTTTTTCTCTTTTTTTTTTTTTTCTAATTTTATTGGAGTCTAGTTGATTTACAATATTGTGTTAGTTTCGGGTGTACACCGCAGTGATTCAGTATATATATATATACACACATTCATTATTTTTCAGATTCTTTCCCCTTGTAGGTTATTACAGAATACTGAGTAGGACTCCCTGTGCCATACTTAGGTCTTTGTTGGTTATCTATTTTATACATACTAGTGTGTATATTCAGTGGCATTTTTTAGACCTCAGGTGAAGAGAAAAATTTTCAGCAAAAGTTAAAACAGCAACATTAAAATCAAGCCCACAACTCCAGGGCTTCCCTGGTGGCGCAGTGGTTGAGAGTCCGCATGCCAATGCAGGGGACACGGGTTCGTGCCCCGGTCCGGGAGGATCCCACGTGCCGTGGAGCGGCTGGGCCCGTGAGCCATGGCCGCTGAGCCTGCGCGTCCGGAGCCTGTGCTCTGCAACGGGAGAGGCCACAACAGTGAGAGGCCCGCGTACCGCAAAAAAAAAAAAAAAAAAAAAAAAACAAGTCCACAACTCCAGAAAAACATCTTCATGGGATTATAATCAAGCCAATGAAAGATACATTAAAACATGGACAAAGAAAATGGGCCTGTAAAATATTTCCATGCTTAAAATAAAGTATTAACAGTGATTAACTTGGGGTGGAGAGATGACAGACTTCTCTGGTAGATTTAAGAAGCTTTCGTAATTTTTTATAAATGCACATATATTGCCTCTGTAATTGGAAAGGTTTTAGAACTGTGTCAGAAAGTATAAGATCTGCATGGAAAATCTATTAATATTAATAAAAATTGACACAAGTACAAGTAGCTACCTTCGGCATCCTGGTACCACAAAGCTCCGCACATGGAAAGTCCCCCTCCCCCACCCCTTGGGTGCCGGCATGGCGTGGAGCTTATGCTGCCAGCCGAACTCCCATTTCATAGATGAGGAAGCTGAGGCACGGAAGGAGCGTCCACCCGCTATCACCCCATGGTTAGGGGCAGCCCTGGGACTGGACCCCAGGCAGCTGGGCCCCAGAACCCAAGTGCCTTCCAGCCCAAGCTGCTCACACAAGAAACTCCAAAAAAGCACATTATTCTGACAAGACACTTTACGGCCTGAATGCTCCCCCCACCCCCTGGCCAGTGGCTTCTGCATCCAGAGCCCTGGCCTGCCCGGGGGTAGGAGAGGATGGGTGATAACCCCACTGTGTGCCCACAGGTGAGGGTCTGGTCCACACTCTGCTGGGGCCACTCCCAAGAGAGGGAGGGCAGAGCGGGGAGCAGCAAGGAGAGAGTCCAGAAGGGAGAGAAGATGCTTGCTACCCGGGGAGCACACAGCCGCCTTCACACCTTCCTCCAGAAAACCTGGGAAAACTGAACAAAGACCTCTGGTAAGGGAGAGATTTTCACACGCTTCTCTCTCTCTGCTCTCCCCCTTCAAAAGGAACAGCTCTCTTTTGGCTTTTTTAACCACAGACATAATGCTTGCTAGTTAGGAAAATCTAGATGCTAAAGAAAAGTATAAAGACAAAAGTGAACATGAACCTCTCTTCTCTCACCCAAGGATGTTATCCTATCAGCAGTTTCTGGGCTGTTCTTTCAGAGAAAAAAAAAAAAAAAAATGCACACACAGAGAGTGTGTACAGATGCAATGGTTGAATTATTTATGGATAGCGTATATGTTATATTTGAATCACATGGGGGTTACAAATGATTCTGATAAAAAATGGAATCACAGTCATGACACCTACTGCTATATTTTAACGTAGCTTTCTGAAATTTTCCATGGCAACAAACATTCCCCATCAGCCCTTTCATAATTCTAGCATACCCCATTAAGTAGCTGTGTAACACGATTTCTTTCATTAATACCCAACTGGCGAACGTAGAGTTTGTTAAGAAAGTAAGGTTTTGATTGGGAGAGAGGAGAGGGATTAGTTTGGAGAACATGGTGTCTGGGAGGCAAGAGTGATGCCACTAAGACTGCCCCCCTCCCCCGCCCACAAGGTGCTGAAGGTGGAGCTGGGCTGTCAAGGTTAGAGTACAGGGTGGTCCCCCCAACCTAAGAGATTCAGCAGTCTCCCCATCCGGGGTCACCCCACCTATTTTCAGCACCTCCACAGCCCAGTGTCTCTCCATCCAATCGGCTCTTTACCATCTGAGAAAAATATTTTTTTCCTTCTTTTCCAAATCTTAAAACCACCCACATAAATTTTTGCAAATACAAAGCAGACACAAAAATTAGCCTAAATCCCATGACAGTGGGGTAAGGTAGCATTCTCCTGGACTTTGCACCTTTACTATGCATAGCTGGACACTGCGGAAATCACATGGTATAAACAATTTTGTGTTTTTTCCCCAACTTATATCACAAGAGGTTATTTTAAAACCTTGGTAAATATCATTTTTTTCAGATTCTAAACTACTCTCAGAAACACTTTCAGCCATTTGCAAATTTCAGATAACATAAATACAATCAAGCGAATACCTTTGTGCATACAACCTTGTCCACATTTCTGATCATTCGCTTAGGATCCCCAGAGGTAGAAGGCCTAGGTCGAAAGTTAGGTGCTGTTTTTTGAGTCTAGACACACACTGTCAAGCTCTCGTTCACTCAGCTTACCCCTCCACCTGAAACAGAGACCTGCCCACTTTCCAACATCCCAGGCAGCTAACACTGCGATGGTGACTGTTTTGGAATTTTTACCTTGCCAGCCAGTCCCAGAGGCAGGCAGTGGCCTAATCCTGTGGTTTTCACAAGCAGGTCTTAAATCCTGAAGTTGGACATTTTTTTCCTATGCTTATCAGGCCTTTGTGTTTCTCCTTTTGGACTACCCTTTTTTTGACAGGCCAGCTGGACCAGTGCAAGGGCTCCCAATCGAGCCTCTGTGAAGGAACCTCAGTCCCCATCACCCAGCTGAGGGTTTGGGACCAGCGTCTGGACTCGCCGAGTCAGTTGGCAAAATCTGTCAAATGGGCCGCACACCGCCTGCAGGACGGCTGGGAGGGCACCAGCCCTGAGGCCCTGGACTCCCCAGATATGTCGGTCTGTCTCTTAATCTCCCAGGATGAGCTCTTTATGTGCTAAGAAACAAAGTCTGGCCCTCTTTGTAGCAAATACTCTTCCCACCTTGTCTGAGATTTAATTACGTTTTTTGATTCTCAGAGTTTAAGTCAACGCAGTCAAGTTTATTGACCTTTTCTTTGGGGCTCACTATTTTACACTTGAAGCACCCGTTTACGTGTCGTCCTGGCTTCTTCCCCGACCGGGTGCATTCTCTTTCATCCCTCTGCCATCTATTTTGGAGGGCAGGAAGAGGTGAGGCCAAAAGCTGACCAGTCCACGCAGGCCCATTTATCACCCAATCTTCCCTCGTGCCTGGTCTGGAAGGTCACTTTCACATCCCACGTTACAATCCACGCACACAGGGGTCTGTGGTCCTCGCTCGTGCCACAGACCTGCTCCTTCCTGGGCTAGCGCCCAGGTTCCCATGCTCACTGCTGCTGGACACGTTTACCATCAGCACATGTTTCCCCCTTTGCTGCTTTTACATGAGTTCCTCAGCCACTTTCTTCTAAACAAGCAGTGTCAAAGTGTCACAGGGAAGAACAAATCTGACTCCATATTGGATCTGTTTCTTTTACTTTAACCTTTGTCCTCTATTGCTTTTGCTTCGAGTTAAATATACAGGAGAGCCCATTCTCAAGGCTCTGACCCTTAAGGATATAACACTTTTCCATTCATATAGAAATAAAAAGTTGCAGAACAGAGAGTAACATTCCTCTTGCTGAAGGTTTACAGGAACATTGTGAACTGACATCCGTGGACAGCTGCAAGAACAAAGGATTGTGACACCAAGACGCCTGCAGCCACCAACCATGCCCCTCCCTCACCTGGCCTTTACAAATACTTTGCTGAAACCCTTCGGGGTAGTTCGGGGTTTTCTGGGGCATAAGCCACCCACCTCCTTGCATGGCCCTGCAATAAACCTTTCTCTGCTCCAAACTCCGATATTTCAGTATAGTTTGGCCCCACTGTGCATCAGGAACGTGGACCTGCGTTTGGTAACAAAAGTCTGCTTAGATTATTTCAACTTCTCATCTGGAATATTTCCTTATATTTAAGGAATTACGACCCATTACTAACACGAATGTTGGGAGTGGACCGTCTGACTGAAATCAGACCACACAAGCGTCGAAAGTATAAACCAAGAAGCTGTGATACCCCACATATTTCAAAGGGTTTGGGGGTCCAGCTGACCTGAGGCCCTGCTCAAGGCAGGCGTTTCTGGGGCTGGGCGTGGCCTGACAGGTAAACAAACACCTCGGTGTTTCCTGTGCACCTGCCATTCTGAGAGCCAGTCACCCAGCAACACGCTGCCCTCCTGAGAACACCTCTTTTCAGTGATGTGCACAGCAGACCCCACCGAGACCTCTGTTCAGAAAACAAGTAACCTTCTAACCTAATTTAAGGCAACCTTGTCTAAAGAGCGTGACCAGATTTAGCAACTAAAAATACAGAACGTTCGGTGAAACTTGAATTTCAGACAAACAACTAATAGTTTTTCTGGTGTATGTCCCAAATATTGCATGGGGCTTATCCTAAAAAAATGTTGTGGTTTATCTGAATTTAACTTGGCAGGCTCTAGTTTATCTGGCAACTCTACACCTAAAGTACCATTTGAAATCTGACAGGCTTGCCTGGCAAATTACAGCAGTAAGAACAAAATCTCGACAATTGCCTCATTTGTTCATATATAAAACTCCCAGATCGAAAGAGCAGAAGTCAGCGTATAGAAGCTTCAGACAAGAATTCTATTATCTTGCAAAGCCAAGAGAAATGAAATAGTATGGAAACTGATGGTGTTTGTAAACTAAAGCCAGAGCACGAAGGCCCACCGTGGCATAGAACAGAAACTCCCCACAGTGCTGGAAGGTCAAGTGCAGAGGAAGTGCACAATAATACAAACTGGGACCAGGGTAAAGTCTTCTCGCTGGGCTGGCCTGGTCTCCTCCAGGGCTAGTCTGGTCTGTCTCGGGGGGTTCTCCCATCCCAGGTTGGTGGGCCTCCCTCTTGGTGAGGGGGTCAGAGTGGCCAGGCCGGGGCCCAGGGCCAGCAGTACACAGCCTCCTTGTCTGCACGAGGCCCATGGCCTGCAGAGGGAGGCGCGGGTTCTCCTCTGAAGGTGGCCACTAGCCGACGATGCTTCTCGGAAGCACGGTCCTTGGTCACAGTGCTGTTTGCCCCTCGGAGAGGTGGGCGGCTGGGAGCCCCTTCGTTAAAGCTGCATGGGTCACTTCACCATTTAGTGCTGGATCCCAAACCCACGTGCTTTAGAAACATTTTCCAAAGTCAGAAGCAAGCAAGGCCCAGACACCTTCCTCCTGCAGGGTGACCTCGTGCTAAGTGATCTCGTCCAAGCCTCGCTGAGCCCTGGGAGCTGGTGGGGGGTGAGCCACAGGGTGCGAAGGGGCAGGCAGGAGAGGCCAGACGTGGACTGATTCTCCAGCACGGCTGTGCGATTCCTCTAGAAAGTTCCTTAGTGAGCCCCACTTCTGGGGTCGCATGAACGCCCCCAGGCTTGCTCCTTCGGGCCTCTTGCTGGCTCCAGGCTGGGGCACCAACCTGGCCAGCTCCTCTGGACCCTCCAGTCCCACCCTGGACCTGTCCTCCTGGCCCCCCGGGAGCGCCCACTGCCCACTGCTGAGGCCTCTGCCCATGGAGGGGCTGCGGGGGGGAACCTGCAGGTTCAAAGATTACACTTGAAAGTGCCTCAAGCTGGGGTCAGGACTCCACAGGGCCTGGCGACAGGGCTTGGGCCCCTCCCTGTCATTCCCAGAGCATCACGCTAGTCTCACCTGGAGAAACAAGTGAGAAATGCAGACTCCAGGGCCCTGTTCAGTCCTGAGTCTGAGCTGGAGTCTGAGCTCCTTACCTTAGGTGATTCACTCACTGGAACATTCCAGGGGCCACAGTCATGTGCCTCCCCCTCCTGCTCTTTGTGGAGTCCCCACTGTCTGGAATATTCTCTGCCCTCCATACACACCATCTGCTCAACCTCCAGGTCCAGCCCAAAAGGCACCCCCTTCTGGAGCTTTCTGTGACAGCCCACAGGACCGTGGTCACTTACCCCTCACCCCGCTGCCCTGCTTCAATTAAAGTGAGAAGTAAGGAGGGTGCACCCCTCCTCCCCTAGAGCACCGACCACTCTGTCCCCTCCTCCCACCCCCAGCCCGACCCCAGCCTCACCGCCGACTGCTTCTCAGGGAGGCGGTGAAGGTGGAGGCCCCAGGATGGAAGCAAGGCCTCGGAACGCTGTCCTGGGACACACAACCCCCTGCTGGAGGCCAGCAGAACGACCTGTGTTTCAGCAAAAACCTTGACAATGCAGCCTGGGTGCAGAACAGGCAAGAGGCCAACTGTCAGCTGGCACTCACGCCTAATAGACCCTGGCCTAAGCTGCTGTGGAACAGTACAAGATGCTCAAGAAGAACACTGCTCCAGGGACCAGAAAACGTTCACTGGGCAGGTGAGCAGTTCTGGGGTCACATATGCCTCGGAGAGCAGCTAGGAGAATTTGATGAGACCGGAGTGTAACAGTCAGCACAGCATCTGCCGGGTAACAAATGAGAATGGACAGGTAAGGCCAGACTCTGGGATCAAATCCCTGGTTCCAACCTGCTGGTTAGTCCTGTGACATTGGGCAACTTCCTGCATCTCTGTGCTTCCTTGGGGAAGAATGGGGACCTCACAGGTCGGTTGGGATGATTAAATTAAAATGATGTAAACAAAGGGTCTGTCGAGTGACTAAAGCTACCAGGTGTTCAGTGATGGTCAGTAAGCAACAGGGACAAGAAGTCCATAAACAAGATCTCTCTCTAGTGGGCGCCCCAGGGATTTGTCCTCACACCTGCCTGTATACAATCTCTCAGGGACCTGAATAAAGACACAGTAGGTGCCCTTAGTTACCCTGCTAAGTTGAACAAAGATCAACACCACAGAAAACAGAACGAGAGGAACTGAAATGTACTCGACAAGCGAGAATGCTCAATCAGAATCTACAAGCAGAAATCCAACGTGAATAAACGTAAACACTAGAGGACTCAAAACCAACCAGCCAACCGGCCAACAGTGCACGAGAATGGTGTAGGGGAACGGGCAGTCCCAGGACAGCAGCCCGAGGCGGCGGCTAAGACAAAGCCAGAGTGGCCCCAGCCACCCACAGCCCTACTGACAGCTGGCCCTCTGCTGAGCAGGGAAAAGACATAATGACAAGGGATCCCCGCTCCAGCTCCCGGCAGCTCTTGGGCCTCCCCCAGGCCTTTCCCACCAGGTAGCCCTCCTGCCCCCTGACCTTGCTGCCTGGAGAAACTGCTGACCCCCAGCTAAGGCACAACAGGCCAACGCTTCTGAAAATCAACAGGGGAATGCAAGTGCCATGGCTTCTGTCATTTCACACAAGGTGCAGTTAAAGCTGTAAAACAAATCAAAATGGAAATCCACCAAGCTATGAGACGGCTGTCCTAGTGAAGAATAGGCAACTAAATGGCCCAAAGCCCGCTTCTGTCCACGGCATGTATGTCTTACTGTAGAACTTTCAAACATATACAGGTGGGGAGGTGTGATCCAGATTTCATAGTTACCCTCCCCTGAGCCACAGACAATCACTAATTTTTATTAAAAATGGGTGTGAAGATTCCAGTTCAAGATGGTGACATAGGAAGATCCTGAACTCACCTGTTCCTACGGACACACTGACCTTACAGCTACACAGGGAACAACCTGCTCCTAAAAAGCCTACGGCTGGCTGAGTGATGCCCGCACGTCAGGCAAACAAGAAGGAAACCATATCAAGGCAGGAGGGAGGGGCTGGGACACGACCTGGCCATAAACCCCACCCCTGGCTCAGGGACCCACACCCGGGAGAAAACTCGAAATCTGGAGCTTCTCCCGAGGAGCAAAGGTTCAAACCCCACATCAGTACCTCAACGTGTAGGGTCTGCACCTGAGAGGCAAGCCTGAAAAAACATCTATTGAAAACCAAAGGGGCTCATGTCCCAAGATGCACAGGACTGCAGTGATCTGGACGGGCCCACGTGCTTGGACTCACCCGCCCAAGAGCCCAGCTCAGAGGTCAGTGCCATCTTCACAACCTCTCTCTGCTGCACTCTAGAGCACCAGCATCTCCTGGAGGGGAGCTTTACATACTACAGGTGCCCTTATTTCCAGGTCAGGTGCCCTGGTTTCAGCAGTTGCTACCCAGGGGATGCCACCTGGTCACCTGGTTCTGGAGGCCAGAGGGTCTGCATTCCTGGGAATCACAAGACTCTGGCCATCAGAGAGATGGTTCGTGCAAAGATGCACCCTACGGCACTGCACAGAGAGCAGATGGAGCCCCAATATTTGTGACGGCCACCCAGGGGACACCACGAGATAGTCTGTCCAACGGGGCTTACTTTTGGGGCCCCTCACGACTGTATATATTTATACACTTTTGAAAGCTAATGCCTGAGGGTCTGGCTTCCAAGCAGCCTGTACTGAGGTGCTGAGATCCTCCCCTTAAACACACTGACAGGTTGTGGTACATCATCAATGACTGGGAGACATCAAAAATATAATGGGCTTCCGAGAGAAGCACAAAGGTTTGACTGATGACCAAGAGCTGGGGTAGGGTTGACAAGAAAATGTATGAAATAATAATAAATCTCACTGAAAGGTAATTATATAGTATAGATATAAACTAGGCACTTATAAATAATTAGTTAAGGGATAACAAGATAAAAAGATGTAAAACATGACATCAAAAACATAAAACGTGGTGGAGTGGGAGAGTAAAAATGCTGGGCTTTATTTAGAATGGGATCAAACTGAAGTTCTTATCAACTTAAAATAGACTGTTACAGATGTAACTTATTAAGCCTCACAGTAACCACAAAGCAAAAACCTATATAGAAAATATACAAAAGAAAAAGAGAAAGGAATATAAGCATTATATAAGCACTAAAGAAAGTCATAAATCATAAAGGAAGAGAACAAAAGAACAGAGAGGAACTACAGAAACAGCCCGGAAAAAGAAAATGGCGGTAAATTCATACCTATCAATAATTAATTTAAATATAAATGGACTAAACTCTTCCATCAGAAGACATGGGGTGACTGAATGGATAAAAATATAAGACCAGGGCTTCCCTGGTGGCGCAGTGGTTGGGGGTCCGCCTGCCAATGCAGGGGCGTGGGTTCATGCCCCGGTTCAGAAGGATCCCACATGCCGTGGAGTGGCTGGGCCCGTGAGCCATGGCCGCTGGGCCTGCCCGTCCGAAGCCTGTGCTCCGCAACAGGAGAGGCCACAGCGGCGAGAGGCCCGCGTACCGCCAAAAAAAAAAAAAAAAAAAAAAAAATATATATATATATATATATATATATATATATATATATATATATATATATATGACCAATCTATAGGCTGCCTACAAGAGACTTAATTCACATATAAGACCACACACTGACTGAAAGTGAAGGGATGGAAAAAGACATTTCCTACAAATGGAAACCAAAAGAAAGCTGGAGTAACTATACTTATATCAGACAAAAGATCTGGAAACAAAGACTGCAATAAGAGACAAAGAAAGGCATCACATAATGATAAAGAGGTCAACCCAACAAGAGGATATAACATTTGTAAATATCTATGCACTCAACACAGGAGTGCCTAACTATATAGAGCAAATATTACCAGAACTAAAAGGAGAAATAGATAGCAATACAGTAATAGTAGGGACTTTAATACCCCACTTACATCAATGGCTAGATCATCCAGACAGAAAATCAATAAGGAAACATTAGCCTTAAAAGATACACTAGAATACATGGCTTGTACAGATATACACAGAACATTACACCTGAAGGCAGCAGAATACACAATCTTCTCAAGTACACATGGAACATTTCCCAAGCTAGATCTTATGTTAGTCCATAACACAAGTCTTAATAAATTTACAACAGAAATCAGATCAAGCGCTATTTTCTGATCATGATAATATGAAACTAGAAATTAATTACATGAAGAAAACTGTAAAATTGGCAAATAAGTGGAGATTAAACAATATGCTACTGAACAGCCAATGGTTCAAAGAAGAAATAAAAAAATAAAAAATACCTTGAGACAAATGAAAATGGAGTTATAGCAAACCAAAATTTATGCGATACAGCAAAAGCAGTTCTAAGAGGAAAGCTCACAGTGACACAGGCCTACTTCAAGAAACAAGAAAAGTCTCAAACAACCTAACTTTACACCTCAAGGAATTAGATAAAGAAGAACAAACAAAGCCCAAAGATAGGAGAAGTGAGGAAACAAAATTTAAAACAGAAATAAATGAAATGGAGACTAAACAGGCGATAGAGAAGATCAATGAAACTAAGATCCCAGTCTTCGAAAAAAATAAACAACATTGACAAACCATTAGCTAGACTCAGCAGGACAAAAAGAGGACACAAATAAATAAAATCAGAAATGAAAAAGGAGACTTTATAATTGATATCACAATTTACAAAGAAACATACGAATCTACCACAAACAATTACACACCAACAAACTGGACATCCTAGAAGAAATGGATAAACATCTAGAAACATACAACCTACTAAGGCTGAATGATGATGAAACAGAAAACCTGAACAAACTCATTACTAGTAAGGATATTTAATCAGTAATAAAAATCCTCCCAACAAATGAAAGTCCAGGATCAGATGTCTTCACTGGTGGATGCTACCAAACTTTCCAAGAAGAATCAATACCAATCCTTCTCAAATTCCTCCAGAAAACAGAAGAGGAGGGAACGCTTCCAAACTCATTTTATAAGGACAGCATTACCCTAATACCAAACAAAGATGCCACAAGAAAAGAAAATTATAAGCTAATATCCCTAATGAACATAGATGTAAAAATCCTCAACAAAATATTAGCAAAGCAAATTCAACAATACATTAAAATGATCATATACCATGATCAAGTGGGATTTATTCCAGGGATGCAAGTATGATTCAACATATGCAGATCAGTCAAGATAATACACCAAATTAACAAAATGAAGGCTAAAAAAATCATAATCTCAACAGATGCAGAAAAAGCATTTAACAAAATTCAGTATCATTTTTGATAAAAACTTTCAACAAAGTGGGTATAGAGGGAATATACCTCAATATAATAAAGGTCATATATGATATGCCCACAGCTAACATCATACTCAGTGGTGAAAAGCTGAAAGCATTTCCTCTAAGATCAGGAACAAGACAAGGATGCCTACTCCTGCCACTCTTATTCGACATAGTATTGGAAGCAGTAGCCAGAGCAAGTAGGCAAGAAAAAGAAGTAAAAGTTATCCAAATTGGAAAGCAAAAAGTGAAACTCACTGTTTGGAGATGCCATGAAGTTGTATATAGAAAACCCTACAGGCTCCATCAAAAAACTGTTAGAGATAATAACAAATGAACTCAGTAAAGTTTCAGGATACATAATCAATTGCACCTATATATACTAACAATGAGAAATAAAGAAAATAATCTCACTTACAATTACATCAAAAAGAATAAAGTACCTAAGAATAAATCTAACCAAGGAGATGAAAGGCCTGTACACTGAAAACAATAAGACATTAATGGAAGAAACTGAAGATGCACATGAATGGAAGATAGTCCATGCTCGTGGATTAGAGGAATCAATGTTGTTAAACCGCCCACATTATCCAAAGCAATCTACAGATTCAATGCAATCCCTATCAAAATTTTTCATTTTTCAAAGAAATAGTACAAATAGTCTTAAAATTTGTACGGAACCACGAAAACCCCGAATAGCCAAAGCAGTCTTGGGAAAGAACAGCAAAGCTGGAGGCTTCAAGTTCCCTGATTTCAAACCACAGTTGGCTCTCCATGTCCATGGGTCCTACATGTGAGGATTCAACCAACTGCGGATTGAAAATATTTGAAAAAAAAATTCCAGGAAATTCCAAACAGCAAACTTGAATTGCTGCACACCAGCAATGCAATACATTTATGGTGTATTTCCAATGCTTTAGATAGTGTTTACATGGTACTGGGTATTATAAGTGATTGAGAGATCATTTAAAGTATATGGAAGGATGTGCACAGGTTATACACAAATACTACACCATTTTATATAAGGGACTTAAGCATCTGCAGATTTTGGTATCTGAGAGGGGTCCTGGAACCAATTCTCCGTGGATACCAAGGGACAACTGTGTATTACAAAGCTATAGTAATTAAAACAATATGATAATGGCACAAAAACAGACACACAGATCAAAGGAACAGAACAGAGAGCCCAGAAATAAACCCATACATATATGGGCAATTACTTATGACAAAGGAGCCAAGAATATACAATGGGGAAAGACACTCTCTTCAATAAATGATGTTGGGAAAACTGGACAGCTACATGCAAAAGAATGAAAGAATGAAAAAGAATGAAATGCAAAAGAATGCATAAGAATGAAACTCAACCACTATCTTATACCATACCAAAAAATTAACTCAAAATGGATTAAAGACTTGAACATAAGACTTGAAATCATAAAACTCCTAGAAGAAAACATAGGTGGTGAGCCCCTTGACTTATGTTAAGGATGTCTTGGTGATGATTTTTGCAATCTGACACCAAAGCAAACGACACAAAAGCAAAAGTAAAAAGTAGGACTATATCATATTAAAAAGCTTTTGCACAGCAAAGGAAACCATCAACAAAGTAAGAAGGCACCCTAGTGAATGGGAGAAAATATTTGCAAATTGTATATATGATAAGGGGCTAACACCCAAAATGTATAAAGAACTTATATAACTCAACATTAAAAAAAAAAAAAAAAACACCAAACAATCCTATTAAAAAATGGGCAGAAAACCTGAATAGACATTTTCCCAAAGAAGATACACGGACGGCCAACAGGCACATGAAAAGATGCTCAAAATCACTAATCATCAGGGAAATGCAAATCAAAACAATGAGATATCACTGTACACCTGTCAGGATGTATTATCAAAAAGATAAGAAATGAGAAGGGTTGGAGAGGATGTGGTGAAAGGAAACTATGCATTGACAGAAATGTAAAATGGTGTAGCTACTATGGAAAACAGGATGGAGGTTCCTCAGAATATGAAAAACAGAGCCACCATGTGATCCAGCAATTCTATTTCTGGATATCTAAAGAAAACGAAAACACTAATTCGAAATGATACATGTACCCCCACGTTCACTGCAGCATTATTTACAATAACCAAGATACGGAAGCAACCTACATGTCCACTGATGGATGAATGGATAAAGAAGATATGGCATATAAACAGAATATTATCCAGACATAAAAAGGAATAAATACTTGCCATTTGTGACAACAAGGGTAGACCTTGAGGGCATTATGCTAAGTGAAATAGGTCAGACAGAGAAAGATAAATACTATATGATCTCTTGGTCTCTCGTGTAAGTGGAATCTAAAAAATTAAAAAAAGAAAGATTGGGAGTTTGAGATTAGCAGATGTAAACTATTATATATAGGATGGATAAACATACTATAGCACAGGGAACTACGTTCAACATCCTGTGATAAACCATAATGGAAAAGAATATTAAAAAAAAGAGTATGTATATGTATAACTGAATCACTTTGCTGTACAGCAGAAATTAACACAACACTCTAAATCAACTATACTTCAATAAAATAAAAAGAATTTTAAAATAAAGCTCACAGATACAAAGAACACATTGCTGGTTGCCAGAGATGGGGGTGAGGGCTGGGAAAAATGGGTGAACGGGGTCAACAAAGGGTTAAAAAAATGCAGAAACAGAAGGTTTCCATTACAATCCTGGGGACCAGGCATGGTGCTAGACAATTACATGAATTCTTATTTCCATCCTTTCTTTCACAGGTACTGTTTTACACCCATTCTTACAGACGAGGAGGAAGGAGACTGGCCCCCAGCACCATGGCTAGATACCGTGTGACCCGTAGGAGAATGCATTCTCACCAGTACTGAGCTACGGGTGCTACACAAGCTGTTACGCTACCAGCCAACCACGCAAAGTCCTGAAACGTCAGAGAACTTGACAAAACCTGCAGTATCAGCACGCCACATTTTGCCAGGTGCAAGGTCTGCAAAATTAGCCCCTGCCCCCAATGGAAATAACACTCATAATAAATGACCTAGAGCCATTTTTTGCCCCAGGTGACACTCGGCCTGTTTATTCTATGTAAGAGCACAGACAACAAGAGGTATTCATCAAACTAACCCTAAAACCAAATCACACACGTGGCTTCTCCTGGGTCCAAGAAGCTGTGATGAGAGTATCCACACACAAAATTAATCCACAGTCGATCTGAGAAAGAAATGGAAAATTTTATCTGAGCCAACCTGAGGATTATAACCCGGGAGACGGTCCTTCAGTAAAGCCCTGAGGACTGTTCTGCCTGTTAGAGGTCAAAGCAAGGTTACATAAGTTTTTGGACAAAGGGTTACCCGTCAAATGGTGTGTTACTGACAGCGTACACGACCCAGATCTACACGCACAAAGTGAGTAGTGGGTCATGGGTCTTCGTGGCCCCTCACAAGATGAAGAAAGAAGGTCATCTCCTAAGGAGTAGTGACCCTTGATGAGATGAAGGAGTGTTATCTCCTAAGGAGGTCTGGTTACTGCAGATGACCAACCCACACTAAACGTGGGGGACGAGGACCAAACGGGCAAACGAAGTTTTATGTTTAAATTTTTCTTCCCTTGCCATAAGATATGAATTTTACTTCATCAAGAGAAAGGAAAACTTACCACGCCAGCCTTCCTGAATCAAGGAGTGAGGGTAAGAATACATTCTAGTTATGCTGTATGAATACAGGCTATTGACTCTGACTTGCAAATACATGGACCATCTCTAAGTACAAAAAATTTTTCTCCAAAAGAGGAAGATGCCCGCCATGAACCTCTTCCTCACATCAGTCACAGTGGGTCTCTGCCCACCTGACTACACCCTGATCCAGGACCCCGCCCATCTCCTCTCCAGCCCTCAAAGGAAAAAAGCAAGTCTTACAGTATTTGAGGGCTTCTAACTATACCTTAGTCCTTAAGTATGGATATAAGTTAACCTGTAAATTAACACATGGGGAGGTAACACACTGCGTAAAACTCAGAACGAGGGCTGGGTGACTAACAGCAAAGACCAGGTTTTGCTTCACAGAAGGGGCAGCTGTCACTCGGAGACCCATATACCAGGGAGGTCGGTGGTTGGCAAACACCAACAGTCTCATGACCGTACACTTTTACAAGGGGTCTGTGTCTTAGAAGCTAGGGAAAGGTGGGGAATTCCTGCCAAAACAATTACTGTGGCTCAGAGAAGCAGCCAAACATCTCAAGCCAGTGAAATAGTAACTAACCAGAAACATGACGTCACAAACAGCCCGCTTAGTAATGACAGCACAGGGGTCCCTGTGCCACTCACTCTACTTCCATTCTTGCTTTCCTGCGAGGTTGAAGGTTTTCCCAAGTTACTAACGTACTGATTTTAAGCAAAACTGGTGGGTCCTGTCATAAACCCTGCCACGGGTGTCCTGGCTGCCCACGGGGGCCCACAGAACTCTCTCGATGCAGACTAGAAGCCAGAGGCCATGTGAGATACCTCATGGCCTTCTCTCCCGGAAGAGAACCCTCGGCTGGGTCACTGGTTCTCAGCAACACCCGGCCATCTGCACCCTGTCCTCCCCTATCCCCCCTCGGGAGGGACCAATGAGTCAGAGCGAGGCAGCACTTTCCTGATGACCTGGTCGCTCAGCCCACGTGACAGGAGAGCAGGGGTTCACTCCGGACGGAGCACGGCTGTGGACGTGACCCGACCCATCAAGTACCGAAGGCCCCGCCCCCCGGCTGGGCATGTACTGCCGCCGATCCCGCCGGGGCAGGCATGACATTGCATCGCAGCCCCTCTACAAGACGGCCGGGGAGGGGATGCTGGTAGCGTAACAAACGCGTGAGCAGCAGACGTAGGACAGGACAGGAGGGCCCGCTCGTCCTACCACCCGCTTGGTTTGTTCCCTGGGACCCTCCTCCCTCGAGAAAAGGAAAATGAATACAGACCAAACATCCACTGATACAACTAATGGACTAATACAATGTCCACTTGTCAGCTGGGCCAGCACACAGCGCCCGGGTCAGCTTTAGGCTCTAGAGGGACTTGTCTGGGAAGCGAGAGGACGTCCGCCGTCTAAAGCACCCTGGACAAAATGCAGCACAGGGTGTCAGAGCAATCTGAGGAACACACAGCACACTTCCAAACGGAATCGAATGTGTGCTGACTCTGTCCCCGGGGCACTCTGGCCAACCAGGACTCCACCTGCTGGAAGCGAATCTTGGTCCCCCCTCCCTGGGCCCTCCCCCATCACAGAAGGTGACGGCCCACACTGAGTCTCAGGGAGCCTCCAGGACCAGGCCCAACGCCAGCCACGGGCTGAATCCCTCCAGGAGACGAAGGGAGTCCGGTCACCCAGCTACACAAGGACCTCAAATGAAAAGGGCCGAGTAACGAAGCTGGCTGACAAGGCAGAGGCACAAGCTGACGAGAGCCCAGTGTGGAAGTCGGGGAGACGGGTTCAACATCCAGGCGCACTGGCCGGGCGACAACCCCCTACACCCCGAGCCTCAGCTTCCTCGTCTAAGGTGGGGAGCCAGTCCTGAGATACCGCCCCCGGTGGGGCACACAGGGCACCGCGGTTAGGAGAGCCGGGGTCTGTCAGCACAAAGCTCCCCGCTTGCTCCCGCGGCCCCCCAGCCCTACCCCCGCGTCTACCAGCCCCGCAGGCATGCACCGGGCACCGGGTGCTTCAGGGATCGGCCGCAGCGGGGCTACCCTCCCAGCAGGGCGCCGGCCCCGTACTCCCTGCCCCCAGTCAGCAGGGTGAGGACAGGCGTCGCTTCCCTGGCCTTTCTCAACAGCCATCTCAGAACTTGGAAAGGGTTCTCACTGCCCTGGTGGACTAGGAAAAGGCCCCAGGGTTTAATATGATGTAACCCTGGGGTGGCTCTTCCTTGTTTCCACGTCCCTCTGGCGAGCAGAGGGCACGAGGCCAGGGGTGACCGGCAGCCCCCGGCCGAGAATCTGGAGTCAGAACGAGGGAAGCTGGGTCCCCAGCGCATCCCACCTGGGTTCCCACACAGCACCTGGCTCCTCAGAGGGCAGGTATGAGGCGGGGCAGGGCAGGGCAGAGCTTCCAGAAGCATGGTGAAGGGCCCCCCCACCCCCGCTGACAGGTCAGGTGATGTTCCCTTGAGGCTATCTTCCTCGGAGTTTTGTGCAAAGCAAGTGGCCAAGACAAAGCAACAAGGACCTACTGTAGAGCACGGGGAACTATACTCAGTATCTTGTAATAATCTATAGTGGAATAGAATCTGAAAAAGAATATATATACACACACACACACACACACACACACACATATATATATAAAAGCAACAAGGACCTACTGTAGAGCACGGGGAACTATACTCAATATCTTGTAATAATCTATAGTGGAATAGAATCTGAAAAAGAATATATATATATACACACACACACACACACATATATATAAAAGCAACAAGGACCTACTGTAGAGCACGGGGAACTATACTCAGTATCTTGTAATAATCTATAATGGAAAAGAATCTGAAAAAGAATATATATATATATATATATATACACACACACACACACACATACATATATAAAAGCATGTGTAACTAGACCACTTTGCTGTACAACTGAAATGAACACGATATCGTAAATCAACTACACTGTAGTTTTCAAAAAAAGGGGCGTGGGAAGCACAGCACCTCAGATCCCAGGGCACAGCACACGGTTCTCCGTCGAAGGTCTGCTTGCCCCTGTGGGACTTCGGGGTCCCAACCTCAGCACGGGCTCCAAGAAGCTGTGCACCATGTCCTCCGTGTATGAAAAACCTTATTGTGACACGAGCCAAACACATAAATCGCCACTGTGACAAACTCTCTGATCCTGAGCAAATAACTCCACTCACTGTGCCTGTTTCCTCATCTATGATGTGAGGTCTTTGCACCACATGACCTCTGTACTTCTTTTCAGCCCCAAAGCCGATTCTATATATTACATACAAACGTTCTGCGGCTAATTTATTCCTAGAACCATGGTTGAAATAATATTATGGGGACTTCTGTGCTTCCAGCCAAGATAGAATACCAGGGATTGCACGTACCCTCTCTTCTTAAATAACCAAAAATTGAAGTGGTTTTCATACACTGGACACCAGGCAGCACAGGACAGCACTCGAGAGAGAGGGGAAGCAGATGTGGGGAGATCTCCCAGGGCAACCCCCCTTGAGGGCTCCAGAGAGTTTCCAATCGGCAGTGCAAGGAAGGGGTCTCAGGCAGTGTCTGGGGGTCCTTCTAAGGAGGTGGAATTCAAAGTTCAGGGAGGCCGGGGCAGAGAGGAGGTTGTGGCATGGAGGAGGGCCTTAGAGACATGCAGGGGGTGCCCTAGTGCAGGCACTCGAGGAAGCTACCAAGGCCAGGAAAGAACCACCAGAAAGAAGCAGGCAGAACCATCCCCAGAGCTCACACAGGGCAGGATGAAGTCTGCATTCATAGCAGCCACACGGGAAACCTCCTCACACACGAGACGCTGAATCGAGTCCTCAGGAGGGTCTTGCCTTAATAGTGAGAGCAAATTAGGCCTAGACCTAAAGTGATTCTAGGCCCAGCTCACAAAGTTTAAACGCAGGCTTCAGAAGGAGCAAACTGTTTCCAAGAAGCCTAACTGTTCCTGTAACAAATTTCCCAAATATTTAAAGGAACACCCACAAAAAGAAAACAAAAACAAAAACAAAAAAAGCCAGCACTCAAGCATGTAAAATTCGCGTCTGGTATCCAGTCAAAAACTGCCAGGCATGAAACGAAAATCAGACCCATATTGATAAGAGAAATCAACCAAGAGAAACAGACCTAGAAATGTCAAAGACAATAAAACGAGAAGACAGGTGTGTTAAAACAACTGGGATAAATATATTCCACGTGGGCTTCCCTGGTGGCGCAGTGGTTAAAAATCTACCTGTCAATGCAGGCGACACAGGGTCGAGCCCTGGCCCTGGAAGATCCCACATGCCGCAGAGCAACTAAGCCCGTGCCCACGCGCCACAACTACTGAGCCCGCGCGCCACAACTACTGAAGCCAGTGCACCTAGAGCCCGTGCTCCGCAACAAGAGAAGCCACCGCAACGAGAAGCCCGCACTGCAACGAAGAGTAGCCCCCGCTCGCTGCAACTAGAGAAAGCCTGTGCACAGCAACAAAGACCCAATGCAGGCAAAAAATAAATGAATTTATTAAAAAAAAAAAAATATATATATATATATATATATATATATATATATATATATATATATATATATTCCACGTGTTCAGGAAGGGAAAGGAAAGCATGACCTGCTAAGTAAAAAAAAAAATGAAAGATATACAATGACCAAATTCAACCTCTGGAGAGGAAAAATACACCAATGGAATCAACAGCAGATCAGATGCTGCACCCCTTCCCCGCCCTCCCTCCATCCCGATGTCTGATCTCCAAGAACACACTGGGAAACTCCCTCCCACCGAGGGCTGGGGTGGTCTGGGGTTGCAGAGCCCCCATGAAGATACAGCAATGGAAACCCAGAAATACTTCAGTGAAGGCCACTCAGCCACCCTTCAGCTCGGTGCCTACGCCAGACACAAGAAGCAGCCTCAAACCCTTCCTAATGCACACTCTAAGCAGCCCCCAGCCCGGAGACCAGCCTCCTAACCCCACGTCCGCCCACACTCTCCGGGTGGCCACATCAGCATGTGAACCCAGGCCGTGCCACAGCTCACCCTGAACCGCTGGCTCGCGGAGAAGCCAAGACGTGAGTCCTGCACATATCACATCCCAGGACAGGAGACAGAGGACAAGCCCAGGGACCCCGAGCCTGCACCCTCAAGCCTCGCACTGTGGCCCTAGTTCAGTCCGAGAACTTGCTCCTTAAGAAGCAGGTTTCGTAGGGCTTCCCTGGTGGCGCAGTGGTTGAGAGTCCGCCTGCCGATGCAGGGGACACGGGTTCGTGCCCCGGTCCGGGAAGATCCCACATGCCGCGGAGCGGCTGGGCCCGTGAGCCATGGCCGCTGAGCCTGCGCGTCCGGAGCCTGTGCTCCGCAACGGGAGAGGCCACAACAGTGAGAGACCCGCGTACCGCAAAAAAAAAAAAAAAAAAAAAAAAAAGAAGCAGGTTTCGTAAATGCATCAACCCCCGCTTCACTGGGACCCCGAAACATAACCCACCGACCCTGACGATCAGCCCTGGAAACCCTGAAAGCAGAAACTGCCTTTCACGGCTCTCGGTACAAGAGAGCTTTGCCAAACCAAAGAAAAGAAGCCTACAATTAGCGATCAATGGCTTTAAGCTCATGGGGGACGAGAGAATCCTCCCCAGGGCGACACAGTGACCAGGCCAGCACTCACAGTGCTTCAGAGGCGAGGGTGCCCCACAACTGGGTCACCTACGGATCAGAGAAACATAGCTGATCTTCAAAGAGACTCACCCATTCAACATAAACACACCAAGCTTCTAGTATAAGGCGGGCACATTAGTGCTTACAGCAAAGATCCTGTCCTTTTGTCTGGAGAAAACAGATAGTAAGCACTAAACATACTATGCAATTTATTTATTTATAATTTAAGAGGGCGGGGCCATGGAATAATAAAAGGATAGCTTGCAGCAGGGTAAGCAGGAAAGGAAACTGCGATTTAAATAAAACTCGATGGAGGACCTTACTCTCTGAAAAGGGGCCTCGAGCAAAGACTGGAGGGCGGAAGGCCCAGGAGTCAAGGGCGATATGGACCAAGGACCTCTGCCCAGGTACTGGTGGCAGCCTGGGCAAAGTGCGTTCAATATCTTCATCTTGATCGTGACCATCCTTAACAACCACAGTAGATGCCGCTTTCCCTGTGAAATAAATGTCAGATGCAGCCTCTTACATTTCCGTCATACTTTGGAAGTTTCTACCAATAATAATGACGTGTTTTTCCTATGAGCTTACGCTCCTTTTACGGTTTTTTTAAATTTATTATTTAAGCCCAGTCCCTTTCTCCTGAGCGGGCTCCGCAGCACTTGGAAGCAGCTGTTGGAGACAGCCTTCCCCTCCCCATCTCCAGCAGCCGGGGCAGGACTGAAAACCTTCACAGAACTTCCTACATCTCAGCAAGCCCAGGAGAACTTCCCAAAGGCTGAAGGCCAGAAAAAGAAATGTCAGATTTCCACCGCCTTTCCAGAAAAACTAAAGCACAGTGACAGAAAATTCAGTAAGATCTTTCCTTAAAGATTAATTAGAGGACAACCTCATAGATGTTGATAATAATGGTAGCCTTCGATTATAGGAACTTCAAACACTTTTCTTTTGACTTCTGCCTAGTTAATAAAAAAAAATAATAATAATTTTTAAAGGACCAGTGGCCACATTCTCATGGTCTCCCTCGAACATGCATAAATATTTAGCGTGTTCTGGGGAAAGTGCCAAAGTGAGTGTTTACTGTATACGAAGATCGTTGCTGGGTTAATAACTGCAGGGGAGGCCCAGGGAGCAGAGGACACTTTGCCCAAAGAGGAAAAAGTAGCCAGGAACAATACAAGGACCCAGGCAGGCCACTGTGAGACGCAGTATGAGCTAAACACGGCGAAGAATATTACGGAAACCTAGCTGCTCCTATAAAGACCACACGCTTAAATAGGAAATTAGAGTCAAGAAGCTCGTGTTGAAATTACTCCATATGCTTCAATAAAAGGAGTAGTTTTCAGGTTCCTCCTTCTCCAAAAATGTACCATTTTTGAAAAACAGTTGCAACTGCGAAGTTTCCGTCCATCGAAACATTTTCTGCGTGATCACGACCTGCCCCTGTCCTCCAGCTGCCCGTCCAATGCACCTGCAGAAAGGATCCAGCTTATTCATCCCTTTGCAGCCGAGTAAAAAGGAAGTTCTCCAGCGCCCAGACCAGCCAAGAAAGTGCCACGCCACCCCATCGCCTCCAAGACACATTCTGCTTCATCTCCAAATCTAACCAGTCGTTAAGAGGACCACCGCGTGCTCGATGGGCCATAATCAGATATTACAACATGGTGACAGGGCCCCGCCCGTGACCCCGTCTTCAGAGAGCACAGAGGTCACCCCAGAGGCTCTGCGCCTGCAGCCTTGGCCCCCCACACAAGCCGCCATCCACCAAACAGGCCCACAGACAGGAGACAAGCACGGCCTCTGATCTGCGGCCCCGGGAAGGATACCCCTGGGGAGACAGGGGGAGCGGGCTCTCCCCGCAACGGCCAGAGCGCACTTTCAAACCCAGAGCCGAAGGCACGGGCAAGCCCTGGGCCCCCCAGCTTCCAACAGGGCCATCCTGCTTCTGGGAAACGGGACAGAGCCTCCACGCGGGCTGGGCACAGGTGAGACACAACTCAGGGTTGAGCGTGGAGGTCGCGTGGGCAGAAGGCGGCAGTGTGAGTGAGGACAGCACAGCAGGTGGTGTTCAGGTCTGTGACGGGCACACCACGACCCCCGTCCACCTCCCTTAGAAGGGCCAGCCACCTTTCCTGCAAAGAGGGAGCATTAACCTGAGACCCGGGGGCCCGCCTGGACATGTGCAGAAGGTAGGGTGCACAGGGGCCCCGACGGCCCGCGGCCGGACCAAGCAGGCCCGCCCAGGCCCCAAGGGATGACGCAGATGACAGCCAGAAGTCAGCTGACACCAGAAAGGGCAAGTGCAGGTCCGCAGGCCCTGTCACATGACGGCAATAAACACGAGTCAGGGGAGTGGCTGTCAACAGAAGCCAGGCTGTCAACAGAAGCCAGGACGCTAAGCAGCCCACCAGGAACCCAGGGCCCGAGTCACCATTCCACAAGCGGATCCTGCCCTCTCCCTGCCCCCGCTCTCACTCCGCTGGCCCCAAGCCCTGCCCCCGCTGCAGCAATGAAACCTTACTAGACAGAGCATTAATTAAGTCCGGCCCCTCCATCGACTGACCGGCCTGCTGGCCGGCATCACACACCTGCCCAGCCAAGCACAGGAGAAGCCAAGCGACAGGATGGGGAGATGCGGCCCACGGGCCCCAGCCCGAGCTACCGGGTACCAGCCGCGTGACCTGGGAGTTACCAGCACCTGCAAGCCTTGGTCCCCCTAAAAGAAACAGATGCCTAACCTACGCACGGGGCTTGCCCTGGTATCAGATGCAGAACAGAACACATAGAAGGTACTCAATAAATACAGCTCTGTGATACTTCAGAAGAAATCCAAGACCTCAAGCCCACACTCTTCCAGAAGTATTTAGTCCATACAAACAAAAGCATTCAGGATAGAGCAAGTCTGTCCCTCTCTCATAAGAAATGTATACTCTTAAAATCTTCATTTTTCACGGATTCTAAGACACTCCCCCATTTTAACAATTTTGAAATTTAAACACTTTCCAACCTATCCACATTTAAGGATTATACGTGATAATCTTTATTTTGAATGAAAAGTTGTCATTAAAATGGACCCTTTATCCCATGGCACTTTAGGATCAAGGAAATTCAGTGAGTGTAGAATCCCAGGACACAAACACAACGCTTCATCGCAAGGCTCTGAGGAGAGTGGGACCCGTGTGGTCCCGACAATGTGAACGCTCACATCCTCCGCAGGTACAAACGTTAAGAAAAGCACGCCTGTTACCCGGTAGGGGAAATGGCCTTGGTCTGCCTTGCTATTCTCATCTGAAAAGGGGAGCACAGGAGGGGTGGTGGGAAGATTCCTACTTAGGAAAATCCAAGTGAAGTCCTCGGCATGCCAACCAGCACACAGTTAGCGGCTTGGTTTGCCCACCTGTAAAATGCGTATCACAGAGGTATGAAGGTCCCACCTCTGAGGGTTGGTGGAGGGTAAAATCAGAGAACCCAAGTCGAGGATCCAGAAGTGCTGAATCTTCTCCCCACTGGCCGACCTCCACTGAGTGGTGAGCGACGGGTTCCATCAGGAAACGATGCAGGGTCCCCGCGGGTTCCCCCCCCCCGCCCCCCGCACCAAGCGCATGGCTGAGGTCTGTGTTTCCTCTGCTTGTCTGTCCCACCAGGGCTGGGAGTCTCCCAAGGCAGGGCTCCCTCCTCCTGCATCTTGATCCTAACATGCAGCCATGGTCGGCTCATCATTCCCAGAACACGAAGGGAATGAACAAATCTGCCACGTGACTCCCAGTGTTGAAAGAAAAGGGCGTTCAACTGATTCCACAAGTGACAGAAAATGTAAACTCGTGTGCTGTTTCCTAACATGTCACTGACCATCCAGGATTCCAATAAATAAAACCAAATGACTACAGTTTGTCACATCAGGGAGAAAATGTTTACCCAAACCAAGTCTCATCTATTTTTTTGTAATTTTAACTTTAATTATTTAGTTTTGGCTGCGCTGGCTCTTCGTTGCTGCGCGTGGGCTCTCTCTCGTTGCGGTGAGCAGGGGCTACTCTTCGTTGCGGTGCACGGGCTTCTCACTGCGGTGGCTTCCCTTGTTGTGGAGCATGGGCCCTAGGCACGTGGGCTTCAGCAGTTGTGGCACACAGGCTCAGTAGTTGTGGCTCGCAGGCTCTAGAGTGCAGGCTCAGTAGTTGTGGCGCACGGGCTTCGTTGCTCCGCGGAACATGGGATCCTCCCAAACCAGGGTTCAAACCTGTGCCCCCTGCATTGGCAGGTGGATTCTTAACCCCTGTGCCACCAGGGAAGCCCTCCTTTTGAAGTGAATTTTCTACAGTGATTTCAAAGACTTGAAAAGATTATAACCTTGAAGTGACAGAGGCATCACAAAAAAAACACTTACAAATTCTACTGCTAAATAAGAATCTACACTCTGGGCTTCCCTGGTGGCGCAGTGGTTGAGAGTCCGCCTGCCGATGCAGGGAACATGGGTTCGTGCCCCGGTCTGGGGAGATCCCACATGCCGCGGAGCGGCTGGGCCCGTGAGCCATGGCCGCTGAGCCTGCGCGTCTGGAGCCTGTGTTCCGCAACGGGAGAGGCCACAACAGTGAGAGGCCCGCGTACCACAAAAAAACAAAACAAAAAAAGAATCTACACTCTAACAAATCAGCAGCTCACGTCGTGTATCAAAATAACAGTTCCCATTTAATGAGGTTTGTTTATGCGCCAAGACAAGGCCAGGGGCTCTGCATAAGTGACTTTCATTCTCACAGTGACACTGTGAGCAAGGCACGTCCAGACAACCCAAAAGGCGTCCAGTCACGAAGAGCGTATTGTCAACGCATTCATCAGCTACCAGCTTCACTGTGCAAAACATCTCTATTAAATAGTGGCTGTTACTAAGTTCAGAAATCATCTTGAACGATTTGCGAAACTGCTTTGGGTGAAGATCCTATCCACTGGAAGAGTCTCATAGAAGTAAGTGATGCCTCATAGTGAACAGACTTGTGGTTGCCAAGGGGAAGGGGGTGGGGGAGGGATGGATTGGGAGTTTGGGGTTAGCAAATGCAAACTGTTACATATAGAATGGATAAACAACAAGGTCCTACTGTACAGCACAGGGAACTCTATTCAATATCCTGGGATAAACCATCATGGGAAAGAATATGAAAAAGAAGAATGCATATATATGTATAACTGAGTCACTTTGCTGTACAGCAGAAATTAACTCAACATTGGAAGTCAACTACACTTCAATGAAAAAAATAAATAAATAAGTGATGTCTCAACTGCTCTTGGCATCCGTCTCCTCCTACCATGACAAGTGGGAGGAACTGTCCACAAATTTCTTGAAGAAAACGAAGTCCAATGAAAATGCCTCTTTGCTCAAGTACGGGTGAAGAAGATGAGAAATGGAGAAGCCATAGGACGACTCTTTGGCTAAAAAATAAATGAGAGTGACCAACTCTGGGAATGGAATTCGATTCCAGAGAATGATCCCAAGTCCAGACCATAAGGGATGAGAGCATCCAGCTCCTTCAGACGCTGCTGAAAGATGGAGGAGCCAGATGTGAACCCAACCGAAGACCCAAAGCTGTGTGTGATTGGCAATCAAGGTCTCACGGGTGAGCTGAGCCTTGTCCCTGCTGTCCCCACGATGAGGGAGGAGAGAGGCGGACACAAGGAGGCCCACTTGGGCCTCTGTCCACCCAGAAGACTCACTGCACTAACAGATGTCCTAAAGCAGGAGGTGGTCTGCAGAGGGCCAGCCGCTGCTCAACTCTGCTGGTGAGGCCCCAAAGCAGCCACAGACGGGATGTTAACTGAAGGAACATGGCTGTGTTCCAATAAAACTTTATTTACAAAAGCAGGCAGAGGCCGGATTTGGCCCACAGGCTGTGGCTTGCCAACCCCTGCCATGCAAGGGGAGGCTCCTGGCCTGAGGGCTCAGGAATGCACAACTGAAATGGGGCCAAGGAAGCAACCTGCAGAGACGTGGGACTGAGACAGAATTTATGAAATTATCGATGGGGATGCAGGGGAAGAGGGGCTATCGCAGGAAGGCTGCTGTTTCACCCTGTATTGGCAAATGGAGTTGCAGAAGGGCAGGATCACGAGGACAGTTTCCATGACGTTTGACTTCTAATTCAAGCGGATGCGTTTTCAAATCAGAAATCAGGAAAAAAAATTATAAAAGTAGAAATAAATATTTGGATTAAATATCTGAAGATGCGCCAGTAATCTTTTTTTTCCCTCTATCAAATGTGGTTTTTATTCAACTGACAAGCACTTTTCTATAGCTGCACTTGTGGAACTTCACATGGCAAAAACAGGAGTTTTTGTCTGTATACTTTTTTTTACCTTATTAAAAATGAGACTGGTCCTAAAAATATAGGTAGAAATAAATTTAAATTCACAAAAAACTGCATTCATGAGTCTGAAGATGAGGATGGGCCTGAGGCTGTTCTGTACCTTGACCCTTGACAGGAGATTCCAGGTGCCTAGATGGCATAGACCCGGGCTTAGTTTTCCGAGGTTGGCCTCGGGCCTGGGTAAGACAAGTGGCAAAGGTGCTGGAGCCAGCTAACTCACCCTTCAGAGGGAAGGAGGCTGGGCTGGGTGTTGCCACTTTCAAGGAATCCGTTTCCCGCGTTATCACATCCTCAGGAACTAAGCTCCCTTTGGTTCCTTCCACAAAGATACCAGTCAAATAGCGTGACACCCAGGATCGGCACCTGCAGCAGTCTTAACCCAGGGAGACCGCCCGAAGCATCTGGGACGAGCGAAGCCGCTTCGTGTGAGAGAAGAGTTGACGCTCGCTGAGTTTTCCTTTCTGGCGCTCCAGCTCCGGGATGCTAGAAGCTGTGGTATCAACCTCTCCATCACTTCGACCCCTGAGGCCACGGACGGCAGCTGCAGTCTCCTCCTCCTTTTCCTCCTCTTCCACGCCACTGGTCTCCTCCAGGATCCGAGGAAGGCCACGCCTCCGCCCCAGGCCTTCCTCTGGCCCCGGTGCTCTACCTCAGGTCGCCCGGTTCGCTTGGTCAGAGCAGTTTTCAGTCTCCGGTGCCGGCCTTCAACAATCCACGTGTTTTTCCTGTAGCGGGACATACTGGCCAGACTCTTGTCAATCTCACCGATGCCGAGGGTGGAGCCACTGCACAAGGAAGGCCAGGACAGCAGCCTTCTCTTGGGGTGGCTAGGCCTGAAAAGGCTGGGTGTGCAGGCTGTCACCGAGGGCCGTCTCCTCTCCATACGACATGAGGGGCCGCGCAGGAGCTCAGACCCGCTGTCTCTCGTCAGTGGGATCTCGGACACCTTCTCCCCCAAGATCTTTAAGGACTGACAGGAACCTTAACAACCTATCTCAAGTTTCAAACCTGCAGGTTTGAATCTCAAACCTACATTCAAGCATCTCGTTTCTACATCACAGTTCAACACTTTACTCAAATGTCTGTACCTGAACTCATTCTTATTTTCTGTGTGTGTGTGTGTGTGTGTGTGTGTGTGTGTGTGTGTGTATGTGTTTCTGAAGGATAGCGAATGTTATTTTATGTATAAAAGAGAAACAAAATGTACCTCATAATAGGTACATAACCAGAACCCTGGAGGATATGGCTAGGAAATAAAAATTTTCTGGACTTGAGAAAGATGACCCAGGGTCCAGGGCGGCCCGGTCACCAAGCCCACCCCCCCGTGTACTTGAGGGACCCAGTTCCGACAGGTCGAGTCAGATTCTGCAAGATGTGAGCCATGAAGAAACTTCTTGGTTCATAGCTTTGGGGATTTTAGAACTGCAGACAGTGGGCTGTAGGCCTCCATTTATAAATCCCCAAAGACCTCTCCTTCCTAAGTGACTGAAATCCAGACCCCTCCCTGGCTCTTTAGGCCAGGTGTGCCGGCCTCTGGCCCCCGAAAAGGCTCTGCCCCAGCCCGGCCCGGGTGCTGCCCCCCAGCTCTGGGCACTCCCTCCAGGGGGGTCTCCCTGACTTCCTGGCCTCTCTCTCTCCCACTGTCGATTTTCTTTGCTTGAGAATCACGATCATTACTCACAATTATCTCATTTGACAGTTTCCCCATGACCCTCTCCCCGACTAGGAGTCAGGAGCCCCAGGAAAGCAGCTTCTGCAGAAGAGCTGCCACCCAGCGCTCACACTGCAGGTGGCACCTGGCTGGTGTTCAATCAACATCCAAGGAATTCAGGAGGAACTCCCTGGCGGTCCAGTGGTTAGGACTCCGCACTTTCACTGCTGAGGGCCCGGGTTCGATCCCCGGTCGGAGAACTAAGATCCCACAAGCTGCACCGCACAGCCAAAAAGAAAAAAAGCAAAACAAAACAAACAAACAACAAAAAAACCCCAGGAATTACAGGGAACGACTCTGGGTGGGCGATTGAGACCAGGCTGGCCCGGTGCCGGGTAACTTCCACACCCTTCTCCCAATCCCCGCAGCACTCTGACAACACCATGCACCCTTGTTCACCAGCAGGGGCACTGAGGCATCTCATGGTTTCCCCCAAGGCCAGAGAACCATGACAATATCACAGTTTAAAGGAACAGCCTAAGTCAAACACTGAAGTAGTCCACCCCCCCTCCACCAGCCCCCCATCCCATGCCCCCCACCAACCTGCTGCCTCTGTCCCTGAAGCAGGAAGCAGGGTGATTAAATGCACAAAATCCTTCTGGTGCTTCTATGTCCAGAACAAACTCGACTGAGCAGCGACTCATTGACTGAACCCTAATCCAAGCCACAGCGATGAGTGAGCAGCTAGCATGAGAACATTATTTGTACGCTGACGATCTTACAAAGAAATTCTTCTCGCTAAAAACTTGGAGATGTATCTATTTGCTGTAACTGCAGATTACTCAAGACCGAACGCGTTGTAAATCATCCCATGTTCTGAGAAATTCTGGAACTGTCGGCTGATTTTTCCAGGAACAGAGGGTGAGAGCTGCCAAGCCCGCCTGCTGGACTCTCGCAGGAGCGCAACAGTGCCTGCAAAGGCCGTGGCACGGCACGACGGAGCCCTCCCTCCCGGGGTGACAGGCTCCGCTGGCAGGGCCCGCCGTGTGTCCGCGGCCTCCTGGCTCCTGCGAAGAGCCTTGGGCAACTGGGACGGCGACTACAAACACCTAACACGTGCGCGAAGCCAGGCGCTGGCGACAGCTGGCACTCCTGCCATCCCTGCCCGGACCAGGGGAAATCTGAGATGCCAGTGGGTTGAGCTAAGAGGGCCTTGGGGTGGAACCTTCCCTACGTCCTATCTGGCCCTTACGGTTCACTCTGTGACCAGCAAAGAGGACGTTGCTCGGCTAACTTGCAGACACACTTCCCCGGGGAAGGTTTTCCCTGCAGTTCACTGATCCCATTTCCCTGGGAGCGCTGGTGCCAAGTGTGAGGCTGGCAGGCTGGGGTGACAGCCAGCCAAAGCTAAACGGTCAAGTGAGAGCTGAACCCATGACCCACAGCGGCATCATGGAGTTTCGACCGACAGGGCGAGGCAACCACGGCCTCTTTAAGACCCAGGGAATGATCACCCAGGAGGCAGAGGGCAGGACCCGGAGAACGCTCACCCACTGAACAGGCTGGGGGTCCCCAGCAAACTTCATGGCTCTGCGAAGGTTTCAGCCCCCTTGTCTCGCATGAAACCGACTGTGGCTTTGTCTCAAATCCAGAAATCACAGTGAATGCTACTCCTAATCTCCAGTCTTTCTTCCAAGACCTCTTTCTCTCTGACACCAAAAAAATTAAAAAGATACCTCTCTGCAGCCCCTATGCTATGGGCAAATTATCATCACTGCAGCTAAGCACAGACTTCACAGACGAAGGGAGAGAAAAGCAAGCTCAGGAGTGCAAATATCACATCAAGGGACTTCAAAACGTACGACTCCTGCTGGAAAAACAGAGGCCGGGAGAAAGGTGGCACAAGTGCTTCACAGGCTGCAGGGCTGAGAAGGAGAAACCAAGATTCACTTGTCAAATCCAAAGACCTAAGGATCAAACGTATCTGTCTACACCATAAAGCAAAAGTTCAAACGAAAACCTGCCACAGGAGATAAAGGACACTTACAGATGAAACTCGTCCAACAGCCCATGCAGAAGGGCTGGAGGTGAACCTGCGGTCCCACAAAGCCTGCCTGATGCTATCGGGGTGGGAAGGGCTCCACCTGTGACAGGCAGGTCACTGCTGGGCCGAGGATCTTCTCCTTCCTACTTCCTCGTCCCAGAAGCTCATGCCTCTGCTTGAAATCCCAACATTCGCCACCCTTCCCACTCACCATCTGGAGTTTCAGGGCCCTGCAGGAGACAACACAGGGCCCGCTTCATGGCAGGGAAGTGTGCACTACAATGCAAGTCTTGTAGAAAAGGATGCTGCGGTCACAGTGATGATGAGCTCTTCCAAGCAAAGCAAGGAAGGCCACGTGAAAGTGCCTGGTCTTTGCGCTGAAGGGCGCGTCCACAGCCCCACTCAGCACTTCCTCCTTGACCTGCTAGTGATGGGTGGTCAGGTTATGAGCTACATTTGTGCCCCGGCCCTGGGCCAGGCCACTGCCAGAATCCACTGCCACACTCACTCATACCTGGTAGTATGGATGGTGCAGGAAGGAGTCTGGGCCGCCCGCTAAAGCCATCGGTTCCTTCCTGCCGTCTTCAGATCGCGTGGACTGGGCCGCGGCACCTGGAACGAAGACAGACCGTGAGAAGCCCGGCCAGAGGGAAAGCCGGCCGCTCACCGGCGGCTCAGGGGCAACGCGCCTGCCAGGTGGCGCCGGACGCCACTCGGATCTTGGGGGCGCCAGGGGGCTGGCACCAACTCCAGAAGCCCGAGCAGCCCCCTGTGGGCACAGGGCCCGTGGGGCAGAGGCACTCAGAGGGGTGAGGGGGCGGCCATCCACAGTTATTAACACCCTGAAGCCTTTCTGAGACTTTGGGCAACACAGACCGCCTGAGTCCAAAGAAGCACTGTGGGGTGGTGGGGCGTTGCCGGCGTCCTCTGAGCACCATCCGTGTAAGTGCTGCCTCCACAGCCACAGCCTAGAAGGAACCACTGTCAGTGGACGTCGCACCGCCACCTACAGAGTCCAGGTGCTCCCTGCAGGCGCCATGCTGGGAACAACACTCATGGGCGGGGCCTCTGGAATGGACCTTAAGACCCGCCGCGACTCCCGGGAGGGCTGGGGCGACATCAGCTCCGTGAAGACGCACACTCGGCTCCTGCAAGGAGCCCCCGACAGGCAGGGAAGGGAGGTCCTGTCTTCCTCCTGAATCTCCTGGGGTACAACCACACACCTGATCTGTACGAGACAGTCAGCGAGAGTTTCGGAGCCGACCCCAACAAACGCCACCTCCCGCAAAATGCAGAGGACTGGGGCAGGGGTGGGCGGCACAGCACCCTGGTCCGGACTGGACACAAAAAACGCCACGCCTGACACTCACAGACAAGACCACCTATGATGTGACCTTCTCCAAGAGAAGAGCCCCCTTGTCTGCCACACACACACACACACACACACACACACACACACACACACACACACACACACACACACACACACACACACACCATTCCTCTCTCAGAAATCACCGGAATTAAGAACATTTTCAGGAACGGTGGCAACAGCCATTAACATTCTCTGTCATAATCCACCCCAGAGGCATCCTGGACCCTCGGCCCTGAACAATTCATGACTCCTGACCATGCAAGGCTTTCTCCAGCCTCTGCACCCATAGGCTTTGTTCTCAACTCCATCAGCAGCTAAGTCCTGCTACCCGGTAGGAATGAGCTCAGGGATCACCTCCTCCAGGAAGCCCCCCTGAATTGCCCCTCACCAATCACCACCACCCACGATAGCTCAGTCAGTGTCCACTCTGGGCTCACACCCATCCTTCCATCTGCCACACTGAGCTGCAGATGCCCCTTCTTGGTCTCACTCCCCACAGATGAACCCTGTGCTCCCTGGTAACAGAACTCTCTCCGTGGCAGCCCCCAGCCTCACTCTCAGGAAGCACCGGCGGAGAGACACCGCCTGGCTCTTCAGGGCCTGTGTCCACGCAGGCAGGGTTCACAAAGGGGGCTCAGGGGGCCCTCAGCATCACCCTGTCAGAGGGGAGAAAACCAGACAGCAACAAGGGCCACCTGCCACATCCAGGGCTACCTGGAGGGACACCCTCCGCCCCTACGGGGACAGGTGGGCGTCCAGTGTCCCCTCCAAGGGGACGGCTCACCCCTGAGGCTGCGTTTCAGCGAACAGTAACCAGAGCCTCGATGATGCGTGAACCGGGAAACAGAGCTGAGAAGGTGTTTCCCAATCTTACCCTCCGGGGCCTGTAAAGGCTTATTTCCCTGAAGTAGCTTTACTATGAGAAAAATAAGAGAAATTGAGAAAATGGTTCACTTCTCTCAATGAAAGAATAGAAAACCCAGGAAAAATGGGACTGGAAGAAACACTACAGACAAGGACCTGCTCAGGACAAGACGAACCGATGCTGGTTCCAGCAGAACCAACACTGCGGGGAACTAAATCCACGGGAGAGAAATTCCAGAAGCACCGCAAACAGCCCACAGAGAGGATGAGCTAAAGCACAATGGCACAATGTGACATGCAGGACGCAGAGGACAGACCGGGAAAGACCAGAAATCGTCACGGGACAGGGCTCCTCACATGTCAGATTTCTCCCTCAACTCACATCACAGGCTCAGTTTTCTAGAACTCAGAAATAAAAGACTCACAGAAGCTTCTCTGAGGAAAACTGAAAGACTTAGGTAGGGCATAAAATTGGGGATACTAATTCCACCAAACATGATTGCAAAAATAATCAAGGTCAGATCCAGTTATGGGCTGAACTGTGTCCCCTTCACCCCGCCCCAAACTCATATGTTGAAGCCCCAACCTCCAGGACCTCAGAATGTGGCCATATTTGAAGGTAGGGTCTTCAAAGCAGTAATCAAGGCAAAATGAGACATTACCATGAGTCCTGATCGAACGTAAGAGATGAGGACACAGACACACACAGAGGGACGACCACGTGAGGACCCGGGGAGAAGACGGCCATCCACACGCCCAGGAGAGAGGCCTCAGGAGGGACCAGCCCTGCCCACACCTTGACCTCAGACTTCTGGCCTCCAGAGCTATGGGAAAATAAATTTCTGTTGTTTAAGCCGCCCAGTCTATGATACTTTATTATGGGGGTCCTAGAAAACTAATACAGACCCCAAATTATTAAAACACTACCAAACTGTCCTCACAGCTAAAAGGAGCAGAAGCATTTACTGTCACCCAGTTATGTCTTCTGCGAGGTCTCTGGGACTCTTTAAGTCACCCGCACAGAAACACAAGGACGGCCCGTGAGAGGCCGCTGGGCTGCAGAGACCTGGCAATGGTAACAAGATGGCGGAGGTGCTTTGTCCCCACGGCAGGATGGGTGAGGCTGGTGGCCTCCCTGCAGCCTCTGCAGGACCGGCAGCCCCCAGGCCTTCAGGCTCCTCTAGCCCTGAGGCCACTCGCCCCCGTGGCAGTTTAGTCTCCTGTGTCCGTCTGTCCACACTCTACCACCCAGCCCTTTAACCAGACACCAGTGGGGGGTTGCTCCGAAGGCATTCTGTAGAAGTGGAAACATCTGCAGACACGGGACTTAAAATGAGTCCCCTCCACGGTGGGGGTGGGCCTCATGCCATCAGCTGGAGGCCTTAAGAGCAAAGATGGAGGTTTCCTGGAGAAGAAGGAATCTGGCCTCAAGGCTGTAGCAAACTCCTGCCCCACGGATCCCAGACTTGCCGGCCTCACCCTCACTGGAGCCGATTCCTTAAAATAAATCTCTGAATACACACACACATTAACATCCCAACCACTAGCTGTAAGATCCCAGGATCACGCCACGATGCCCCGTAGGCCTCCCCACCGCAAACACACGGCCGCGTGGGTCTGACGACTCTATGGGCCACTGCCCAGCACCCGCCACGTCCTCGCCACCCCCCAGCCCTTTCAACAAACACGCCTCCTGCCTTCCACCCTCACTGTGGCCGCGCTTTCCTGGGGGTGCTGTTTTTCTCCCCTTCACCTCACTCCCAATGGCCTGGGGGAGGGGTCAGTGTGCTCCAGGCCCCTCCTTTCTGCACAGAGGACAGCCCCCCTGGCCCCTCAGGATCCTCTCTGTGCCCCTCCCATCAGGCTGTCCCACGTCCCCACCTCCCCTGCTGTCACTGCCCTGTCCCCCGCTCACCCGTGCATCCTGCTTGCCCTATCTCGCACGCCCTCAGGAACTCCTGGATGTAGGCGACGTATGGAGACGTACTGTTTATTTTCCCCTGGAAGCTGCAAATTTAATGGAGGTTAAGAGTGCCGAAAATATTTAAATATGCCAGTTTTACCACCTAAATATCACCTTTGAAAGTACTGAGTCGGCCAATAAGTTCGTTCGGGTTTTTCTGCGGCTACGGAAAAACCCGAACGAACTTTTTGGCCGACCCAATATTTGCCAGATGTGGTTGCTTCCCAGCCAGAAAAATACATATCCCATAAGCCCTGTTGAGCAGGTTCTCTGGGAAAAGAAAACTACCGTTAGACACAGCAAAAGGTTTGGATTAATTGGCCTCTAATAAGATAGATCAAACCCAAAGCTAACATCACATTCAATGATGAGAGATGGAAAGCTTTTCCCTCCAAGATCACAAACAAGGAAGGTGAGGATGATCCTTTCGCCACTTCTACTGAACAAAGGATAGGAAGTTCTGGCCAGAGAAATCAAGCAAGAAAAAGAAATAAACTACATCCACATGGGAAAAGAAGAACTAAAGTTATCTCTGTTCTCATGACATGATCTTATCTGTAGAAAACCCTAAAATTTACAAACACACACACACACACACACACACCCTAGAGCTTAATAAATAAAGTCATCAAATCTATAGGATACAAAAGTCAACATGCAAAAATCAGGTGTGTTTCCAAATACTAACAATGAAAAATCTGAAAAGGAAATTAAGAAAACAACTCCATTCAAAATAGCATCAAAAATAATAATTAAGAATAAATTTAACCAAGGCAGCAAAAGACTTGTGCACCAATTACCAAATGTTGCTATAAGAACATAAATAAGCTATAAGGCAAATATTATGTATTCATGGGTTGAAATATTTAATATTGTTAAGATGATTAATACTATCCAAAGCATTTAATAGATTCCATGTAATCCCTATCAAAGGCCCACTGGCATTTTTTGCAGAAATCGATATAATGTTTCTAAAATTCATAAGGATTCTCATGGGACCCCAAATAGCCAAACACATCTTGAAAAAGAAAAGCAAAGTTGGAGGACTCACATTTCTTGACTTCAGAACTTACTACAAGACTATGGTAATCAAGACAGTGTGATACTGGCATAAGGACAGACATAGACTAATGGAACAGAACAGAGAGCCCAGAAATAAACCCTCACACATGGTGGACTGATTTTTAACAAAGGTCCCGAGACCATTCACTGGGCAACAGGACAGTCTTTTCAACAAGTGGTTCTGGGAAACTGGATATCCACATGCAAAAGAATAAAGCTGGACTCTTACTTTACCCTACAAACAAAAAGTAACTAAAAATGGATTAAAGACCTAAATGTAGAGTTAAAACTATAAAACGTACGGAAAATTTTTCATGATACTGGATTTGACAATGATTTCGAGGATACGACACCAAAAACACAGGCAACAAAAGAGAAAAACATATAAACTGAACTTCATCCAACTTAAAAAATGTGTGCATCAAAGGACACTCTGAAGAGAGTGAAAAGACCCACAGAAAGGGACAAAATAGTTACAAATCATATATCTGATAAGGGCTTAATAGCCAGAATAAATAAAGATCTCCTGCAGCTCAACAACAAAAAAGCAAAAAACCAAATTCAGAAATGGGCAAAGGACTTGACACTTCTCCAAAGAAGATACACAGATGATCCACAAGCATGAAAAGACTCTCAATATCACTAGTCATTAGGGAAATGCAGATCGAATCACAATGAGACACCAGGAAAATAATAAGTATGGTGAGGATGCAGAGAAATTGGAACCCTTCTGCATTGCTGGTGAGGATGGAAGGTGCAGCCTCTGTAAAAACTGGCATGACAATTCCTCAAAGAATTAAACACAGAATTAACGCAAGTTCCAGCAATTCTATTTCTAGATATACACCCAAAAGAATCGGAAGCAAGAACTCAAACAAGTACCTGTACACGCATGTTCATAGCAGCACTGTTTACAACAGCCGAAAGGTGGAACTAAACCCAGTGTCCGTCGCCAGATGAATGCATAAGCAACATGTACTATAAACAAACAATGGACTATTATTCAGCCTTGAAAAGAAATGGAATTTGGATACACGCCACCACATGGATGGACCTTAAAGACGAACAATGCTAAGTGAAATAAACCAATCACAAAAGGACAAATACTGTATGATCTTACTTGTATGAGGTACCTAGTTTAGAGACAAAAAGTAGAATAAAGGTTACCAGGGTCTGGGACGTGGGGGGTTTGTTTAATGGGCACAGAATTTCCGTTTGGGATGATGAAGCAGTTCTGGAAATAAACAGCAGTGATGTTTACACAGCTTTATGAACATAATTCCACTGAGCTGCACACTCAAAATGGTTAAAATGGCAAATTTTATGTTTTGTATATTTTATCCCCATGTTTAAAAAAATTATTGATAAGTTGGCTATTCAGTGAGCTTCCTTTAATAAAATTGACAACTTTCACTAATTTTTATAACACAACCATGAGAGTAGGCAGAATTTCTTAGGGTGCTAACGCTCAGAGACGTATAAAGAAGTGATTCCAAATATAGCTTTTGTTTATTCAAGCTTTTCCATTTTGATGTATCTTGACCCTTTCTCAGTTCTGTGACTCTGTGTAACCCACTTGTCTAGGAGGTGAAATTGAACCCATCCATCAAGTCCTGCATAAAAATTATCTCATAATTTGTCACCCACACCTGACAAAGACTAAAAGCTCTATCATTATCCTGTTCTCATGGAGACTAAAAAACCTGTACCCACTCTGGACAGAAAACCTCACTTCTTTTTTTTAGTTGAAATATAGCTGATTTACAATCTTGTGTTAATTTCTGCTGTACAGCAAAGTGACACAGTTACATACATATATACATTCTTCTTCATATTCTTTTCCATTAGGGTTTATCGCAGGATATTGAATATACTTCCCTGTGCTGTACAGTAGGACCTTGTTGTTTATCTATGTAACAGTTGGCATCTGCTAACCCCAAACTCCCAACCCATTCCCTCTCCCAGCCCCCTCCCTGTAGCAACCACCAGTCTGTTCTCTATGTCTGTGAGTCCGAGGAAACCTTACTTCTAAATGCCCTACAACAGTACAGAGGTAATGACACACTGTGCTACTTTAACGAGGTTAAATTGTAAATCATCCGTGGATTTAACAAAAATGGTGTGCTCCATACAGATACTGAGGAACAGTTTCCAAAGCAGGTCAATATTGCAACTTTCTATCTACGGTGATAAAAGGGATTCTCATTAACATGCGTAGAATGACGAAGAAATTGTACCCATCACTACTGTCTCTTTCATTCCTTTGATTCAAGGGGCTCATCGCTAAGTTCCGCTTGCTGTCTTATTTCCATACGTCCCTTTACTTCTGAAAGTTCAGTCCTCCTGCGCGTGAATTCCAATCTAAATAATGTATGGCCCATTTCAACTGAGTTTTGAACTTGTGATAAAAATTTAAATAATCTTCTTCATAAAGTTTGCCCTGTTCTCCTTATTGGACTGTAGTTCAGAAACACAGTTCAGGCAAAGTCAAAAGTTTGCTGATTCTAGAGTCAACATTTTTCTTAACACTGTCAATATTTACACTTCTGGACCCAGCAGCTGAACTTGAACATGCCTTTGTTCTTTTCATGTTTATGTGGTTTTCTTTTTTTTTCACTTTAAGGGCAATGTGTACTAAATTAAAATGGTACAATTGTCATAAACTTGAAAAGTGCTGCACTCAACAACCCTTTTTCTGAAAAGTACGTGGGGCGTTCCTCCCTGGAACCCTGCAGACTCAGGCTGACGCAGATGACGTGCTTATTCGTGCCTTTCACATCACGACCGGCTACAGATGACACTCACGGTGGATTTCAGCTGTTCAGCACCCCGCCTGCCGTGAGGGTGACTCTGATGAGAAGGCTGACTGTGGTGGACGCAGCGGGTGCCCGGGTGGGTCCTGCAGCCTCCCCGTGACCCCGGCTCAGCGAGTGCGAAGACTACACGCAGCCTGCCCCAATCCATCCCCTTCTGCTCTGCTCTCCTCGTTAAAGGTGTTTTCGTGACCTACGGACTTGATTTCCAGGAACAACAATGGGTTGCGACCCACAGTGTGAAAACAGGGTCAGGCTGGGGCCTGCAGTCCACGCCCACCTCCAGGTTTATGGGCTGTCCTCCTGCAGCCTGGAGGCTGCTGCCCACTGGCCTGTCCATCCCCACACTGCCCCCTGCTTTCCAGGCACCTGCTCCAGACTGGTCCCTGTGCCCACCTCCATCTCTGACCCACTCTAGAAAAACACGACGCCTCTGCTTAAGGCAACCAGCCATGCCCAGGACCCCCTGAATCCCAGACTGTGTGAATGGGCCCTTTCTGTTTTCAGGTAACCACATATCCAAAATGTACATTTAATACTGCTGAGAAACTCCGCTCCACTTCCTCAGGAAATGTTCTTTGTGCTCCCCAGAGCGTCTGTTTCATTCTTTCTCTTCTCTCCCCGCAAACGCCGCCCACCTTTTGATGCCTGCCACACCCAGACAGCACGTAGTAGGGCCTCAAGAAGCATCTGCCAACTAATAAGGCTAAACGGTATCACAGTATAATAAACAATGTGTAATAAATAATGTATAACATATAACGTATAATAGCATAAAACTAAATAGTACAATTGTTGGTGAACAGGTTAAATAATAAAATTTAGTTTAAAAATTAAATACTGTGGTCATTTCATAATAAACTTAAATAATTACACTGTACAACTTAAACTTATACAGTTTTGTATGTCAATTATATCTCAATAAAACTGGAAAAAATTAACAAAAAATTTTTAAAAGAAAAAACAAAAAAATTAAAAGAGAAGTTTCAAATCTTAAAGTGAATCCCTGTAGGATTTGTTAAAAAGAAATCTGTGCCTTTCATAAAAGGCAGAGATCCTGCCCCTTACTAGGGAAAATATAACTGCAATGTTCACGATATTTTAAGATAATCACTTGCAGAACTGAAAGCAGAATACTTGTCTTTTCAATCATAATAAGAGGATAAAAATAAACTAGTAATACTTGAAACATCAAAGGGAAAATAGAAAACAGGCAGATGAAGAAGCATTCAAAGCAGAAAAAACTGGTTCAGAAGATGGATGACATATGGAGCAATAAATGTCAACTGTCTAATTCCCTTCTTCTGAAAATGATATTCAAAAATATGCCGATGGGCTTCCCTGGTGGCGCAAGTGGTTGAGAGTCCGACTGCCGATGCAGGGCACACGGGTTCGTGCCCCGGTCCGGGAAGATCCCACATGCCGCGGAGCGGCTGAGCCCGTGAGCCATGGCCCCTGAGCCTGCGCGTCCGGAGCCTGTGCTCCGCAACGGGAGAGGCCGCAACAGTGAGAGGCCCGCGTACCGCAAAAAAAAAAAAAAAAAATGCCGATGTAAAACAAAATACCCAAAGCAAAGTGAAATAGAAAAGCTTTAAAAAGAGAGCTAGAAAAGGGAGAGACAGAGGCAGAACAGGCAAAGATACAAGAACACACGCTCAAACACAACAATAACAGTGGCGGCAATAATAGAAAAGTCTCATTAAAACAAAGAAACACTAATCCACACAGATAAAAGTGTAATTAGTAATGAGCAAAAGCAGTATTAGGTCTTCCCCCTCCAGATAACAAATCAACACTATAAACGAATCTTCAATTATAAAAGTGGATGCTGTGCTTCCGTAAAAAGTTTACACTAAAAGCAAACCAACCAACCAAAACCCTAAGACCTCCAAGGAGGAAGTGAGAAAGAGCGTTTGTTGTTGGACACTTGTGCTCATCACTGAGGGCAAAGGAAGGAAGCAAAGTGGGATCAAAAGAATGCACAACACCCTGCAATGGTGAGACAGAATTAATGAATAGGCATGAAAAGTGCACACGTGCAAATATTTACAAACACCTGTGAAATGATTTTAAAAAATACTAAGCCACAAAGAATATCAGTGCCTCTTGCTAACACATAAAGATCTCCGAGCTAAGAAACACCTGTGCTGAGCCCCTCCCCCCTGTGACATGAAGGCACAGACCCGATTCCACGGGTGCCAGGGTGGACACAGGGACAGCCGGCCACTGTGCCAACCCGCCCTGAGCCACAGCCAAACACAACACAGCTAGAAATTAAAAGCATCTGTGTAAAAAGCAACAAGTCAGCCACTTGAAAATCAAAAACAAGCACTGGCCTAAATAGCTGGTCCAAGGAGAAAATTAATACAATAACCGTCTCTGGACAGTTAGGTCAATGAGCACCGTCCCTCGTGGAGAGAGGTAACACAAAGCAAGAGAAATGACAGGAGAACACATAAGGCCATGACTCCTGCACCGTCTACAAAGGGAAAAAGAAATTATATAAACAATGTGAATCCAGCCTTGAACCAGAAGGAAGGAAATCTGGTCAAAAACAAACCAGAAAGCAAAACATAACAAAGTTTATGAAAATCCAAGAAAGATAATAAAAGACAAAATTCTTAAAAATACACTTTAAAAACCCACCAATACAAGAAATTTTAATTAAGAAAAGGAATATAATGATTTTTTTTCATCATATGGTAATTTTATGGGCATTAGTAAAGAAAGAAATCTGGTAATTTCTATGAAATTATAACTTTCATTAGAAATATATACCAAAATCAGAATAAACTAAAAAATAAATCTTACGATCAAATTGAGTAAAGCCCACCCTCCTGGGCTTCCCTGGTGGTGCAGTGGTTGAGAGTCCGCCTGCCGATGCAGGGGACACAGGTTCGTGTCCCGGTCCGGGAAGATCCCACATGCCGTGGAGCGGCTGGGCCCGTGAGCCATGGCCGCTGAGCCTGTGCGTCTGGAGCCTGTGCTCCGCAACGGGAGAGGCCACAACAGTGAGAGGCCCGCATACCGCAAAAAAAAACCAACCCACCCTCCTTCCACCTATATATTTCCAATATAAAGAAAACCATGTACTTGTTTAGACCAGGCCCTGGGCTAACTGTGTCTATGGATTTGTGTGTGTATGATTCCCACTGTTTACAAGAGGAAATGAGGCAGGATGGGCAGGACTGAGGAAGGTAGGAGAGCTCAGTCCAGAAGTCCACTCCCTTAACCAGAACCCAACAGTCCTATGGTTTTCAGATTATGAACAGACAGCACAGGTATCACCTGGGAACTTGTTAAAATACAAATTTCAGCCCAGACCTGGGCCTACTAAATCAGAGACTTTGGGGATGAGGGCTGCAAAGCAACATGTTTTTCAGGACTGTCAGGCGATACACTCGGGCCGACCCGGCGCCCACCACTGGGCTGCGCAGCAAATCCATTCCGGGAGTTTTTAAAACTCCAATTACCTGGGCTGGACCCCAGACCAGTGAAAACAAGATCTTGAATTGGGAGAAGGGGCGTTGTTTTAAGCTCCTCGGGCGCTTCTGATGTTGAGAACCACCGCTCTCATCTTTTTCTTTTACAACTATTATTCCTTTTTTTTATGATGTTGGCAAGGGGAAAAAATGGAAGAAAAGTGCAACAAAGCTTTGAAGAATCACGCCTCTCCTTCTGGGGGGTGGGTTGGGGGGACCCTACAACTACAAAGCTGTTTGAAGTGAAAAATACACTCAGCTTTCAAAATGGCCATAACTGAACGCTAAGGGCTAGACTCCCAACTGGAAGCTTGTGCCCCGTCTGTTTTTGCCTTTGAAAAATCTATTATTTTTTCCTATGCAAATATAAAGAATCCCTTTTAGAAGGCCGGTTTTCGCCTTTCTCCATCAGGCATTGGTGGAAGGGCAGGGGGAGGGGGTGCAGGTTAAACAGCCATCAGAACTACCTGCAGCAAAGAATGACCCCATCATGCAAACTGTGTGTCCTTAGGGACCAGGGTCTAACTCTGACCACGTGTGCGAGCAGGACCTAGGACTGCACATCTCAGCGCTTGGAGAGACTTGTTTGAAATATGCTATTTGAACTGTATGATCTCACTTACACCTAGACTCTAAGAAACACAACAAGCTAGTGACTATAACAAAACAGAAGCAGACTCACAGATTCAGGGAACAAACTAGTGGTTACCAGTGGGGTCAGGGGGCAAGGTAGGGGATTAAGAGACACAAGCTACTGAGTATAAAATAAATAAGCTACAAGGATGCATTGTACCACACGGGGAATAAAGCCAATACAGACCCTCAGCCAGGGCACTGGACTTCTGAGACACGTCCCCACCTCTGAAGCAGGGGCGTGCGGGCACGGAGGCTGTGTGTCGGGCACGAGACGGGATCGCTAAGCCCATGCTCAGACGAGGTGGCACCACTGGATGACGTCAGGAGACAAGGGAGGGAGGACCGCCACAGAGGATGGGCAGGCTGCACAGGGCAGAAGACCTGGGGACAGCACTGGACACAGAATCACAGGGACCACACACTGTCCTGCTCACGCCCACGTCTGCAGAGACAAGGAGGACACCCGCCTGCCTTGGGTAAATGTGTGCCCTGGACAAGGTGAAACCCACACGGGCGCAGTGAAACCTAGACCACTCTGACACCTGTGAGCGTGGCCATCCCAGTGTCGCAGATGAGGGCACAGGCTCTGAGATGCTGGGTGACCTGCCCAGGGCCACACAGTGACACAGGACCTCACGGACGGGGAACCACTGAGGGCCTGAGAGTCAGAGCAAAGGATGGATGGGGTGCCCCCCAACATTATGGGATCCTGCCCGTGCACGACCAGGGGACCTTGGAGGAGGGAGGATGGGGCAAGAAGAAAAGCCATTATAATTTAAAATGTGGATTACTCCCTAACTATCTCTGTCTGACTTACTTCACTCAGTATGGCAATCTCTAGGTCCATCCATGTTGCTGCAAATGGCATCATTTCATTCTTTTTAATGGCTGAGTAATACTCCATTGTATACAATATATATATATATGTACCACATCTTCTTTATCCATTCCTCTGTTGATGGACACTTAGGTTGCTTCCACGTCCTGGCTATTGTAAATAGTGCTGCAATGAACACTGGGGTGCATGTATCCTTTTGGACCATGTTTCTCTCCAGATAGTTTGGGAATGACATGTACACACTGCTGTATTTAAAATGAATAACCAACAAGGACCTACTGTGTAGCACAGGGAGCTCTGCTCAGTATTATGTAACAACCTAAATGGGAAAATAATCTGAAAAAGAATAGATACATGTGTGTGTATAAGTGAATCACTTCGCTGTACACCTGAAACTACCACAACATTGTTCATCAACTATACTCCAATATAAAATAAAAAGTTTAAAATTTTTTTTTTAATTTTTAAAAATGTAGATAACTTACATACAGAACTAAAATTGGGGTCCTTTGAAAAGAACTTATCTTCTCTTATATATATATATTTTTTTAATTCATTAGTGTTTTGTTTTCACTATTGACATCATCACTTATAATCCCTGATTCTTGAGGTTCATGAATCGCTATAAATTACTGACTGCCTCTGGGTAACTTCCAAGGGACAGATCTTTGCATGTTAAAATTATAAAACAAGAAACAGAAATTAAGAAACTAAATCAATTAAGTCAAAAAGGGGAAGGACTCCCCCGGCAGTCCAGTGGTTAGGACTCAGCGCTTTTCACTGCCGTGGCCCCAGGTTCAATCCCTGGTCGGGGAACTAAGATCCTACAAGCCTCACAGCGTAGCCAAAAAACAAAAAACGGAGGGGGGACGAGCAAGATGCCACCCACATTGCCAGCCACACCACCCACCGTCCCAGAAGCACAATCTTCACGTGGGAATAAGTGACGTTAACACCAGTGGGAAACAGAACACTCAGATGTGTCCTTGCTGCCTACAAATCTGATTGCGTAATTCTTGAGAAAGTGGTTCAAACTTCATCAGAAAAACCCAGGATGCTCTATAAAACAGCCCTTGGTTTTAAATACTTTACAAAATATATATACTCCAAAATCCTTCCAATCAACACCTAAGAGGAAAGCACTGTCACTACAATAAAACACAGACCACTGACTAGAGACTTCTTTTCTCCTAAAGAAAACTTGAAAAAAAGCCCCAAGAGGTTATATCTAAATCACACTTCCCAGATTCTGGACTGAGGTCTCTCGTTAAATTACAAAATACTGAAGATGGTGGCATCAGATCTTCTTAATTTCATTCTTTCAGTGAATCTCATAAAAGGCCTGAGCTTCCCTCTCTTCCCAGCCAGCCGCGAGCCCAGTGCTGGAGCTGGGAGAGCGTCAGGTGCCTTGAGGACGGACGTGGGCACCTGCACCCACACGCCCAATGGGAGCAAACGAGCGGCTGCACCGTAAAGCTGACCATGATGGCAAAATGCTGGAAACATCCTCGCAGCCTAAAAACACCAAGCTGCTTGGATTACAAATACTGATGTGGCAACAAAAAACAAGGTGCAGTAAAATGCTCTGCACTTAAAAGCTTTTGCACAGCAAAGGAAACTATAAACAAAACGAAAAGACAGCCTAAGGACTGGGAGAAAACATCTGTCAAAGATGAGACTTACAAGGGATTAATCTCCAAAATATACAAACAAGTCACACAGCTCAATACCAAAAAAAAAAAAACAACCCAATCAAAAAATGGGCAGAAGATCTAAAGAGACATTTTTCCAAAGAAGACATACAGATGGCCAAAGGCTCATGAAAAGATGTTCAACATCACTCATTATTAGAGAAATGCAAATCAAAGCTACAATGAGATATCACCTCATACAGGTCAGAATGGCCATTATCAAAAAATCTACAAATGATAAATTCTGGAGAGGGTGTGGAGAAAAGGGAACCCTCCTACACTGTTGATGGGAATGTGAACTGATACAGCCACTACGGAGAACAGAATGGAGGTTCCTCAAAAAACTAAAAACAGAGCTACCATATGATCCAGCAATACTACTTCTGGGCATTTATCTGGTGAAAACCATACTTTGGAAAGATACGTGCACTCCAATGTTCACTGCAGCACTATTCACAACAGCCGAAACATGGAAGCAACCTAAATGTCCATCGACAGATGAATGGATAAAGAAGATGTGGTACATATATACAATGGAATATTAGCCATTAAAAAGAATGAAATAATGCCCTTTGCAGCAATATGGATGGATCTAGAGATTGTCATACTGAGTAAAGTGAGTCAGACAGAGAAAGACAAACATCATATGATATTGCTTATATGTGGAATATGAAAAAAGGTACAAATGAACTTATTTACAAAACAGGAAGAGACTCACAGACATAGAAAACAAACTTACGGTTACCAATGGGGAAGAGAGGCGGGGAGGGATAAATTAGGAGTTTGGGATTAACAGATACATACTATTATATTTAAAAGATAAACAACAAGGACCTACTGTATAGCACAGGGAACTATATTCAATATCTTATAATTAACTATAATGAAAAAGAATCTGAAAAAGAATCTGAAAAAGAATATATATATATATATATAACTGAATTACTCTGCTATACACCTGAAACTAACACAAGATTGTAAATCAACTATACTGCAATTAAAAATAAACAAACAAATAAACAAGATGGTTCCCTAGGCAGGTGCCCCAAGGTATCGGGGGCGACGTGGAGCAGAGAAGAGAAAACAGAGGGTCAGCACTCCTGCCACTGGGGTAGCAGAGACCTCTCAGGAGAGTACTGACAGCCAGCAGCAGGGCAGCCCTTGGGGGCAGGGGCTTACTTTCCCCCGCAAGACCCTTTGGACCCGTAAAATGTTGCACTAAGTCCCTGAATCACCTACCCCCCAAAAAAGTGAGCTCGATAGCTGTATTTTAATTCTTAGAAGAACTGATGCAGCCCGAGCTTCTGAAACTTTGCCATGATTGTTAGTGAATCCAGCAAAGTATATCATTTTTTCTTTTTTTCGACTGTCATAGCATCAGATTCATATAAACTATGGGTCAGAAGAGCAAGCCTTGCTTCTCAGAAAGGAGCAGAGTTCAGGATCTGAAGTGCATTTCAGAGAGGGGCCTGGAATCCGGTCACAGCACACAAGGCCACCCCAAGTGACACCGGGGACAACAGCTGTAACGCTGCCAACTGGCAGCATGTCCTGTGTTGGGATGTTTCCGCCAGTTCTGACCAGCATAGACGCTGGACTTACTCTTAGATTTCACGGCCCTTTCAATACATCAATCTAACCCTAACCCCCAAGCCCTGCCTTGTCCACCACCTTGACAATTTGGGGGCAAACAAATAATCTTATTTCTAAGTCTTTTAATCAGTGTTTCATCGATTCACACTTAGCAAAAAGCCCTGACATGTGAAGCCCTTCTAAGCTCTTGCCGGAGAGATGTCGTCTTGGCCTAGAAATGTCTCGGGGGAGCTCTCAGTCACAGCTCAGCCTGGAGACCCTAAGTGATCCTCCCGTGGAATATCTATTTCTGAGCTGTATTCCCCCCTTCCAGAGTCCCCCACACGCCGATCCACCAAACCCAGGATTCACACATCCTAAGTCACCCTCCAGGGTGGAGTTATGAGGTGTCCACTCTCGTTCCCATGGGAGATGACACGGGTTCATCTAACAGTGACCATCAGGCCACGGGGGCTGGAAAACAGGAGAGGCTCCAGGAGGCCACTGTGCATCCCTCCCCTGGGACCAGGGCTGGAGCTTCAGGTAATCTTCCGCCCACAGCGCCTGTGATGAACACACAGTCAGGGCTGCAAACCTGCTCACGTTACTCTTGGCCAGTAGCTCAAGGTGAAAGGTGACCAGGCTACACGACCACACAACTGAACAGTGACCGCCATGGAGGTTAACCTAATGTCACGCTGCTAGGAGACCCTCTCATTCCAGGGCTCTGACTGCCTAAGGCTGGATTTGGTAACAGCAGCCTTGGAATTTTAAGCTTCTTGAAGATGTGCTCCTTTTTGTTGCCTTAAGCGCCCCGGGGCAGGGGATAAGATTGGGTTTATTATATCTAGTTTAGTTACAGGATAAGATTGGGTTTATTATATCTAGTTTAGTTGATTATATCTAGTCTAGTTTAGTTATCTAGTTATAGCTTCAAAATAACCCAAATAAAGTCACTTTAAATACATCAGTTTTAATTAAAAAATAAAGTCTTCAGGGGCTTTCCTGGTGGCACAGTGGTTAAGAATCCGCCTGCCAACGCAGGGGACACAGGTTCGAGCCCTGGTCCGGGAAGATCCCACATGCCGCGGAGCAACTAAGCCCGTGCGCCACAGCTACTGAGCCTGTGCTCTAGAGCCCGCGAGCCACAGCTACTGAGCCCACGAGCCACAACCACTGAAGCCCACATGCCTAGAGCCCATGATTCGCAACAAGAGAAGCCACCAAAATGAGAAGCCCGCGCACCGCAATGAAGAGTAGCCCCCGCTCGCCGCAACTAGAGAGCCCGTGTGCAGCAATGAAGACCCAACACAACCAAAAATAAACAAATAAATAAATAAATTTATTTATTTATTTTTTAAATCTCAAAAATAAGAAGAAACTCTTCCTGCCAATCACAGGTGCTTCTGTGGGCTCTCCAGCCCCTGACACCATCCTACACGAGTCGCGTTTTCCGAGTGATGCCACTGCACCCTGCCAACCACTCCCAGCTTCTAGCTCCGCAGGGACGTGGCTTAAGTGTCCTCTCCCCGCCCTGCCCTCTGGGGAGCACCTGCCGCAGCTCCCACGGCCCAGAACCGTCCCCATACGGGTCCCGACTTGCCAACAGCTGAGTGACGCCCCAGTACACCTGCCCCTCCTGCAGGGTCCCACCCTGGTTGATGAGTCATTAAGTGCCCCCCTCCCCCTCCTCCACTCAACGTACCTCTGCAGAGTCTGGCCCCTCCCTCCTCCGCCCCGCTGGCCATTCTCAGTACCCCGGGATCACCCCGCAGGACCCCGATTCTTAACTCTGGTCTCACACTAGAATCCCGGGAGACCTTTCCAAATCCCGCTCCAAGCCCCACACCCCAGTCCCTGTAACTTGCCTGCAGCCAGACCTGGGCACAGGTACTTTACTTAAAGAACTGTCCAGGTGACCCGTGAGGTGTGATCAGAGTGAAAGGTGGTGTATTCAGCTGCAAACTCCCCACAGCCCGGAGCTCTCCGGGTACCTGCCCTCGAGCTGCATCGGAGTGTTCTTCATCCAACGACCGTAACTGGGAACACAGGTACTTTTTTATTCCAATACGGCTGGAAACAACCTAAATGCCTGGCTCTAGGGACATGTGCGCAGGTCAGTATGTGTGCGTGTAAGTACACGGACCCCACATACGTGCGCACATGCCATTGGGGTACCCAAGGGAGTTGATGTACACAGGGTGGTGGCCACGAACAGGATGCTGCTTGGAAGTTTCTACTCTGTGGGAAAATCCCTAGCCCCCAGGGTTATCCTTTCTATCCTGCAAGCCAGTTCTCCTCCTTGCTCTCCCAAATCCACCTGCCAGGCCTCTGCTCCTGAACGGGCTCTGCCCGGGCCAGGGAAACAGGTCAGCCCCCGGTCCCACCCACATCACCGACCCCCTGCCTCCTGGGACCCAGGAGGCCACGTCCACTGCTGCCCTCCGCCCCCACCGGCCCCCCGCCCCCAGTCTCCTTAGCGGGTGACTTCCCAACTCCAAGTCCTCTAAGTAGCGGGGGTCCCAGCACCCACGGCTCAGACCTCCTCCCTCCCTCCCTCCCTGGGCTCACCCATCTTCATCACCGTAAATCCACGGGAAGCCACGGGCGCTCTCGCCAGGCCTTCACTGCCAACTCGCCCTGAATGCTACGGCCACACACACAGCTGCCCTGCCCCCTGCCACTCAGCTGTGCCCCGGCCTCTCAAACCCAAGTGTCCAAAGTCAAGGTCCCGGCCCTCCTGCAGTCACCACTTCTGCATCCCAGCAGAAACGCCTCCGTCTGCTCGCTCGGCCAGACTGGGATGCCACCCTGGTTCCACCTTCTCCCACAAACCCCGGCAACGGATCCAGACTCCAACCACTTCCCCCGACTGCGTCGGGTCCAAGCACACCGCCCTGCCGCCGGGTTTCTCGGCACGCTTCCAGGGGCCCGCATCCCTCTCCGAGTTAGAGTAACGTCCTCAAATTAGGCTCTGCATCCCCACCAGCCTCTGCTGGGATGACGCGGGAGGGGACGAGGGGAAGACACGGAGGAAGGGGAGAAGCTCTGACCCGAGGACCACAGAGGAGGTCAGGCCGCGTCTGAAAAGTATGCCATCCCACTTCTACTCAAGAGAACAGCTCTGCTGGATCAAAGCCTCAGAGAAGTACAGGAGGAAAAGAAAACCACTTGGCTTCACATAAAACCCACTGATTCCACTGTGAGGTCTTTTCACAGTAAAGGGACATGGGCAGCGGGCATGCTGCCTTTTGAAGAGCAAAGACAACTGGACAGAGTTAAGGCCAGTGCAGACTCGTGCCCACCACCCGTGACCCGGAGGAGATTCCCGGCCCCGCTCACCGTGGTGCCGCCCCGAGTGACTGACTGCTGACACGGGGCGGGGCTGTCACCACCACTGCCCTGCGCTTCAAATCCACGTGAAAGACCGGTCACTCACTGCTTCCTTAAACCACTTCCAGCTATTTTAAAACGCAGCCTATATTTACGCCAGGTAAAGGCTTCCCAGTTTAGATACAGACTAGCCCTAAATGTTAGAGGAAAATTTATCTGAAGGGTTTAATCTGCAAGAGATGAGCTAAATGTATGTACCCAACTTACAGACAACAGGACCCGGGAGAGGTCCTCTGGCCTCTGTGGGCAGATGTGAATAACCTGCTACCTGGGGGGGGGGGGCAGGGCAGAAGCAGACCCCCATTAATAACAAACACATCGCCCTCACCATCCTTGGAGGTCCCGGGGAGCTGGGTAATTAGTGAAGTCCCGGGTAGGCAGGTGGGCGGGTGGCAGGTGGGGCTGCCTAGAGTAGCACAGAGTCTGGGGGACGGGGGGATGCACAACCAGGAGGGGACACCCGAGGGGTCCAGGAAGCCTGCCCAGACCCCTGCCCAGACTCACTCGGCAGGACTGACACCCGGGCACAGGCGTGGCCTCACAGGGAGGTGGGGACACACCTGACATCACACGCTTCCCGGCACCTGAGCCCTGCGCGCCCCGGGCAGCGGTGCGACACTGGACAGTACACACCGACCTGTACATCATCCCACGAGGTCGCGATGGACACGAATAAGGACTGCGGTGTGCAGGGAAGGCTGCCTGGTGGGTGTGCGGGTTGAGCTTGGGAAAGCGGAAGCAACTGGGGAGAGGTAGACACAGGCAGCGGACAGAGCACCGACGGCTGAGGCCGGTCCAGGGAAAACACAACGGCATCCATTCCAGCCACAGCTCTGAGGTCAAACAATTCTGCTTTCATGCACAAGGCAAAAGGGGAAAAGCTACCGTGGCATTTCTTTCAAAAACATCCTGCAAAATCACAACCTCCGCTTTAGGAAGTAGTGCTAAATTAAAATACATATTTGAAAAACCTCTTGTTTTCTCCCTCAAAATAGGTTGAATGGGTTCACACTCCACAAATCTAGATGAAGCCAAAAACTCTTCAAACTCCAAAGTTCTAGATATTTACAAACATATTAAAATCTATTTTGTATGAAATTTGGCTTTGGATTACAAAATCCTTTATTGTATAATGACGAAATGGAATTTTAAATTGTTTTGTTTCAAAACAGAAAAAGATTTGTATCTACTCTGGCCATGCCACGCCCACATTATCAGTCACTAAAAATAGGCACAAGGAGTTTTTCTTCTGGAGTTTGCATAATTCGCAGGATCTGTCATTTTCAAGGCAATATTTTCCTCCACTGGTTCTAAGAACTGCAATAGCTAAGAAAGTAATTCTCTCGTGGTGAAGTCACCCGAATCCATCGTGTACCCTCTGGGCCTCACACACCAACTCGCGTGTCTGGGGAGTAATTCGTCCAAATAACCCTCAACGGTGCAAAGAAACAGCACCTTTGGAAGGTTCCCTCTTCCCTGCTCCATCCCGTCTTCGGACCACAGTGCTGTTACTTCTGAAAGCATGAAATGCCTTTAAATGGAGCTCTTTTATCAGTTTGTACTTATCATAAACCTCATTGCATGTTATTACATTCCTCCATCTTCCTGTAATTGAGACTCTAACTTGAAATAAACCAATCCTCCTTTCAACTAAGAATGGACTCTAAAGGCCTGTGGGTCCCGGGACTTGTGATTAATATTGCCACCCGGCTGCCCCCACTCGCAGGAAGAAAAAAAGGAAAATCTGTTTCTGGAAAACAGCTGGACTGTCTGGCCTGCAGACTACCCGGGAGCCCTGTGGCAGCTCTCCATGAGGAAGATCCCTAGAAGGAGCCCCCTCTGCTACCCAGAGAGCCAAGCTCCCCCAGGAGGTACCACAGCAGAAAGCCCGCTGCAAAACTTCAAAGGTGACCATGAACAACATCTTGGGAAATGTGGCTCTGACCATTCACATGTCAAACTATTTGGAAAGCTGAATGCACTACCATCACCGGATAAGGACCAAAGATCAAAAACAGGAGGTTTCCTTACTGCATCTCTCCTCGTTTCTACCTGAGCAGGTGCACACGTGAAGGTTCCCATGGCCATTCTCCTTCAAGCCTCCACTGCCGGGCAGCCCTGTTCAGCAGAAGCTTCCAAGGTTACAAACAGGTTGAGACATCGAGCAGGGCTAGGGTACGCTAGCCTTAATTCCAAATAACCAGCCGCAGGCAGAAATACACAGGTAGTTCTCAGGCTTAGGGTCTGTCTACTCCTCAACATGTAGAGCCAAGTCAAGCCCACCGTCAAGGCCAGAAGGGCTAAGTTTTTTGTTGTTTTTTTGCAGTACGCGGGCCTCTCACTGTTGTGGCCTCTCCCGTCACGGAGCGCAGGCTCCGGACGCGCAGGCTCAGCAGCCATGGCTCACGGGCCCAGCCGCTCCGCGGCATGTGGGATCTTCCCGGACCGGGGCACGAACCCGTGTCCCCTGCATCGGCAGGCTCTCAACCACTGCGCCACCAGGGAAGCCCTGGGCTAAGTTTTTATACCACAGAGACCCACGAGTCCCCAGTCTAACGTTGCTGGCCGCTTTCCTAGGAGGACAAAGACAGCAGACACCCGAGATGACGGATCTCTCCAGGCCGCAGATTCTGCCTGCACGGACCTCCGTTTCCCGTCCCGTGATAACTTGCTGCTGAGATGGGGACGGGGCCTCCCAGACCGCAGTCTGGGCTGTCTGAGAAGAAAGCTAAAATAAGTTCTCTCTGCTCCCAGGAATCATCTCTAACCCTCTGAAACATGAGTAAAGTCAACAAAGTAAGGGTGGCTTCACGGCATCCACAGCGCTTTGACCCCTAACACTACAGTCAGACTCGCAAGAATTAGAGAGGTGGAGGCCCACACACGTCTAGAGCTGTGAGGTGGGGGACCTCTCTGTCTTGCTGCCTCGTCACTGCCTCAGCTGGCCTCGGACGTCGTCTTCCTGACCAGTCCTACCCCTGCTCTCTCCCAGACCAGAACGCAGATGACCTAGCCGGCAGACCCACAGCCATGCCCCAAACCGGACACTCCAGACTTCGGCAGGAGGATGGAAGGAGGGCAGGGCATTCCTACGAGCCTAGAAAGAAGGACCCACGCAGTAAAGAATGCAGCTGCATCGAAACTGCAAAACACCTGGAAACAGGGCAAATGTCTACTGATAGGTGGATGGATAAACCCACTGTGATGGAGTCACACGAAGGAACACTACTCAGCAATAAAAGGGAACGAGTTCTTGCTACAACACAGACGCATCTCAAAACAACGATCCTGAGTCAGAGAGGCCAGACAAAATAAATCAGTCGCCTTTATGCAACATTCTAGAAAATGCAAACTCATCTATTGTATCAGTTTTGGGTTACAAATAAATTTTAGCAATATGAAATCAGTGAATAGTGGGGATGGGCTGTATCTAGTTTACTGGTGCCTTGGTGTCCTCCTCTATAAAATGGGTAGCTTATACCCACTTCAAAGGCTGTTGTGAAGATGCCACGAGTTAATCTACAGAACCACCAGCAAGAGCCCCTGACACACATGTGCACAGTGTACTTTATTACTGTCGCTGTCCTTTGTGTCACCGTCATCTGGTCTCTGCACCTCCTCTGTCCATAGAGCACATGCTCTGCATGGCTATCTACTGCCTGCAGCTCCCACTATCTGTGGACAGTGCAAGGACCAGGCCAGGCATGACTCCACCACATCCTGTGACATCAGGGGCGTCCTAGAGAGATTGAACCTGAGCTGAGAACACTGGGTTTAGATCCCTATTACTTATCTCAAATAACACACCAACTGCTTTTTGCCTGTAGTGCGCTTTGTCCAAATTTAACTTCGACATTGATTGTCACTACTTAAAAGCATGAAGCTTCAAGAAATAATGCCTGTTACCTTACACTTCAATACTCAAAGAGCCAGCATTCTCAGCAATTTATCAATACTTAATATTTTAGAGGACAAGTTGAGTTGTCTTGAGAAGCTCTTGCCTTGTAGATATACTGGTCGTCACCAAAATAAGGGCACCAAGATCTCCTGAGTGGCCATCAGATCTTCTCCCAACTCTAATGAACGGAAACAATGGCAAGAAATAGCTTCTGGTTTTGAGTCGGGGAACGATGGCAGAGATGAACTTGCAACTCGAAAACGAATGGGAGCCTGATTGGTTATCAGCCGTTAAATGACTGTTGAGTCATAATCCTTCCAGTCTGAGTCCTGAAGATTAGAAACTGCCCACCTTACAAACACTGGGCTTCCAACAGGTATCGGCAGAATTCTGACATTCAGTTTCGTCTTCCGGCTGAACCTCCCAAGGAGCCGACGATTCGCCTCTGACCCTCCTGAAACCCAACTACTGAGTGGGGATAAGAGATACTGAAGAGGAAACCCTGAAAGCCAAAGTCGGGAGATCCAGTCCCAGAAAGGATGGATGGACACAGCACTTCTACCAGCAGAGGAAGTCTGCAAGGGGCGGAGAGAACGGCAGCCTGCGGGCCTCAGGACACGAGGAAGAGCCCAGCGGTAAGGGCCTGGGCTTCTTTATCACCCCCAGGACAGCACGTGGCAGGAGTCTCCAGCCAGGAACCACTCACAGGCTCCGTCAACAACAGCGCCAAGACAAAACTCTAATTCAAAAAGATACATGCACCCCTATGCTCACAGCAGCACTATTTACAATAGCCAAGACATGGAAGCAACCTAAATGTCCATCCACAGGTGAATGGATAAAGAAGATGTGGTACATACAGACAATGGAATATTACTCAGCCATAAAATAGAATGAAATAATGCCATTTGCAGCAACATGGATGGACCTAGAGATTGTCATACTAAGTGAAGTACGTCAGAAAAACACAAATATCATAAGATATCGCTTATATGTGGAATCGAAAATATGATACAAATGAACTTATCCATGAAACAGAAACAGACCCCACAGACACAGAGAACAGACTTGTGGCTGCCAAGAGGGAGAGGGGGTGGGGGAGGGAAGGATTGGAAGTTTGGGATTAGCAGATGCAAACTATGACATATAGGATGCATAAACAACAAGGTCCTACTGTACAGCACAGGGAACTCTATTCAATATCCTGGAACAAACCATAATGGAGGGCTTCCCTGGTGGCACAGTGGTTAAGAATCCACCTGCCAATGCAGGAGACACGGGTTCGAGCCCTGGTCCGGGAAGAGCCCACAGGCCGCGGAGCAAGTAAGCCCGTGCGCCACAACTATGGAGCCTGTGTTCTAGAGCCCGTGAGTCACAACTACTGAGCCTGCGCGCCTAGAGCCGTGCTCCACAACAAGAGAAGCCACGGCAATGAGAAGCCCCCGCACCGCAAGGAAGAGCAGCCCCCGCTCGCCGCAACTAGAGAAAGCCTGTGCACAGCAACGAAGACCCAACGCAGCGGAAAATAAATGAATAAATTTATTTTTAAAAAACCATAATGGAAAAGAATATGAAAAAGAATATATTTATATGTATATTTTTTAAAAAAGAAAAGCTCCAAGAAAGCCTGTTCCCACCACTTAAAGAACCTAGAAAAGGATGCCCAACAGAACCAGAACCTTTTCTTTTCTTTTTTTTTGCGGTACACGGGCCTCTCACTGTTGTGGCCTCTCCTGTTGCGGAGCACAGGCTCCGGACGCGCAGGCTCAGCGGCCATGGCTCACGGGCCCAGCCGCTCCACGGCATGAGGGATCTTCCCGGACCGGGCCACGAACCTGCGTCCCCTGCATCGGCAGGGGGACTCTCAACCACTGCGCCACCAGGGAAGCCCCAGACCAGAACCTTTTCAATGACACCCACACTACTCCAACCACAGGCCAGAGGAGAACTGCTCCCACCCACCCCCGTTTCAGCAGGAGGCAGGAGCCAACTGCCCTCCCCTCCCCGCGCTGGCTTGGAGGAAGCAGGCGGCCCTCCTCAGATCCTCTGCCTGATGCCAGCCAGCCGGGTAGGGGTTGATCTTCTACCTCCCACCTGGAGGAAGCAGACACCCAGCTCCCCTGCAGGGGCAGTGCCAGCTTTGCCTCCAGCCCTGCCCGCGTCAGGAGGGGAACAGGAGGTGAGAGGAGGGGCCAACTGGCATTTCTTCCCCCTCCCCCATCTTCCGGGCCAGCAGGGTCTGGTGGGAACTGCGTTCCACCCCACAGTGAGAAGGCTGAGCACCTGCACCTGCTCTCGGGGGCCCAGGGGTGCAGTGCTCTGGGAAGGCGTCAGTGGGGCTAAGGAGCTGGACTCACACCCATGAGTGGTGAGGGGTATGGTCACCAGGGGGCATCCAGGGCCCTGAGGCAGCAGACATCCACCCTGCAAGGCCCGTGTCTGCACATCAACAGGGAAGCTCCCCGCCAAGAAGGTTACACAGGATCCAGTCACCCAGTGCAAACCCAGGATGCCCGGGACACGAGGGAAACCGACCTGTCGTACCAAGAACAAGGATAACTGCAACTCATGAGAAAAGACAGTCGAGAGACGCAGCCCTGGGAGGACCTCAGAGCAGCTGTCATAAACATGCTTCCACGAGAATCACAAACACTCTCGGAAAAAAAAGCAAGCTTAAGAGCTACATCTCCCCGTGACTCCAAAGCAGGGAGAAACTGATTATTTCTCTTCCTTCAATCTTAGGGACTTTTAGATTCTTTCCATCAGAGAATAATGCGCTAAGATAAGATCCCAACATATCTGGACCCAACAGAGCAAATCAGACATTTATTGGGATCCTGCCACGGGTGAGGTCGCACTGGCTGAGCAGGGTCACGGCGACGCCTCACGAGCCTTGCTCTCTGGTTCAACCCAGCGATGCGGAGAGGCACAGGCAACATCACCAGCTCAGGGCAAGAGGGGTTAAATACCCAAAATGAGACAGAAATAAAACAATATGGGTGCTCCAAAGAACGCGAGGGTGCCCTCAGTACGGTGTAGATAGCAGACACACAGTGAACAGGGGGAGATGAGGGAGGGGAAACAGAGAAGCAGAAATAGAAGTGTCAGGGGAGCGTGTTGATTCAGAAGCCAAAATACAAGAGGATGCCGAGAAAGGAAGGAAAGAAAGCACAACGCCAAAGTGCACGAGAGTCTCTTAAAGATCTGTTCATGGTGAGCTGACGCAGGGACCGGAACAGCGGTGTGGCACACTGTGATTTTCTGTCCTTGAAAAGAGGACGGCAGAGGCCATTCCATATTTAGTTAGATTCTGAGAATGCTTTGGCTTAAACGATACTGTAAATGGGAAGGAATGACTGATCAATGCAACTGGGCAGAGAAATGGTTTCTACCCTTGGCCAAACCCTGTCTTGCTAAATCAGTTAAAATAACTGCAACAGGGCTTCCCTGGTGGCGCAGTGGTTGAGAGTCCACCTGCCGATGCAGGGGACGCGGGTTCGTGCCCCGGTCTGGGAAGATCCCACATGCCGCGGAGCGGCTGGGCCCGTGAGCCATGGCCGCTGAGCCTGCACGTCCGGAGCCTGTGCTCCGCACTGGGAGAGGCCACAATAGTGAGAGGCCCGCGTACCGCAAAAAAAAATAATAACTGCAACAATAACTAGCCCTCCTCTGACTGCATCTCAAGGGCAATAGGGCCACTGAGAGTGGCGGCCTCCTGTTGTCCACACTGCTGGGGGCAGGACCACCTCTGCTGGCCATGCGGGAGGGCGCTCACCAGAGGCTGGGCCCTTGGCGGGGCCACTGCAGGGACGCCAAGCTTGGAGATGCAATGCTCTGACCCAAGAGTCAAACCCTAAAAGTTCTCCAGTGAGAACAAAACAAGCAACCAAAACATGGGGCCAGAGGATGGCGAAGCCGGGGTCCCAGGGGGCTGCAGCCCTGAGGGAAACACTCAGAAGCCTCTTTGGGACAAGGGGTGGGAAAACGGAAATCGGACCCCATGACCCCAAATCAAGCGGGCCTCTTGACGTGCTGTGAACCCTGCTGCCGTCCGATCCCCATCCCCAATTCACCGCCCCCGGATCCGTGATTCCCATGGTGGGCTCACCTACGTCAGGCGCTGGGCGCCCTGGCCGGACACTGTGTAACAAGCCTGTGGTGACAGTACCCACTTCTCTAATCAGCCTCCAAATGGTCCCTCTTGGACCCTCTCATTTTGTGATGCAGCATCTTTCTGACACTCCAGGGGACCAGGTTCCACCCAACTCACAGATCCAACAGAACATGAGTTTTGTTTTGTTTTAACAAATTTATTTTTTTTTATTTATTTTATTTTTGGCTGCGTTGGGTCTGCGTTGCTGCACGCGGCTTTCTCTAGTTGCAGAGAGCAGGGGCTACGCTTTGTTGCGGTGCGCGGGCTTCTCACTGCGGTGGCTTCTCTTGTTGCAGAGCACGGGCTCTAGGCGCGCGGGCTTCAGTAGTTGTGGCTCGCAGGCTTCAGTAGTTGTGGCACGCAGGCTTAGTTGCTCCGTGGCATGTGGGATCTTCCCAGACCAGGGTTCGAACCTGTGTCCCCTGTATTGGCAGGTGGATTCTTAACCACTGCGCCACCAGGGAAGCCCCCAGAACATGAGTTCTTAATGGAGACTTGCTACTAAGGTGTGTTCCGTGTCTGCAGACCAAGGTGGCCCCAGCGCCTAGTCAGACCTGGTACCAACCACATGGGTGCTAACGAGGAACTTACAGAATGAGTAGAAAAAAGTCAGGGAAGTGAGAACAAATCTACTAATGGTTTCAATCAAACACATTATTTAATGTGCTCAGGTAAGCAGAGCCTAACTTTGGTCCAATGTGTTCCCTTTACTGCAGGGGCTCATCAAGGGTGCAAAGGGGCTCCACCCTGCCCCCTAGAGGCTGGCACTGCCTTGGAGGAGATGCACATTTCAGATGGCCAATGGCAATGGCCTGAGTGTGGAGCCCACCCTGCCCCCCAACTCTGTCTGGCCAGGTCTAAGGGTGCAGTGTGCAGCCACAGAATAATACAAACTGGCTTTAAAAAGTTGAAGACTTCCTCATCCCTGGGGAAGCCCCATCACAAGAGGTGTCATGGTGACACAGGGAAGAAACAGGGGCACACTCATGTGGGGAGAGTCCAGGTCAAGGAAGGGTTCTGGGGCTGAAAAAGTTCTGGAAATCCACTCCCCACCCCAGGGCAATCTTTGGGGCCACCCTTTAGTCACTACACCTGTTGATCCCTCTGGGGACCGGGGCAGCCACAGACACAGCTCCCACCCTCGGAGGTCAGCGAGAGAAGCCCTGCGCAATGCCTTCCACACCAGCAGACCCCACTGCTTAAACTGCGTTGATAATTAGATTTCAAGCCCCAAACAGGATTAACTGTGAAACGAGGCTTCATTTCAATGTTGTGTCCATGCCGAGAGGTGCCTGGCCAGGCCGTCAGAACCCACAGGCTCACGTCTTTGCATCTGACTGATCTGACCAGAAGAAGGACAGGAGGTGTAGGCTGGTCAGGTGCTCCAAAAAGTGGGGTCTCAGGGTGCTCAGGGGTGTTTCTTGCATTTTTCAGACGTGTCTCTCTGACACTGTGAAGGCTCGCCAGAAACAAACACAGTCCCCACCCTCCAGGCATCTGAGGGCCACTCAGAAGGGCTCAGGGTCACAGATGACGGGAAGGTAGCACTAAGGAGCAGAGAGCCAGCACGAGAGCATCACCCAGACCCCACGCCGCAGGGGTCTTCCCTGCGCACCATGCCGTCCACGCAGAGACGAGACAAAGCCCCCGGTGGCCAGCACCTGCGCTCCGGGCCTCGGACACCAAAGAGGTGGCGCTGTAATCAGCCACGAAGCGCGTGTGTTCACTATAATTCGTTCTCCTGGGAGACTGAGCGCTTCTGTGACCTCTGGTCACCTCTGCTGGGAGAAGAGGGTAAAGCCCCCTGTTTCACAAAAAGCAGCCTGTCTGAAGGCACAAGCTGTTCACCACGAGGGCCATGAAAGTTCGAGAAAGTTCGAGAAGTCTCACTGACTAAGAATGTCACACCCCAGGAAAAAATCAACTGTCCTGACCACCATCTGGAGAGAAACACGGAGAGTTCACATGTGCACTTTTTGAACTTGGAACAGGTTATGTACAATGTTATTCAGCCTCTAAGATAAGGCTGACTCTTCAGGAAGCATCTGCTGAATGAACCCAGTGAACACAAAGGATTAACAACCCTTCTTTTCTGCTCTGTGAACAGTAAAGGAAACCCCGAGGGGAGTAATAGGTCAGCAGGCAGGCAACAGAAAGGAAGAGGTGGAGAAATGAGATGCGAAAGGGAGAGGGAGGCAAGATGGACGTGGACAGAGCCACGGCCTTCACACCAGCACCGCGGGCCCCAATTCCCCAGCCCTGTCAGCCACTTGGTCTGCGGTTCCCCTCTGTTAGGGGGTAAATTCAAACAGCACCATGTTAAAGCCCTAACATCCGGGACCTCAGAATGCAACTGTGCTTGAAGACAGGATCTTTAAAGATGTAATTAAGGTAAAATGAGGTCTTCACAGGGGCCCTGATCCCATATATGACTGGCGTCCTTATAAGAAGAGGACACAGAAACACATCATGTGAGGACACAGGGAGAAGACGGCCATCCACACACCCAGGATAGAGAACTCAGAAGAAACCAGCCCTGCCCACACCTGGAGTTTGGACTTCTGGCCTCCAGGATTGTGAGCCAGAATGTGGTACTTGTTACGGCGGCCGAGCTGACTGATACACTCTCCAGTAGGAGCAAAGGCTCCCCCGCAGGCACCTCTACTGGAAGACTATTCCAGCCTCAGTTCTCTAACTGCCATCTCAGACCCACCAATAGCAACATAAGAATCCAGCCCCCGGCCGGCTGGGATGAGAGAGAAGGTCCATCCCCAGAGCGGCCACCTCAGGAAGCAGTGAGGCAGGAGGGGCCCGCACCTGCCCTAGACCTTCATGATGTATGTGCCCCCAGTTGCAGCGCTAAAAGTAGGAAGACCCCCAAACACAGGGTTGGAAAACAGTCTGAGTATGGCCCTCTACCCTGGTTCTGTTCTGGCCCAGCTCTAAAACTACCAGCTGCCAACTCTTGAGGGCCCATCTCAGAATAACCTGGGAGCAGACCACCACCCACTTTACGGAAAGCAAGGGGGCTGGAGTGAGCGAGCAGCACGGCAGGCGGCAAAGAGGGGGGTCTGCAGGGCCCGGACCCACCCTCTCGAGATCTCCCACCCACACCCACCTCAGCTCAAAGACGGGAAAGGGGGGAAGCCACCGGGCAGGTGGAGGCTCCCTGCAGAAACCCTGAAAGGAAGTGCCTAGTGAGATGCCTCTGCCTGCATTTCTGATGCAGTAAGATGCACTTACCGATCTCCCCTTAATCAACAGTGAACACACCTGTCCCCTGCAAAGAAACCAAACAAAGCTTACCTGTCGGGGCTTTTCTGGGGCTCTGGGTGTCTGGTGGCCGCCTGGCTGGACCGAGAGGACCCAAGTGAGAAGCGGCAGCCGGTCACGGTCACGGTCACGGGGTCGTCGCTCCCCGCAGCCCCCTCCTCGGGCTCAGCATGGTGCCCAACTCCAAAGCTGAAAGGCAAAGAGGCCGTCACTGAATGTGCTGAAGTTGCACAAGTGTGAACTGTATGCCCTGCGCCCAGGAATACTTTTTAAAAGGCCTCCAGAAGTTGTTTTTCTCAAGAAGACCGTCTAAAAGACAGACTCTTTTCGAAAGAAGTCCACAAGAGGCAGGTTTCTAGATGCCCCGTCAACTGACTGCAGGGACAAATGCCCACAGACGCCAGAAGAGCCACGCGAAGCCACTGGTCCCAGGTCACTGCCCTCGAGCTTCCCCTCCCACCCCCCCTTTACCCCCCGAAGCATGCGGGTAAGGAACGGGCAAGGCCTCCACCCACTTGCAAGGCCAAGTTTACCTGTCAGGCATGCTTGGGGCCCAGATCACAGCCCACGTCCTTCCCAGGTCCTCCCAGGCTGCAGCCCTCACACCACCCCACAGGGACCGTCCTCATCTCAGACCAGGTTCCGGCCCATGGTTCTGGAAGGCTCTGCACGTGGCCCCTGCATGTTCCAAGGGAGGGAGTTTGAATCCTGTCTATTTCCTTCGATCCAAGGATCCAACTGCTATTACTGGGGGCCGAGGCAGTGTTCTAGGGGTGGAGGAGACGGTGGGGACCAAGATGAAAGCTCGCCCTGCTGCAGGGGAGTGTCTGCTCACCTAGGCACCGCCACAGGGCAGAGGGGAGACAGCGCGCCACCCGGAGGATTCTAGCGCACGGCCCTGGAACACCGCCGAGCCTCCCCAAGTCCAAATGAAACGCGCTCACTCGAGGACTTAGCAGGGAAATCGGCACAGAGCAAATGCTCTGTGGACGGGAGTCTTGAGCACCGCTGTGCCTGTTTATCTGAGATGGTCACTGCTTGTGACACGGTGTCCTTGGGTGGAGAACACATCACTCAGGGAAGTTAAACTAACTTACCCTGATCATTCAACAAGTGGAAGCAAAACCTGCCCTGCCTCCGACCTGACATGGAAGACGTCACGGATCCAGAAAGTAGAAAACCACTGCGGAAGGTCCTGCTGGGCACACCGGCTAAGAATCAGGCGTGGGAGCCAGAGAGCCTGGGCCGCCTCCTGACCTCACCCCGTCTCAGCAGGTGACCTGTGGGTGGATCACCAACTCCCTAAGCCTCAGGGTCCCCGGCTGCAAAATCCACACCAAGATAGTATCTCCCTCCAGGGCTTTTATGAGGATGAGGGCATGCATGTAAAGACTTAGGATCCAACACACGGCAAATGTGAGACAAATGCTAGTTACTGTGACTAGGACATGTCACACAAGGCTCCCACTGTCAGGTGCTGAACACGTCAGCTACCTGCAAGCTGTAAAGGCTGCCGATGTTTAGAGGTGATGCTGACCTTTCAGGGTCAAAAGGGGAGACACCTGACGCAAGATTATTTGACTGCGTACAAGCAAAGGCATTGAAGGGAAGGTCCTCCAAGAATTTGTAAGTCTGGAAAGTGTTATAATGTTTATGTCGAGTGGAACATCTCTAAATTCGAGTAGCTAAGTTGACCACAAGTTTTACAAAAAAAAAAAAAAAAAAAAGGCACATGGTCACAGAGGCGTGAGGGTCTTTGAACGACAACGAGCTGGTGTGTCCGGCAAGGTCACCAGGTCACAAAACGACAGTGTATCATATATGCCTGTCATCACCTCTAACCATCTCGTTCTGAGAGGTCTCCCTCATCTCCAGAGAACCAGCCTTTGCCTGGAGGCCCATCCAAATACCCCAGGACCACCTGCAAATGCATCTTTCAGGCCTACGCCTTCCAACTGACAACACACGTTTGCGAGATTTACTTTTTATGATGGGCAACATAAGTTAATCCACAATTAAAGAAAAATGACATAGAGTCACCTGTCAAGCTGCTCACCACTTCAAACATTTTTGTCTGTTTTTAAGAAAGTGGATGTCGCACTTTACAGCAGACAAAAACAAGACAACACGATTCTTGAACCCGATGAACTGAAAAGAGTTACTAAGATATAGCACCTCATCAGGAACAAACCTCTAGGGGCTGTTTCCATGGCCCCATCCGGCACCCACAGCTGGGACCTCCACCTCCCACACCCCCCCCCCCAGCACAGCCCCAAAGGCGTCCTGCGGGGACCTGGCCGGCTGCACTCACGCCCACAGAAGTGATGGAACTCTCTGGGCGCTGATCGCTGCTCTGGCAAAACAGCGCTTCTCACGCAGCTTCACAGGCAGACACGACATAAAGTTGAAATCTTAAAGAATATAGGAACTTGGGCAAAAAAGAAATGTCTTAACTTACTTTGAAAATATTTCAGGAACAAAGGACCTCTTGATGTCTGCTGAGTGGCTCTGATATCTTCCAGAAATTCCTGAGTTAATATAAAGTTTTCCTTCTGTCTAGCTTTCTCACACTAAATATTTAGAGTCATAACAGGGACTATTTAGACACTCAACAAACCCCAAGTTTCATGATGAGGCTATTCGGCCTGTTTGGAATGAAGTCTGGGGCCTCTCAAAAGGGGACAGAACACCTTTCATCAAAAAACTTAATTTCAGTATTTTACTGATCTCACAGGCCACTCTGTTTTCACAGAGTAAGAAGGCGCTTATGAAGACAAACTGAGAAATACATGAATGAAAGGGAATCGAAGAAAAGGCAACGTTTTTTAAGTAATTATAAAGTTTCAGAATGCTGTTGCCAGACCCTGTGGTCAGCTTAAAGGAGAAGCTCAGGATCTGCACTGTTGCTCAGTGCTGTCAGGTGCACCTAGACGGGACCTGTATCCCAGCGATGCCACAGCTGCTTCCCGGGCAGAGATGACAGAACGTTGAGGATGAAGGATGCTGGCAACACAAGGAAGTTAAAACAGAGGGACGTTCCCACCCAAATGCCGACATCATGCTTTCAAACCGCAGACACACAGCAAAGGTCTGGCAACAACTCAGCAGTGACACCCTGGCCCCAGCCAGGAAGGCATCTCCCGCAGTAGCCTGTCCACCAGCAGACCCTCGGGGCTCCACAGGATGGAGAGCATGGCCCAGGACGGAGCACTCAGGTCTCAGAAAGAGCTTCCCAACTGGACGCCACCACGAAAACCGACAAAACTTATCCAAAACATATGAATGGGCCCAGACCCCACCCGGTGCTCAAGTCTAGGGTCAAGCAGAAGCAAGGGGCCTACAAGTCCTCACTATGGGGCTTCCAGGGGACGCCAAGCAAGCCCAAAGATGGGTTATCCAGAGGAAGCCTGTCCAAGGCCACACAGGTCGGAAATGCAGCTGGATGAAGGGACTGCCTCCCTGGAAAAGGCAGGACACTTCTCCCCAAAACTAGCCCAGAGTCGCAGGGCAGTGAGGGGCAGGACACACACAGACACACACACAGACACACACAGGCGCGCACAAACACACACACACACACACACACACACACACACACACACACACACACGGTAACTGACCAGATGACAGACGGAAAATCCCCGCTCTCCACAGCTGACATGTATACATGCATGCATTAGTTTGGCCATTCGAACAGCCCTATAACATAAACTAAAGAATATCACCACCCCTCCGTGAGAGACATAAAAGGCCTGGGTGAATGGAAACATACTAAGTTCCTAAATGGGAAGATAAAGAGCATCACAAAGATTCTGATTCTCTTCCAAGTGATTAATTTAAAAATTAAAATTAATTTTGTCAACGAAAGGCAGTATCCATCTGAAGTCATGAAAACTGACAAAATAAAATAAATGGTAAGACTGCCCATTACAGAGCATTAAGGGAGAATTCCTCCCATCCCAGAGAAAGACACTCTAAAGCACAAGTAATTAAAACAGTGTCGTGCTGGCATAGGAATCCGTGCTAGCATCCATCACAAAGGGCCAGGCTTGTGAACATGAGGGTTACAATTTCATTACAGCAGCGCGTGCTACCCTAACCGGAGACTGAGTCCGAACCACCAAGCTTCCACCACTGGCACACACAGGACCCGTGGCCCCGGAATCCCTGGGCTCCGCCTGTTCCCTGACTCCTCTGACGACGTCACCCAAGATGAAGGTTAACACCGTGATGACTGCAGAGATGGCCATGACCCTTGACCTACCACCTCGTACACATCAGATACCTCACCAAATGCTCTACGACCTCCCATGTCAGAGGTTCCCAAAGATTAGGAGTAAATACATGCGGGACACAGAATGAGACACACATAAATGAGTGGCTCTTAACTAAGAGTAACTAAATATTGTCAATTCTTTAAGGCGGAATTAATCACCCCATTTGACAGATGGAGAAACCAAGCCCAGGAGACAACGCAGTACCCACCTAGGTCACACGGAAGAGCCGAGATTTATATCCACAGATGTTTGAATCCACCCCACCTGCTTCATCTTGTGGCTAAAATATCAGTTGTGTGATAAGAAAATAGACACCTTTTGCACTTATTTGTAAGGCTGCTCTTCATTTTTGTGTCTTTCAATTCCATTGTTTGCAGCACAGTTGTTTTTTTTTCTCTTTTAGAGAAAAGAAAGGAAGAGCCTGAAATTCAAAGCATAGAGGATAACTGGAGGGGGTGGGCGTAGGGGGTGGAGGGGATACCCTGCTTGCAGGTAACTGAGATTTCAGTGATGAGGCGTAAAATAAGAAGCCCTTTTAACCTGATAACAGGCACCTCCTGCGGGCAGGTGGCCAACAAGAGGAAGAGACACCAACACCCTCCACATTAACTTAGGGCAGGAAGCCCACGGTTACAGTATTAGCCACAACTTTTGGAGGTTCTAGACAATACAATGAGATAAGGAACAGAAATGTGGTGTAAACACTGACTAGAAAAAGAGAATAAGCCTGGCATTATTTACAGACAAAAGGTTGGACAATTGGCTGGAAAATGTGAGCGCTCACATGAGCATCTAATAAGGTGGCGATCCCAGAGCCCACACGTCCACGGCTCTTCTGGATGAGGCTCCAAGACGATGAGAACTTCTAACGGGAGAACAGTGTTATCCACAGACGCAGCAGAAGTCACCTACTTAAGAAATATGTGCCATCTGCAGAAAGTCATGGTCCGAAAGGATACACGCACCCCAATGCTCACTGCAGTGCTGTTTACAATAGCCAAGACATGGAAGCAACCTAAATGTCCGTCAACAGAGACATGGATAAAGAAGATGTAGTATACATATATACACAGTGGAATATTAGGCATAAAAAATAATGAAATAATGCCATTTGCAGCCACATGGATGGACCCAGAGATTAACCTACTAAGTGAAGTAAGTCAGACAGAGAAAGACAAATATCATATGATATCACTTACATGCAGAATCTTAAGAAAAATGATACAAATGAACTTACAAAACAGAAACAGAGAACGAACTCATGGTTATGGGGTCGGGGGTGGGGGAAGGATGGGGGGATATACTGGGAGTTTAGGACTGACGTGTGCACACTGCTGTATTTAAAATGGATAACCAACAAAGCCCTACTGTAGAGCACAGGAACTCTGCTCAATACTCTGTAACAACCTAAATGGGAGAACAACTGAAAAAAGAATAGGTACATGCATATGTATAACTGAGTCACTTTGCTGTACACCTGAAACTAACACAACTAACACAACATCAACTAGACTCCAATATAAAATAAAAATTAAAAAAAAAAAGGAAAGAAAAAATACATACCAGACCCTTGGAAAAAAGCAAAAGGTTGAGTGAGGAACCTGAGAGACACCTGCAGGAGGACAGAACAGCACAGCAGGACCGCCTCCCCAACCTAATGAACACCCCAGTTGGCCGGGGGCCCCGCCCACTGACCCACAGGCAGCAGCAGACACAGGTCCAGAGCCCAGGAAGGAGTCTGGATGAGGCACATGACGACACAAGATTGAGATCTAGCATCATTCACGCCCAACAAGCCCCAGCGGAGTCCTCACCTGCCGCCAGTCCTGATGGATCAATGGCAAGCAGGATAAAACCGCCTAAGAGGAAATCTGGAAGAATAATGCTACAAAATCTGGGTGAGGAAGAGCTTTTTTTTTTTTTTTTTGCGGTACGCGGGCCTCTCACTGTTGTGGCCTCTCCCGTTGCGGAGCACAGGCTCCAGACGCGCAGGCTCAGCGGCCATGGCTCACGGGCCCAGCCGCTCCGTGGCTATGTGGGATCTTCCCGGACCGGGGCACGAACCCGTGTCCCCTGCATCGGCAGGCGGACTCTCAACCACTGCGCCACCAGGGAAGCCCGAGGAAGAGCTTTTAAGCCAGACTCTTCACCGGGAGGCCAGGAAGGAGAAGTCAACTCCTTTACAGCAGAAGACCCTCTGTGCAAATTCCAAAGACGCGCACAAAGCCTCAGGAGAAACTACCATCAACGCAGGCAGCAACCGGCACTCAGTAAATCTCTCGTTTATTAAAATAACACAGGATGAGCAGCCCAACATAAGAGCAGGGAGAGGACAGAAACAAACAATTCGCCAATACACACGTGAAACACACTCAGCTTCACAAGTAACCATGGAAACAAAGTATAATAGCAACAAATGAGCCACAAATTTTGATGCCTCTGACTGCTGAAAAATTTAAAAACTGGGATGAGCCCCGAGAGCTGGGGATGGCCTGGGAGCAGGGAGGCTCTCCTGAGTCGTAGGTGGGGTTCCCTGAACAGGCTCTGGGGGGACAACTGGGCAGCATCCCCTAAACTTCAGTCTTAGGAGCGGGAATCCCACTTCTCATAACTGATCCTCACCCGCACGTGTGCGATGGGAGAGCTGGAAACAACCCAGACACACCTGCTCGATACCACCCGCTGCAGCTCCCAGCATCGGCTCCCACCAGGCACGCATGCGGAACCCGGGGTGCCTCCGGCCTTCCTGCCTCTCGCACCTCCCGCCCGTGCAGCCCACCAGGCCACTTAATTTTGTCAGAAGCACCTGAAATCCACCCACTGCCTTCCTACGCCAGGCCACCACTCCCATCTCACCTGGACCCAGCTCCCAACACCCGCTGCATCTTCACCCCCTCTCAAGCCAGCAGTGGGCTTCAGACACACCCCACCACCCACCAACAGCCACCAGCCCAGACCCGGGGGCCCTGCGTCCCCTTCAGGCTCCCAGGGAGTGCTGACCCAAGATCCACCCTGCCACCGGCCTCCCCCAAGTCCTGCCGCTTCCCTCCTTGTGGCCCTTGCAGGTTCTGTGTCCTCTCTCAGGGGTGACCCCACCTTTCTTCCTCCTCCCCTTGAAACTGAGTCCCAATAAAACCAAATTCCCCTGCCAAGTTTTTGATTAACCTCTCTATCCAAAACGTTATTCCCTTTCTAGTTGTGCACCTGTTCCCCTCAAGATTGAAGAGTTAACAAAGAAAAGGGGGGACTGAAACCGAGCAGGACCCTTCGGGGACCTCCCGGGTACAAAAGCCCCTCTATGTCCCCGTTCCTTGTTTGTAGAAAAAGGCTTTAGTCTCCTAGGGTTCTCCCTGAGTTCCAAAGAGCAGACTCAAGCGGTTACTAATTAGGGAAGGGAGGAGATACAGAAACAAAGGAAAAGCAGTCCAGCGAGAAAAGTAATGACAATAGTTTATCAATAAAACAGAGTCCTAGCTCCTTCTCAAGGGATAAACAAACGTAACAATCTGACGTATATCTTTGAGTTGCTCTGCAGAAACTAAGACCCTCCCTCACACCCCAGGTGGAGGACGGTGACTACATGCTGAGCAAAAGCGTAGACCCCAGACTGGTTGGAACCAGAAGGTTGGTGCTGAAGATTCCTGTCACCTCACCACCAATGAATCAGAAGCTGCAACCCTCACCCCAAATGTTGCCCTTGAAAACCCCTTCCCTGAAAGCCATCCGGGAGTTGGGGGTCTTTTGACTGCGAGCTGCCCATTCTCCTTACGTGGCGCCTGCAATATAAACGCTGTCCTTTGCTTCACCACAACCCACTGTCTGTTGATGGGTTTTGCAGCACTCAGGCGAGCGGGCCTGTGTTCAGTTTGGTAACACCCTCCCCACCTCCTCTCCACCCTGTCCCGGCCCTGGGACCCTGCTGGTCCTGCAAACACATCGGGGGTGCTGGGGCCGCTTTCCAGCTACTGACACTGTGTCTGTGTCCCCACCACGGAGCCACTCTGCAGCCGGGGACCACATCTGTCCTGGACACTGTAACGTCCTCAGCTCTCAGCAAAGGCCAAGGGTTCAAAGCTTTGTTGAGCACATGAAAACACATCCCAGTGGGAGCCTGGTGACAGTCTTCCAGGGCAGGGATTCTCTGGGCTGGTAGGCGAACCCCACAAAGCGAGGGCCTGGCTCAGCCCCGGGGAGCAGCCTGCCTCCTCCAAGGCCTCAACTTCTCAACCCTGTGATGAGAATGAAACAGTCCCAAGCTCACTCGAGGACTGAACGATGCAACTCCCACAAGTGCTCCTCACAAGGCAGAGGCAGCACTTGACAAAGGGTGACTAGCAGATGGATGAGGGAAAGGGCTAAGAGCTAAGGCAATGCTCATGTCAAAAGGAGGAAAGTAACGTGCATGGGCCTGTCCAGGAATTTGACAGAAAAAGACCCAGAACAACTCTGACCGGCGGGAGGCCACCAGGATGAACAGAGAGCGAGAAACTCTACTCCCTCCGCAGACTTCTGGGTTGGAGTTTTCACAATGAGGAATGCGAATTCCTTATGCAGAATTAACATTTATCTTTCTAGGAAGAACTGTAGTCAAGGTTCAGACCAGTGGTCCTGCCTGCTTCTCCTCGCTCCCTGCCCCACACCCTGGCTCTCCTAGCGGTCTCCCTCCCTCTGCTCCAGCAGCAGCTTCTCCCGCCCATTCTAGGAATTCCAGAGGATTCCTGCCCTCTCCCTCCAACAATGAGGCCATTAAGTGCTTCCACGGGTCCTTTGGACATGCTGTTTCTAGAAATGCAAAGTATTTGCCTCTATTTTCTTTTCTTTATCTTTCTTTTGCACTTTCTTTCTTCCCTCGAGAGGTTAAAGAAAAAACAGGATAACAGGAAACTAAGTGAACACGCTATAGCGCGTGGAGAAAGCACAGGACTTATCGTTCAGGCAAGCAATGGTTTCACATGAAGAAGGCTCGGCAACAGCTGGTTAGGATTTCTCCCCTCCTCACTGAATAAATTGACAGGAAACAGAGTCAAACAGAGTCAATCTGGTTCCAAAGCTCTATCGCCACTCTGCCAACAGCCCGTTATCAACATTCGCCAACAAGTCACAGGGTGCACCCCGAAGTCCAGCCCCCAGCTTGAGACTTTCTACTTCAAAGAGAAACATCTTTCCTTCCTCTGGATCGTTCAGCACATGCAGTTAAGTCATGACTGTGGGTTCTAGGTTTCCAGGATAAGGTATTACAGGCTGGTCCCTCAGCTCAGAAGTCGAGATCTGAGGAAGGATCAGACACCTAGGATTTACCCAAAGCATTAAGGCTCGGAATACGATGACCAGCGGCTCTGAAATGCACTATCACGCGTGGTGGGTGGATCTGGTGGGGCTGAACACTGACCCAGTTGTAGGCATATTCGAAACTACCATGTTTAACAATTTCATCTACTGCTATTACTTTTAGAAAATCTAACAGCATGGATCCTTAATGACTTCTCAGTGTCTCTGTGTGATGAGTCCTCCTCCGTCTGTGCTCAGCCCCGTCAGCAGCTTCCCGCTGGCCAGTCAGCCCTCCCAGTGGCCAGAAAGCAGCGCAGCCCAGCCAGCTCCCCATGCTCCAGCCACAAGGACACCTGAATCCTGAAGGGATGGTACAGGCAGGAATGGGACCCCAGAAAGGCTGTCATTGGTTGCATCGCTGTGTGCCCCCAAATCCACATGCTGAACCCCGAACCTCCAATGTGATGGTGTTAGGAGGTGGGGCCTTTGGGAGTTCACTGGGTGAGATGAGGTCATGAGGGTGGGGTCTCCATAATGGGATTAGGGCCCTTGGAGGAAGAGCCCAGATGTAACGTACAACATGGTTAACGTAATCAGCATTGCTCACGTTATGTACAAAGTTGACAGAGTAAACCCTAAGAGTTCTCATGATAAGGGAAAAGTACTTTTTCTTCCCTTTTACTTTGTCTCTGTATGAGACGATCGGATGTTCACTAAACATACTGTGGTCATTTCACGATGGCCGTCGGCCAGATCACTACGCCCTACACCTTACGCGTCTAGGGTGCCGCATGTCAATTACATCTCAGTAAAACTGGAAGGAAGCAAAGAAGAGACCAGAGAGCCAGCGTGTACTGTACGTCCACCACGGGAGGAGACGGTGTCCGCAAACCAGAAAGAGGCCCTCGCCAGACACTGAATCTGCCGGTGCCTTGATCTAGGCCGTCCAGCCTCCAACGCTGTGGGAGGGGAGTGTGTGTTGTCTAAGCCCCAGTTGTGCGACAGCAGCGCCCCCAGATTAGGCAGGGGACACATCCTGCCCACGTCCCCCAGCACAGCTGCTCAGGAGGGACAGGAAGGCTCATCTGCTGCTCCCCAACCCCACACCCTGGCCCAGGCTACCCCAGGCACCACCCACGGGCGACAGGCTCTCCTCTCCCATGGGGCCCCTCACTCGGGCCACTCCCCGGCAAGCAGAATGTTCTGGTCGGGCACGTGAGCCGGCCTCTGGTCTCCTGGGTCCACGTCCACCGGTCCCATGGATGTCATGGCGTGGCAGCCACCACGAGCAGCCCCTCCCGCTGACCCCGCAGCCCTCGGCCACGCCACAGGTATGGCTCAGGCCCCCAGGAACAGCTCATGCACGGTTCTATCAAAGTCATCTCCCAGATCCTACCTACCAGTGAGCTCACCCCAATGGGGCCTGACCACCCTGCTCCGGCCCGGTCATCAGCTCAAGTCATCAACCTGTTCACAATGTAGCCTGCGGTGGGGCTGGAGCCTTGACCAACGGGGGTACCGGGCAGAGCAGACCCTCCTGGCCCTCACTGCACCTTTCCATCCTTGCCCATCCACCCACTGTGCCCTTGTCATGTACCAGTGACCCGGTTCCGTGTGCCTGGGACTGGGGAGACGGCCCCATGAGCAGCAGAATCCCTGGGGCATTCTGAACCTCAGGCTCCCGCTCTGTGTGAGGAGGGCCCCAGACACGCACCTGCGGAGTGAGGGTTTACTTGGGTAAAAAAGTGCTGGGTTCTCCAAACTGCAGACACAGTGGCCACACGCCCAGCCTGCATCCTCTCCTGGCCCGGTACTTGTTCCCAGCGACCCAGGAATGGCTGTGCTAGGACAACGCAGGCACGGGGTGAAGCTGGGGCCCTTCTCCTTCACGTAAGTGAAGGAGACGACCTGCAACAGTACGAACGGCCTGTAGTACGAAAAGCCAATGTGGGGGGCTAGGCTGCAGTCATTTGTGTAGAAAGGATGAAGACTCACTCTGCTCCCTCGACCCCCAAATAAACCTCAGTTTAGAATCGATTCCCCTGAAGGAAGAGCGTGTTCTTTCCATGCCAGTTCTGTCGCTGAAGACGGTGCACCACCCCGAGTCTTTCATCAACCCGGGAGTTCACAGCCGACCGCCGAATGCTTGGTGCCCCCTTCCTTAACCACCTTTTCACATGCTCACCTGGGCCCTGAAATTCGTGACTTTTCTCCTGAATTCTCCTGAATCCAAGTCCCCCAACAGGCATGGAGTGCGCACTACGTCCTCAACCTTAGCACTTAGAGTTACAGAACCATCAGAACATGGTCCCTAACCTTGTTTTTAGGGCGATCCATGCAAGATACAGGCGTGGGGCCAAATCACTGTCAAGACCCTGGAACAATAATGTGGGAAGAGAAACGGCTTGCGGCACGCGTGCCCGATCGTTGCCTTTATCAGTTCTGCAGAAACAGCACTCACGGGCCGAAACACCTTCGAAATGAACTTGTTCTCAGGTATCCAGCAGGGGACCCTCAGCGGTTGGTAATCCCCACGGGGACCAGCCCTAAACAAGCACTGACTTCTTCAGGAATTCTAGCCACTCACACATCACTGACCGAAGATCAGGTCCCCCCTCCCGTCTGGGAAAGTTTGTCCCTCGGAACAGAGGCAAAGGAAAGGGAAAAGGGGGAGCTTATTCACCAGTGAGACGGCGACTGGGGGCCTGGCGTCCCAAGCACTTCGCTCTGAAGCCCGCCTCTGCATCAGCTGAGTGCACCTCAGAATATTTACTGTTCCTCATGCGGACAGAGTCTGAGGGGCGAGGCTGCCTCTCCCACTGAAAAGCTAATTCAGACTTCAGTTCCGGCATCAAAATTCACACTTTGCATCTCCTTCTCCTTCTCCCGGCAATGTGAACTATGAAAATAGTCACAACAGACTAACTTCAAATGGTCTCCTATAAAGATTACTAAATCTTCTTAGAATTCTATTGTCTGCCATGGCTGTGATGCCCAATGCTCAGAAAAGGTCAGCCATCAGTCCACACAGGGGGCTTCACGGGAGGAAAGACAGTATCAAGACTCAAGAAGGAATCTTCCATTGTGACCAAAACCACTTGCGTTAGCGACTGGAACAGGCTTCTGTGCAAATATAGATCCCATGTTCCTCCCGGCCCTTGCCCTTCACGCTTCCCAAGCTCACTGGGTGTCGACACCCCAAGGATGTGCTCTGAGGCTCTCACACGTTACCTGGATGCTAAAGGAATAAATGAGTATCTGGTCGCATCCCAGTTCCTGGGGCACAGCCCCTAAAACTCCGGAGATCTCCAGAGTGGTGTCTTTTGTACGCTGATGAGGTGACAGGCAGCTGGGGGCCCCTAAACAGCTGCAGGATCGGATTGGGGCTGGTCACCAAGAGGCGGAGGCATAGTTAGAGGGTTGGAACTTGCAGGCTTATCCTATGGCCTCCAGTGGGGAGAGGGGCTGGAGACTGAGTTCATCTCAGTCTCAATGAATTCAATTAATTCAACGGCCAATGAGTTAATCAATCGTACCTGCCGACTGGAACCTCCACAAAAACCCCTCAAGGACAGGGTTCAGGGAGATTCCCAGCTGGTGAACACTCTGGGGGGCTGGGAGGGGTGCACCCCACCCCTATACCTCACCTCATGCATTGCTCCCGTTTGTCTGTTCCCGAGCTGTGTCCCTTACAATCCCTCGGGGTAGTTTCAAGCCCTTTAACCTATGAAATCCGATTCTCCCTCCAGGCAGACGGTGTCAGAGCTGAGCCGAGTTGTAGGACGCCCAACTGGTGCCCGGACAGTCGGAGAACGGATGTCGGGAGGACAAAACCTGACATTTGGTGTCAGAAGTGTTGTAAGTAAAAACAGCTCAACCCAACAGAGGAAAAACAGGCCCCGTGGCCAAGACTGCCCGGCCCCCCACCCTGCAGGCGCTCAGGCCCTGGCCTGCGGCTCCCACCCTCACCCCGCGGGTTCTGAGGTCTCCAAGCAGCACACTGGGGCCCTTCGTGCCCCCCAGGCTGCGGGCATCCCGGGCCTTCCGATGCCCCAGCAGGAAGAGGGCAGAAGGAAGAGAATGCCGGTCCCTATGCTTCATCACAGCTCGCGCTTTCCGCATCCGATAAAAAACGCCACCTCCCTCTGCCGTCCTGGTCTCCGCTGGTGAAATTTCCTTGGCTCCAAGGTGCTCCTGGAGGCACCTGACACTCTTTAGACTCCCCGCCTGTAACCATGACCTAGGACAGGGCAGCCCACACCGGGTGACACGCGGGCAGGACGCGCTCAGCAAACGCAGCTGGACCTGACATCGGAACCGCCCTCACTTCGCAGCCTGAACCGTCACGCACAGCTTCCTGCCACCCGTGGAGGCTGACACCCGCACCCACTCCCCAGACCCATCTGAGCAGCGCAGGTCACCTCAGCTGACACGTGGCTCCTGGCACCATCATTTCCACTTGGCTTCCATACTTAATTTAACCCCCCAAAGAGCCTGAGAATGCCAGGAGACTGAAGACCCAGGCTCCCCTTTATGTGGCCTCCATAACTCTGGACCTGGAGGCTTCAGGCCTCTCTGAGCTACAGGTGATACAACAGAAACAAGCAACCAATCAAAGGGACTGCTGGTGCCCCTGCCGGGCACTCCTCCAGCTTCCCCAGCGGGCGGGGACCCCAGCCTCTTGAGCCCCTGTTCCAAAACCTCCTGCAAGACACCACGATGTGACCCGTCCCTTCCCTCTTGGTCCCTCCCGACTGCATCCCAGAGCTTCCTGGAGGCCACATGACACGTGACTGGGGCAGAGCTGAGCCCAGGACCCCCTGCCAGACGGGAAAGGGATTTACAAAATGTAAAATGCTGTCAGTCTCATTAAACTTCTGTTGTTTCGAAAAATATAGTTATTTTTTCTTAAAAGATGTTGCTTAGGTTTACATATAGTGAGTTTATTATTCTTTTTACAGAACAGTATTTTTTAAATTTCTATCTTCATTTCTAAAATGATAAATAGCAATACAGAGGGCCACGTGAACAGAAGCTCTTCAAGGTCTTCTGCCACCTGTAAGAGCGTCAGGCGTTCCTGAAAGCAGCCACGGCACCCAGGCCAGGCCCTGCCCACAGGCGGACAGCCCCAGCCCCAAAGCTGAGGCCCCCAGCTCTCCTGTCTCTCCTGGGACAAGACCCACAGAGACTTCTTCCTCCCTTCGCATTTTCTTTAAAATGAGACTGAACCCCAGACGTGGCCCTGTAAAGAGTCGCCAGCCAGAGCCCACGTGGAGGGCACTCTCCTCCAGGTGCACAGGGGGACCCGGCTCGTCCCCTCTGACTGTGGCTGGTCCCTTGCTGATTCTGGCAAGATGCAAGGCTCTGAGTCACTCAGCACCTTCTTCCCTCCCCCCTCGCCGCTCCCCCCCCCCCCCCAAATAAGCCACCAAATGGGCTGCAGCAGAGGGAAATGTCACACGTCCAGTATTTCCAGTTTTCAAGCAGAGTTCTAGAACAGCCGCAGGCCGGGCAGGCCCTCCCCTCCCCCGGGGAGCCGAGTGCAGACCCAGAGTGCAGGGCAGCTCCGAAGCCAACAGCAACAATACACCCCTGCCCCCAACAGCGCTGATCCAGGGGGCGCTTCCTTCCCCCGACCAGGGAGCCCACGGCCCTGGGACCACGGTGTCTCCCCGCTCCGGGCTCCCGCGGGAGGATTACCCATCCCGGGGCTGCACCCCGCTTAAGAAGGGGAAAGAGGATCTATTGCTGACCTGAGGACATGAGATTGACTCTTCTAAATAGGGCAAGAGCCTCTGTAATACCTGTTATCTCCAGCCTCAGGAGTCCTACCCTGCACAGACCCAAGAGGACCAGTGCCTGCGTGCACGTCCTCACCTCGGGAAGGCCCCACGTGACCCTGCCAGGCTTTAAGAAGTCCAGTGAGGACTTCCCTGGTGGCGCGGTGGTTGAGAGTCCACCTGCCGATGCAGAGGACACGGGTTTGTGCCCCGGTCTGGGAAGATCCCACATGCCGCGGAGCGGCTGGGCCCGTGAGTTGTGGCCGCTGAGCCTGCGCATCCGGCGCCTGTGCCGCAAAAAAAAAAAAAAAAAAAAAAGAAGTCCAGTGAACTCAAATGGCATCTGTGTGCCCTGAAAGCCGGCAGTAACATACCGGAGCCTAAGTGAGATTGCCTCGGGGGATGGCGATCCATGCAGGAGGCCTCCTTCACCCTGGCAATCACCCCCAACGATCGCCAGTGTTGTGAGAAATAAAGAAAGGACAGAACTGTGAGCGTAGTGGGGCAAGAGGGGTTCCAGCCTCCATAAGGCCTCAAAACCCAAGGCCTTTGCTGCAACACGCAAAGCTACAAGGTGGCCACCTGGCCTGGAAACAAAGGTGAAATGATGTTACATCACAATACAGGGCAAAACGCACCCCTGCCTCTAGATTTAATAGCTCCTAGACCATCCTGAACCCAAGAGTCCCAGGACTGTCAAGAACACAGAATCTTTCCTGAAAAATTCCCCCAGGGAAAGGGAAATGGATGAAGACCTGCTGTGTGTCAGGCACAGTGCAATGAATTTACTTACATTTTCCTTCAATGTTTACACATGCTGAGAGCAAAGAATACACATCTTGGACAAGGTCCTTCCTCTCACCGTTAATGCAAGTCTGTGCGCCCGACACACAGTGAGGCCAAACAACTGAAACGTCGGAGTCTGGAGCAGAGGAAGGTTTACTGCAGGGCCATGCAAGGAGGTGTGGTGGCTCACGCCCTGAAAAGCCTCGAGAAGAGTTTCGGCCAAGCGAGAGGGCGGGTCGTAGGGTATGTGATCAGCCTGCGCATAATTCTGATTGGCTGATGGTGAGGCTACAGGACGGTGTTATGGGAGTTCACCCTATCAGTCCTTAGGCTCCAGGAGACCTGGGGCTACGGGCTCATGGTCATCAAGTAGTTCTTCCATTTGGTGGGGACAGTTTTCACATCTGCAAAACTCAGGAAATGTGCATCAAATACTATTATCTAGGTAATTCAGAGAGGAGCTAAAGCAGAGGATATGGGGAAGGCCTGTCCCGGGAAGGCCCCATGGGGTCCTGCTAGGTTACACTGCCACACACACCCTTATGCATTCGTTGGTGGAAACACACCACCTCCTCCTTCCGTGGTGGCATCCAGGGATACAGAGAATGATGGAGTTGGCGTCCAAAGACCTGAGAGGGCAATTCTAACTCTCCCACTAACGCCCACTTGACCCTGAACAAGGCATCTGACTGTAAGGGCTCCCATTTCCCCATCTGCAGAAGGAAGACTCTCTCTCTCTTGCAGCGTTGTCCAGAAGAACACATGCAACCCTGTAAAATCAGAGCTACGCAGAAGGAATCCACCCCCACCCAGTCCAGTTCTTGTTCTGTTCCTTCCCAAACAGCAGCACGGGATCTCGTCCCAGCAGTTCTGGAGTTCTGCAGACACCTCTCCATCACCCCAGCCCAGCGGCAGGGGGAGAGCAAGGGCCCCATAAAAACCAACTCAAGTTTGGGTGCTTTGTAAAACGTTCTCCTAAATGTAATTTACTCTGTGACTGTTCACACCTTAGCAGTCTTTCTTAAAAACATAAGGATCATTCTAAGACGAAAGGATTCTAGAGAAATAAAGGACAGAAAGCTAGAAGAGATGCACAAACCAAAAAAGAGAAAAATGGCAGATGTTCTTCCTTATCAGTAATTACTTTAAATGTAAATAGATTAAACCCTCCAGTCAAAAGGCAGATGTTGACAGAATGAAGGAAAAAAAAAAAAAAAACAACCCACATAATCCAACCATATGCTGAGACTCACTTTAGATCTAAAGACACAATCAGGTTGAAAGTAAAAAGATGGGAAAAGATACTGCATGTTAATATTAAAAAAGAGAGAGAGAGAAACCTGGGGTCACTATACCGACATCAGACAAAACATACTGTAAGTCAAAACTATTACAGAAGACAAAGAAGGACATGATGCATTGAGAAAAGAGCCTCAAAATATATGAAGTAATAAACACTGACACAACTGAAGGGAGAGACAGACTGATGGAGGATACTACTAGGTGGAGATTGTGACACTCCACTCTCAGTAATGGAGGGAACAAGCAGACAGAAGGTCAGTAAGAAACAGAGAACCTGAAAAACTGCAAACCAACTGAACATCACAGATGCACATGGAACACTCCCCCGAACCACAGGAGAACACACATTTTTCCGAAGCGTGCATGGAACCTCCTCAAGGATATGTTCAGCCACAGAAGAAACTTTTCATATATGAAAACCCACATCCAACACCATAACTCAGTGGTGAAAGAGTGCGAGTTTTCTTCTAAGATCAGGAACAAGACAAGGATGTCCACATTCAACACTTCTATTTAACATAGTGTTAGAGGTTCTAGCTAGAGCAGGCAAGAAAAAGAAATAAAAGGTATCCAAAATGGAAAAGAACTAAAATTATTTGTTTGCAGATGACATAATCTTATATGTCGAAAACCTTAAAAATTACACATACTCACAAGAAAGTATTAGAGTTAATAAATGTATCAGAGTTACAGAATAGAAAATCAACATGCAAAAATCAGTTGTGTTTCTATGTCCCAACAACGAGCAATCTGAAAAGGAAATTAAGAGAACAATTTCATTTATAATAGCATCAAGAATAATCAAATAATTAAGAGTAAATTTAAACCAAGAGGCAAAACACTTGTGCACTGAAAAACTATAAAACATTTCTATATGAATATAAAGAAGACATAAATAAGAAGAGACATCTCTAAATCATGGACTGGAAAACTTAATATCAAATATCAAATGTTAAAACAATCTACAGACTCAATGCAATTCCTATCAAAATCCCGCTGGCATTTTTAGAGAGATAGAAAAAGCCATCCTAAAATTTATACGGGTTCTCAAGGGACCCTGAATAGCCAAGACAATCTTGAAAAAGAAGAACAAAGTTGGAAAACTCACATTTCCTGATTTCAGAACTTACTACAAAGTAATCAAGACAGTGTAGTATTGGCATGAGAACAAACATAGACTAATGGAATAGAACAGAGAGCCCAGAAATAAACCCTCACACACATGGTGGGTAAATTTTCAACAAGATGCCAAAACCATTCAATGGGGAAAGGACAGTATTTTCAACAAATGATTCTGGGGAAACTGGATATCCACATGCAAGAAAATGAAGTGAACCCTTACATTACCCATAAACAAAAACTCACTCAAAATGGATCAAAGACCTAAACGTAAGAGCTAAAACTAGAACTCTTAGAACACAGAGGGGAATATCTTCGTGACACTGGATTTAGAAATGAGTTCATGGATACGACACCAAAAGTAAAGGACACAACAGGAAGAACACTCTCTGACAGAAATCGCAGCAAGATCTTTTTTGATCCACCTCCTAGAGTAATGGAAATAAAAATAAACAACTGAGACCTCATTAAATTCAAAAGCTTTTGCAAAGCAAAGGAAAACATAAACAAAATGAAAAGGCAACCCACAGAACGGGAGAAAATATTTGCCAACGAATCAACCAACAAGGGATTAATCTCCATAATATACAAGCAGCTCATGCAGCTCAATATCAAAGAAACAAACAACCCAGTCAAAAAAATGGGCAGAAGATCTAGATACACATCTCTCCAAAGACGACATACAGATGGCTAAAAAGCACATGAAGAGATGACTGTCACTAATTATTAGAGAAATGCAAATCAAAACTACAATGAGGGACTTCCCTGGTGGCACAGTGGTTAAGAATCCGCCTGCCAATGCAGGGGACACGGGTTCGTGCCCCCGTCTGGGAAGATCCCACATGCCGTGGAGCAGCTAAGCCCATGCTCCACAACTACTGAACCTGCTCTCTAGAGCCAGTGGGCCACAACTACTGAAGCCTGCATGCCACAACTACTGAAGCCCGTGTACCTAGAACCCATGCTCCGCAACAAGAGAAGCCACCGCAATGAGAAGCACACGCACCGCAACGAACAGTAGCCCCCACTCGCAGCAACCAGAGAAAGCCCATGCGCAGCAATGAAGACCCAACACAGCCAAAAATAATAAAAAAATAAATGAATTAAAAAATAAAAAAACTACAATGAGGTATCACCTCACACCGGTAAGAATGGCCATCATCAAAAAAATCTACAAACAAATGCTGGAGAGGGTGTGGAGAAAAGGGAACCCTCCTATACTGTTGGTGGGAATGTAAACTGGTACAGTCACTATGGAGAACTGTATGGAGGTTCCTTAAAAAACTAAAAACAGAGGTACCATATGATCCCACTCCTGGGCATATATCCAGAGAAAATCATAATTCAAAAAGATACGTGTACTCCAACATTCACTGCAGCACTATTTACAATAGCCAGGACGTGGAAGCAACCTAAATGTCCATCAGCAGATGAATGGATAAAGAAGATGTGGCACATATATATAATGGAACATTACTCAGCCATAAAGAAGAATGAAATAATGCCATTTGCAGTGACATGGATGGACCTAAAGATTGTCATACTGAGTGAAGTCAGTCAGACAAAGATCTTATGTCATCGCTTATATGTGGAATCTAAAAAAATGTACAAATGAACCTATCTACAAAACAAATAGAGTCACAGATGTAGAAAACAAATGTATAGTTACCAAGGGGGGAGGGAGGGAGGAATAAATTGGGAGGTTGGGATTGACATACACACACATATATAAAATAGATAACTAATAAGAAGCTACTGTATAGCACAGGGAACTCTACTCAATACTCTGTAATGACCTATCTGAGAACAGAGTCTAAAAAAGAGTGGATATATGTATATGTATAAATGATTCACTTTGCTGTACAGCAGAAACTAACACAACATTGTAAATCAACTATACTGCAAAAATAATTAATTAAAAAAAATAGATAAATTGAACTTCATCAAAATGACAAACTTTTGTGTACTATAAGACAAGAGAGTGAAAAGATAACCCACAGAAAGGGACAAAATAGTTACAAGTCATATATCTGATAGGGGATTAATATCCAGGATAGATGGAGAGTGCCAACAACTGAAGAAGAAAATCTAGACCACAGTGAGATACCACTTCATACCTATTAGGACAGCTATTATAAGGAAGGAAGGGAGGGAGGAAAGAAGGATGGAAGGGAGGAAGGGAGGGAGGAAGGAAGGAAGGAAAAAGACAAAGAAAAATTGGACATTACCAAGTATTAGTGTGGATTTGGGAGAAATTGAAACACTTGTGCACAGCTGATGGGAATGCAGTATGGTGTAGCCTCTGCGGAAAAGAGTCTGCCTTGTGGCACGTGTTAACCTTCAAGAAACACTAAGTTGTTCAACATCACCACAATGCTTGATAAAAGACGACAAAGGAGCGAAGTCCAAAGCCCCACGGGGTCCTTCAATGCACGTGTTGACCAACGAGGAGGGAAGAACACAAAAATTCCCAAGGGCTCGTTATCGAAGGAAGGATGTTGGTGGCAGAATTCTTCAAAAGGTAGAAGAAGGGCTTCCCTGGTGGCGCAGCGGTTAAGAATCTGCCTGCTAATGCAGGGGACACAGGTTCGAGCCCTGGTCTGGGAGGATCCCACATGCCGCGGAGCAACTAGGCCCGTGAGCCACAACTACTGAGCCTGCGCGTCTGGAGCTTGTGCTCCACACCAAGAGAGGCCTTGATAGTGAGAGGCCCGTGCACCGCAATGAAGAGTGGCCCCCGCTTGCCACAGCTAGAGAAAGCCCACGCAGAGAAATGAAGACCAAACGCAGCCAAAAATAAATAAATTAATTAATAAACTCCTACCCCCCAACATGTTAAAAAAAAAAAAAAAGATAGACCCTTAACTCTGAACCAAACTAAAAAAAAAAAAAAAGGTAGAAGAAGAGGTGACACTGCAGAGTGGAGCCTGACCCAGAGGACACAGGCTCACAGATGCAAGTAAGACCAAAGCTGCCGTAAGGCCACCTCCCCTAATGGGAAAGACCACCTGGCCCCAGGATCCAGTAGAGGGCAAAGCTCAGGCTGACAGAAGATGGACAGGGAGTCTCCTAGGGACACAGAACTTGTCTCTCTCCACAACCTGAGGTCACCCGGGGTTTTCACCCGATGCTGAGACGTAAAGGTGCTAAGCAGGGCCTCAAGAGCAGTAAGGCCACAATGGGGCCACAAACCCTACATTCCTAAAATGAAAGCAGGCAGGGCTTCTAGACCATGCAAAAGGCTGCAAACCTTTCTCAAAGTTCTCTCTCATCATAAACAAAAGAGAAACCACTGAATAAAACCCTCGGCAACCCAAGTGAATGTCAAAGCAGGACTCTGTGCCCATATTTATAAATGGAATAAAGTATGGGCACATTTACAAATGCCACGTATAAGTGGAATACTGCTCAGCCATAAAAAAGGATACAGTGGCATTTGCAGCAACATGGATGGACTTGGAGGGTATTATGCTAAGTGAAATGAGTCAGACAGAGAAAGACAAATACTGTTTGATATCACTTATCTGTGGAATCTAACAAATACAACAAACTAGTGAATATAACAAGAGAAGAAGACTCACAGATACAGAGAACAAACTAGTGGCTACCTGTGGGGGAAAGAAGGGCAATACAGGGGTGGGGAGAGGGGGAGGTACAACCTACTGGGTGTAAGATAGGCTTAAGGATGTATTGTACAACATGGGGAACATAGCCAATACTTTGTAGTAATTGTAAATGGAGTGTAACCTTTATAAATTATATTAAATTTTTTAAAATTAATCTTAAAAAGGGCACAAATAAAACAAAACAGAATGCCACATATAACAACGTAGGGCTAATCACTAAAAATTCTCAGCAAAATTCTCAGACTAAAGTAATAGCATCAGTGATAACAGCTCTTACAAGGAAGGTAAAGTGTCCTTTTCAGAGAATTTCTAGAGAAAAAGAACCTGAAGATAAAGGGAGAGGAAATGCATCGACTTTGGTACACGAAACAAGGCCCTGACCAGCAGCAGGTGTGTGGCCTGGGAACTGGACAGAGATGTGGGTGGTCAGGCCCCACCCATCTCACTGAACTGGAACCTGCATTTTAACAGCATCCCTAGGAGATTCATGGGTATCCTGAAGTTTAAGAAGTGCTGTTTTCAGACACTGTTCATATTTAACCTGTGTCCATACTGAAATTTGCCAGTGCCCTCCAGGAAAATAAGTGAAAAACACACATCACTTTTTTTTTTTAATTGAGGTATACTTGATTTACCGTATTTTATTAGTTTCAGGTGTACAACACAGTGATCAACATTTTTATAGATTATTCTCCACTTATACTTACTATAAAATATTGGCTATATTCCCTGCGCTGTACAATATATCCTTGAAGCTTATTTATATCACTTCTTTATTGCTGGGTGAACGCACACCATCCCTCTGCTGCGGTCCCCCTTCCTCCAAAGGAGGCCCCGCTTTCAGGCTAAGTGGGGCGGGCCCAGACGAAGGAGGCAGACAGGCTCCTCCAGCATCTGTCCAAGGACGGATGCAGCAGGCCCTCAGCCATCTGGAGCAGTCTTCAAAACCCTTCCCCGACTTGAGCACGGACCCTCCACTGGGTCTTCCATGGCCACAGGGGCCAAATGTGATTTACAAACAGACCAAGAGCCAAGGTGCCACCAGCACCGCACTCAGAAGCCAGCTCCCAGACGCAGCCAGGGAAATTCCATTCAGGAATTCCTCGAACCCCCAATGAAAATGAACAGATAGTGGAACCCGTCAATTCTATCGAGTGCATTTTTCAGCAGCGAGTACACATCCTGAGCAACCCTCCAGGGCAGTACCCGTGGTCCCTGCTTCACCCTGACGCCCACTGCACCCCACAAGGAGACCGTACCTCAGCGTACAGTACCCCAAATTTTAAGTAAGTGTTCTTCTGTGGGTCTTCGCCACCCGATGCTCCGGGGAGGAGAGCAAATTCCCCACGAGCCACCTGCATCCCCACCCAACACACGGAGCTCGTGGGTCCCAGCTAAAGAGGGGTCATGACCTGCTTCCACGGCACACAGGGACAGCCCCGCAGATGCCACTGAAGGCCCAGGAGCAGAGACATGCACCAGAGTCCAGGCAGTGGCCTGGTCCCCGGGGGCCACTTCTAACCGCACCTGAAGCTCAACACCTTGGGGCATCATCAAAACCCCTGATCGGTCGCCGGCGGCCTTTCATCCTTACGGAGACCAAAGAGCGAAGGCGCCCACTTCCTGCTCACTCACTGGGAGGGAGACCTTTGGCAGTACAGACAGCAGGACAACAGCTACCTGTGCGCTGTGCCTCCAGTGAGACCTCTATCAACACCCCGGCAGGGACTCCTGCCGCCAACCGACAAGTGGCAGCTGATCAAAGGGACAATCCACGTGTTAACAGGTGGTCGGATTGTTTTCTGAAGTGGGCGGGCAAGGAAGTCCCACCTGCGCTTGGGGCAATGAGTTGGACCCCATCAAGACGGTGAGATCTCCCCGACATCTGCCTCACTTGACCTTAATGGTCCAAGAGGTGTCCCCCAATGAGAGCGTAGGCTCACGAGCAAAGACGCAACATGACCAGATGTGTTTATCCGAGGCTTTGAGGCCAGATTACACATGCCATCGAGGTTAAAGGAAGTCCAGCCGGGCATGGACATATACACACTACCAAATGTAGAATAGATCGCTAGTGGGAAGCAGCCGCATAGCACAGGGAGATCAGCTGGGTGCTTTGTGACCACCTAGAGGGGTGGGATAGGGAGGGTGGGAGGGAGACGCAAGAGGGAGGGGACATGGGGATATATGTATATGTATAGCTGACTCACTTTGTTATATAGCAGAAACTAACACACCATTGTAAAGCAATTATACTTCAATAAAGATGTTAAAAAAAAAAAAAAAAAAAAGAAGTCCAGCCAGGTCTTGGCATTCCATTTTCAGCAGAGAAAAAAGTCCCGTTCTCCCAGAAGCCCCATCTGTTCGTTTTCCCAGCTGGTTCCCACACCCACTGCCCTCCACTCGGCTAAGAGATAGTGGACGCGCTTATCTGGGTGCAGTTACTACTTGTTACACATTAAACAATGAAGATCACAAATGGTTACATAACACCGTCCCCTGGCTAACGTCCACAGAGGCCGTGGGATCCTGGATTCCGGCGGCGGCACGGCCTGAGACCGGTCCAGGAGTCGCGCTTCCGAGAACGCGCGCCACTCGGAGACCCTCCACCACCAAAAGGCGCAGCGAGGACGGTGCGCCGCTGACCGCCAGGGCCTGTGCAGGTGACCCCGGGCTGGCCCCTCCCGGCCGGGGCGTGGACCAGAACAGAGCCCACCGTGGGCTGGACTCCGGCGCATCCTGGTGCCAGCCCGCTACAGGTTGTGCCGGAGCCGCCGCACGGGGTCGCTGCACTCCCGCAGCCAGGGCTCGGGTACTAAGGAGTAGGGCGCAGTGCGCAGGGCAGGAGCGCGACCAGGGTCCGCGCGGCTCCGCCCCAGTCAGGAGCCTTCAGAATAGAAAAACGGATCCTGGGGTCCCGAGCACCCCTAGACACAGCCTAATGTGCTCTAACGCGGAGAAAGGGTGGAAGACAACCCCGCAAGAGTGGGTACCACCTGCCTCCCAAACGTGCCCGATAGGACTCACCCCATCACATGCACACAGGACCCTGCGGCGGAACCCCGGCCCCCCGTCCTAGGACCACACTCCTCCACTTCAAGGGGACGGCACTTTTAAGGAAGGGGCAGCGCACAGCCTGGTCGAGGCTCACTACAGGAATCCCAGGACCAAACTCCATGTGACAAGGTCATGCCCCAAGGCCCCGCACCCTGGATCCCTGGTTCTCAAGGCAATCCCAAAGAACCCCTTCCTCCCTCCGTTATCCCTTCCACAACCCCCCGGGCTACCTGCACCCTGATGGACAAGGACACACTGGCCACTGTCAGATGCCAAAATCCTCCTGACCCACCCGTGAAACCATGCAGAGCCCCGGGTGGGGGAAATCTCAGACCCAACATCAAACAGACATGTGACTGGGCACCTCCACTCGCTCCCCTCACCTGGGGGAGGGGGGTCGTGTGCCCACCAAGGCCAGCCAGTTCTGGTTTTCCAGGGTCAGAATCCTCTCACAGCCCTCCCAGCAAGGAAGGGAAGGAAAGGAAAGGCTATTTCTTGAAGCCACAAGTGCAAAGCTACTGGATGTCATGCAGAAAGTGGGGCTCCCTTTAAAACAATACAAAGGAAATAACAGTACTGCATGTGGAGCAGGCACTGTGCTAGTCACTTTAAATTCATCACACACATACAACTATATATACACAAATGTGAACACAACCCTGAAACAAACGAAGGAAAAAAGAAGGCTTGGAGTAAGTGACTTGCACAAGGCAACCGAGCTAGTAAGGATACCACAGTCCTCCCTCCTGAAGTGCATGGCGGGAAGGGCTGGGATGGCACTTAGAACAGTAAACTTGGATGCTGAACCACGTTCACAGGTACGGGGACTGGGGAGCGGGGAGCTGGCGGGGGGCGGGGTGGGCAGTGGCATCGAGGTGCTGTGTTCAGACGCACAGAGAAGCCACCAATGTGCAGCTCCCAGGACAAAGTGGCCAGAAGAGGGGCTCCACGGTGAGCAGGGCCACGTTATTTTAATATTTTAAAGTCAATCAAATGAAAGCCGTGGAGGCCAGTTCTGAGAGCAGCTGAGAGCAGGGCATCCAACCCCAAGGGCAAGGCCCCAAGGGCAAGGCCTGGCCTCTCCGGGAGGTGGAGATGCTGCAGAGGGAACCGAGCCACGGGATGCAACCCTGAGAATCCAGAGGAAATCACAGTGCTCAGAGCTCAGTGATTAACTCTCCTATGGTCCCAGAGCCAGTCACTGGCAGGGGAGACCCAGCTCTCCTTCGGGATCCACACCTGAGGCCTGTCTGCTGCTCCTCGAGGTGGTGGCTTAGGTGTGCCGGCCTCCCCCACCCCGCTGCTCTCAACCTGGACGTGCGCTCCTCGGCCTGGTCACACGCACCCTGAAGCCTCTGGGCTGGGAACAGAGGGCCTCCAAAGGGAGTCTTTTAAAAGGCATAAAGGCTGGATGGCGTGTGCTGAACGCCAGGCCAGAAGAGGAGATGGGGCCCCACACAGCACAAGGCCCAAGTGTCAGGAGCAAGGAAGCAAGAGCGCTCAGAAAGCCCAGGGCTCGGCTGGACCCCTCGGTGCCCCACTCGCACCACCAGCAGGTGGGTTTCTCTCCTGAAGCAGCGACAGGGCTGTGGCCTCCGGTACCACACTGAGCACAGGTGGTCAGTGCTGCTGACTCTGATGGGACGGCTGACGGCTCCAGGGCTCCCAGACCCACATCGCGGGGATGAAAAGAGGCTTCTTCAGACAGTCTGGCCCCTTCCGAGGAGAAAAGACCCAAGACTGGAGCACCGGGGGCTCCCCACACAACGGGGCAACCAGACAGCCGTACCCCGAGGCCCACCATCAGCCTCCCAGGGACGCCTTTGAACGTGGACGGCACAGCAGGGCCCCCAACATCTAAGCAAAGCCTAATGGGTCAGACACCACCCCATCAGCCTCGCCTGTCTGTGTCTGTCTGGCCACTGCTGGGGCGACCACCGGCGCTCAGGCGCGACAAGTCCCAAGGCCTGGGACGGCCTGCCCACGTGGCCTGCACCCAGCACCTGCAGGCTCGCGCCCAGGGCTCCATGGAGGGACTGGGCACCGACTGGAAGCTCTTCCCCTCCCCCCTGCCGCCCCCAGGATCGTCTGGGGAATCACAATATGGACCACGGGCTCCCTCAATTGCCCAGGCAGCCGCCTGGGGACCAGCCCCAGGGCCCCCCCTTCCCTCACCGCTGCCTCCCTAGCCCTGCACGTCCAAATAAAACATAAAACACACCCACAAGTTCTTGCCTGCCATAGGCTCTGCTTTCTGGGTACGCCAGACCCAAACCTGCAGGAAAATAAATAATGCAAAAATTGGAGAGAAGAAACTATGTAAGAAAAAAAAAAAGGTAACTAATATATCCAGAAAGAGGTTTAAAAAAATAATGCATCTATGAAATCAGAATATTGCACCATTAAAAGAAGAATAATTATTCAGGGTAACGATGCTGTGCTGTAGGCTCACTGACTGTACCAGACGTCCCACTGTGGTGGAGGATGTTGACAGTGGAGAGGCTTGAGGACAGGGGGGTAAATCTCTCCATTTTCTGCTCAGTTTTGCAGTGGATCTAAAACTGCTCCAAAAAATAAAGTCTAGGGCTTCCCCGGTGGCGCAGTGGTTGAGAGTCCGCCTGCCGACGCAGGGGACGCGGGTTCATGCCCCGGTCCGGGAAGATCCCACGTGCCGCGGAGCGGCTGGGCCCGTGAGCCATGGCCGCTGAGCCTGCGCGCCCGGAGCCTGTGCTCCGCGACGGGGGAGGCCACAACAGTGAGAGGCCCGCGTACCACAATAAATAAATAAAGTCTACATACAAATACTAATCAAAAAAGAAATAAAGAGGTCCTTAGAAATTAAAAATGAAAACAGAAATTTAAAATCCAGTAAAAAGGTTAAAAAGTCTAGATGATATACTCCACAACCTAGAAGAACTCAACAGATTCAAATAGGAGACAAGAGGTAATTAGAGAACCAGTCCGGTCAGCTAATACCCATATAAAAGCCACTGTAGACAAAAAGAAGAGGAAGATGGAAAAAAAAGAAATGAAAGAATTAATTCAAAACCAGGTCCCAGCGCCAAGGATCTGAGTTTCCAGCTTGAAGGGGCTCTTGATGTACCCTGCACGATAGACGCAGACACCCAACCAGGCACATCTACAAGGGATTTCTGAATAAAGGCACAAAGAGAAAATCCTACAAGCTTCCAGACATGAAAAAAAAAGGAAAAAGAAAAAACACTGAAGAGTGAAGAGTACAGTAAGGACATTTTCAGACACGCAAAAGGACTCCAAAAATGTGCATTCACCTCTTTTTTTGGAAGCTATTACGGAATGGTCTCCATCAAATCGTGGGAAGAAACCAGGAAAGAGGAATCATGAGAGCCAAGAAGAGAACAAAGGGCCTGCTCAGGATGATGGGGAAGGAAGAGGCCGGGATAAAGCTGAGCAGGGAGCCTGGAGGGCAGCCAGGCACCTGGGGACGAAAGGCACACAAGAGGCTGCTTTCCAAAGACACAACTGGCTGGATACCTACGGTGTCTGCGAGAATATTTGCACACCTGTGTCAGCCTGGAGTGGAGGTGGGGGTCAAGAGTGATAAGTACCTAAACTACTAAGCAAATGCAAATACAACTCCAGAAGAAAGCAAGGCATCCTGCAAGACAGAGAAAGTGATCACAGCACACTACCTGGCTCCACCAGCAGTGTTTAGGGCTGTTGCCATGGCGTCAGCACTGCCTGCCGGTCCAGCCAATCTCACCATAGAGACAATGGGAGACAGGAAGTATAGGTCAGGATGATCAGACAGAGGTCGGCCTCCTCAACTTCTAAGCAGGGAAGTCAAAGAATCCTACGGGAAGCTGGGGTCTGGGAGGGTGGAGAGGCAGCAAGGAAGGTAGCAAGGAACTACAATACATTATACAGACATCTGCTTAGAAACATGGAGGTGAATACAGAAAAGGTCGGCTGATAAGCCTGGTTACTTCTGGGGCATTGACTCTTTAAACTATGTACATTTATCACTGATTAAAAAAACTAAATTTCCAAAGTCTGCCCTGGGTGTTGAGGGATTAGAAAGCCAGTGACCCTTCAAATGGACAGAACTTGCTTGGGAAGGCCAGAAAAGCAGAAGACGGGGCCCCACCTGGGGAGAGCAGGACACGACAGAGGCTGGCTGTGTCCACCGTGGCCCTGCAGGCCCCGCGGTGGCGAGAAGGGCCAGGACATGCCTGCAGTTAAGGAATGGCCCAACTAGGGAACAAGAAGCTGTCCTGCCTTACCCTTCCTCCACTAGGGAGACGCCATGAAGGTCTCATGCACTCCTTTATCTAGAAACACCCTGGAGCGGTCTCCAGGAGATCTACACAGTTATTCAGAGGAGCATAGCGGCATTCCAGAAAAAGCAACTTGGGTAGTACAGTCACAGACCGTGCCGGTCCATCCAGGACATCACCCAGCTCAACCTCCCAGCCCACGGGAGGACTCCTAAGCAGTGTCCTGCATCTAGTGCAGGCATCACCCTTAGGCCAGGGGAGACCTCCCACGTGCATGATGCTACCGTACAAACTCCTGAATTTAAACGTCCCTCAGTTCATAGTAGCTTTTTGGTCACGATGAGTTTCTTGGAGCAGGGAACCCTAAGATTACTATCAGATATGGGGCATAATAAAAGTCTTTAGATTAAAGGATGTTTGCAACTCATAAAAGGTTGGAAGAAGACACTCCCAGGGATGAAAGTTTCCAAAACAATAAGGAAACCAAAGGCCCAGCTGGCTGGAAAAGTGAGTACTCAGAGTCTCTCTCCTCTGAGAAGCATCTCAAGTGTGACCTAGGCTAGCTGAAGGCCCCTCCCTGTTGGCGCCCACCTGACAGGGGTCTTTAGGGTTCTCTCTTGCAGAGTGAGACACCAGAGAGCTCACAGACAGGGCCGGACAGGAGGCCACCGGGCAGTTCCAGGGGCAGCGCAAGGACAATGGAGGGTCCCAGCTGCCCACCTTGATTTCAGTTGTGGTGACAGTAACACAGTGAAGAAGGACAAAACACAGCAACCTCTTTCCGTGCCAAGTGCTTTGTGAGCCCACATTACTAGGCGAGATTGCAGCTGCTGGGGCCCGGGCCCATTGACCTGGCCCGAAAACCCAGCCGGACCTCAGGGAGAGGTAGGGCCGCCCAGCACACAGCCCTCGGACAGGGTGCAGGAGCTGCTCCCTGGGGCAAAGCCAGCCCGTCAGGACCGGCAGTCCACGTGCACTTCAGTCCCAGCTGGGCTAAGCGTCTCTGCAGACTCCAGACCCCGGGGTCCTGAAGACAGACGCCGTGTGTCCCCACGTGCCTGCACCTAGCGGTCTGCATGCAGACGCCCGGCGCCGCAGCCGGTCTGAGCCCCTGCATCTCAGCCGCTGCCCACCTCTCGCTCCTGGTCACAAAGAACCAGTTTTTGACGCCTGCTCTTCCCCGTGGTCTGGTTCAAGTGGTCTGCGGCCAGGCGAGGTCTCCATCCCACCTGTCCGCCTCTGCTCATAGCATCCTACCTGTGGGCAGTTCAAACTGTCGGCTACTCAGCGGCCAGGAGAGGCTTCTCGCTCCCAGTGACTGGCGCTCAAAGCCAGTTTCAGTCAGTGCCACAAGGTTTTGTACAGCTAACGGGTGCAGAGACAAAAATACAAAAAAAGCAGAGTCTCCCTTCCGATTACTAGAGAGACCTTGCACATCCATAGGAAACAGCATCACCAAGCCAACGGGCTGCTCTGAGACAGGCTCAGTGTCACAGAAGCAGCGTCTCTGAGCCCTCCCACGTGCCACATGCCAAGGTACACACGATCCCAAAGGCACCCCACCCTCCCTACAGGGCAGCACCCCTGTGACTCTCATTGTACCAATAAGCTTAGTTAACCCGCTCACGCAGCTAGTAAATGGAAGAACCAGGTGTCCACCCGGGCAAAGCAAAAGGGAACAAGATGTCTTTTTTTTTTTTTAAAAGACAATCAGCTTCAAGAATGTTTTCAGGCACTGCAATTTGTGACCATCAGAACAGTCTTCTAATCTCTCCCCCAATCCACATGTAAATTCAACGGTGGAGAAACAGGACCAATGTCCTAGTTTTCCCCGTGGCATCCAGTCATTACCCACCAACTTCATCCCATGCATTCCGGACAGGGATTCTCAAGCGAGACTACGACTTAAGGGGCAGAGAAGCTCTCTCCACCTCAACACCCATCCCTTTCACAGATGGACAAAGGAGCACTTGGGCAAGCAAGGCTTCTCTCATTCTCAAGCCCACCTCTCCCACTGCACGAGCAGAAAGGGATAGCTTTTTGGCGTTGGTATATCCCCAAAGCGGAAAGTCACAAGCACTCACGTCTACCTCTGGGAGGATTTCTGATAACCCTGGGACATGGCTTTGCTTGTTGCCAGCTCAAAAAACAGTCAGACCATGCCTTACATTATTAAAGAAAAGCCAGCAGCCTGGCGATTTTAAGCTTCACCTGCTTTCATCTCCTGACACTTAACAAGATCCACGGTCACCAGGAGCACGGACACTGGACGGAGACGGTGGGGGGACAGCCAGCTCCCCAGAAATGTGCCATAAAACACTAACACAAAGTAAACGCCAGCCAGCGCCTGGATGGGTGTGATCAGTTACAGACACTGAAGTTAGCACACAGGCCTTGTAGGAGGTTCCCAGATCCCCAAAGCACCAGTTTGACAAGCCTTGCCAACCAAGTCGCTTGATTGCCCTGACGTCTTCCATAATCTCCCATACATCCACAGTTAAGCAAAAAGTAAAGACAGGTGAAATACATTCTCAACCGGCAGGAAAAGTGTTAGTTAAATTCTGAACATATGACTGATTACTTAAAAGAAAGGCATAGCAAATGTTTTCTCCTTATGGGCCCACACGATTCCACCTTGGTTTAACGGCCTGAGAAACAGACACAGGGATCACACCCCGAGCTGCAAACGGACACGCTTCTCCCTATGAAGCAGGACAGAATTCCCTGCGGTCAGTCTCACAGTTCTGAGAGGCAGGCCAGCCAACCACTGTGCACGGTTCTCTTCCCCTGTGGTTAAGAGTTGGACAGAACTCCAAGGAAATAAGTTTCTTAAATTATGTCGCCTTGAAAGCATTAGGTTTTATCAAATATACCAACCTAGAATTTCTAAAGCTGTCAGATGAAGGTGAAGGCATGGCAGGTAATCTTTGTTCGAGCAGGAGTCTGGTTTCTACACGTTGTAACGTCTTAGACCAGCCTCATCATCTAAATCAAAAGTTCATGGAATAGCTCTTAACGTCTGGCTTTGCTCCTCTCTCCCATTTGAGGGTCAGCGGCCACAGAGATGGTCACTGTAACTGGGCCAGGGCTGCCCCAGGTTCCGATCCTGGCAGCCACCACCCTACAAGCCCTGGACGAGTAGCTGGCATGAACATGCCCATGTCCAGCTCCGCGTTCCTGGACCACAATGAATGGCATTTTGCCCAGTCCAATGCTGCCCCCAAAGCAGTGCCGACCGTGGGCAATACGCAATACATGACTTCAGCGGGACACAGCTTTTATTAAAACATGATTTTAATTACAATAAACATAACTACTGTTTCAGACTCATTAGTTCATGGGTATCAAAGTTTCCTACCAAAATAAATGTGGATTTAAGCACAAAAAGTGAGTGGACAAAAGAAGGCATTGATGATAGCCTGGTGATAGGGCAAAAATCTGGAAAGCTGGGAGCCCCGGGAATGGTAAAAGAGCCTCCTGGGTTCTCCGGGTGTGTGACCGGCAAGGAGACGGGCCGTTTCTCTTTTAGAGGCAGATGCACCTGTACAGAAGGATGAACCTAACAGAGCTTAAAAAAAAAAAAAAAAAAAACCCAAAGCTTAGGCTCTGGTGATAACTCGGGCACTTGCTGGCCCCGTGACCCTGGGCATGCCAACTAATCTCATGAGCCTCAGTTTCCATGCCTGTAAAATGGGTAGCAGGAGGCTGTAGAGGATTAAAAGCAGTTAGGGTCTGAACGCGTCTCACAAAACGCGAAATGCTACAGAAGTATCCCTCGTTACAGTTCTCAATTACGCAAGCAGCTTGCTGGGTGTGTGACTCTCTCTGTCCTCAAATTCTCTTCCTGTAATCCTGGGGTTGGCCTGTGTGGTCCTTCTCTTTCAAGGGTCCTCAGTAAAACTCAAATATTATATGCAGTAATCCTAGAGTTCTGATTTTTAACCGAAAAACGCAGTCATCTACCATCATTCCTGGAAACACTTCGGTTTCAGAGCTTTTTCCCTAATAAAATACTACCGTAAAAGACACCACCATCGCCAGAAGTCAGCATTTCTTTTGCTACAGAAACCTAGATCCTATCCATTTTTCCTCCTGGAAAGAACGAAGGGAACTCTAGGTCAACTCTTGTGAAAACCGTCCAGCTTGGTGCTGTAAACCCCAGTCAACGCCTGTTGCCGTGCTAACAACATGTGTTCCTAGTAAAACTCAGCGAAACGTTAGAGAGAGCACCATTTCTGAAACTCGGGGGCTCCAAACGGCTGAATCAGCATTTTCAGAAACAAAGTGTCCTGGGCCTGGCCTCGCAAACAGCAGCAAAGAGAAAGTTGTGCAATAACGCGTGTTTACTCACGAGCGCTACTTGTTTGGGTCTTTTCTTCGCATCTCTTGAATGAAGCTGGGGACAACGTTTGCAAGAAAGCAGCCGAAAAGGTCCGGGCCCAAGCCAAGTCACCTGTGGCTCCCCTACGTGACCCACCGCCTCGTCAGTGCAAACGACAGAAAGTTGGCGTTTCTTCCAACCCCAAGACAAGACGAACACAATAAAAAGTGGAGAATACCCTCATTTCCATAACGCACATGCTCGAGGGCCGTCGCCAGGCAGGCGTGGGGAGAGGAGATCGCAGAGGCCGAGAGTTGCATCAGAAACTGCCTTCTGTGAACGGCACGGCTCTTATCACATTTCCCCGGCTGGCGGGCCGCTAACCCGCGCGCCCTCGACTTGGGGTTAGGCCCTGGCAGCGGGGTCACCGGCAGAACCAAAGGGAAAGATCCCAGGCCCGGGCGCGCTCCGGCTCGGGAGGGTCCGGCCCCACCGCCCAGGCGCGGGTGCACCGGGGGCTGCAGGGGCGCCCGGCGCCCACTCTCCGGGCGGCCCGGGAGCGCGGCCCTGACCGCCCGGCGACGCGGCCCCCAGCCCCGCCCCAGCCCCGGTCCGGCCCGCGAGACGCCGGCGTCGGACAGGAAGGCTCCAGCGGGCGTCGCCCGGGCTCCCCGGCTCCCAGGGGTCGCAGACGCCGCGCGCCGCGCCCGGTCCCCGCCCTCGCGCGCCGCAGACCCCGGCCCGAGGCGACGCCCTTCCGCCCGCCGCGCCCCCGCGGCGCCCGGCGTCCCCGGCCCGGGCGGCCCGCGCGCAGACAATGACGCCGGGACTGCCGCCCTCCCGCCGGCCGGCCACAAAGTAACTTGGCGCCGCGCTCGCCGCCCAACTCCGTACCTGCCGCGGCGCCGCTCCCGGCCGCCTCCGCCTGGCCGCCCGCGACCCTCGGCGCGGCCGGGGCGGCGCGGGTCCCGCGGGGCGAGGGCGGCGCGCAGGGCGGTCCCGGCCCCCGCGCGCCGCCGCCCGGGGACCGCGCGCAAACTTTGGGCTCCGCGCGGGGCTCCGCGGCCTCCGAGCGCCCAGCCCGCCGCGGCGCGCCGCTCGCGTCCCTCCCTGCCTCCTCCCGGCCTCCCCACCCCCTCGATGGGCTTTAAACCCGCCCGGCCCCGCCCGCCGCCGCCACCGCCGCCGCCGCCGCTGCCTCAGCCTCCGCCTCCGCCGCCTCCGCCTCCTCCCCCGGTCGCTTTTCCTGCTCCTCCTCCCGCCGCCGCCGCCGCCCGGACCGCTCGGGGGCGCCAGCGCGGGCGGGGCCGCGGCCTGGACGCAGGGCGGGGCGCGGGGGGCGCGGGGCCGGAGCTCCCGGAGGCCGCTGCTGCTGCCGAGGGCCGGCGCGGGGAGCTGGGGGCCCGCAGCCGGGCGGGGGCGCCGGGACGCCTCGTCCCGCCCCCGGGACCCCCGGACGCGGGACCCCGACCAGCCAGGCTGGGGCGTCCGCGAAACACACATCGGACCTGTCCTGGAAGGCAATTTGCAAGCGAATTCTTTGAAACTCAAGAAGGAACTGTGCGGCCTCGATCCTACGTCCCGGGCGTAGCGAGAGGACAGGACGGAGGAGAGGTGGCTGCACGAGCTGTGCCGTGGGCTGCGGTCCCTCCCGGGACCGGGAAACCTGGGGTCGAGTGTCCGCTCGCCGCCAGCCGGGTCTGGAGCCTAGACTCTCTCATAGCCACGGTTTCCCTATCTGAGTGCCAGCCCAGAGCGCGGGTGGAGTGGGAGGCCCTGCATATTTTCTTAATGCCACCGGGCCTCAAAGTCCTTATCTTTGAAATGGGCTAATAAGCCCGCCTCCGGAGTGATGTCCTGGGGGTTAAATGAGGTGTTACTTGCAACATAAAACAACTGGTAAGCAGGAACCCCTGAATTAGTGGAAACCATTGTCATTAATATGATTATTAATCTCTACTGAATCAAAATTATAATACAAATAGGATGATAATAATTATGTCTTTCTGGGATTTGATGTTATAAAAGCAGCCGCAGTAACGGCTTACCTTTACTGAGCATGCGTTTTGTGCCCAACTTTCACTAATCCTCTTATTTAGCCCTCTGAACTTGTTACTAGGAGATGCCCACTGCACAGACTAGGAAACCAAATCTCCCAGAGGTTAGATAACTTGCCGCCGGTCAAGTAACTGGTAAGTGCAGAATAAGGATTCTGCCAAAACCCTTTAGGGCACTTTTTATAGCTCTTGTTTTTCCCACCTTTGGCCTGATTTATCCATGAAAGTTCATCCTTTCTTGTAACTGAAATAAGCCTCCAGAAAATATCTCCCCATTGGTCCAAGTTCAGAAAACCCCAAGGATGAAAATCTAGAGGGAATAATGGGAAGGAGCTTAGTTTCTGGAAGAACCAAACTGAGCACAAAGACTCCTGTTGTAGACAAAGGATCCAGAGCAAATTAAAGAAGAGTAAGAAAGAGTTGGGCCACTTCTCGAAAGTTGTATGAGCTTTGACTCTTACAGCTTTGCCAAAGGCTCCAATGAGCAAGGAGAGCCTGCACCAGCTGGAAAGGCTGATACTCAGCGGGCTTTAACAGATATTTGAAAAGCACTTTATGCATAGACATTTTTTCCTGAATCATTTGTAGGTAAGTTCCACACCCTATTATAACCCCTTACCCCTGTATATTTTGATATGTCTTTCCTACGAGTAGGGATGTTATCTTACATAATCACAGTACAGTTACCAAATTCGTAGCTTTATATTGATAAAATATGTGTATCTATTCTTGGTCCATATTCCAGTTTTGCCAGTTGGTCTGACCATGTCTTTTATAGTATTTCTTTCCCCTCCATCCCAAGATCCTCCACTGTAGGGTCAGGTATCGTATTTAGCTGTCTGAAAACGTATGGGTTTTCAAACATTACTCTTCGCTGAGAAGGGATGAAAATAAATGTCCTCAAGTGTTTTCATGGTGACAGCAACCCCCAGAATTCCTAGGACAGGCCCTCATTCCCCACATTTCCCAGCTCCGCGTAGACCTTGCATGGTCCTTCTGGGCAGGGCCCACTCAGCACCACTACGTGATCCAAGTTCATGAACTTGTCACTCTGGTTGTGGCTGTAGAAGCTGCAGCTGTCCCCTGTGTGGCGACCCGGGCCAGCCGATCCCGTGGGCAGACTGCAGCTTAGTGCCTTCTCCTGCTGCAAATTCTAAACGCCCCCGGGGCCGCGTGCTCCTGTTCGGTAGGATGGAAGCCGCCACCGTACGGTACAGCCACGTGGGATGCACATTACCCTGGAGAACCAGCCACGCGGTGTGGCTTTGGGCTCGAGAGCTTCACTTGAGGGAAATGCACTGGTAGCAGTTAGGCGTCAGGACAGAAAACGGGATTTCGTGATCGTGAGGAGTTCAATTATCCAAGGATGTGCTAGAGGCTCCTTCAGCTGGAAGTAGAGAATTTGATAGACTAATTATAATTAGGAAGGAATTGATTAATACCTTCTCCCCTGTTGGCTGTGGGCATGGGACAAGGATAACCAGGTGCCATCCCAGCAGGGGCAGTGCCTGGCGCTCAGTGGGCGCTCTGGGGGAATGTCATCCGTCGCTGGGAAGCCAAATCCTGCAAGTGAATGCATCAGCAGAGCAAATGAACGGAGGACGAGAATGCTGCGCCCTGGGGCCCGGGCTCCGGCTCAAACATTGCCAACAGCCTTGATGAAGGAAAAGAGAATGAGGTGAATGGCACCCTGACAGTGAAATGCTCTGGCCAGAGTGGCCCAGCCTCACTCCCGCTCCTGTGGGGGGAGGCCAGGCCTATGGCCCCACTGGACACAGGCGGGTGCACCAGGAAGGGAGTGCTGGAAACCGGTGGTCAGCGGTAAGGACTGGTGGGGGCGGGACCCACCTGCAGTCAGGATAAGAAATACAGGCTGCCCCTGGCATACAGAGGTGGGGAGCCTGGCAGCATTCCAGGAAGACTTCCTAGAGGCAGCAGTGCCCCAGCGAGTCCCGGAGTATCCAAGATGGTCAGTTCCCCAAAGAGGGACCCAAAGAAAAGGCCTCTCAGATGGAGGAAGACTTCCGGGCCCTACCAGAGCCAAGAAGGAACTTACCAAGTAGTTGCATTTCATCATAAAGTACCGGGCCAGAGCAAACGAGGGCGTCAGGAGGCTTGACGAGACACCAGGATGCAAAGGTAAGAAGGGACTTCTCCATCATGCTCTGGCGTTTCTACTTTATCCCAAAGGTGGTGGGAGGGTCCAATCTGTTTGGGGTCCACCGGCACAGTTTCCCCCCATGTGGAACTGTCCATAGTCCCCCAATACCCACACCCTTCTTTGGCCTGTACACAGCAATTGATGACACTTGGCCCAAGGTGTGTGTTTGCTGGTGGGTGGAAGGACGGGCCAGCCAGATGTCTGCACCTAGGATCCGCAGGGGGTCTGGCCCCAGAGACCAGGTGAGGAACAACTGACTGCTCCAGGCTCAGTCTGTGAAGGGAGAGGCTGAAAGTCAGCCCCAGACAGACACCCTCTTTCTCCTGTCTCCCTGAGCCTGGGCTCCTGTACCTCTTGTGTCAAATTTCCATGAAACCCATTTTCCTTATGATGTCTTAATATAGAAAACTCTCCTTTTCCTGAGGAAGCTTGAATCAGATGACTTTACAACCAGGTAGTCACCTGAAGGATGTTTCTTAAGTCTGGTTTTTATTGAGATTCAATTTGCCTTCAGAAAAATTCGTATTTTGCAGCGTTTTGTAAAGGTATACGGTTGTGTTACCATGACATCGGTGAAGATGTAGAACAATTTCATCTCCCGCAAAGGTTCCCTCGTGCCCCTTCCCCACACCCAGAAGCCACTGAGCTGCTTTCTGTCCTAACGATTTGCCTTTTCAAGATGGTCACGTGAATGGAATCACACAGTATGCAGCCTTTGGATTTATCCACGTCGATCCATGAATCAACAGCTTGTTCCTTTTCAATGTTCCTCAATTTGTTCATCCATTCACTAGCTGATGGACATTTGGGCTAGTCCCAGTTTGGGACAATTATGAATAAAAAGGCTATGTGGGTTTTTCTGGGAACGTAAGTAGGAGCGAGATCTTGGGGTCAAATGAAATGTGTTTAACTTTGTAAGAAATTGACAGGCTGTTTTCAAAGTGACTGTGCCATTTGCATCTGCACCAAAAAACATGTGTTTCAGTTGTTCTGTGTCTTGATCAGCACTTGGTGTTGTCAGCCTTTTTAATTTTAGCCATCCTGACTGGTATGTAATGATGTCTCATTCTGATTTTAATTCACGTTTTCCTCACGGCAGATAACATGGAGCACTTCTTCATGTGCTTACTTGCTATACATTTACATTCTTTTCTGAAGTACAGATCTCTGGCCCATTTTTTTTTTTTTACAGTTTGTTTTCTTATCATTGAGTTCTGAGCATTCTTTATATATTCTGCATACCTGGACTTTAGCAGATATGTGTTTTGCAAATATATTCTCCCAGACTTTTTCATTTTTTAACAGTATCTTTCAAAGAACAGAAGTTTTTCATTTTTTGGGTAAAAGTTATCAATTTATCCTTTTGCATTTTTTTTGTATCCCATCTAAGAAATTCTTCCCTAACCCAGGGTTGCAACAAGTTTCTCCTATGTTTTCTCCTAGAAGTTTTACAGTTTTTAAGCTTTAAGTTTTATGAGTTAGTTTTTATAGATGACGGGAGGTGCGGGTCAAGGTTTTGTTTTGTTTTGCATACAGATGTCTACCTGCTCCACTGGGTGACTTGCAAGACTTGGAGGATCCCAGCTGTGTCCTGGCTCCACCTGGCTTCACTATGGTGCCAGGAGACCTGCTGGGGGGCTTCTGCTGGTGGCCTGTGACGGAGAGGACAAGAGGTTCTCTTGGAGGCAGGCATTTGAAGGCCGTGGGTGGGGCTGGAGGTTCCTGGCAGAGCGGAAGAGGAGCTGGGGAGGGAGAGGAAGTGCAGGAAACTCCCGCAGGCAGCCGAGCACGAGCTGACTGTGGTCAATGCATTTTTGGTGGGCTTGGGAGAGGAGAGAAAGGGGGTGGTCTCTACTGTGCTTAAAATGTTTAGAATAGGGTTAAAAGCCTGAATCTTTTGCCTAAAATCACAGTCTTAGCGTGCCTTGAAAACTCAGCACAGACAGCAAAAGCGGTCCCCGTTCCCAAGTGGCAGCCATTTCCGGGGCCCCCGAGGCTGGCTGCGGGGCGTGTAGGTTCCCACCCCGGGCTGCTTTGGCGCTTTGCCAAGGCCATGGACCTGCCGCGGGGGAGAGCGCAAAGCCGCGGGTCCACCGAGCTGCCTGGGAATCCTGCTTCCATCGGTGTCTCGTGGCTGTGGAGAAAGCCGGAGATGCCCTCCCGTGAGCCACACATTTCCTCCAGGCTGAGTTTCTCAGGCAGCCCCTCTGGCGGCGGTGGAGACCACGGCCAGCAGTGAGCACGGTGCCCGGCTCGCAGAGAGGGCAGCTCTGCTGATCCATCAGCGTGGCCTGTGGCTGGCGTGGACAGGGAGCATTTGCACCCCGCCTCCCGTGCTCATTCTGAGTCATCTCCATCTTAGCTGAAAGAATGTCGCGCCCCTCAGGATGCTCTGGGCTGCAGGGAACAGAGCAGGGCCTGCCACCGTCATCCAAGACCCAGGCCCTGGTCACCCTTGACGTAGAGGTCACGGTGCCTCTGGTGTAGAGGTCTAGCTCTGGACATTGCTGCTCCTTATAGCTGTGTTCACAAGCAGGACGGGGACACTTCTCCTCCCTTGCCTCCTTCCAGAGGCTCCAGGAGATTTCTTCTCATGTGGCCAGAATATGGTCTCGGGCCCACGCCCTAGCAGCAAAAGGTAAAAAGGTGAGTGAGCGTCGGGCACTTTTAACCTAACAAGAAAGAAGGTTCAGAAGGGTGGCTGGTAAATGGACAGCCAGCCACCTCTAGGCAAAAGGACGTGGCCCTTGTGGCAGTGGAAAGCCAAGACCCCACCTCCTGTAGAAGAAGAGTCCTGGGAATTAGGATCTGGGGGATGACATACAGTTCTGAATCCCTAAGTATGCTAGCTCATGCTTCTAAATCAGGAGCTCCTTTTCAACTACTTAAAACAAAAGTCAGGTCAGCCCCTTCACTCAATTAGAAGTTAATTAACCACTAACAGTGTACAAACTTTCCTTAATGAAATAGATTTTCAGCCCAGTACACTTTATGGTTTTAATAACCAACGTTCAAGAGCTAATAGGAGAATCTAAAATAAGAACAGAACTATTTAATTGGTGAAATTGATCTAGAGCGATGGAAGATTTTGTATTCGCAAGCGTAGCTGGTGTGGTGTGTGAGAAGGGTAGTGACTGTGATTTTAAGGCAGCATTTTTTTTTAATATATTTATTTTATTTATTTTATTTTTGGCTGCGTTGGGTCTTCGTTGCTGTGCGCGGGCTTTCTCTAGTTGCGGCGAGCGGGGGCTACTCTTCTTGTGGTGTGCGGGCTTCTCACTGCGGTGGCTTCTCTTGCTGCGGAGCACGGGCTCTAGGCGCGCGGGCTCAATAGTTGTGGCTCATGGGCTCAGTAGTTGTGGCTCGCGGGCTTAGTTACTCCATGACATGTGGGATCTTCCCAGACCAGGGCTCGAGCCCGTGTCCTCTCCATTGGCAGGCGGATTCTTAACCACTGCACCACCAGGGAAGCCCTAAAGCAGCATCTTAATGTTTAAATTGCTAAAACCAGAAACCCCTTCAGTTAGTCATTCTTTAAGAGAATTAATCTGCCAGCAAGTGGTGTGAGACTCACAGAAAATAGAACAACTAATCCTGGAGATGTAGCTGATAAGCATCCCGCAACCAGCCCTCGCTGTTGAAGAAGAAACCCCATCCAGGCGGACGGGGATCAGGGGAGTGTGGGCGACCGTCCGGGGGCCAGTGCTTCTGCTGGGCACGTGTGCAGGTGTCAACTGCACAGAGGAGAATCGTGTTTTATGATAACGTTCAAAGTCTTTCTTCTTTGTGCAGAGGTAAGTGTCACCCAGGACCATTATTGTTTAGAACTCATAAGATTTAAAGATTGAGGGACTCTGTGATAGATTGTTCCAGGAGAAACTCAGTATTTCCTCTTCTTCTTCCCCTTACCTTTTATTTCATCTTCTCCTCCTTTTTTGTTGTCCTCAAAACAAGCCCCGTTTCTTAAGCAGCTGCCTCACCCCAGGCAGGCGAGAACTATGAGGCATACCTCACACTATACACCATACTTTATATATATGTATATATGTATATATATATATATATATATATACCTATTTCAGTTAATCCTAGCAATACATTTTGAGGTAAATATTATCCTTCCAATCTTTCTTTTCACATTTAATAAGTGTTTATTTAGTGCTTTACGGTGCTATTTTTTTCTATTGAAGTGTAGTTGATTTACAATGTTTCAGGTGTACAGCAAAATGATTTAGTTAAACATATATATATATATATTCTTTTTCATATTCTTTTCCATTATGGTTTATTACAAGATATTGAATATAGTTCCCTTTGCTATACAGTAGGTCCTTGTTGTTTTTCTATTTTATATAGTAGCTTGCATCTGTTAAACCCAAACTCCTAATTTATCCCTCCCCCACCCCCAACCTTTCCCCTTTGGTAACCATAAGTTTGTTTTCTATGTCTGTGAGTCTGTTTCTGTTTTGTAAATAAGTTCACTTGTATTATGTTTTTAGATTCCACATATAAGTGATATCATATAGTATTTGTTTTTCTCTTTCTGACCTACTTCACTTAGTATAATAATCTCTTGTACATCCATGTTGCTGCAAGTGGCATTATTTCATTCTTTTTTATGGCTGAGTAATATTCCATGGTATATATGTACCACATCTTCTTTATCCATTCACCTGTTGATGGACATTTAGGTTGCTTCCAGGTCATGGCTATTGTAGATAGTGCTGCTATGAACATTAGGGTGCATGTATCTTTTAGAATTAGAGTTTCTCTGGATATATGCCCAGGAATGGGATTGCTGGATCATAAGATACCTCTAGTTCTAGCTTTTTAAGGAACCTCCATACTGTTTTCCATAGTGGCCGTACCAATATACATTCCCACCAACTATCCTCCCAATTTTATAGTTCAGAGAGCTGACTCAGGGAAGCTAGCTGACTTCTCAAGGTCACCTAGCCAGTAAATGACAGCTCTAGGGTTTAAAGCCACACTTGTCTCACCCAAGTCCCACCCCTGTCCACCTTTCCCAGCTGTGTCCACTGTCATTTCTCATCATTTTATTATTTTCCACATAATGGGTTATTTAAATGTGTGACCTAGTGAGATTTCTTTGGGTAAAATTCTGCAATTAGATTTCAATATCGTGAACTTCTCTCCCTTCAGGAAAGGGGCTGTCATCTGTGTTGGGGATCATAAAACGTGATCTGCTTTCTTTGTGGCCCCGAGTCCAGTGCGGAGGAAGATAGGACATCTTTTTTTATTCAAGTTCGGGATCTTGACCTGCAAAGCTCCCCCCGCACCAGCTTTCAGGGAGTTTGAGAACTTCGCTTGGAGGCTAGCTTGAGAATTCTGACCATCTGAGACCAGAGGCACCCACAGGTGGGCAGACCCAGAAATAGGCCATGAGAGGAGCCATCCCTAGAGAAGACAGAAGGCGGCTGGAGCAAATGCAGCCAGGTAGCAAACCCGAAAGTCCACAGGAGGTAGGACTCTTGCAAGTGGGTGACCCTCCTGATGATGAGATGCCAGGTGGCATTTGAGCATCCATCGTAGGGCAAGGGGATGGAGGTGGCTGCCAGGTGCAGTCACTGGCAGAAGTCCATGGCAGGCCCTCAGTGCCCGGCCAAGGACAAGACAGGGCTTCGGTCCAGCAGGGAGTGAGTTGGGAAGTCAAGAGCTGTGGGCGGTAAAAAGCGATGCCCCAAGGCCAGAAAACCTGGACACACATCTACGCGAGGTCTGTGTCCTGAGCTCCTCCATGGGGCCCCTTCAGGTGCCCCTTTGGACAAAACCACATGGGGTCCTTTCTCTGTGGGCCACGGGTTGTGAACAGGAAAGCAGGGTGTCCCCATCGCTCTGGCAGCCCTCCTGGCTCCAGGGGGCCGGCTGAGGAGGAAGCCCGCCCGTGGACCTCCCATGGAGCAGCGGAGGGAACGCAGCCCGTGAAGTCCTCTTGGACCACCCAGCCCTGGGCTTCTGGTCCCAAGAGCCAGCGCATGTCCTCACCGTGGAGATTTCCAACTGCTGTTTTTCTTCACAGCTCCAAGCACCATGAGGGATAGAGATGCCCACTCAGAGGGCGCAGAAAAGACACCCACTAAAGAGAAGCAGCATCACAGCGGCACCTTTCTGCCCAGAAACCTCTGCTCTTCTGTCCTGGCAGCAAAGCTACTCCAGACCTTCACGCATAAGGTAGGGCTCCAGGACCACATCATCTACGGAGCACACTCCCTGCCCAGGGATTGCGTGGGAAGCTGCACCCGCCGGCCGGGCTGGAAAAGGACCAGCCCTCTCCTGAGACTCAGGGCTGTCACCTTATCCCCCAGACCCTGTGGGAAAACTGGCTGCAACAGAGCCGAGGTGCTTCCAGAAGATGCCCTTGGCATTTTGCTATGCTCTATTTGTATCGTCTTTGAAAAAGGTATAGAGGACGCACAATAACACTTTGCTTTGGGAACTTTCTAGGGAATAAGGTCACCCACATCTGTTGCTGGCATCCGAATCACATGTCCCAGAGCATGCCAAATGCCCTCACTAACTGCAAAAGACACCTACGCAGGGCCCCCACCCAACCCAAGAGTTGGCGCTGTCGCTGAACCCACGTTAGGGTCTTTCGAGGACGGTGTGTCCATTCCAACAACACAGAGGACAGCTCCTTCTTCCAGAAAAGCCGCTGAGAGCTGTTATGGTGACGAGCACAGATTTCACGTAATTGGGGCCTTGGGCAGCTCACCCAATCGCACTGAGTCTCGGTGTCCCAGACATAAGGCAGGATCGCTCACAGTGGGATGAAACTGATTAGATAAAGCACCTAGAGTCCCCAACCAGGTCCCGACCCAGGGTGTGTGCTGCATCGGTGCATTTATTAGGACTGTTACCTGCGAGGCACCGCGGTGATGCTCAGATCAGCCACACCTGAAGCAGGTGCCGTCCTGCTCTGGTGCTTGCTGTGGCACTTCCTCGGCCCTCTTTCCCCACCTGGAACCTGGGGGAAGTAATAGCACACAGGTGGGGAGCCGTCAGTAAACGCTGGGCATCCACACAGCCCCCAAGAACATTACTCTTTGTGCTTCTCCTGCCAGAAGGATGGCCCGACCTGGTACAAGCCTTGCTGCCTTCCTTCTGGGGGAAGAAGAGACTTTGAACAACACTCATGAGTCAGATGACAGTGTTCACGAAAGCACTTCTCTGCCTCCTGCCTGGGACAAGACAGCCTGTGGCATCCCTGCCCTCTTGTGTTCACAGGTCCTCCAAAGGGCCGGCAGGGCCACCTGTGAGTTGAGCCCTCTGACCCCTCCTCCCCTGAGGGGTGCTCACATAGCCCTGGAGACACCAGTCCAGACAGACACGGGAGGGAGTGGCTGGTAGAGATGTGCTGAGGAAAGGAAAAGAGAAAGCAGATGCTGGTCAGCACGGAGCGTCTCTTTTTATAGCCTCCTGTGAAAGAAGAGCTTTCCTTTCATGTGAATTTCCCTGATATTCACAAGTTTACAGGAACAGTTGAAAATGTCAACTATTTATATAACCTTTTGCCTTTTCCCAAGCATCATGATGGGCGTGTCTCCATCTCCACGTGCTGGGAGGGAGTTTGCAGTTTTCTTCCAAGCTGCTTGCAGGCATCGCCCCTCCCCAGGCTCCTCTTGGGGTCGGGGACGGGCATTTAAGCCCTTTCCGATTTTTTTGCTGCTGTGAACAGCACTGCAATAAACACCTTTGGGCAAGCTGCTTTTTTTTTTTTTTTAATTCCTTTACATATCTCTTAGAATATTGCAGTCTGCCTTCGCTTCGCTCATCAGGAGGTTCACTTATGTCACCCAGGAGAGGCTGCTCTGGGGATGGGCCGGGAGTAGGAGGAAGGGGCAACTCTGGACACCCTGGCCTCTCCCTGCCCTCCCGCCTGCTGGCCAGCACCTGCCCCGCAGTGTCTGCTTCTCCTGACTGGGCCTCCTTCAGGTTGTCACGGCTCCGTCAGCATTGGCCGATAAATCACCCTACAGCCCCTCTTCCGTTGCCAGCAGCCCCTTCTGAGATTCCATGCTTCATACTCATAGGAGAGGAGTTGCACCATCTACACGAGGCTGCAGGTCCTGGGAGGGGGTGTGGCGGGGCAGGCTGGCCGTAGAGGGCAGCACATATAGTTTGCTTTTGTCTCCAAAGGAATTTCACAGGCCACTCACGCAACTTAGCATCCAGAAACCATCAGCATCTTCTTGCCTCACGATTTTCTGGGCGCTGACTTGGACTGGGAGAGAGGTTTTCCCGTGGCCTCGCCTGGGGTCAGTCCTGCAGCTGTGGTCAGAGGGCAGGTTGGCTCCCAGCTGGAATATAAGGTGTGATTATGGAATAAGGAGAGTTTTTTACTTCCCCTCCACCTAAACAGAGCCCCTTGGCCCCATGTGTGCTGACCCTCAGAACACTCCTCTCCACCAGAGGCCTTTAGGACATGTTCTTAATTAAGGCCAGCCTCAGCCCTCTGCGGGGCACGCCTTGGCTTCTTTATGGCCTGCATCCTCGCTGCCACCTTCTCGTCCCTTGTTCTTCTAGGTTCTAGCACTGCCCCCTCCCCCAGAAACCAAGGCTGAGGACCTCAAGGGCGGGTGCTGGGCTGGCCTGGGACTGAGAGCCTCCAGGAAGGTCACCCACAGGCCAGACTAGGTGTGAGCTCAGGGTGGGCCTTATGAAGAGAACTTGAGCAAGTACATGGACGCCTGACCCGTCCACAGGCTAAGTGCTGTCAAAGCTCATGTGAACATGGTAAATGCAAACAAGGGAGGATAGACTGTCAAGGCGTGTGTCTGGGAGGGATAGACAGAGAGGGAGGGAGAGAGAAAGGAGGGAAAGGGAAGGGAAATAGCCGGTAGTGGGGAGTGGCGGAAGGAGGGAGGGGAGAACAGGAGGATGAGGTTGTCTGGCTCTCCGGGCAGCCGTCCTCCTTTTCTTTTCTTCTTTTCTTTAAATTAATTTTTATTGGAGTATAGTTGCTTTATAATGTTGTGTTACTTTCTGCTCTACAGCAAAGTGAATCAGTTATACGTATACATAGATCTGCTCTTTTTTGGATTTCCTTCCCATTTAGGTCACCACAGAGCGCTGAGTAGAGGTCCCTGTGCTCTACAGTAGGTTCTTATTAGTTATCTATTTTATACATAGTATCAATAGTATATATATGTCAATCCCAATCTCCCAATTCATCCCACCCTCCTTCCCCCCTTGATAATCATAAGTTTGATCTCTACATCTGTGTCTGTATTTCTTTCTTGCAAATAAGTTCATCTGTACCATTTTTCTAGATTCCACATATAAGTGATATTATATGATATTTGTCTTTGTCTGACTTACTTCACTCTGTATGACAGTCTCTAGGTCCATCCATGTCTCTGCAAATGACACTATTTTGTTCCTTTTTATGGCTGAGTAATATTCCACTGTATATAGGTAGCACATCTTCTTTATCCATTCATCTGTTGATGGACATTTAGGTTGCTTCCTTGTCTTGACTATTGTAAATAGTGCTGCTATGAACACTGGAGTGCATGTATCTTTTTGAATTAGAGTTTTCTTTGGTTTATGCCCAGGAGTGGGACTGCAGGATCATATGGTAACTCCATGTTTCGTTTTTTAAGGAACCTCCACACTGTTCTCCATAGTGGCTGCACTAACTTACATTCCCACCAACAGTGTAGGAGGGTGCCCTTTTCTCCACGCCCTCTCCAGCGTTTATTGTTTGTAGATTTTTTGATGATGGCCATTCTGACTAGAGTGAGGTGATACCTCATTGTAGTTTTGGTTTGCATTTCTCTAATCATTAGCAAAGCGGAGCATCTTCTCTTGTGTTTGTTGGCCGTCTCCATCCTCCTTTTCTCAGTCTCCCATCCGCCTCCACGACTCCCCTTTTTCACCGACTGGCCGATGACTGCAGGGCAGCATGTCCTCAGCTGACTCACGTTCTCAACCCACAGACCTGTCTCGGCAGGTCCAGTAACGGAACTTGCCATTACGAGTGGGGGGACCCGACCTGCTCCCCACTTTCTTCTCACGGGCTGGAGCGCCGTCCCTGCCTCCCCAGTTGCCTGGCAAGACACAGAGGGATCCGCCGCAGCTACGCCGAGCAGAGCTCTGAGTGTAGTCCCCTGGCCAGCAGTGTCTGCACCTCCCGCAAGCCTGTTAGAAATGCAGATTCTGGGCCTCACCCCGGCCGACTGGATCAGACCCTAGGGGTGGGCAAGCCTGGCATGCCGGCCTTAAGGAACCACTGGCTTAGAGGCAGGAAGACTCCATACAGACACTCCGGATCTTGACGCCAAAGCTTTGTGCCCCCTTGTTTTTACTCTTACCAATGGGTCCTTGCTTTCTGTCCATCAGACCACAGGGGCCCCTTGGTTCCTCGCACTGTTTATACCTGTGCTTTCTGTGTCCAGCGTGGAGTGGGGCTCACGTGCGTTTTGTTGAAACGAGCTGCTGTCGTGGCATTGATTCCATGAGCAGCCCAGTGTCAGAGATGTCCTGATGGATGAGAAGAATGGGACCAGTCTCCAGGCCCCCCTTTGATGGAGCTGCTGCTGAAGGAAGGCGATGTCAGCTGGCTCCCTGCAGCCCCCACCTCCTGGGTGCTCAGTGCATTTCCTGCTACAGATTCTGTTGAGTAAAATCGCCTCTGACATTTATTTAAACCACATTTACACCCATTTAAAAACGTTAGGTGTGCTGTGCGGGCTGTCTCGGCTCCAGAGGACATGACTGCGGGCGACAGCACTCAGCCTGGGATGGTGGCCCCTCAGCCCCCCACCTGGGCAGAGTCCCTGGGAGCCTCTCCCATGCCCAGCTCTGCGGAAATGGCCCAAGGTGCCGTGGCAAGCAGAAGATGGCTTAGCGGAAATCTGTGTGATTTAGCTGTAACTAGATACTCTTGGCATCTCTCGACATTTTTCTTAGGTCACCATCATGCTAACTCATTTAGTGGACAGACGCTGCTCACGCCGTGGGCTCTGATTCCTGAGATGAGGCCACGCCTCTCTCCCCTGCCCAGGGGTAGGGCCCCAGATGGTCACCTGACCCCCAGTAGCCAATCAGAGGCTAGTGGTGACTGATGAGGTAGCCTGGCACGACTGAGCGCCCACCTCCAGTTCCCGCCTGAGAGCGTCTGTTTGGGAAATAAGGATACGCTGACCCGGTTCACGGCGAGGTAGCAGCACGACCAGGCCATGAGATCATACGTGAGTCAGCAGTAGAAACCAAGTGATGGACAGCGGAAAATGGAGATTTGCTGGGAGGCCAAGGTACCCCGGGGAAAGGAGTCCCTGCTGACAGACGGAGGGAAGACGTGAAGCACACAGGCTCTTGGCTCTGCAGCTTCCCAGTGTGGGGCGGTGCACTGACTGAGCCTCCGCTCTATAAAACCAGAGGAAGCGGCCTAACCCAGGATCCGGTACCTAGGCTTCATATCACAAGTATTTTTTTTTTTTTTTTTTTTTTTTTGCGGTACGCGGGCTTCTCACTGTTGTGGCCTCTCCCGTTGCAGAGCACAGGCAACGGACGCGCAGGCTCAGCGGCCATGGCTCATGGGCCCAGCCGCTCCGCGGCATGTATCACAAGTATTTTTGAACACCAAGTACTTTCTTGTCATGTGTAGGAAAGGCAGTGCCACTGCCTGGGTTCAAATCTGACTTCTCCTTTCGAGCTGCTCAACCTTGGACAGGTGACTTCACTTCTCTGAACCAATGGTGACCAGTGCCTGGAGCAGAGATGTGCTCAGTTAAAATCTCTTCGAGGTCCTGGCCCTGTCAGCTGTGTCGCAGTTCCCCAGTGTTACCCACAGGACTCCTGAAATCCAAGCAGCTTTGACTTAGCAGTTCTTTAGTAGCTTGGGTTCAGTGAGGTAGAATGCATGAAAGGGCTTTGTAAACTGCGAAGTACTGCCTAAGTCGGTGTTTTCAAAGTGAGATTTCTCATCAGCAAGATCAGCATTGCTTGGGGGCCTGGGCCCTGCCCGGACCTCCTGACTGGGAACGGGGCAGTGATCTCTCTCTAAGGAGCCCTCCAGGAGTCTCATGGCGGCTCTCCCCAGACTTCAAAAGGAGCTGTAGGTTTTGTTTTGTGGGAATCAAATGTTCTGCAAAATATTTCACCAATTTCCTTGATAGTGAATATGACCTGGGGCAGTAGTGAAAAATAGGTTCTTTTTTTAATGAAGCATATATTATTTACAATATTATGTTAGGTTCAGGTGTATGGCATAGTGATTCAGTATTTTTACAGATTATACTCCATTAAAGTTATTATAAGAGAATGGCTATAATTCCCTGTGTCATACAATAGATCCTTGTTGCTTACCTATTTTATACATAGTAGTGTATCTCTTTTTTCTGTTTGTTTGTTTTTTTGCGGTACGCGGGCCTCTCACTGCTGTGGCCTCTCCCGTTGCGGAGCACAGGCTCCGGACACACAGGCTCAGCGGCCATGGCTCACGGGCCCAGCCGCTCCGCGGCCTGTGGGATCTTCCCGGACCGGGGCACGAACCCGTGTCCCCTGCATTGGCAGATGGACTCTCAACCACTGCGCCACCAGGGAAGCCCAGTAGTTTGTATCTCTTAATCCCATACCCCTAACTTCCCCTCCTCCTTTCCTTCTCCCCACTGGTAACCACTGCCTTGTTTTCTATGTCTGTGAGTCTGTTTCTGTTTTGCTATACACATCTGTTTGTATTATTTTTTGGATTCTACATCTAAGTGCTATCATACAGTATTTGCCTTTCTCTGTCGGACTTACTTCACTAAGTATAATATTCTCTAGGTCCATCCATGTTGCTGCAAATGGCATTATTTCATTCTTTTTTAGGGCTGAGTAATATTCCATTGTATATATGTACCACTCCTTCTTTATCCATTCATCTGTGGATGGGCACTTGGGTTGCTTCTGTGTCTTGGCTATTGTGAATAGTGTTGCTATGAACATTGGGGTGCATATATCTTTTCAAATTAGTATTTTCATTTTTTTCTGGACATATACCCAGGAATGGAATTCCTAGATCATATGGTAGTTCTAGTTTTATTTTTTTTGAGGAAACTCCATATTGTTTTCCATAGAGGCTACACCAATTTACATTCCCACCAGCAGTGTAGAAGGGTTTCTTTTTTTCTTTAAATGAATTTATTTATTTACATTTTATTTTTGTCTGCATTGGGTCTTTGTTGCAGCGAGTGGGGGCTACTCTTCGTTGCGGTGCACGGGCTTCTCATTGCAGTGGCTTCTCTTGTTGCAGAGCACGGGCTCTAGGTGTGTGGGCTTCAGCAGTTGTGGCGTGTGAGCTCAGTAGTTGTGGCTCGCGGGCTCTAGAGTGCAGGCTCAGTAGTTGTGGCGCACAGGCTTAGTTGCTCCACAGCATGTGGAATCTTCCCGGACTAGGGCTCGAACCCATGTCCCCTGCATTGGCAGGTGGATTCTTAACCACTGTGCCACCAGGGAAGTCCTGTAGGAGGGTTTCAATTTCTCCACATCCTCGCCAACATTTGTTACTTATCAACTTTTTGATGATAGCCATTCTGACAGGTGTGAGGTGATATTTCCTTGTTGTTTTGTTTGCATTTCTCTAATAATTACAGATGCTAAGCATCTTTCCATGTGCCTGTTGGCCATCCATATATCATCTTTAAAAAAGTGTCTAATCAGGTCTTCTGCCCATTTTTTGATTGGGTTGTTTGTTTTTTTGTTATTGAGCTGTATGAACTGTTTATATATTTTGGATATTAACTCTTTGTTTGTCATATCATTTGCAAATATTTTCCCTCATTCTGTAGGTTGTCTTTACATTTTGTCAATGGTTTCCTATGCTGTGCAAGAGCTTTTAAGTTTAATTAGGTCCCATTTGTTTATTTTTGCTTTTATTTCTTTTGCATTAGGAGACAGATCAAAAAAAATATTGCTACAATTTATGTCAAAGGATGTTCTACCTGTGTTCTCTTCTAGGAGTTTTATGGTTTCAGGTCTTTAATCCATTTTGAGTTTATTTTTGTGTATGGTGTGAGGAAATTGTTCTAATTTCATTCCTTTACATGTAGCTGTACAGTTTTCCCAGCACCACTTATTGAAAAGACCGTCTTTTCTCCATTGTATAGTCTTGCCTCCTTTGTTGTAGATTAATTGACCATAGGTGCGTGGGTTTATTTCTGGGCTGTCTATCCTGTTCCATTGATCTGTGTGTCTGGTTTTGGGCCTGCCATGCTGTGTTGATTACTGTGGCTTTGTAGGTAAAGTGTGAATTTTGGAGGGTGAAACCTCCAGCTTTGTTCTTTTTTCTCAAGATTGCTTTGGCAATTCAGGGTCTTTTTTGGTTCCATATGAATTTTAGGATTATATGTTCTAGTCCTGTGAAAAATGTCATGAGTATTTTGATAGGAATTGCATTAAATCTATAGATTCCTTTGGGCAGTATGGCCATTTTAACAATATTAATTGTTCCAGTACAAGAGCATGGGACATCTTTCAATTTCTTTGTATCATCTTCGGTTTCCTTCATCAGTGTTTTATAGTTTTCAGAGTATGGGTCTTGCACCTCCTTGGTCAAGTTTATTCCTGGGTATTTTATTCTTTTTGATGCAATTTTAAATGGGATTTTTAAAATTACTCTTTCTGATAACTCATTACTGGTGTATAGAAATGCAACAGGTTTCTCTCTGTGTTAATCTTGTATCCTGCAACCTTGCTGATTCATTTCTCAGTTCTAGTAGTTTTTTGGTGTAGGCTTTAGGGTTTTCTATATATAGTATCACGTTGTCTGTAAATAGTGACAGTTTTACTTCTTCCCTCCATTTTGGATGCCTTTTATTTATTTTTCTTGTCTGATGGCTGTGGGTAGGACTTCCAATACAATGTTAAATAGAAGTGGTGAAGTGGGCACCCTTGTCTTGTTTCTGAATTTTCCTGAGGGAAGGCTTTCAGCTCTTCACCATTGAGTATGACGTTAACTGTGGGTTTGTCATAAATGGCCTTTATTATGTTGAGATATGTTACCTCTGCACCCACTTTGATGAGAGTTTTTATCATGAAGGAGATGTTGAATTTTGTCAAATGCTTTTTTCTGCTTCTATTGAGATGATTATGTGACTTTTATCTTTCCTTTTGTTAAGGTGGTGTATCACAATGATTGATATGCAAATATTGAACCATCAGTTCAGATCAGTTGGAATAAATCCAACTTGATCATGGTTTATGATCCTTTTAAATATTATTGGATTTGGTTTGCTAATATTTTGTTGAAGATTTTTGTATCTGTATTCATCAAAAATATTGGCTTGTAATTTCATAATTTTGGTACCGTCTTTGTCTAGTTTGGGTATCAGGGTAATGGTAGCCTTGTAGAATGAATTTGGAAGTGTTCTGAAGATGATACAAAGAAATTATTTTTCACATCTTCATGTTTATCCCTTAACTGTTTATTGTAGTTATAATTGCTTTTATAATTTTTTGTCTTTAATCTTTGTGCTGGTTTCTCCCTTCTTCTTGGACCCCTAGCATGCAAATATTGGTATGCTTAATGTTTTCTCAGAGATCTCTTAAATTGCTTTCCATTTTTAAAATTTATCTTTCTGTCGGCTGTTCTGATTGGGTGATTTCCATTATTCTAGCTTCCAGATCACTCATGCATCCTTCTGTATCATTTATTCTGCTCTCATTCCTTCCAGTGTGTCTTTTGCTTCAGCTATTGAATTCTTCATTTCTTATGGAGTCTTTTTTATATTTCGAATTGGGTCTTTTTTATATTTTCTAGGTCCTTCCTAAAGTGTTCACTGTTTGCATCAAATTTTTTTCCCTAATTCAGTTAACATTTTTATTAGCAAAGTTTTAAATTCTTTACCTTGTAAATTGTTTATTTCTGCTTCATTATTTATTTTTTCAGGGGTTATCTTTTCTCTTTCTCTTTCCCGTGAGACTATTTCCTCTGTCTCCTCATTTTGTTTAACTCTCTCTGCCTGTATGAATTTAGGTGAAACGGTTACCTACTGCGGTCTTGAAGGGGTGTTTTCACAGGGAAGCGTGCCTATACAGATTGCACGTGCCCAGTGCCTTTGGCGGGAGGGCTGGATTTCACCTGGACATCAGTCATGTTCTTCCTCGGGGTGTGCTGGCCACTCTCACCTTGGTACCCCTACCAAGCTGGGGATGGGGATGAAGGGGCTAGAGCTAGAGCCAGGTGTGAGGTGGAACTTCCTCTCTGCTCAGTGGGTGTCACCGCCCTTTCAGGGGCAGGGTCTGATCCCAAGTTGCTGGAGCAGAAACCCTGAGGGTCAGGCACAGGCTGGCTCTGTTCCTTTTAAGTGTGCGTGTTCCCCCTCTTCCTGCACCAGGACCTTTGCCCCAGAGAAGAGGAGTGTTGAAGCAAGTGTGGCCCATGCACAGACGGAGGTCTGATGCACTCCCTGTGTAGGAGCCCAAGGCAACGCTCAGATGCAGCGTCGCGTGCAAGTCCCCTTTGTCCCTCACAGCTGGTCAGTGCCCCCAGCCTCTGCCACTTTGCCCCTGTTGTGGCGCCACACTCCCGGGCAGGTGGGACCTGCATGGACTCTCCGCGCGTATCTGTGTCAGGGCCGCTGTCAGAGGTCTGGGCAGCTTCTGGGGCAGCGCCTGACAATGGCCACCAACACCCAGGCTCCATTCTGGGACTGGGTCACCTTGCGTCCCGCTGTTGAGTCTTTTCCCCAGTCCTGGCTGCCCCAGGTCCAGTGCCACACTGCGACGGGGAATGAGGGAGGCCAGAGCATTTGCTTGGCTTGGACTGAGGCACACAGCGAGGTGGTCACAGAGGCAGCCACTAGGGCAGACCTAAACCCACTAAACCCAGCAGCCACTAGAGCGGACCTGTCTCCACCCTGCCTCTGGGGTCAGCCAGCGTGCTCGCTCCTCACAAGTGCAGTCCAGGCTCCCCACAGCCCTTCTATCTGTCCCCGTGGTCCTCCAACCAGCCAAGGGGGCTTGTCTCCCCCATGTAGGACCACAGTCTGTGACTTGAGCCACTCACTCCCCAGGGAGGCTCTCCACCCACGTAATCTCCCTTTTCGTCTGGGTCCCCTTCCAGGGACACAGGTCTTGATGCTTTTCTTCCCTTCCTACCAGATTACAGGTATACCTTTCCTACAGTCTAGCTTGTACAGGAGTCATCCTGCCAGTTTCCAGTTAGTTTTCAGTGAGAATTATTCCATGTGTAGATGTATTTTGGATGTGTTTGTGAGGGGAGGTGAGCTCCGTGTCCTCTTACTCTGCCTTTGTGATCCCTCCCCTAAAAATAGATTCTTGAACCCCACCCCAAACTGTGGAATTGGACCCCTCATTGTAGAGGCAAGGGACCCGTAGCCAGTGGCTGAGAAGATGACAACACGAATAAATATCCAACTGCAAAGAACTCACTTCCAACTGGCTACCGGAGCCAGATTGCCCGTCCACACCTCAAGGAGGATAAGGCAGTGGGAACCCCAGACCAGGTCCCCCCTCCCACACACACACATACTAAGAAACTCACAACCCTTGGCCCTGAGCCTAAGCCCTCAGGTGACCAGGGGCCACTTGTCCTTCTCTCAGGATGGGAAAGACAACAGGACTGCCCTCCGTCTTGTGCTACAGAAAGAAACAGAGATGCTTAAATACCCACCTGCAGCCTTGCAGCACCTCACTGCCAAGTTCCAGACCCTATGGGGCTGAACTCAGCGGCCCCAAACAAGAGAAGGACCAGGTACCTCCTGAGAAGAGAAGCTGGTGCCTCCCCTTTTGCTCCCCCCACACAGAGGAAGACCCTGCCCTGATCCCTTGCTAGGAAATCCACTCTCCCGCTAACGAGGAGACAAACATTCCTATACATTTACAGAAGTTGCTGTCCACGGGTTTACAAGATGATAGGCAAAAAGCTGTCCACCAAAGAGCTTCGGACACGTATGATGCCAAGCGTCCCTCAAAGCCTGGACTGGCATTCCGGTGTGACAGAGGGACCTGGCAGGACACTGTCCTGGGCCGGGGAGCAAGCCCTGCCTGACGCCCCTCACCACTGGTCAGCAGCACTCTCCTCTGCTGTAGCTGTGGTACGCACAACCGGCACTTCCCTCTCACCTACAGGGCCTGTTAGCAAAGTCTAAAAATGGCTCTGACATCATCGGTCGGTCTTGAAATCACGCTGGCTGTTAGTGCGGGATGCATGCCTGGGGGCCTGTGTTCTGGCAGCCGTATCACTGTCCAGGGAAGCAGTGTGTGCATGTGAAGAATGTGCTTCTGCTCTCCACCAACTGGGTCCTCTCGCGTTGATTCTTTGCTGTGTATGGGTCATATGAGAAGCTTGTTAAAATAAAAATTCTGGTTCAGTAGGTTTGGGGTAGGACCCGAGATTCTGAATTTCTAAAATTCTTGTGAACCACATGAGTAGCAATGACAAAAATCTCTATCCCTTTTCGATAGAAGAAAAAAATGAGGTTCAGAAACATTAGTGGACCTTCCCATAGTCTCTCAAAGCTCAGAAGGAAACCAGGATTTCCAACTAGCTCCCCAAGTCCAAGTGCAGGAAGACGTGGGTATGAGATGGTAGGGCACCTCTCATGTCACTCCACGAACCTGCCCCCAGGGCACTCCAGTTCCTCTCCTGGCCTCTGGGCATGATTGTCCTGCCTTTTACATCTACATGTGTTATAAACCCCACAAGACATCTGTATTTGGAGTGATTTAAACAGTCAATTATATTTTAGAGACTTTTTAAAAACCAGAAAAAGAGATCTTTTGTTTACCCACACATTTGCATCTGATATCCTTTATACCTATGTGTAGACACAGATTTCCATTTGGTGTCATTTTCCTTCTGCCTGAAGGAAGGACATTTTTTTGTACTGTGAATCTGCTCTTGGAAAAATGGTGCCCATAGACTTGCTCAATGCAGGGTTGCCACAAAGCTTTAATTTGTAAAAAATGCAATATTTGTGAAACACAGTAAAGTGAAGCACAACAAAACAAAGTCTGCCTGTGTTTGTCTTTCTGTCTGATTTACTTCTGCGCGTTTCTGGCAAGAAGTCTACGGTCTGCTTTGCTTCTCTGTATGTGATGTGTTCTTTCTTCTCTTGCTGTGTTTAAGATTCTTTATTATTGGTTTTAAGCAATTTGATTATGATGTGTGTTGACCTAAAACAAATAGACTACAGTTATTTCTACAACATAAATGGGTTTACTTGAGATGAACAAAGAGTTGCAATTTGGGGTCTGCAACCACAGCAAGCCACCCGAAAGGACTTTAGCCACTGAAAAGGCAGTTGCCTGTCTGCAACTGAAAGCTTCAGTCCAGTGTGAAGACATACAGACCATGACTAAACATATTTACATCCATGAGATGATGGAAGCTGGTGAAATCCATTTGCCAGACCTCAAATGGTCCATTAGGCAGTTTAAAATGTCCGGGAACAGTACAGGCTTCCCTGGCTTGTATTGTGGACAAGTGAGACCAGTGAGGTAGGCACATTTTGTAGCCTTGTTAATGTTTTTCGCCAGTATTGATTCGTGATGGCTATCATTTTGTCAGTAGACCAATGACAATGCAAAATACAGTGGTGAGGAATGGAAATTTTAGATACTCCTGTAGAAGTGTGTTGTTATTTGGTCTGAACCAGAGCTTTCTCTTTTTATTGTACCAACAATTGCTGAATTTCCAATCTTGTCTCCTCTTTCCTGAGGCCAGTTTTTGGGCTTCTCTAACCAGTTTTTCTAGGTTATCATTTGGGGAAATATCCCTTTGGACCATGATGGAGGTTTGACTGCTCTTGGTCTCTTTAAGGGCAATATTCCTTTGCAGAAATATTAGCAAAGTAATTTCCCTTAGCTCTCAGAGAGTCAAGTTTAGAATGCCCTGGAATGTTCATAACAGCTAAAGTGGCAGGTAAGAGTATTACATCCAATTTCGGAATGTAGGGGCCATTTTAAATTTTATTTCCACTGGAAGTAAGGAAGCCACGTTGCTTACACAACATTCCAAAATCATGAGATACTCTGAAAGTGTGTCTACTATCAGTGTAAATATTAGCAGTTTTGTTGCTGGCTAAAGTACAAGCCCATCTAAGAGTGTAAACTCCAGCGCGATGGCTGAAGTAGCCATAGGTAGAAGTGCTACCTCAACAACGTCAGAAGGAGTTGCAATAGCATACCCAGCACGGCATTTGCCATCGCCACCTGTTAGTGAACCATGAGAAGTCAGCATCACCCAGAGGAATTTCCTGCAGATCGTTATGAGGAGTCAGGAGGTAGTCCGTCAGTGCTAAGCCATGAGGGACTTCGTAAGTGATGGAGGGGAGAAGAGCAGCTGGGTTAATGTTATTAGAACACAACGTTATTATGTTATAATGTAAAAGAGTTATGTGAGGAGCAATTGACAGAAAGATTTCATAGGAATTGAGGCTGATGGCAGAGATGCTGAATGTGATGAGAATTCAGGAGGGCTTCTATTGCATGCGGTACAAAGATTGCTAAGGGGGTCCCACAGTGGTTTTCTTGGTGGCCTTAACCAAAAAGGCAGTGGTCATAATGGCTCTAAGGCAAGGGGTTATCCCCTTGCCACAGGGTCCGTTTACCGGCTATTATACCCTATGGGTCGATGGTGGCCGGCCCCCCTGTTTTGGGTGAGGACTGAAGGGCATTCCCTTCCTTTTCATATACAAAAAGGAAAAAGGGAATATGATAATTGGGATACCCAAGGCAGGTGGGTTCATCAAACCCTTTAAGGCATTAAAATTAAATTTTTCCAACATCAGTTTGATATTTGTCCATAAGGAGGGTGGTAGCTGACTCAACAGGGACCAATGATAAAGTGCTTCCAGAATCAGCTCTAGTACTGTGAGAGACAGAGGAAATAAAAGATGTCAAAGGGTCATTTAATTCATGTGGTGGGTTACTTGGATGACTACTGTCAAATTCTAGAATCATTTCCCCCTTTGGGGAGAAGTAAATTCTAGCATGATATTTCTCTAAGAAGTCTCAGCCCAATAAATGGGTAGGGGTGGAGGAACTAAGGAGAAAAGGATGTGTCTCTCTCAAAGCGTCTAAACAAAAAGGAATAATTCAGAGACAGGAACCTCTTGAGGTTCAATGGAGATTCCCCACTGCTTGCGCTGTTTCAGTCCTCTGATGCAGGGGCTGCTCTATAGTAGTGGGGCTGAGCACTGAGAGTGTGGCTCTGGGGTCAGTTAGGACTGGAAGAGATTCATCCCTCATCTGGAGAAGTGTTTCTCAGAAAAGAGGCAGGATTAGAAAGAGCTCCCATAGCTCTTCAGAGCCCCATCTTTGAAAACTGGGGGGACTTGGAAAGGCTGGTTAGAGGGCTGAAGGCACCTGAAGAGTTTAGATTTGTGACAATCTCTTTTCCAATGTCCTGGCTCTTTACAATAATAGCAGAAACTAGGAGCGTTTTAGTTTTGTTTAGGAACCTTCATTTGAGGGAGTTGAAGATTAGGAACTTTGGTGGTCTTCTTTCGAGATGACTCATCTGGAGTGAGAGAGCTGGTTTGCCAGAGTAACCAGACCTGGAGAGGACATGGTTTCCCTTTCCATCCTGGTCATTTTTATTAGAGTGAAAAGGTCTTGGTTCACCCCATTAATAAACACAGAGTTAAAAGCAACGCAGGTGAGATCAACATCTAAAGGAAGACCAGAATTTTCTTTTTCTTTTTTTTTCTTTTTCTTTTTTTTGGCCACACTGCATGCGGGATCTTAGTTCCCTGACCAGGGATCGAACCCATGCCCCCTGCAGTGGAAGTGCAGAATCTTAACCCCTGGACCCCCAGGGAAGTCCCTAGAATTTTCTTTAAAAACAACCTGAAGTTGATTATAATAGTCATGAACAGGTTGATCAGATTTTTGTACACAAGACTGAATTTTGTTCCAATCAAGAGGTTTTAGAAAAGCCCCAGGGATTGCTGAGTGAAGTCAGCGAGCAATTGCCTGAGCCTGATCGTATAATAAGTCAGTGGGCTGGTATCCCAGTTGTAATCCTAGAGACCTTTCAGGACTTTTCCAGTTAGTGGTTTTTATCCAATGCTGTGCCTGGCCTTCACTGACGAGCATGTAAACCAGCTGATATAAGTCATAGAAATCAAGTTGGTAAGTTTGAATGACTATATTAAATTCTTCAGCAAATCAGTGAGGATTTCTAGTTACTTTGGGAAAATCTGACTATGGCTCACAGTTCTGTTTTAGTCCAGGGAATGTAAGAAATTAAGGGTTTAGCCTCTGGGTCCTCAGAAGGCTTAATTTTAAAGGGACAGGTTCTGACAAGTTCAGAAGAAAAGGGGGTGAGGAGAGTTCCAGAGAAGAAAAGAAGTTCGGCAAAAGAATTAGTGTCAGGCAATTGAGAGTATAGTGTAGGTATAGGCGGTATAGAAGGGAAGGAGGAAGATGGTACTGGAGACGGAGTCTGAGGCAAAGGAGCCAGGCAAGAGGAACCTGAGGCTTCAGATGCCACCTTATCTTTCTTTAATCATTTGCTTGCCTCAGTTAATCCATATATATATATATATATATATATATATATATATATACATTTTCAGATTCTTTTTCATTACAGGTTATTACATTCAATATAGTTCCCTGTGCTATACAGTAGGTCCTTGTTGTTTATCTATTTTATATATGGTAGTGTGTATCTGTTAATCCCAAATCCCTAATTTATTCCTTACCCCCCTGTCCCCTTTGGTAACCAAAATTTGTTTTTATGTCTGTGAGTCTATTTCTGTTTTGTAAATAAGTTCATTTGTATCATTATTTTAGATTTCACATATAAGTGATATCATATGTATTTGTCTTTCTCTAACTGACTTACTTCACTTAGTATGATAATCTCTAGGTCCATCCTTGTTGCTTCAAATGGCATTATTTCATCCTTTTTTATGGCTGAGTAGTATTCCATTGTGTGTGTGTGTGTGTGTGTGTGTGTGTGTGTGTGTGTGTGTGTGTATACACACCACATCTTCTTCACCCTTTCATCTATTGATGGACATTTAGGTTGCTTCCATGTTTTAAAAGCTTTTGCACAGCAAAAGAAACCATAAACAAAATGAAAGGACAAACTATGGAATGGGAGAAAATATTTGCAAATAATGCTACTGACAAGGGATTAATTTCCAAAATATACAAACAGCTCATACAGCTTAATATCAAAAAAAAAAACCAAACAACCCAGTCAAAAAAATGGGCAGAAGACCTAAATAGACATTTCTCCAAAGAAGAATTATAGATGGTCAATAGGTCATGAGAAGATGCTCTATATCACTAATTATTAGAGAAACGCAAATTGAAACTATAATGAGGTATCACCTCACACCAGTAAGAATGGCCATCATTAAAAGGTCTGCAAACAATAAATGCTGGAGAGGGTGTGGAGAAAAGAGAACCCTACACTGTTGGTGGGAGTGTAAATTGGTGCAGCCACTATGGAGAACAGTATGGAGGTTCCTCAGAAAACTAAACATAGAGTTACCATATGATCCAGCAATCCCACTCCTGGGCATATATCCAGAGGAAACTCTGTTTCTAAAAGACACATGCACCCCAATATTCACAGCAGCACTATTTACAGTAGCTAAGGCATGGAAGCAACCTAAATGCCTCAGTGAATCTTTAAATCTTATTTTGCAGAGAGGCAGTTTTAGGCTCCTGATAACATTTGGAAACCTCAAAATACCAATCAAAATAGATATTCCATTCAATTTTGGAAATTTTAGAGCTACGATTATCCAGTTTTAAGAGATGTTTAGGGATTTCAAAAGATCCCCATAATGGCTGTTGATGTTCTGAATTGTGTTTGGCTAAGTCAATATGTTTAGTTACAAATGCATATGAGGAAGGACCACAGTTTTTAAACATAAAATCAGCTGGGGTTCCTGTGTGTTTGTGTGTGCCCTTAAAATATTTAGATAACTGGGGTCCCATTTCTCAGGGTTTTTCTCTAGAATAAAAGAACAGTTTCCAAAACAGTCTAACCAGCTGAAACAGCTTAAACAGCTCAAACAACCCTAGACCTAATACCAGTGAGTTCTAAGGGAAGAGTCTGCTCCCAAAAGAGCCAGGCTGAAGGATGCTCAGCTCAGCTCTAATGAGGTAGCCCAGTCCTGAAGGAGTCAGGCCAAAGGCTTATCTGTGCAGTTCCAATGAATCAGACCCTCTTCCCAAAGGAATGGTGTGAGGCTTGCCAGTTCCACTTGGAACAGCCCGTTTTCAGAGGAGTCAGGGCCAAGTGCCAACGAGTACACTTATACAGAACAAGGCCTTGATCTAGAAAGGAAAAACCTTTAAAAATAGATTCCAAATAAAACCTGGAGAGCTTCAAAATGCAAACAGGGCAGAAGCTCAGATTCAGGAGAAACACTTACCTTTAAACCCCCGGGTTGGTGAGAAAAGCAGGGAGCACCAATGGGCTCAATGTGGGTAATGCACCTGTTCCCTCACCAGCCTCGGAAAGGTCAGCAGTCTTCTCTGGATCCCTGTAGGAGCCACAAAATGTCGATCTACAACTGATAGACTGCCAGTTATTTCTCCAGAAAAATGATTTTTGGGGGGATCAACAAAGAATTGCAATTTGAAATCTACAACCGTCGTGAGACACATTCAAGTCCCCCCATAGCAAGGAGAGGAGAGCTCTTTTAAAGAGGGGAAGAGGGAGGTGGGAGGGCTGTGGTCAATAGAGTCCACTGGAGGAAGTGAGAGTTCCAAGTAGAGAGGCTTCTCATTGGCTGGGTTGTGACCGTCTCTTGTTGGCCATGCTCTTGCCAGGCAATAAGAGGAGTCTCTCTTCTTCCTGCTGGGCTCTGCTGTCATCATGGGGCATGAGAGCTTTCCCTCCTCACCCCCCGACTCCATTTCAATTAATGTTTCTGTTTATTAATTTGTACATATGCCTTAGCATAATTTTCTTCATATTTCTTGTTTGGGGTTCTTTGAGGCTCTTGGGTCTATGGTTTTATATCAATAGTTTCCACCAGATTTGGAAAAATGTTCAGCCCTTTGTTCTTCAGATATTTTTTCTCCCCGCGGCCCCCTCTCCACCCTTTCACTGACTTCAGTTATGCACACATTAGACTTGTGGAGTTGTCCTGCAGCTCATGGGTGCTCTTTCCCTGTTTTCTGCATCTCTGTGTTTCATTTTGCATAGGTCCCCTTACTGTGTTTTCAGATTCACGAGCCTTCTCTTCTGCAGTGTCTAATCGTCTCCAGAGTTTTCTCATCTCCAGAATTTGATTTGATTCTTTAAAATATCTTCTATGTCTCTCCTTAACATGCTCAACCTTGTTCTACTTTCTTGAACACATAGAATGAGTTTTAGTAACTGTTAACTCTTTTAATGGTTTTGTATACTCATTACATTGTCTGTGTCATTACAGGTCTGTTTCTACTAATTGATTTTTATCATCATCTTGGGATGTATCTTTAGGATTCTTTGTGTGAGTAATAATTTTTGATTGGATGCAGATATTGTGAATTACATATTGGTTTTGTGTTCTCCATATTTTTTTTTATTCCTGTAAATGTTTTTGGTCTGTGTTCTGTCATGCCATTACATTACTTGGAACCAGTTTGATACTTTTGAGACTTGCTTGAAAGCTTGGTTAGGTCCAAAGCAACCTTTTATCTAGAGCTCATGCTGCTTTATTTTTGAGACATCTTCTGGGTACTCTACCCAAGAAGTGTCCCCCTCTGACTTGTGGGAGCAGGAACTATCCCTGCTTCTGTGTCAATGGGAGGTGTTGTTTCCTCTGCAGCTTTGGGTGGTTCCAGCTTTGGTTCCGTTTCTATCCATGTGCTCTGATTGATGCATAGGATCAGATTTTCAGAGCTTTCCTCCCTCTCTGCAGACTCTCCTCTCTGGTTCTGCATTCTGTGCACCGTAACCACCATGGTGTCCCTGCCCCTCCTCTCAGGGGGACTGTTGGGCTTGGCCTGAGGACTCCCTCCCTGCGCTGACCCCTGGAAGCTCTCCAAGGAGGGTCCTGCAGCTACCATGGAGCTCACCTCCTTCCTTCCCCACTTTGGGATTCCTGTCTTGTGCTGCCTGATGTCCAGTGTTGGAAAACCACTGTTTCATGTGTCTTGTCCATTTGCTTACTTGTTTCAGGTGGGAGGGCGAATCTGGCCCCTGCTATTCCATCTTAGCCTGAAGCTGAAACCCTTTCCTCAATTTCAAATGTCCATCAGCAGTGACCTTTTACATGACCCCATGCCTCTGCCAAGTTGTTGACACTTGCAGCATTTCCCTCTCTCACTTGGGTACTCGGACACTGTGTGCACCAAATGAGCCACAGGCAGCTGGGAGAAGTGCCACGAGCTCACCTGTCCACACACCTGCTGCTCTTGTGGTTGTGGTGCCCACAGGCAGGCTCTCCTCCAGGCAGGAATGTATAGCCTTCCCTGGACAGACTCCCCAACTAGTGCATTTGCTCAACCCTGCCAATAGCACCAGTGTTTGGGGTTCAAACATGCCTATTTGGGTGACAGTCATACCCGCCGTGTCACCCTGGAGGTTCAGTCTAGAGAGAAATAAGGAAGAAGACTTGGTGCTGACTTAACCAGAGAACTTACAGTCCTGTACTAGACTACGTACTTCTTTTGTGTGTGTGTGTGTGTGTGTGTGTGTGTGTGTGTGTGTGTGTGTGTGGTACGCGGGCCTCTCACTGCTGTGGCCTCTCCCGTTGCGGAGCACAGGCTCCGGACGCGCAGGCTCAGCGGCCATGGCTCACGGGCCCAGCCGCTCCGCGGCATGTGGGATCTTCCCGGACCGGGGCACGAACCCTTGTCCCCTGCATCGGCAGGCGGACTCTCAACTGCTGCGCCACCAGGGAAGCCCCAGACTAAGTACTTCTGATATACCTGTTTCTCAGTCCCGTCCTCCTCTCCTCAGTGGGTAAGTTGTCGTAGGCAGAGGGCAGTCTTCTCTACCCACCATCAGGAACCATGAACAGAGTCATCCAGACCTGGTTGCTGCTCTGCAAAGACATTTGCAAACTGTTCTTTCTTACTCCTCCTTCCCCTCCTCCTTCTCTATACCAATTCATACAATTTCATTAATTTCAACTTCGCATTTTGAAATAAACCCAGACTTAAAATAAAGTTGCCATAAATCATACCTAGAATTCCCATACGCTTTTCACTGAGCTTCTCTAAACCTTATATAACCACAGACCACTTATCAAAATCATGAAATTAACACTGATGCAACACGACTAATAATCTACAGCCTTATTTACATTTCAAAACCCCTCCCACTAATATCTTTTTTCTGGTCCAGGAAACAACCCACGGTCGCACGTTACAGTTATTTGCTGTGTTTTGTCAGTGCCCGAGTCTTGCTTTGTCTCTCGCAACCTTGATCCTTTTGCAGAGTGCTGGTCAGTTATTTCCTAGAATGGCCTTCATTTAGGGTTCGTCTGATGTCTCCTCCCGACGAGGGTTAGGTTGTGCATTTTTGGCAAGAATACCCCAGAAATGTTTATTCTTCTCAGAGCATCCTGTCAGGAGTACCGTGATGTCGGACCACTTGATTAAGATGACCTCAACCATGTTTCCCACTGTAAAGTTATCATTTTCCCTCTGTAATCAACAAGTGTCCTGTGGGAGGAACCTTGGAGGATATATAAATATTCTATTGATACTTTCTTGCTTGCTCGTGCCTGTGCTCTCTCCTGAGCTCTTGTGTTTTCCTTGTCTCAGCAGAGCCTGGCTTCCAAACGATAACCTATTTGCAAAAACAGTTTATCTCCTTAGGATGCAGTGGGGGTGGGCTTCATCACATGTGAGTTCCCCCCGAGTTCTGGGACAGCTTCTTTTCCCACCACACGCCCACCCCTCGGGATGCTGAGGCCTCTGTGCTCTGTTTGCTCCTGGGCTACTCAAGGGGAGAGGGTCCACATGAGGTTGTCGGGATGGGGCTGGACACGCCCGAAGGCCCAGGCAGGCATCCCTCGCTGGAAGACGGGGAGTGCGTGTCACCGAGGGGTCTCAGAGCAGAGCCCAGGCCCTGCAGCCCTGCCGCTGCACGGAGGCGGCCCCGGATGCTCTCTTGACCTGCAGTGAGTGACTTGTCCACGTCCCTCTGCCACGTGGGCACCAAGTGCCAGGCACTATGGATGCGTGGCCATTTCCTTTTGAGGACCCGAGTCCCCCTCCACAGTCCTACAGGACCGGTGGCTCTCCTTCTCTGCCCCCACTCTCCTCCTTCTTACCTTTTCCCGGGGGTAGAGGCTGTGCCTGAGCAGGGGAGGCTGTTGAATTCTCTCTCCATCCTGGTTCCACTTTTCCTCTTTGGGGTGGTGGACAACCCCCGGAACACCTGTCCCGTGTGGGGGTGACTTTCCATGTTATAAGTCCCGCCCCCAGGGCAGAAGCCAGGACTCACTTCCCCAGCCTACAGCCGGGGTGTAGACACGCAGGTTCAGGCAGACCTGGGCTCTGCCGATCCCATACACTTGCAGGAGACCGTACTGTGAAGGAGGAACAGTGTCAGGTCCTCTGCAGACCCCATGATCGGGTTGCTTCCCAGAGCGGCAAGTAGGGGTACTGCCTTGTGAGGCTGGTGTGGCAGGAGGGGGCCATGCCCGCAGAGGAGCAGGAATGGCTGATGCTCCTGTGGCCGTTCCAGACCTGGCTCTTCTGCTTCCCAGAGAAGCCGTGAGCTGCCTAACGCCCAAGCCGGCCAGAGTGGCCTCTGCTGGCTGTTTACACCTTCCTCCTTCCTCCCCTGAAGCCTTCCCTTTGCGTCTCAGACCCCTGTTAATAGTCAACACACACATGCAGATAAATGAATATTAGCTCTCTCTCTCTTTTCACCCTTCCTGCTTCCCTTCCTCTCTCCCCCCTCCATCCCTCACTCCCTTCCTTCTTCTCTGGAAAAGTTCTGTTCCTCCTGGAAGCCCTGTGGATGTTCCCAACTGACTGGAAGGAGGTCGCCTGCAGGGAAGTGGGAAGAGCAAAGCACAGAGATTAATATTTCAAGACTTATCTTACTCCACTATTGGTGGAAATTGTTATGATTTGTACACGGTCACGAAAAAAATGTAATAGTGGCTTACCTGTCATGATTCCCCTTCTTTCACGGTTCCAGCCTGTTTCTGAAATACCGAGGATTTGGTCTCCCTCATACCCTCATCCCACCTGTGTCACCTGGACACAGTTGGCTGAAGGTCCCATGAGGCATGAATGTGAGACTCTTAGAGAGAGCAATCTATACCAAAGCATGTGAAAATCATAAAACCCACCAAAACGGAAGATACTATTTGGTACTTATGTCTGATTTGGGTGTGTCTAATATCCTTGTTACACTTTAATATAATATAATGTTTAATATAAATAAAATATTTATGTATCACTTGAATATGAAGAAAACTCTGGATGAGAATTAGGAGGAGCTAGAGATGCCTAGAGTTTTTGCCAACAGACCTGCAGCCCGTTCAGGCCTTGGCACCCCTGCCCTTACACAAGATGCCTCCTTAAACAGCTCCTTCTTGATAGATGCAGTAAACCATCTCAAAAAATCCCAGTCTCAGACTTTGGGCCAGGGACGGGAAGTAAGATCGCCTTAGGTACAAATCAAGAGAGAAAAACTGGTGCCCTTGGAGAGGGAGGCCGTGTGGTCTGCACAGTGCTCAAAAACATGCCCCGGAAGAGCTTGCCCTTTCGATGCAGGCAACTCGACTGCTCCCTTGCTTTCTACACAGCTACCACCTGGCTTCTGAGGACCTCTGACCCCGGCCACCTAAGCAGAGGCCGCTTTGATGAGTGAGTCCCCAAAGGAAGAGCTTCACGCAAAGGGAGTCCGTTTGTTTTTGTAGTTAGGCAGAGGGAGGAAGGACTCCTGTCCCCATTTTTCTTCAAGGGCTGTGGTTTTTATCTTGCCACTTAGCAGTTTGGGGTTTGAGGCCTCCCCCCAGCTGTAGGTATGGTCACAAAGAGATATCTCTGACTGGTGTGCCCTCCTCCTGCCCTGGCTGGCCGTCCTGCCACCCTGGAGCAGGTCCCTCCCTCTGGGATCCCACTGCTTCTTTGAGCACCACTTATTATTTAGGGTTTATGTATGTTTGGTGTCCTTATTTAATGTTTTATGGGTGGAGAGAAATGGATTAAAGTCATCCTCTGGGTGTGTTTCTGTTTGTTCTCATAGTAGCGTCTATGGTAGTTGCTTTATGAATTTTGATGGTATGTTATCTGGTGCATACCTATTCAACACAGCTGTATCTTGTGTATTTTACCCTTTATTTACTTATCATTTATTGAAAAGTGGCCTTCCTTGGCCCACTTAATATTTCTTTGCAACTTTTCTATATGTTGCAAAACTCTTCCAATAACAATAATTTTTGAACCTAGTTGAAGGATAATCAGATATTCACTGTCTAATTCTTTCAACATCTCCGTAGGCCTGAAAAATTTCAAATCCAAAAGCCAGGGTATGGGAGGATAGCATTGTGAGAGCTGCTCAGAATGCCTGTTCAACACAGGTGAGTCCTTGTGGTTTGGGGGGTGTGGTGGCTGGTGCCCTGTCACAGAAGACCTGGATTTGAACCCTGGGTCTACTACACACACACACACACAACTTCATTTCTATGATCCCCACGTCCTGCCTTGAAATGGGAGCAAGAAACTCAGTGGGTTTGTTGCAGTCATTGAGATAACATATGTGAAGGTGGCAGGTACATAATAATTGCTCAACTAATGTAGCTTTTGAGTCTTATGAGAGGCAATGTTATAATGAAAGTACTGTCAGGGTTTTTGACTCAAAAGACCTGAATTCAAATCCTACATCTTTCCACTTGCCCAGGCACCTGATGCAAAGCACCTGCTCTCTTTTAGGTCTGGTTCTACATCTGTAAAGTAAAACAACCCTTGTTGTGAGGGTTAAATGTGACCAAGTGCATGAAGACACTGGCTGACTGCAGGTGTTTATTAAACAAAAGCCATTATCGTTTTAAGATTCCAGCGTATTTATAAAACACAAGGTAGTATTTACCGTATGCCCTACACTATTGTAAGTGCTTTGCAAATATGAACTCAATTAATTCTCATAACGATGCCAGTCAGAGTACTACAACAATCTCAGTTTTACTTATGAGGGAACAGGCACAAAGAGAAAATTACTTTCCCCCAAATCAGCCAGCAGGTAAGTGGGAGAAACTGGATCCAAATCCAGGTGGCCTGGCTCCAGAATCCTTGCTTTCATCTACTGCGGCCCCCCAACATAAATGTTAGAAAAGACATACCCTACTACCTGGGAAGTACTTTTGCTGCACTGAATGCTTGAGTAATTGTTTGAGGTCATTTTGACAGGCCTATGTCTTAGGTTTTATAGAGTACAGTATTCCATCAACAACCTAACTTCTCTAGCAGTTCAGGCAACAAAGCAAAATAACATAAATAAACCCACCCCTCCCTTCCAAAAACCCCTCCAGAAGACCACCGCCACCACCATTGCCACCACCACAACAAGGTCTTCTTGATGAATGAAAACGTGACCCTGGGCAGCTGAAAAATCTCTTCCTAAGATCTCCATGAGGTGGAGATCTATGGTGGAACGTGGAAAGCAAACCTTCTGTAGAGATTCACCTGTTGACACATCAAAACAGCTCTCTTCAGGGCAGGATAACACCGAGTGGACTTTAAAGCATCTTCTCTGTGAGGCAAAGCAGAGCTTTCTCTTCTCGAAATCCAATACTTTGTTTTCAAAGAAAGATTGGAAACACCTGCCTTTTCCAACTAGCAGTCACAGTCGCGCTGCCCTAGATTGAGAGGCTTTCTGTTGTATGCTTACTCTGACACATGAAGGTGAGAAATTGCCTTCATTAGGGACTGTTTCACGTTTTGATGACTTACTGTGAAAGATAGAACAGGGAATGCCACCTTAACGTTTCCAGAAATCTAGGCTAATAAAACAAGCAAAAGCAACAGCAAAAGATACACACACATCAATGGCAACTATGTGAGCAGATGTCTGTCAACTAACCTTATCGTGGTCTTCATTTCACAATATGTATGTATATCAAGTCATCCCGTGGTACACCTTAAGTTACACAATGTTATATGTTAATTACATCTCAGTAAACCTGGAAAGCAATTTTAAAATTCAAAGAAATAGTTACAATTTTTTAAAAATTTAAATTGTTTTCTCTGTGAGTCAGGCCCCTTTGGGCCCCAGTAAAACCACATGGTAAAGTCCAGCAATTGTGTGGCAAGCGGGCATCCCCATGTCGGTGCTCTGTGAAGGGTAGGCAGAACACAGCACACAACGAGGAGTGCTGGTGTCTACAAACTTACACACTGTACTACGTATTCCACCCGAGGGGAGCTGCGCAGGGCCTCATCGTGGGGAGAGGTCCTTTCAAGCTCTAGAGGAGGAGTCATCTGGCGACACGACCACCAGGTCACTTCCAGGTAGAGGAGACAGGCTCTTTGGCTGCCCCTGGGGCACTCTGTAGTTTTAAACGGTGACAAACTATTCAACCAACAAACACCAAACGAGGATTTTCAGCTCATGGAAGGCTAGTAGGAGATCACGCCCTGGTAAAATTAAAAAAGGGCAACTAAGATTAAGCCTTGAGTGACGGGCACAGGAATGAGAGGTCACATGTCACCTTCCCTGGCTGGGCTGAGGTTGGCATTTAGATCAGCTTTTGAAAAACCTGCGCTAAGCAGAAGATCCTTTGGTCAAAACGACTGAAAAAAAGACAAAAAGATTCAGAGTCTATAATTTCCACCCACACTGAGTTATTTGGATAAGACTCTGCTGTCATAACCAGACCGAATTCACTAAAAATAAAGCATCCCTGAGAATACTTCACAGGTTTCACCAGTGGTTCGCTATGAAAAAGAGCCAGAATGTGTGTGTGGGTCTCTGCAGAGCACAGTCCAGGATCAGAAGCTGTTGGCTTTTGTTGAAATTTATGGCAGATTTATCGACTCATGAGATAAATATTGACCAAGGCAAAGTCAGGGCTACTACATCTTCAGGAATAATAAATCCTGGTGCTCTGAGGGACACAAAGTCAATATGTGCTTTGCTGCATAAATTCCAGACGAAGAGCTTTCCTGGAACATCTGTAAATCTCTCCCTCGTCACCACGAGAGTAGCTTTTTAAAAATTACTATTGACAAGAGACGGAGATCGGGGTTCAGTAAGAACACATCCTGTTCACCACCGTGAAACTCACCAGGCAGCCCAGTTTCACTGTGATGGGATCCCTGATTTGTTCATTGGAAACAAAGCCCAAAGGACTGGTACGTGTCCTCTATTGTTTCTTATTCTAAGCATGAAGAATCAAGATCTTCTCACCCTTAACAAGTGGCAGAAGAAGCCGATATATTCCTGACAACTGCTCTATATTGGGACAAAAGATAGTTACTTTCTTGTATTTGCAATGAAGAAATTCTATCAAAGTTGAAGGAAAACAAACAAACGCAGGGCCCTGGTGGCATGTGGCAGAGAAGCAGCAAGGGATCTGCTCCCTCTTCCGCCTTTTTGTTTTCAATCCATCAGTGAGCTTTCATCGGTCACTGACTAGGGATTGCGCACATAGTAGAGTGTGAACCAGAGTAAGAAGTAACGACAGCACACGCTCAACCCTCTGCAGAAATTGGTGGAGCTGCAGAAAAGTGGAAACCATTGTATCTGCCCGCTGAAGGTAAAGACACATTTGGAAAATAAAAGAAGGAAAATAAAAGAAGGATGGGAACATGTCAAAAGGGCATAGGAACCATCCTGAAAGAGTGCCCCATGGCCAAAGCCAGAACAATCCATGAGTCTGCGCTGATGCAAAAAATGAGTGAAAAAGTAAATAAATAAGGGAGAAGAGATGAGCCCTCCTTACTGAAGAACTACAAACAGTAGAGGGGGTGTCTATGTAGATACTGCCCGCTCTAAGATGTAGGTGGAGCCTAATTCCCCTCCCCTTAAGTATGGGTGGACTTAGGGACTCACCTCCTCTGAGAGAGTATGGAAAGGGAAACATGGTAACTTTCCAGTGGACAAACCTGGCAGGCCCCACCCTAACCCAGGTCAAGGTCAACCTCAGCAGTGACACGTCATGTTGATGTCAGGGACCCCTGACAGGACGAGTGAGAAGGACACTTCTCTTCTGTGGGATTCATTCCAAAAAACACAGCCCCGGCCTAATCATGAAAAACATTAGACAAACTCAACTTGATGGCCATCATCCAAAATTCCTGACCAGCACTCTTCAAAAGTGTGATTGATGGTCTTAAAAAACAAGGAAAGGCTGAGAAACTCTCACAGATGGGAGGAACTAGGGAGACTGAAAGCCAGGTGGAATCCTGGATGGGATTCTGGGACAGAAAAAGGACACTGGTGGAAAAATTGATGAAATCCAAATGATGTCTGCAGTGTCATTAATAGGTTTGTCCCAATGCTAACTTCCTGGTTGTGACTAACATCCCATAGTTGTGAAAGAGTTTAACAACTTGGGGAAACTCAGTGAAGGGTGTATAGGAAGTCCCTGTGTTATCTTGGCAACTTCTCTGTAAATCTAAAATTAAAACACTTTTCCACATATTTGTGAATTTCTCAAATTCCCATCTGTTTCTCATTTCTAATTGCATTCTCTTTTGGTCAGAGAGTATACTTTGCACGACTTCAAGCCTTTAAATTCTATTTAGATTTATTTTGTAGCCTAACTTGTGGTCTGCCCTGGAGAATGTTCACAGGCACTTGAGAAGGACATGTCTGTGGTGGTTGTTGGGTAGAGGATTCATGAGATGTCTGTGAGGTCTGGTTGCTTTAGAGTGTAGTTTAATCTTCTTTTTCATTGTTTATCTTGTCAAGTTGTTTAATCCATTATTGAAAGTAGGGTATTGAAGTCCCCAGTTATTATTGTTGAATTGTCTATTTCTCCCTTCAATTCTTTCAGTCTTTTCTTTATGTATTATAGTGTTCTTTGGTTAGGTTTATATGTGCTTATATTTATCTGTTATATATTTTTGGTGGATTGATCCTTTTGTTATTATAAAATATCCCTTTTGTGTTTAGTAGCAATTTTGGTCTTAAATTCTATTTTTCTGATACTAATATTATTGTTATTAGCTCTGCATGCTATTCTTGTCATATGTTTTACTTCTACATATGTTATAAACCCCTCACTACATTGTTATTATTTTAGCTTAAGTAGTCAATTATCTTTTAGAGATATTTAAAAAATTTTTTTAAATCATCTTTTAAAATTAATTAATTAATTTATTTTTGGCTGCATTGGGTCTTCGTTGCTGTGTGCGGGCTTTCTCTAGTTGCGGTGAGTGGGGGCTACTCTTTGTTGCGGTGCGTGGGCTTCTCATTGCTGTGGCTTCTCTTGTTGTGGAGCACAAGCTGTAGTCACGAGGGCTTCAGTAGTTGTGGTGTGCGGGCACAGTAGTAGTGTCTCACGGACTCTAGAGCACAGACTCAGTAGTTGTGGCACATGGGTTTAGTTGCTCTGCGGCATGTGGGATCTTCTCGAACCAGGGGTCGAATCCATGTCCCCTGCACTGGCAGGTGGACTCTTAACCACTGCGCCACCAGGGAAGCCCAAAAGTCATTTTTAATTTACACACATATTTATGATTTCTGGTGAGGTTCATTATTATGTGTAGATATAGATTTCTATCTGGTATCATTTTTCTTTTGCAGGTCTTTATAACTGAAAATTTATTTATTTTGTTTGCTTCTCAGTAATTATCTTTGTTAGGTATAGAAATCTAGATTGACAGGTTTTTTAAAAAATATATACTTTAAAAATGTTACTCCACTCTCTAGTCGCTTACTCTTTTCTAACAAGAATTCTGCTGTCTTGCTTAACTTTGTTGCTCTTTATGCAATAGTTTTTCTCCCCACTGACTGCTTTTAAGATTTTTTCTATATCATTGGTTTTGAGTATTTTGAGTATGATGTACCTTGACTTAATTATTTTTCACGTTTTTTGGTACTTGAAGTTCATTGAGCTTCTTAGATCTATGACTTTATAAAGACAACGAATTAGGAAAACTTTCAGCTACTTTCTCCTCTGTCGTTTGAGGAATCCAAGGACATCTCTATTAGGCTGCTTGGACTCGTGTCACAGTGCACTGAGCCTCCCTTCATCTCTTTATTATTATTCTTTTTTCTCTATATGTTTTATTTTGGAAAATTTCTATTTCTGCATCTTTAAGTTCACTCATCTTTTCTTCTGCAATGCCTAGTATGCCATTAATTCCATGCGGTGCATCATCAGTCTCAGATGTTACAGTTTCCATCTCCAGTAATTCAGCTTGTGTCTTTGGAAATACCTGTCATATTTTGCTCTAAGTTTTTGAACATACAGAACACAATTATAATAGCTTTTAATATCTTTGTCTGATAATTCTTACAGGTGTGTCCTTTCTGGGTCCATTCTCACTGGTGGTGTTTCCTCCTTATTAGGTATTTTCTGACATCTCTGAATGCCTGGGAATCTTGTTCACAGTGCAGACATTGTGAATTTTACCTTGTTGAGGACTGGATATTTTTGTATTCTCATAAATATTCTGCAACTTTCTTCTAGGAAAAAGTTGAGCTGCTTGAAAACTAAAATTATTTAATTTTTTTTTTTTAGGCAGGACCAAGGAAGGATGGCATGCTGCTGGCCACCAGGGCCTGTGCATGTGACCTCAGGCTGGCCCCTCCCAGCCGGGGCATGGACCAGAGCACAGCCCACATGTGCTGGACCCTGTCACATCCTTCTGAGTACTCTACCCCCGTGATATTTGAAGTTTCCCATCTGGTTGGTGTGTGAGTTCCAGTAGTGTTCCCCATGATCATTACTGGGATTACCGGGTTCTTAACCCTGGCCTCGGGTAATGTCTTCACATTAATTCAGAGATCAGTACTTGTGAATACTCCTAGGGGAACCTTTGCAGATCTCGCTCTCTCTCCCTCCTGCACTCTGTCCTGTGAACTCTGACTGTCTAACAAAGTGGCCTCTCAGCTCCGTCTCCTCAAATTATGGCGTCTTCTGGCACCTGGGTCACTCCCTGTGTGCTGCTACAATTTCAGGTCTCATCTAATCTGTTTCCTGTTTCTTGGTGATCACTGTCTTTTCTTAAGTGTTGTCAGGTATCTTGAAAACTGTTATTTCTTAAATTTTGTTATTTTTTTTCCAGTCAGGAGGATAAATACGACATCTGTTACCCCGTGTTGGCCAGAAGTAGAATCCCCAGCATCTTTTTAACATTTTTTTTATATATCACATTTTCATTCAGGATGTTGTTTGAACAGTGTGTTCTGGAAAACAAAATTTGAATGCTTCCTTAATTAGATCCATAAACACAGGAAAGGAATAGTGTAGGAAAGGAGAGATCTAGGTTTTACTGTATATATTCCATACCAGAAAACTAGGGGGCACCTTATCTGCCTGTCAAACTCCTATTAATCCTCAACACTGTCTCTTTTAGAAACACTAAAATGTTTTTAGATGGAGTCTTCTGCTAATGCCTGCACAGCCCTCCAAGGAATCCTTCCATCTTTGTGTCATCATTTCATCCTATCTTAATATCTCACACATATTTGTTATTGCCTGTATTAGAATTCTTTTAAAACCTTGTCTGTCTCTATGTGGCTGCAAGCCCCATGAGGCTAGGAGGATGTGTTATGTCTTTGTCTACAATACCTGGTTCATATCTGTTGCACTAAACCAGTTTCATCCATTTCCTTTCAATCCCAAGTCAAGTCCATTAGGGGAAAAAGCTGTTTTTCTTTCTCTTTTAGTAGGAAGGGAATAAAAAGCTCAAAACCAGAGAACATTTTGCCTCAGGTGAGGCAAATGATCAGGAAATTGCAGAGCTGGAATTGGAGGGTCATGTCTTTGTACTCCAGCATTTGCTTCTCCTGAGCAGTAAGTACTGCATGACAGAGCTGTCCTCAAGGACAAAAACACTCTACAGCTAAGCTCTGCGATGAGGCAGCCACCTGTGGCCGATGAGCACCTGACTGGTGTGACTGAGGAAGTCCATTCAATTTTAACTAATTGTAACTGAAAGAGCCACACGTGGCCATTGGCTGCCACCTTGGACAGCACGGTTCCAGGCATGGTGGACAGACCCAGCCCTTTCCTCTTTCAGCCTGAATTATGCTTAATAGATGAGCAGTTCTCAACCTGGGTTTTTAGTTGATTTCCAGAAAAAGAGAGAATTCCACAAACGGTTCCAACCAATAATTTTGCCAAAAAGAAAAATGTCTCAAATAAAAATCCACTACTGAGCCTAAGAGAACAGTGGGTAAAAGGAATAATACAAATGGTCAAAAGAAAAGTATTTCCTCAAAACGAAAAGCTTTCTTTGATTTTGAAGTTCTCTATTTCTATGTGACTTCTCTGGTAAATATACATACATATATTATATATAAATACACCACTTATTTATCACAGTTCTGGAGGATGGAAGTCCAAGATCATGACTCTTGCAGATTCAGTGTCTGGTGAGGATCTGCTTCCTGGTTCTTAGATGTCCATCTTCTCACTGTGTCTAGCTCTCTGGGGTCTCTTTTATAATGGCATTAACCCCATCACGAGGGCTTCATCCTCATGACCTAATCAACTGTCAAAGGCCCCATCTCCAAATACCATCACCTTAGAGTTAGAATTTCTATGTACGAATTTTAAGGGGAATCATTCAGTCTATACTTTATGTGTATATATATATATATATATATATTATATTACATATATATTATATATAATATATATATGGTAATTGAACACTTAAACTCAACCCTCTTGACCTGCCTGTAGGGAAAATCTCCAATTCAGGAACCATCCGTGTTGAGGATAAGTTATGGCCTCAGTGGTAGTGCCCAAGTCATTCTCATCCCTTCCAAGTTGAGGGCATCAGAAAGATCACCTTAACCCTGCCCAGCCTGGCTCTTTTTTTGTGAAGGGCCGTGTGTTGGTTTGCTAGGGCTGCCGTAACAAATCTCCACAGACTGAGTGACTTAGGCGACAGAAATGTGCTGTCTCAGTTCTGGAGGCCGGAAGTCTGGGATCAAGGTGCTGGCAGAGTTGCTTCCTTCCTTCTGTGATGAGGACCTGTCTCATGCCTGTCCCTTAGCTGCTGGCTGTTTGCTGGTGATCTCTGGCATCCCTCTGCTGACATCTGCTTTCACGCTCACGTGGTTTCTGCAAGTGCATGTCACTCTGTGCCCACATTTCCTCTTTGTGTGTGTGTGTGAGTGTGTGTGTGTGTGTGTGTGTGTGTGTGTGTGTAATAATGGGCTTAACGTTTATCTGGTGAGGCACCACAAAGTTTTGCACGTTGACCATAAAAGGAAAGAACCATGTCTCCTCAACTCAATTAGTTTTGCATTCTCACCATTATTAATGACATTCATAATATATAGCTTATTCTGGAATCGTTTCCAGGGCTTTTTTCCTTTTTAGAATTTTAATGGAACATGTCTGACAGCATAACCAAGCATAAATCATGCTTGGTTTGCACATTCCCTCTTTTTACAAGGACATCAGTCATATTAAGTCCCAACTGGAAGACCTTATCTTAACTTGACCTCATCTGGAAAGACCTCATTTCCAAATGAGATACTGGGAGTTGGGACTCCAACATCTTTTGAGGGGATACAGTTCACCCCAAGCCAGACCACATGACTGATATGGAGAGCAGGTGGGAATAGATGTTCTCCCCTGTCAACCTGCCCATTATTTGCTCCAGAAGGTTTGGTACAAGGCAAGGATAGGAGGGGATGGATTGCCACCATCGTCTTGGGTGTCCATGCAGTCCACACCCTTTCCCCTGCAGGGACAGGCTCTCTGTATATCACATGCATCTATCTCCTGGGAGATCAGATTCCTGGCAGAAACTAGGTTCATGCTGGGAGATCAGAAGATGGGGAGGACCTGGTTGGTCTCTGAACGGAGGTCTGTGAACCTATGACCTCAGAACTGGCCCTGTTTGGCCAGAGTGGGACCTGGGGTGAGGGTGGAGAGGGAAAGCCTGCCTGGAGTTCATTTCCTGCTGTTCCCTGGTTCCACTTCCACGTGAAGCCTGCCAGTGCGTCCGTTCTCTGGGTTTCCTGAGATAATCCAATATCCTACCAAAGTTCCATTTTTCTTGCTGAAAATCACGTAAGGTGAGTTTATCTCTTGCAACTGAAGTCTTGGTGGGACTCAGAGGGAGGGAGGGTGGGGTGTCAGGAACAGAGCTGGCTGATACATGCTGAGCGGGCAGGTGTCTGTCCCAGAGGAGAGAACTGCTCCTTCTCGCCAGCACCCAAACAAGAAGCAGGCATCTTTCCCGAGAACAGGTATTGCTCCCCGGAATCTACAGATCCGTGCCAGTGAGCAAGATGAGGCCATGTTTACCCTCACGTCCCCACCCAAGCCACGCTCAAATAAGCAGTGAAATCTCCAGACCTGAGTCATCTGTCGAGGCAAATTATAAACTTCTAAGCGTGTGGCTTCACAGAGATACCACAGTCCCCTCGTATAATGAGCCTGCAGTTTGTGGTGAAGAATGACCTAAGAACAAGTGAACTCACTGTCTAAAAGGAGAATTTTTATCACGATCAGTTGCTCTCTGACTGACAGGGCTGTCATTTCTTTCAGTACGAGAAAGAGCTAAAATACAGAGAGAAACCCTAGAAATAAACACGGGCGGCATAATGGCAAGGTTTTGTATTGCCAGAGTCAAAAGAGCAAGTTCCTGGGGAGGAAACCTCATCCACTTCTCCTGCCCCTTTTACAGTGACCCTGTTATCATCCAAGTCAATTCAAAACACAGAAGCTTGCATCATGGCGGCAGGGGCTGGGCTGGGCTGGGCTGGACAGTGGCCGTAGAGGAAAGACTGTCCCTGCAACAGAGGAGCTCAGAGTTGAACTGGGAAGACGCTGATCTTAGGGTTAGGATTTCACATGACAAGTCCTCCTATAGAGGTGGACATATGTCGCTCCCTGCACACAAAGAGAAAACCAATTGATTCTGCCCGCAAGAGTCACAGAGGGGGTGACATTTGAGGTCAAACGTGTCCCATCAGAGACAACGTGGTATGGTGAGGTCAGTCAGTGATCGGTGACTTGGCCTGGGCAACATGAGGGTGTGGTTATGGAGGCTGGAAGGACAGCCAGGAGCTGGGTCACAGAGCTGGCAATGCTGGGGAAAGGAAATACCATATAAAGTGTTTGAGTAGACAGCCAGGTCTAGAATTTAGAAAATCATTCTGGCAGCAATGTTGAAGATGCATTTGGGGGAACAGGGTGCCAAGAGATCCAGTCACAGGTTATTGCAGGAATCTGGGCAAGGGATACGGACATGACTTTGAGGGATGGTCTGTACTTCTTTCTGGTTTTGTAGGAGGAAGTTCAGCAAGTTTCCATTTTTAAATGTTTGCCCTACTGTTAATTTCACATTGTTACTAGTAAAATTCTTAGATGCAGCAGCAGAAGGCACATTGCAGATGGCAGAGATATTTTTCACAGCTTTTATGGTGGATAACAATATACTTGACATTTTTCTCATTAAATGTGAGCTTTGCTCTATGATTAAACATGCTCGGCATCTGTGGTCTAAAATTACAAATGTGAAAATCAACAGCGCAAATGTTTCAGTCAATAAATATACAGAGACAGTCAACATGAAACAACCCCTTCGTATGCTCTCTTCAAGGAAGGGATGCGTTGACATCGACAGCAGTTTTGGCAATGGCTTTGCCTTCATACTTTGGAGAGCAAGGGAGCTGCAGTCCCAGACTCCTAATTACCCCCTGGGAGTCCAGGAGAAGTGAGCGGTTTCCATTAGGAAATCTCAAGGCTGAGGGCCAGCAGAGCTGGGGAGGGAAGGGAGGTTTTTACTGTGGCAATTAGGGAATTTCCAAAGGGAGCGATCGAAGGGTAGAATTTCACTTGGCAATCCAGACGTAAGGGAGACGTGTGTAAGGTCAGTCAACAAGTCCAGGGACCAGAAAGCAGTAAATATGCCCGTCTTCCCGCTGGAGGCAAGGCTCATCTGCGTGTGTGTGCGTGTACGTGTCTGCAGTCTGCGTTCCTGCTAAAGGAGAAGATGAAACCCATGGGCAGCAACTGTCTTCTCACAGGCTGATCATCTTCTCTCTTCGTCACTGCTCTATCCATCGGCGTCGCCACCTAAAGACGCATGGAGAACAGTTTTCATGCCTGAATGAACTGAATGGCTGGGAGTGACCGATCACCTAGTACTGTCTGCTGTGGGTGCAGAATGCAGGAGCGGCACAGCTTCTGCTCATGTGCCATTCTGACTGTGTGAACACAGACAGAAAACGTGGGAGTGCAGGTTCTAACAGATGGAAGAGGATCCAAACGCGAGTGCCAGGGAAGAGTGAACGAACATGCCCCAGAGAAAGAGACTCTGCCAAAATCTTGGAATAAGGGCAGGCTTTTCACCGTGTTGCTGGGTCAGCATGTTGCAGGGAAGTCATGCCATGGCGTGTTTGATGTGCAGTGATGAGGGGGTGGAGGGGAACCCAGCTAGAGTCCTGATGATGGAGGAGACGGGTGTGGCCTGGCAGAGGGTGAAGGAGCTGATGGAAGGAGGCAACAGATGTGGAGGTCGCAGGACCAGAACTGCAGCAAGGGTGTTCGCAATCCTGTTCACAAACACAACTCTATTTCTGAGTCACGTTGATGCAAGGCTCCATCTCTTTTGGGGCATTAGAGCCATAATGCTGCTGAGAGACCCAAAGGAGCCAGTATCATTGTCAAGGCAGCTGTACTAGTCTGCTAGGGCTGCCATAAAAAAATATCTCAGATGGGGTGGCTTAAGCATCATTTATTCTCTCACAGTTCTGGAGACTGGAAGTCCGAGATTAAGGTGTCTGCAGGGCTGGTTCCTCCTGAGCCCTCCCTCCTTGGCTGGAATGGCTGTCCTCTCCCCGTGTCCTCACATGGTCTTTCCTCTGTGCCTGTCCGTGTCCTAGTGTCCTCTTCTTATCAGGACACCTGTCCTATTCAGTTAGGACCCACCCTAATAAACTCATTTTAATTTAACTACCTCTTTAAAGACTCTATTTCCAAATACAGTCACACTCTGAGTTACTGAGGGTTAGCATTTCAACAAATGAATTTTGGAGACCATTTAGATCCTAATAGTGACCTCAGCACCCCTGTGGGTGGCCTGATGTTCCATCTTCCAGAGCTCATTCAAGGTGCGTGAGTCATCACGGTCCTGAGTTATTCTCCCCTGTCTGGAAGTTCAGACCCTGGACCCTAGGTCTCTGGTCACATCTCTCTGTTGCTGGAAGAATGTGTCTGCCTGTCACTGGCCCTCACAGCCTCTGGGATCAGTCAACAGCTGAGGCACATCTTGTCCTGACCTTCAGTTAATGCTTCCTGTGGGGGACGGTGGGAATGATAGAACCCCTCTTCTTCCTCACACGTTCACATGAAAGTTTGAGCACCTCAAAGACAAGGGGTGGGGTCTCCCAGACCGGATGGGCATTTAAGGCAACGCAAGTACGTCCCTCCAACCCAACCTCACTCATTCACCTCTGTCACCCCCACCTGCCCCAGGTAATCCAGCAAGAGGAAGGTCTAGCTCTTCCTCCTTAACCTTTACTCATTCTTCCTCAGTAGGGGGAGAATGGTGACAGCCTTCAGAGCACAGTTTTAATGGCTTCAAGTTTCAGCTTATGCGTGCTCCACCTTTATCTTACAGTTAGCTCCCTGAGGTAGGGCTTCATTTAGCCTGGGACCAAATGTGTAATCTTGGGTTTGTGAGCTCCTGAGGCCTCAGCTGGAGACTGAATTGTGAAGTCCACCGTTCCCTCTAATCTACCTCTCCAGGGAGCTACCTACTTTTCATAATCAAGTTAATTATTTGCCACACTTTTTTTCAGATCAGTGAGACTCCGGGAGGGAGAAAGAGGTAAAGGGTGGAAATTGCTCACCAAAGTCCACCTTGAACCCCCAGCAATTCTGAATCTTACAGGTTGTTGTGATGTTTAATCAAGTGCCTAGAACTTGCCTAAGCTGCCATATGGTAGATGCTGCACCGTGAGCCCCTTCCCTCTGTCTATCCAGGAGGATTTCTCTTTGGTGTTCTATAGACCCTGCCCACAGTTTTGTTTTGGGACACGTCTGCCTAGCATCTGGAGGTGCAAACTTAGAGGAAGAAAAGGGACTTGACTTTGAAATCCCGTGACCTGTGTTTGACAGGAGACACCACCTGGTGGTGGGACCCCAGACTGGGCTCCATTCCCAAGTTGTGTGTAGCAGAAAACATGGAGGAGGAGCCAGTGGGTTAGGGAGAATGAGTGCTCACCTACTTCCACGCCTGCTCTCCCTTCATCCACTCTCTACATGGCCCCAGAGTGGTCCTGCTGAAATGTGAGTTACAGCCTGTCTCCTCTCCATTAGAACTCTGATGGCATCCCTTCATATTGAGTTGATGCCAAAGTCTTTATGGTGGCCTGTGAGTCCCTCCCCATCTCATCCCCTTGACCTCTCTGACCATATCTCTCCCCACTGCTATGCATGGGGTGTGCCGGGCAAGCTCCATCACTTACTTCTACCCTTGCTCTTCCCTCGTCTTCTGATTATACCCCATAAATGATGACAAACTCACTCCCTTACTACCTCTGGGTCTTTACTCAAATGTCACCTTCTCTGTAAGTCCCCGGCCCTGTCCCCATTTCCTCATTTATATTCAACCACAGCACTTATCACCAGCTAACATATCTGGTATTTTATTTCTGTACCTTTTTCACCTTGTTTTTTGTAACTTCTTCTGCCTTGAAAATAAACTCTTTAAAGGTAGAGATGTTTTACTTTCTTATCCATCTTTTGTTGCTGTATCCCCAGTATTCCTGGCACATAGAGCAACCAAAAGTATTAGAATGAAACGAATAAATCAATGTTTTGGGAGGGAAGAGGATGGCAGTCCCAACCTGCCCTAGTCCGTCCAACTGTAGTCAAGCCTGTGATGTTTATCTGAGCCCCATACTTATGTTAAATTGTCTCTATTATAGCAAGAAGTTGTCTCCAGGCAAAAGTAACTGGAGCTATTTATTGGGAAACTATAGTGGTAATCATCATATTAATAATGTGTCAGGAAACTAACAATTCAATGTGTACTCATGGGCCAGGGTTAGGAATAAATGAAAGGAGTGCAAGATCTGTCAAGAGATCCCTGAGTACACATTTATGGAAAAGAAAACTTGCAAAATTAAAAATGGTGATGTCACAGAAGCAAGACCCCAAAAGAAAAACCATAACATTACTGTTGGACAAGAAATTCTTGGACATCATTAAAAAGAACCATGAAAATGAAACTACCTGGTATGAATCCATTGGAACCAGAATGGAAGCAGGCAGTCCCTCTGAGTGGAGCACGTGCAGCACATGTGTGTGAGTGTGTATGAAGGAAATTTCACAATGACTTAACCAGTGCGTGGGAAAGAAGCCTGGGTCTGTTTCCATTATCAGCACAAATCCTGACATGTCATGTATAATTAATATTTATAGGTACATGTTAAAAATCAGACTTTACCATTTGGCTGAAAAACTCTCAGTAAACTGGGAATAAAGAGAACCTCCTCAACTTGGTAAAGAATATCTACAAAAAACCTAAAGTTAACTTCATACTTAATGATGAGAAACTTGAAGTTTTGTCATTAAGATGAGGTACAAAACAAAGGTTTCCCCCTCTCAGCACTCCTTTTCAGTGTTGTACTGGAAGCCCTAGCTAATGCAATAAGATAAGAAAAGGAAATAAAACGTATATGGATTGGGAAGGAAGATATAAAACTTTGTTCACAGATGACATGATATTCTATGTAAAAATCTGAAAGAATCAACAACAACGACAAAAATCCTAGAACTAATAAGTGGTTATAACCACTAATAGTGGTTATAGTGAGGTTGCAGGATACAAAGTTAATATGCAAAAGTCAATTGATTTTCTATATATCAGCAATGAACAAGTGGAATTGGAAATTTAAAATGTAATACCATTTAGATTAGCACCCTAGAGATGCAATACTTAGGTATAAATCTAACAAACTTTGTATAAGATCTATATGAGGAAAAGAATAAAATTCTGATGAACAAAGTCAAAGAACTAAATAAGTGAAGAGATATTCATGTTCAAGGATAGGAAGACTCAATATTGTTAAGATGTCAGTTCTTCCCAACTTGGTCTATAGATACAATGCAGCCCAAATCAAAATCCCAGAAAGTTATTTTGTGGATATCGACAAACTGATCCTAAAGTTGATATGGAGAGGTGTACCATATGGTGTACCTTATATAGTAGGGCTTGTGTGGAGAAGTAAAAGATTCAGAACTGCCAACACAATGTTGAATAAGAACAAAGTTGAAGACTCACACTCCCTGACGTCAAGACTTATCATAAAGCTACAGTAATCCAACAATGCTGTGTCGGTGAGGGAGCAGACAAAGAGATCAATAGAAGAGAGTAGAGAGTCTGGAAATAAAACCAAAGAAATATGGTCAACTGATCTGTGAAAGGGGGCAAACACCACACAATGGAGCAAAGATAGTCTCTTCAACAAATGATGCTGAAACAACTGGGCATCCCCATGTAAGAAAAAAAAAAAATCTAGATACCCTTCCACAAAAACTAACTCAAAATGGATCACAGACCTAAATGTAGAATGCAAAACCGTAAAACTCCTAGAAGCTAACATAGGAGAAAACCTGGGTATGGCAAGGACGTTTAGAGGCACAATTCATGAGAGAAATAATTGATAAACTAGACTTCATTAAGGTAAAAAATTTCTGTCCCGCAGAAATTTTTGTAACTTCTTACAAAAAGACAACCCGCACACTGGGAAAAAAGTATTTGCAAATGGCACTGTCATCTGATAAAGAACTGTTAATCCAAAATATACAAAGAACTCTTAAAACTCAACAGTAAGGAAACAAACAACTCAATTAAAAATTGGCCAAAGACCTTAAACTTATCAAAAAAGATAATGTTATCAGAGAAGATATACAGGTGGCAAGAAAGTATGTGAAAAGATGTTCCATGTCATATGTCGTTAGGGAAAGTCAAAATCCGGAACACTGACAACACCAACACCAAATGCTGGTGAGGTGGTGGAGCAACAGGAATTCATTGCTGATGGGGATGAAAAAGTGGTGCAGCCACTTTGGAAGACAGTTTGACAGTTTCTGACAAAGTTAAACATATTCTTACCATATGATCCAGCAACTGTGCTTCTTGGTATTTACCCAAATGAGGTGAAAACTTACATCCACACAAAAACCTATATAGTGGTGTGTATAGCAGCTTTATTCAGAATTACCAAAATTTGGAAGCAACCAAGATGCCCTCTTGTAGGTAAATTGATAAACAGTGTCTGGCATAGCCAGACAATGAAATATTATTCAGCTCTGAAAAAATAAGCTACCAAGGCCTGAAAAGACTTGGAGGAACTTGAATTGCATATTAAAAGTGAAAGAAACCAATCTGAAAAGGCTCTATGATTCCATCTATATTCTGAAAAAGACAAAACTATGGAGAGAGTAAAAAAAGATCAGATGTTGCCACAGGTTGGGTGTTGGGAGAAGGGATGAATAGGGGAAATACAGAGAATTTTTAGGGCTGTGAAAATGATGGATACGTGTCATTATACATTTGTCCAAACCCATAGACTGTACACCACCAAGAGTGAACCCTAATGTAAACTACGGACTTTTCTCAATGAGGTATCTATTCTTACTGTGCCCTTTAAAGAGGGTAAAGGAGGGGGATGTAATATGAATCCTTCGTCTCCTCCTCTCAAGCCAAATGGAAGAAAGGCACGGGACTTGTCTTGCCAGGTGGAAGTTGGGAGTCAATCAGGGCTTGACTTTCTCGGGAAGCGGGAAGAGGATATGACGTTCCTTCCAGAGTGCTTGGGCGCTAAAGCAATGAGTCAAGACAGAAGCCATCAGAGAGAGCCAAGTTCAAAACGGGCCGGCAGGACCAGGTTAATGCTAAATCCCAAGGGGCCAGACACACACGTAAGGGCTGGATGAAGGAGCTCAGAGTCAGGTAGAAATAAGGACAAAGAAAACAGAGTTTAGGAACAAAAAGGAGATGGGGTGGGGGGGGTGGAGCAGGTCCTGAGGTTTTCCCTGGAATGCCATCTCCTACTGGCTCCTGAGCCCAAGTCAGAATCACTTGAAGACACGGATGAACCTGGAGGACCTTGTGCTGAGTCACATAAGCCAGACGCAGAAGGACAAATCCTGCAAGAGCCCAGTTATATGAGGAATCTAAAACAATCAAATGCACAGGGACAGAGGGGTGATTGCCAGAGGCCGGGGGTCGGGAAAATGGGGCAGGGCTGTTCTGAGTATCAGTTATTCAAGGTGGGAAGTCCTGGAGCCCGCCTGGACAACAGTGTGACTGTGGTCAACACTACTGTGTAGTGCACTTAAAGATGTGTTAGGAAGGTAGATCTCATGTTAAATGCTCTCAGCACTTAATAAAAGAAAAAAAAAAGAATCACTTAGACGATCAGGGGCAGGGCTCGCAAGTAGAGAAAATGGCAAAGCCCCCTAAGGAACTCTAGCGAGCTCAGATTTAAACAGCACAGCAATAGAAGATAGAAAAATGGCATCACATCCCACAGGGGCTATGAGAGAAGCCTGCGTTTATAAGAATAGCGTCAGGGAGGAAAGGGCTTAATGTGTGCTGGGGTGGGGCGGTGGTCACAGGAATCCCTAAAGCAACAAAAGAGCTCAGACAGAAGAACCGGGCTGAAGCAGGCCTGCGGCTTGTGGCATTATGATGGATGGCAGACACTGACAGACAGACAGAAACCAAATGATGGCAACAATCACAGTAAGCTGGCTCTTTGTTCCTGCGTCAAGCAGCAGCCGGTACTAGCACCAGCATGAAGCCACGTGGGCGTGTGGGAGGGTCCAGATGCCTGCCTCCCAGGAGCCGCCGTCAGATGTTCCACTGATGGTTTTTTTTTTTGTCCTGCATGGAATCTCCTATTAAAAGTGGGAATCAAAAATCTTTAAATCTGCATATTTCTCCTTAAAACTCCTTGCAATTCTGGTGTCTATTGCAACATTTGACAATTTGGCCAGTGGACCCTTGTTCCTAGATGGTGAATTCTGAGCAGACTGCTGACCTCAGATGGGTACCCCATCCCTCTGACCTTTGCTCTCTCCACCCCACCTGGCTCTTACAGACACTTGACTCTGTGACCCCTGACAGAATGGCTCAAGTTCAGCTCACGCCTCCTGGATCCAGGGCCTGAGGACCTCCTAATGACAACACTGAACTTCTGTGGGGGAGCTGGGGGGAATCCTAGAACACCACATTGATGCTATGAGACTGGAAATGAGCAGTATTATTGCAATACTGAAAAAAAGAGAGAGAAATTCTATGGACAAGCTAGAGAGATGCACTGGGAGGTAGTACAATGAGTGTTTGTAACAAGCTTCAAAGGATGATTCCGGAGTATAGTGTCTAGGACCATGGCAAGGACGTTATCCTCAAACCTGACCTTCTTCTTACCTTTTTTCTCCATTATTTGGGTAAAGATAAATAAGTTAAAATGATCAAAAAATGCATAAAACACCCCTATGTTCATAGCAGCATGATTTACAATAGCCAAGTCACGGAAACAACCTAAATGTCCACTGTCAGATGAATGGATAAAGAAGATGTGGTACACATATACAATGGAATACCACTCAGCCATAAAAAAGAATGAAATAATGCCATTTGCAGCAACATGGATGGACCCAGAGATTATCATACTAAGTCAGAAAGAGAAAGACAAATACCATATAATCACTTATATATGCAATCTACAATATGACACAAATGAACATATTTATGAAACAGAAGCAGACACACAGACATAGAGAACAGGCTTGTGGTTGCCAAGGGTGAGGGGGTGGGGTAGGGAAGGACTGGGAGTTTGGGACTAGCAGATGCAAACTATTATATATAAAATGGATGAGCATCAAGGTCCTACTGTATAGCACAGGAAACTCTACTCAATTCCTGTGATAAACCATAATGGAAAAGAATATGAAAAAGAATATATGTATGTATAACTGAGCCACTTTGCTATACAGCAGAAATTAACACAACATTGTAAATCAACTATACTTCGATAAAAATTTTTAATAACACACAATGCTGGGGTGGAGAGTCAAGCCATTCAAAGTGGAATCCTCCAGGGACTGGAGTCCTAACCTTGCTGTCCCCTGTGGGCTGGGGTAGCTGGGGCAGTGGAGCGGTACATGGGAAAGGAGAACACTAGGGTTTAGATCAGAGCAAGTAGTAAGCAGTACATGGGAAAGGAGAACGCTGGGGTTTAGATCAGAGCAAGCAGTAAGTGGTACATGGGAAAGGAGAACGCTAGGGTTTAGATCAGAGCAAGCAGTAAGCAGTACATGGGAAAGGAGAACGCTGGGGTTTAGATCAGAGGAAGTAGTAAGAAGTAATGACTCGGCTGCCAAGAATGCAAATCTGCTCTTTAGTAAAATCTAGACTGAGGAAAAGTCCCAGTCCACTGGGGACATAGTGCAACCACCACCCAGCCACTCCTTTCAAACATTTTTATTCTGCTTTTCATTCCAACTTTTTATTAGAAAATCTTCAAACAGAGAATTTGAAAGTGTACTATGATGAAGTCATATATTCAACAATTTTTAAACATTTGCCACATTTGCTTTATCCATTCATGTATGTGTATGTGAGACTATATATATGTATATATATGTGTGAGTGTGTATGTATATTGTGTACAAACTTTTTCCAAACCACTTGAAAGTAGATTTTGCAGACATCAATGCATTTCATCCCTACACACCTCAGCCAGCATCTGCTAAAGACCAGGGCAATCTCCTATATGACCACTGTGCTACCAACACACACAAGAAAATTGACAATAATTCTTCAATATAATTTAACATCTAGTTCATAGGGAAATTTCCCCAACTGTCTCTAAAATGTCCTTCATAGCTATTTTGATCATTCTTCAACAAGTGAACTAAAGCTGCTTTTTTTTTTTTTTTCTTCTAACTATCCACTCTGGCAATGAACTTGGTAGACCACAGCATAATTCCCTAAGAATGGCAACATAGGAGGAAGAGCAAATTTTTTTTTTTTTTTTTTGCGGTACGCGGGCCTCTCACTGTTGTGACCCCTCCTGTTGCGGAGCACAGGCTCCAGACGCGCAGGCTAAGTGGCCATGGCTCACGGGCCCAGCCACTCTACAGCATGTGGGATCTTCCCAGACCGGGGCACGAACCCGTGGCCCCTGTATTGGCAGGCGGACTCTCAACCACTGCGCCACCAGGGAAGCCCAAGGAAGAGCAAATTTTGAGGAGGAAAGTGAGGAGTTCTATTTTTTTAATGAAACAATTTTTATTGAAGTATAGTTGATTTAGAATGATTCACATGTACAGCAAAGTGATTCAGTTATACATATATATATTCTTTTTCAGATTCTTTTCCATTATAGGTTATTACAAGATATTGAATGTAGTCCCCTGTGCTATACGGTAGGTCCTTGTTGTTTATCCCTTTTATGTATAGCAGTGTAAACTTTGGATGCAGGTCTGGAGCTCAGAGGTGAGGTCTGTGCTAAACACGAATATTTGGGAGCTATCAAACCACAGGAGTGGCCAAGTGTTGGGAGGGCCTGAGCTCATCTGGGGACACTGCTTTGTCATCTTCTTCATCACCATTTATTTAGACACCACAATAGCTTGGCATTGTACCTTTTATCATTACTTCATTTTCTTACCACCGTCTTACGTGATGGGCAGCCTTATCTCCATTTTTCTGAGAAAGAGACAGTCTCAGCATTGCTTAGTAACTGGCTGAGTCATCCCTGCAAGGCCATGTGGGAGCGGAGATCTGAGCCCAGCTCTGTCTGGCTCTGAAAGGTCTGTTCGTGGCCACTGTGCCGACATCTGCCAGCAGAGAGGTGGGAAAGGAGGCTGTGGACAGAACCCTGAACAGACACGAGAGGATGCCCTGAAGGGACCTGGGGAGAAACAGCAGAGAAAATCCAGAAGGGAATAATATTAGAGAAACTGAGGGAGGAAAGGGTTTCAAGAACAAGGCCGTGGCACATGTGCGTTGATTCCTGCATTCATTCGATAGATGTTTCAGGCACTGTGAGTGGCCCCCAAATTGGACGGTGAATAAAGCAGACTGTCTCTGTTGTAGAAGGGGCAAACTGTCGATTAAAGCCCAGTGTGGGAGTTTGAGAAGGACAAGTTCTGAGCCGTGGTGGGTTTGGGTGTGGTGGCCCAGGTGATTTCTGACAGCGGTCTCAGAGCTGCAGGAGGCCATGACCCTGAGCCCAGGGGGCTTCTGAATGTGGTGGTGGGGAGTGAAGAGAGTCCCAAATCCAGTTTTCTGGATGCTTGGTGGGAAGGGAAGGGGGCATACAGGGCAGATGGGGAAATTGGAGCCAGAGGGTTGTTTGGGTTGTTTGTTAAAGAGAATGGGACAGACAGTAGGCAGGAGGAGGTTAAGGATGAAGGTGAAAAGCAAAGAAAAGGGGAAGGGAGCCAGGGTCTGCGAAGCAGGGTTGTGGGTCCCAACTGAACGGGGGGGACATCCTGTGTCTTTGAAATAGAAGGAGGGGAGGGTGGAGGGAGAGGGAGAGGGTCCAGGGCTTTGCAGGAGTGGCCTCTACTGTCTTGTTAAGTTGGAGCGGGGTCCTCGGCAGGGAGGGAAGAAGGTGGAGGAAGGGCACGTTTGAAAACTGTGGCCAAGTCTGGTAGATGCTGTCGTGGGAACTGAGAGGGGGCTGACCCCCACCCCGACAGTAAGAGACTGCGGTCCAGCACAGGGAGGGCTGAGAATCAACCAGAGTCCAGTGCGGGGGACGTGCTCACATGGGCGGGGACGCGGCTGAGGGCAGGGGTGGCACCTTTCCACACATCTGGAAGGGTGGGGCTTGGGTGTGTGTTTGAGGGAGTCCAAGGCTCTGGAGAGGATGCAGGTCAAGACAACAAATGATGGGAGAAGTGGAGCCCGGGAGGATGGAGACACGGGGGAGAGATGGGGGTGAAGGGAGGTCCTCTGAGCTGGGCAGGAAGTAGTGAGAGGTGGGCAGCTTTGGGACTGGGTTTCCAAGGTGGAGGAACAGAGGTCATAGCAGGGTCCAAGGGCTGAGACGGGTGTGTGTTATTCAGCGGGCGGAGATGCAGCCCTGTGGGTGGACGCGGCCAAGCTCCCGGGAAGCCAGCCCCTCCCTCTTTCCCTACAGGGATTAATAAATCAGAGAACTATTAACAGGGAGCAGGTGGGGCGTTGCCTTTATGACCTGTCAGCAGGCTGGGAGAAAGCAGGGGTGCCTCCCAGCTCCCTCTGCGGACCTTAGTCTTGGGAATGGCACAGCTGTGACCTGCACACTCAGGTTCGGGCAGGAAGTGGGCTAGAAGGACACAGAGCTGTGGCTGGGTGGGTGACTCTCCACTGAGCAGGGTGAGCCCCCCAGCCTGAGTGCAGGTAGCTCCAGAGGTTAAGGGAAAGGGTGGGAAGGAGGGAGGGAGAGAGCTTGCAGGCTGCAGGGGGACTGGGAGGGTCTGGGCGGGATGAGGTGAGTCGCCAGCACCTCGTGGGGTGCTGGAGAATCATTCTTGAAGAGGCAGCTTTCCCCAGGGGCTGGCCTGGCCTGGCAGAGACTCTGAGTCATGCACAGGGACAAGCCCTCTGGGGTGCCCCCTGGCTGATGGGGGCTGAGCGCCCAGGAGGGTTCCAGGGGTCCCGTCTGGTGATGGAGGGGCAGGGGCTGGGGGTGCCAGGAGCCGCAGTGCGTGGGGATGGGCTGGAGAGGGGGTTACCTAGTGATCACCTTCATCGTTTCCTTTGTAGTAGAAATAGTCCTGTTCCTATGTAGCCTCCATTATTTCTCTTAAAAAATATTCCATTAAACACTATGTTTGAATTGAAAGAAAAGTAAGGAAGCAGCCATAAAATAATCCCGCGGTCTTGACTGATCTGGTGTATTTACTCTCGAGTTGTTTTTTAAATCAAAGCTTCATCACATTCAACTTAATATTGGGTCACTTAAGAAGGATGGTCTCGGGCTTCCCTGGTGGCGCAGTGGTTGAGAGTCCGCCTGCCGATGCAGGGGACATGGGTTCGTGCCCCGGGCCGGGAAGATCCCACATGCCGCAGAGCGCCTGGGTCCGTGAGCCATGGCGGCTGAGCCTGCGCGTCCGGAGCCTGTGCTCCGCAACGGGAGAGGCCACAACAGTGAGAGGCCTGCCTACCGCAAAAAAAAAAAAAAAAAAAAAAAAAAAAAGGATGGTCTCAGTTTCCCCATCCGAGGAACCGATGGACATTCTATGTGTTTTGCTTACAGAGAAGCCCCCGCCACGCTCTCTGCTCCTTCACCCCATTCATGTACCTTCCTGGGTGTGTTTCACCAGTCGGCTGTCAACAAACATCAAAATGATGGACAGGACACGGCTCCTGTTCTGATGATGGCCGGGGACACAGGGATCCAGGCTGCGCTGAAGCTCAAATGCAGAGTCACTGCCTGGCTTCTGCTACCTCCGCCCAGAAGTCGCTTTGGCAGGGGAAGAAGTGGCCACAGGGTTCTCTGTCACTCACCTTTGCCCCAAGAGCAGTGGGTGCAGACAGGAGAGACTGTGTCTGGTGATCTATCTCCCTTATTTGGCATGGGCTCTGTAGGACAGAGGCTGCGCCGTATCCATCTCTGCGGTTCTGCAGCTCTATGTGCTCTCAGGAAGTTTGCCGGACGTCGGGGAAGATGTGAAAGTTGATGCTGGTTGGAGCAATGGGGTTTTTAAGGTTTAAAGGAGAAGACGTAGCCTAACCCCCGCCTCCCCGCACGGAGTGCCAGGTGCCTCTTGGGCACCTGCCCCTTCCCCCTGGCCTCCCCTTGAGTGACAGTCCCCACCTTCCCCGCTCCTTCAGGGCCGGCACTTTTAAGACTCTGTGTGTTCTGACTCTGAACTCTTGTTCTCCAGGGATCCAGACAACTTCCGGGAATAGAGGGTGCTTGAACTGAGCCCTGTGGGGAGCATGTGGCCCAGGGAGGGTGTTCCCCGCTGCATGAGGCGAGGTGGGTTGGGGGACAGGAGATGCGGGCGTCTGGGGCTGGGGAGGCTGGCCGGCCAACAGTGCGACTGATGGGAGATGAGCAGCCTGCCTGCAGTGACCTTGAATTTCAATAAAGGGGTGTAGGCTTCCTCCTGCGGGTGTGCGGGTCACTGAAACCCTTGGGGAACCTGAGAGGAAGGATGAGCTGAGCCTGGGGGGATGGTGGGAGGGTGTGCAATGGGGAGGGGTAGGTTGCAAGTGCCTGTTGGGAGGAGGCAGCTCCCTGTTGGTCTGCCTGCTGCTTTCAGGAACTCTCTTCTCTGCCTATATGCCTTTGGGGGATCAAAGGGTGGAGATCTGCCCCTCTCATCCACCTTTGCCCCCAGCCTGAGAGACAGGCACCGTCACCCCATTGCCCCACCCCCTCTGAGTCCCCACTCCCGCCGGGAGACCTGGGAGGAGCAGGGGGAAGCCAGCTAGACTCTGCCTCCCCTCCCCCGCCATCTCCGGCCCCCCTAGGACAGGGGGGCTCACACCTATCTACCCCCAAGATGAACTTGAAAAACTGTGTCTCTTCCTCGTGCGCTGTTAAGTTGACATCTGTCTGCAGGTTTTCATAAAAGTTTCAACAGTTGCCCAGGACGTTGCTGATATCAATACGCGAACACAGACATTTTAGATTAAAATTGTTTCATCACTTTAAAAATGTAACCATGGACTATAAATACACAGATGATCTGATACTGACCATTATCTATGAAAAAGCCAACAGACATCGCAAGCTCTTCTTTAGCATTTGGAATGTCTATAATTGAAATGTAAACATTTTTGATAAACAAATGTTTAGAAAGAACATTTCTTCTGGCTTGAAGACATAAGCCTCGTAATGATTATTAGTGCACAGTTGATCAAGTCAACGTATATTTCAAATATTGATCAGGAGGTATTAAGTATAAAGGGTCAGAGACATGGACACCTCCTACCAGGGAGGGATAATCAGTGTGTCGCTACAGTGAACGTGAGTCTGACCCCCGTCCCCGTGTCTCCACCAGCACCCCCGATAGAAGACCTACAGAGCGTCTCTGTCTACAGTTTGACAGGACATCCTGTGCCCAGCGCCACAGTGGAATTGTGTCCCCCTGACACGTACATTGAAGGCCTGACCCCAGCATCTGAATGTGACCTTAGTTGGAAAAGGATCTTTGCAGACATAATCAAGCTAAAAGGTCATCCTAGAGCAGGGTGGGCCTTAATCCAATATGACAGGTGTCTTTGTAAGAAGAGGAGAGGCTCAGACACAGTCGGGGAGTGTGGGGAGATGCCACGTGAGGACAATGGCAGAGGCCGCGGGGGTATGTAGCCACGCCTGGCAGCAGCAGGGTGGCTGGCAGCCGCCAGGAGCGGGGAGAGCGGCTAGGAGCAGATTCTCCCCCAGACCTTCCCGAAAGAGTCAGCCTGTTGGTATCTGTGTTTCGGACTCTTCACCTCCAGATCGGAGAGTGAATAAAATTCTGTTGTTTGAAACCATCCCGTTTACTTGGTTAGGGAATCCCTGCAGGACAAATACACCAAGGCACCCATTTCATAGCAAAAGAAAGGCCACAGTTTGCAATAGCCACGATCCATGATCTTACCCTGGACCCTCCACCCGGAAGCGTCCAGCCTGATGGGACCGTGGAATGGCCTGTGACAAGTTCAGCTGAGGGGCAGGGCCCTGACTGAACGGGGTGCTTTCACACAAGACTGATGCGTGAAGCTTCTTTCATGCAACACTGATGCGTCGATGTGTTCACCGATGGCTGGTCTATAGGGTGAGAATGTGCACATCTGGGAAGGAAGTGAGGGGGAGGCATGATTAACCCTTCCATGGTATCTTCCAGGCACCCCTGGGAGTCTGTGCTTCCTGCCCCTCTAGACGTCTGCCCGGTTGGACATCCTGGTTCGAGTGTGGACATGCCTGGGGACAGGACACAGGAAGGAGCCCATGGCAGTTGGAAAAGGGCCATTTTTGGCTTCAGTGGACTCACCAGGAAACACGAACTGACCATCTCTGTGGAGTCGCTCCCCAGGGTGACGGTTACAAACTCGGGCGGCTGCCAAACCCCAGCTCCGGGGAGGAAGGTGACTGGGATACTGACTCCCATCAGAAGAATGTTTGAGCCACTGGGGACGGGAGCTGGCAGCCAATTCTACGCCCCCCAGATGGATGCTCCTGAGACCCGGTGTTCCCCGCTGCCACTCTGAGGACCGTCTGGACACCTTGAGGTCAGGTCGTGGCCAGTCTGGGAATGCATCTCCTGTCTGTCCTCCGGCGCCGGCCTCCCCTAATCACGATCTCAAACCCACAAGCATCTGCTTCCTCTGGGACTTAGGCAGGAGCATATAAAAGGGTGGAAGGCACATGCCAGCGTCGGGAGAGAGGCTGCACAGGAGAGGGACTCCACGCTCTGCAGGGTGAGTAAGTCAGAAATCTTATTTACATAAAGTCACATTTTCTTCACCTCCATACTAAACTGCTATTTCAGGAGGAACATTCTGAGGGGGCATCATGTTACTGGCTCGTTCATCTCCCTCCCCACCAACCTCGGCCACTCCCTTCTCCCTGGTCCCCACCCAGGCTTCCAGGACACTGTTTCCAGCAGAAACGTTGGTGACACCAGTACCTTCCTCGTCTGGAAGTTGAGAAAATCCTCCCTTAAGCAGGTGTGAGGCAGGAATGCTGAGGGAAGAGGCTCTACCTCTGGGCCTCTGCGGAGGGCTATTGTCTAGCTCCAGAAGTGGGGGTGAGAAAGCCGGCTGGGGTCTCTCCACAGCCTGTCTGGGACCCATGGGGCAACTGGCAGCAGAAGTCGAGAAGGACCAGTGGTGGGGCTCCAGGCAGCTGGGTTTGCCTTCTGCCAAAGCCTAGGATATTGTGCATGGAGAGACTGGGTTTTTCTAACCCGATCCTTCTGGGTGAGAATCCAGCGTGTAACCCTTATGGGCCACATGACCCCAGGCAAGCATCTTAGCCACTCTCCTCTGGGCCATCTTCATGCATCTGAGGTGGGCACTAAGGAGACGGTGTGGGAAGGAGAGCCGAACATGCACCCCAAAATATTACGCCTCTTTGGTGTAAGGATTATCTTTAGAATATTATTTTTAGGAAACAGTGGACATAGGACAGTCTATGAAAACCAAGTAGAAGTTACCCTTCTAAAGGAGACTTTTACCTTTGTAAAGGAAATCTCCTCCTGTAAAGGTATCTCCCCTCTCGACCAGGAAGAAAAGGACGACAAAATCTCTAGAAACTCTCATCAGTAGAGAAGGCAAGTCTTAAACCTGCTGCATCGCATCCCATCCTCATCCTTGTTCACTGTGTTCTCCTGGTCACTTGTAACTGGCCACACCCCACCCCCAATATCTTCTTTTGTCTTTAGCTGCAGATGGCATTTAAGGTGATGGTGTGGGACATTTCTGGGAGTTATTCAGTCTTCCTAGGTATCTTCTGTGTACAAAGGAGGTATACGTATTGGTAAACTTCTGTTCGTTTTCTCCAGTCACTCTGCCTTTTATGACAGGAGGCTCTCAGCTGAGAACCTAGAAGGGTAGAGGGGAAATTATTTTCCCTCCCCCACGGGTATGTAAAGCTCCTGGCGCACATAAATGACTTAAAGAACTATTAACATCCTTCCTCAAATAGGAGTGGGGCCGAAATTGTCAAGGAGCAAGCCTTGATTGTAGGTAGAGAGTGCGGGCAGAAGAAGGGTGACTTCTCAGAGCTTAGATCTTCCAGCATTATTGTAAAGATGAGCTGATTATAATCACTTAGAGTCCATTGCCTGGGACATGCCAAGTAAATGCTCCTTTACTGTCAGCCCGAGATGAGCTATCTCAATAATCCTGCAGGAAAATGGCTCAGACAGAACAGGGCAGCTCTGTGGGCTGAGCTGGCTGAGCCCCCAGTGGGGCAGATTTCAATGCTTCTTTTCCATTTCGGAGACCACGAGGCATCACAAGGGACCGGAAAGACGCCCGGGGGAACCGCCTCGGCTTGCTCAGAGGCGCCCACCTGGGACGGTGGTGAGAGGCTGGGCGGGAGGACAGTGGGAGTCAGACAGTCGCAACGAGCTGGCTGCACTAACTCCCAGCTGTGTGGCTTCGGGTATGTTATTTAAGCCTTTTACTCTCATTTTCCTCCTCTGGAAGTAAGCGCAATTCCACCCTCCCGAGGGGCTGTGAGGGTCAGATGCCAGAGTACACAGAACGTTTCTAGCAGAGTGGAGGGCCCACGTGGCCTTCGACAAGGCGGATGGGTGGTGCTGATATGTCAGCGAAGAGGGGGAGTTAGTGGGGAGTGAGGCTGGGAGTCTACTGCCAGGAGATGAAGCTCCTTCCCAAATCCCCTCAACATTTCCAGGGGTGATGCTTGGGGGGGTTAGCTTTCCAAGTTTACCCTTTAGTTCCTACCGAGCTTAGCTGAAAGAATACATTCTCTGGTCTCATATTTAGGACCTCACAGTGTCTGGTGGGATCCGACATGTAGGACACTGTGTACGTGTGTGTCCTCCAAGGTGGCCAAAGGCTTTTGTGAGTTTTCCAACTTGCAGGTTTCCTGCGATTCAGGCGGGCAGGGGAGTAACCGTGACACGGTGCTGAGGGGCACCTGCCTCTGATATTCATGATGTCTTTTCGTTTCCTGTATTTTTGATGCTTTGACATCTGGGGCCTTGCCGAACCTGGAGGGCCTGCCTCTCCCGGGGCAGCCAGTTCCTAGAGGTGGTGAAGGACTTGTCTCCAAACACATTTCCCATATGCCAGCCAACCCATCCAGAACACCTTCTTTACCGGGTTCTCACACGCTGGGCTGGGCCTCTACGCACCTGCCCTATTCATCCCAGGCCCAAGGGCACGACAGTGAAATGATTCCAACTAGCTAGCTCTAAACCTGCTGGCCCTGTTTCTTCTGCTCCTTCACCATCAAGGCTCTCGCCCGTCTTCCTCCCCCACCCCCGCCACCTCCTGCCTAATCCTGGCGCGTCTCTGGACGCTTCTGCTTCTAGGGAACTGTGAGTACAGACTTCTTCCTGCATGGCAGTCATTTCCATATCTGCGTGTCTTACAATGCTTGATTAAACAAATCCCAGATATCCTTTAAAGACCTTAATTAGATCCTCTGTGCTTTAGGGGTTGAAGGGTACATATATAATTAAAATGAAACTAAGAAAATGATCATGTGTGGCATGGCCAGACTTTCCAATCACATTCTGCTTCCAAGTGCCAAACATCACAGCTGAGATGCTTGTCTCCAAAGACCCCTGCATCCCGCGTCTTCATCCTTCATCACTTCTGCACCCACAGGTGTCAGTGGCATCCTTAGCAGGCTTTCCCACTGGCTATGAGGTGCTCGAGGACAGAGTTCCTAGGTTTATCCGACTTCTGTGTCCTAATGGCTTTCTCAATGGAGTATGTGTTTACGAAGTGAATGCTTGGGTGAGTATGGCTCCATTGCTCTGGTCACCCCCAGGGCCTGATGAAATATGTCACCGTGACTGTAGATAAGGTTTCCACCCCAGAGCTGTGACATGCTGGTGGGCTGTACCCCATCTGTGAGGGGTGTCAAAGTTTGCTACTGGTGATGTAACAAAGTCTGCAGGGGATGTACTAATATTTAGCCCTTTCACAGCATCCCGTCATGGACCTGCACCCTGTTACATGTTCTTGAGTTACGGCTGCCATCTCTGGAATGTGGTTAATGTCATATTGCCCAAGGGACTGTGTCCCGTAAGGAAGCCCCATCAGTCACATGTGCCAAAGTGGATGAATGGTCAAGAACCATTGGTTTAGGGTCACGAGTGTTGTTTTCTTCGTGACTGAACAGGTGATCAGGGCACACGAACAAGGGTCTATTGTACTTTTATCCAGTAGGATACTTGGACAGTGTTGGTTTGGGGCAGAGCGTTTCTCACAATAATGCTAATTATCATGACTATTTTTGTCAATGTTCTGTTGGCTATGGGAATAACAGTGAAGCAACTTCTGAAATTCGACCTGAGATTGATAAAAGTGTGCACTTTGGCAGGTGCAGGAATGGGACTTTCCAAGGCTGTTTCTAGACGTATTTACTTGCCAAACCAGCCCTTTGAATAAGATGGATCCTGAGGAAATGTTTCCCACATCCATGGAGAGTGGCCCCGGTGGATTCTAGTGTATGAAAACTAGATGCTGTCCTTTAAAACAGTTGTTTTGAATTACAAATAGTCTAATACCTAACAAAATACTAATACCTTTGATTTCTCTGTATTTCTGTTACTATTTTATTCCCAGAAACGTATGTATGTATATGTATAACTGATTCACTTTGTTATAAAACAGAAACTAACACACCATTGTAAAATAATTATAGTCCAATAAAGATGTAAAAAACAAAAGAGTTATGAAGAAAGGAAATGGATTTTATTAAGGGGAAATGAAGTGATATTGTCCTGAAGCATCTCGAAGAGAGAGACTTAATTATGCGTATTTGGTATATTTGGTATATTATATTACACAGGAAGCATTGTCAAATAAAAGGTAACATTAAAAAAAACCGATATACTCAAAAAAAAAAGAAATGTCATTCAAATCTCACTTGTTCAGTAAGTAATTTACTGCTATCTACTGCTATCGTGTGCAGGCCAATTTGCTTTGGTTTAGGTTTTAATGTGACGCACTTTCTAGCTCTTGAGGGCATCGCTCTTATGGCTCAAAAACCTATAGCACCGAGGGCTTGGGTTCCCTTGGGAAACTTGGAATAGGAATCTTCACCTCTTAAAATCACACTGACCTCATGTGGATTGAATAAATAATGATTTATTCTCACATTCAATTAACATTTGTTTATTTATTCACTGCTGAAAGGGAATAGAGCAGGATAGAACAGTGAGTCTCCATTTCTCTGTAGTGAAGATCAGGTTTCATTTTCTTTTTATTTTTTTGATCCATTGCAGGCCAACATTTTCATAAATACAATAGAAATGAATTTATGAAAAAAGAAAGAAAAAAGACATACAAACAATAAACCCCCAATTTTTATTATTAGATTCAATAGACATTAAGTTAGGTTTCAATGGCTATAATTAGAAGAGATATAAGATCATTGCTCTGAAAGTTTCCGAACACTTTGAATATTCATCTCACAGGTCGTGGGTCAGAGTTCTATTTTTATTTATGGTCCAGCCATTGTCCTTGGTGTGTTCAGACTCAGCAGGTATGAGGGTGGGAACAGATTCTGCCTTAAACCTCCTCCACCGCCAATTTTTGGGTTCCCTTTTAAATTATATCACATATGCCCCCATCAGTTGCATCGTATAACAAGAAAAGACAAATATCACCTCGGTTGCCATGGTTTCAGAAACGCTATAAACTCCAACCCGTGGGTTCTTCTCTTTCCCCTCTTGCTTCCTCATTTAAAATGGACCAGCGCGGAGTTCAGCACCAGTGACAGTGAGCGTGGTGACGTGGGTTCCAAGTCCCGGCTGGCCTGGCTTCTCCAACCCCGTTGGCAAGGTGTGGCTGTTGGGATGAAGAGTTTCTAGGATGACTGTCTGTGTCTAAACGCGTGTTTGAGGCTGAGACTCCATGCTATTTGAGCATGTGTGCATGGCAGTGGTTCCCAGGTACCCCGGATGTGATGGGGACTGAGGCAGAGGGGCAGGTGCAGGTGCAGGTGACAGGTTGTGTGAGCTTGAGTTTGCAGTGCAGAAGCTCATGCAACCTGGGCCCCATGGGGCCAGACCTCCATCTCTCTAGTGCTGGTGTCTGACCTCGAAGACCCTGGGTTCCATGATGCATGGGTCTAAATCCACTTTCTCTTCCAACGTGGGACAAAATATCCCACATTGCCCGTCGGACCCACATAATTTGGAAATTAATAATAAATATGTTATGGAGTCACTGTGGGTACTTTGAACCTTTCTCCCACTCCCTACTAGTGGACAATACGTTCTTGCCAGAATCTACTGGGTCGGCCATTTCCCAGGGCCCTGAGGGAGGAGCCAGAGGTGAAGAGGGATGGCTAGTCTCTGCAGAGGGGACGGCAAAGGCCCGTGGGCGTGAAGCAGCACTGCAGTGTCAGGGAACAGCAACACATTTGGTGTACCTGGGCTTAGAGTATGTGAGGAGAAGTGAATCTAATGGAGCCATCCAGAACGAGATACAAAATTGTGTTGTAAAAGACGTGAGTGAAAGATGTGAAATTGGCTGAAGCCACAGGTTATTCCAGAAGGGGCTTGTGCATTTGTGTGTCTCAAACAGTGACTTCACTGCCAGGTCCCTGGGGGGTTAGGGACATTTGCCAGGTGTCTGTGGTCCTGCGCTCCTGCACCCAGAAGGTGGAGTCCATTTGGAGGCCCCGTCAGCCACCTTGTTGTTAATTGTTTCACCCTCCCCACACCCTGAGGATGGGCAGGAGGGACACTCCAGGTGGCAGGAGGAAGGGGTGGAAGCAGATGGGGCCAAAGACAAGTTTGCTTTCTTTTCTTTCTTCCTTCCTTTCTTCCTTCCTTCCTTCCTTCCTTTCTTTCTTTCTTTCTTTCTTTCTTTCTTTCTTTCTTTCTTTCTTTCTTTCTTTCTTTCTTTCTTTCTTTCTTTCTTTCTTTCTTTCTTTCTTTCTCTCTTCTTTCTTTCTTTCTTTCTTTTTTTAAAAATCTTTATTAAAGTATAATTGCTTTACATTGTTGTGTTAGTTGCTGATGTATAACAAAGTGAATCAGCTATACATTTACATACATCCCCATATCTCCTCCCTCTTGCATCTCCCTCCCTCCCACCCTCCCTCTCCCACCCCTCTAGGTGGTCACAAAGCTCCGAGCTGATCTCCCTGTGTTATGTGGCTGCTTTCCCCTAGCGATCTATTCTACATTTGGTAGTGTATATATGTTCATGGCACTCTCTCACTTGATCTCAGCTTAGCCTTCCCTCTCCCCGTGTCCTCAAGTCAATTATCTATGACTGTGTCTTTATTCCTGTCCTGCTCCCAGGTTCTTCAGAACCATTTTTTTTTTTTAGATTCCATATATATGTGTTAGCATTTGGTATTTGTTTTTCTCTTTCTGACTTACTTCACTCTGTATGACAGTCACTAGATCCAACCACCTCACTAGAAACAACTGAATTTCGTTTCTTTTTATGGCTGAGTAATATTCCATTGTATACATGTGCCACATCTGCTTTATCCATTCATCCGTCGATGGACATTTAGGTTGATTCCATGTCCTGGCTATTGTAAATAAGAGCTGCAATGAACATTGTGGTGGTACATGACTCTTTTTGAACTATGGTTTTCTCAGGGTATATGCCCAATAGTGGGATTGCTGGGTCGTATGGTAGTTCTATTTTTAGCTTTTTAAGGAAACTCCATACTGTTCTCCATAGTGGCTGTATCAATTTACTTTCCCACTAACAGTGCAAGAGGGTTCCTTTTCTCCACACCCTCTCCAGCACTTATTGTTTGTAGAGTTTTTGATGACGGCCATTCTGACCGGTGTGAGGTGATACCTCATTGTAGTTTTGATTTGCATTTCTCTAATGATTAGTGATGTTGAGCATCCTTTCATGTGTTTGTTGGCAATCTGTATATCTTCTTTGGAGAAATGTCTATTTAGGTCTTCTGCCCATTGTTGGATTGGGTTGTTTGTTTTTTCATGTTGAGCTGCAGGAGCTGCTTGCATATTTTGAAGATTAATCCTTTGTCAGTTGCTTTGTTTGCAAATATTTTCTCCTGTTCTGAGGGTTGTCTTTTCATCTTGTTTACGGTTTCTTTTGCTGTGCAAAAGCTTTTAAGTTTCATTAGGACCCATTTGTTTATTTTTATTTCCATTTCTCTAGGAGGTGGGTCAAAAAGGATCTTGCTGTTATGTATGTCATAGAGTGTTCTGCCTATGTTTTCTTCTAAGAGTTTTATAGTGTCTGGCCTTACATTTACGTCTCTAATCCATTTTGAGTTTATTGCTCTGTATGGTGTTAGGGAGTGTTCTAATTTCATTCTTTTACATGTAGCTGTCCAGTTTCTTAGCACCATGTATTGAAGAGGCTGTCTTTTCTCCATTGCATATTCTTGCCTACTTTATCACAGATAAGGTGACCATAGGTTCATGGGTTTAACTCTGGGCTTTCTATCCTGTTCCATTGATCTATATTTCTGTTTTTGTCCCAGTACCATACTGTTTTGATTACTGTAGCTTTGTAGTATAGTCTGAAGTCAGGAAGCCTGATTCCTCCAGCTCCGTTTTTCTTTTTCAAGATTGCTTTGGCTATTCAGGGTCTTTTGTGTTTCCATACAAATTGTGAAATTTTTTGTTTTAGGTCTGTGAAAAATGTCATTGGTAGTTTAATAGGGATTGCATTGAATCTGTAGATTGCTTTGGGTAGTATAGTCATTTTCACAATGTTGATTCTTCCAATCTAAGAACATGGTATATCTCTCCATCTGTTTGCATCATCTTTAATTTCTTTCATCAGTGTCTTATAGTTTTCTGCATACAGGACTTTTGTCTCCTTAGTTAGGTTTATTCCTAGATATTTTATTTTTTTTTGTTGCAGTGGTACATGGGAGTGTTTCCTTAATTTCTCTTTCAGATCTTTCATCATTAGTGTATAGGAATGCAAGAGATTTCTGTGCATTAATTTTATATCCTGCTACTTACCAAATTCACTGATTAGCTCTAGTAGTTTTCTGGTAGCATCTTTAGGTATCTCTATGTATACTATCAGGTCATCTGCAAACAGTGACAGTTTTACATCCTTTCTGATGTGGATTCCTTTTATTTCTTTTTCGTCTCTGATTGCTGTGGCTACAACTTCCAAAACTATGTTAAATAATAGTGGTGAGAGCGGGCAACCTTGTCTTGTTCTAGATCTTAGTGGAAATGGTTTCAGTTTTTCACCATTGAGAATGATGTTGGCTGTGAGTTTGTCATAGACAGCCATTATTATGTTGAGGTAAGTTCCCTCTATGCCTACTTTGTGGAAAGTTTTTATCATAAATGGGTGTTGAATTTTTTTGAAAGCTTTTTCTGCATCTACTGAGATGATCATATGATTTTTCTCCTTCAGTTGGTTAATATGGTGTATCACATTGATTGATTTGCATATATCGAAGAATTCTTGCATTCCTGGGATAAACCCCACTTGATCATGGTGTATGATCCTTTTAATGTGCTGCTGGATTCTGTTTGTTAGTATTTTGTTGAGGATTTTTGCATCTATGTTCATCAGTGATATTTGCCTGTAGTTTTCTTTCTTTGTGACATCTTTGTCTGCTTTTGGTATCAGGGTGATGGTGGCCTCGTAGAAAGTGTTTGGGAGTGTTCTTCCCTCTGGTATATTTTGGAAGAGTTTGAGAAGGGTAGGTGTTAGCTCTTCTCTAAATGTTTGATAGAATTCGCTTGTGAAGCCATCTGGTCCTGGGCTTTTGTTTGTTAGAACTTTTTTTTTTTTGCAGTACGCGGGCCTCTCACTGTTGTGGCCTCTCCCGTTGCGGAGCACAGGCTCCTGACACACAGGCTCAGCGGTCATGGCTCACGGACCCAGCCGCTCCACGGCATGTGGGATCTTCCCGGACCGGGGCACGAACCCGTGTCCCCTGCATCGGCGGGCAGACTCCCAACCACTGCACCACCAGGGAAGTCCCTGTTGGAACATTTTTAATCACAGTTTCAATTACAGTGCTTATGATTTGTCTGTTTATATTTTCTATTTCTTCCTGGTTCAGTCTCAGAAGGTTGTGCTTTCTAAGAATTTGTTCCTTTCTTCCAGGTTGTCCGTTTTATTCACATATAGTTGCTTGTAGTAATCTCTCATGATCCTTTGTATTTGTGCAGTGTCAGTTGTTACTTCTCCTCTTTCATTTCTAATTCTGTTGATTTGAGTCTTCTTTTTTTCTTGATGAGTCTGGCAAGTGGTTTATCATTTTTTTTATCTTCTCAAAGAACCAGATTTTTAGTTGTATTGATCATTGCTCTTCATTTCTTTTTCATTTATTTCTGATCAAATTTATGATTTCTTTCCTTCTGCTAACTTTGGGATTTTTTTGTTTTTCTTTCTCTAATTACTTTAGGTGTAAGGTTAGGTTGTTTATTAGAGATGTTTCTTGTTTCTTGAGGCAGGATTGTATTGCTATAAACTTCCCTCTTAGAACTGCTTTTGCTGAATCCCATCGGTTTTGGGTCATCGTGATTTCATTGTCATTTGTTTCTAGATATTTTTAATATCCTCTTTGATTTCTTCAGTGATCTCTTGGTTATTTAATAGTGTATTGTTCAGCCTCCATGTGTTTGTATTTTTTACAGATTTTTTCTGTAATTTATATCTAGTCTCATAGTATTGTGGTCAGATAAGATACTTGATACAATTACAATTTTCTTAAATTTACCAAGGCTTAATTTGTGACCCAAGATTTGGTCTATCCTGGAGAATGTTCCATGAGCACTTAAAAAGAAAGTGTATTCTATTGTTTTTTGGATGGAATGCCCTAAAATATCAATTAAGTGCATCTTGTTTAATGTATCATTTAATGCTTGTGTTTTCTTATTTATTTTCATATTGGGTGATCTGTCCATTGTTGAAAGTGGGGTGTTAAAGTCCCGTACTATGATTGTGTTACTGTCGATTTCCCCTTTTATGGCTGTTAGTATTTGCCTTATGTATTGAGATGCTCCTATGTTGGTTTCAGAAATATTTACAATTGTTATATCTTCTTCTTGGATTGATCCCTTGATCATTATGTAGTGTCCTTCTTTGTCTCTTGCAATAGTCTTTATTTTAGCCTATTTTGTCTGGTATAAGAATTGCTACTCCAGCTTTCTTTTGATTTCCATTTGCATGGAATATCTCTTTCCATCCCCTCACTTTCCATCTGTATGTGTCCCTAGGTCAGAAGTGGGTCTCTTGTAGACAGCATATATATAGGTCTTGTTTTTGTGTCCATTCAGCCAGTCTATGTCTTTTAGTTGGAGCATTTAATCCATTTACATTTAAGGTAATTATTGATATATATGTTCCTATTATCATTTTCTTAATTGTTTTGGGTTTGTTATTGTAGGTCTTTTCCTTCTCTTGTGTTTCCTGCCTAGAGAAGTTCCTTTAGCATTTGTTGTAAAGCTGGTTTGGTGGTGCTGAATTCTCTTAGCTTTTGCTTGTCTGTAAAGGTTTTAATTTCTCTGTCAAATCTGAATGAGATCCTTGCTGGGTAGAGTAATCTTGGTTGTAGGTTTTTCCCTTTCAGCACTTTAAATATGTCCTGCCACTCCCTTCTGTCTTGCAGAGTTTCTGCTGAAAAATCAGCTGATAACCTTATGGGGATTCCCTTCTATGTTATTTGTTGTTTTTCCCTTGCTGCTTTTAATATCTTTTCTTTGTATTTAATTTTTGGTAGTTTGATTAACATATTTCTTGGCATTTTTCTCCTTGGATTTATCCTGCATGGGACTCTCTGTGCTTCCTGGACTTGACTATTTCCTTTTCCATATTAGGGAAGTTTTCAACTATAGTCCCTTTAAATATTTTCTCAGTCTCCTTTTTTTTTTTCTCTTCTTCTTCTGGGACCCCTATAATTCAAATGTTGGTGCATTTAATGTTGTCCCAGAGGTCTCTAAGACTATCCTCAATTGTTTTCATTCTTTTTTCTTTATTCTGCTCTGTGGTAGTTATTTCCATTCTTTTATCTTCCAAGTCACTTATCTGTTTTCCTGACTCAGTTATTCTGCTGTTGATTCCTTCTAGATAATTTTTAATTTCATTTATTGTGTTGTTCATCATTGTTTGTTTGGTCTTTAGTTCTTCTAGGTCCTTGTTAAACATTTCTTGTGTTTTCTCTATTTTATATCCAAGACTTTGGATCATCTTTACTATCATTACTCTGAATTCTTTTTCAGGTAGACTGCCTATTTCCTCTTCATTTGTTTGGTCTGGTGGGTTTTTCCTTTTGTCCTTCATCTGATACATATTTCTCTGTCTTCTGATTTTGCTTAACTTACTGTGTTTGGGGTCTTCTTTTTGCAGGCTGCAGGTACATAGTTCCTGTTGTTTTTGGTGTCTGCCCCCAGTGGGTGAGATTGGTTTAGTGGGTTGTGTAGGCTTCCTGGTGGAGAGGACTGCTGCCTGTGTTCTGGTGGATGAGACTGGATCTTGTGTTTCTGGTGGGGAGGACTGCATCCGGTGGTGCGTTTTGGGGTGCCTGTGACCTTATTATGATTTTAGGCAGCCTCTCTGCTTATGGGTGTGTTTGTGTTCCTGTCTTGCTAGTTGTTTAGCCTGGGGTGTCCAGCACTGGTGCTTGCTGGTCATTGAGTGAAGCTGGGTCTTAGCATTGAGATGGAGACCTCTGGGAGAGCTCTCACTGATTGATATTACGTGGGACCATGAGCTCTCTGGTGGTCCAGTGTCCTGAACTCGGCTCTCCCACCTCAGAGGCTCAGATCTGACACCCGGCCGGGGCACCAAGACCCTGTCAGCCACATAGCGTAGACAACTTTAGTAACAATCTGACTGCTATGTTGGATTTTTCTTTGCTGGGTGATTTATCTGAGCCAGGTTCCCTTTGTCAGAAACACAGCAAACCAAAATGCTGAGGTATCCGAGGTTTACAGAAAAGACAGGGCTTATTCACAAGGTAGCCAAGGAGAAGACAGGAGAACAAATCTCAAATCTGGCTCCAAAGATGAGCTTTCTCTCATTCAGCTCTGGTTCCTTCAGTGGAAATGGGGACTTCTTTGCTAATTCGGGTCAGCCGGAGACAGCTCTGCAGAATATGTAACCCATTAAAGAAACAAAACTCTTGTAAATACCCTTAAAGACAACGAAATTATGTTTCATTCAAATCACTTCTCTTTACCTAAAGGGGCTTTTTAAAAACTTTAAGGTGACACTTTAAAAATCCCAGATATACATATCATTCGTGGAGAGATGTGACAGTACTTGGTTGACGGTCTACTTTCTGTACTTCAGCCTTTAATTAACGCAGTTTTGCTTAATCAGGATTGACAGCTAAGAGAAGGGAATTTAGAGTGACATGCACCTGGGACACATCCCCACGTCTCCCTTCCATAGCTGGTCAAAGTCTCTTTCAGCCTCCAGTGTCCCCCTGTGTAAAACCAGGACATATAACAATAAGACTCGTCCCGCTGGGCTCTTAGGAGGGTCATATGAGGTAATGCATGTTATGTGCCTAACGCCCAAACTGTTTCAGCTATTATTGTTATTATTAAGAACAAACCACAGAAATAGGGTTTACTCCATTTTTAAGCTTCTTTGCTGGCTTCCTAGCTCTGAGGTTGAGGTTTTCATTTCTGTGCTACTATTCCTTCTACCACTTAGAAAAGAGGTGTGTCTGATGCTGCGACATGGGTGTGAAAGTACGGCTCACGGTGGAGTCATGTGGGCAGCAGCCAGACACTGTGTCTTTGTTTGGTCATTTAGTGATGTAACCCTCGAAAAATTTTCTCTCAGATCATTCTGTTGGGAATGGTTTCCAAGCCATTAAAATGTTACTCTTCCCATCTTCCCGTGTTCTAATGGGGGATGGAGACAAAACGCAGTGTCATTCAGCCTTTGCCTAAAATGAAGCACACACTGTGAAGCTGATCACGAGTTTCCTGAGATCAGAGCCCGATTGCCTGGTGATACATATGACAAATGAAGGTCGAGAGCAACCTCGTCAGCGTGATTTTCATGGATTAGAATGGAGGGAATTCCACCAGGAGCTCACAGCTGTGGGGATTGTCAGAAGCCTTGGGCATAGGAAGGGGATCCATGGACAGTCGCACAGAGAACCACCACGGAAGCCGGGAGGGGGAGCAACGTGGTATTTTCTCTGTGAAAGAGGAAAGGACCTGAATTTGTCCCAAATAATTGAACCTGGTATGTCAGTCAGTGTCCCATCAGAGAGAGAGAACTAGGATAGTTAGCTAGCTAGCTAGCTAGATAGATAGACAGATAGATAAATGGATACAGATAGATTATAGGTTGAGAGATAGACATAGAGAGACAGATATAGATGATAGAGAGATACAGATACAGAGAGATAGATAGATAGATGATAGATAGACAGATATAGATGATAGATAGATAGATATAGAGAGACAGATATAGATACATAGATACATAGATATATTGGAAGTCTTACTTGAGGGCTGGCGCTGGCTAGGCAGGTCTGAAGTCTGTATGACGGACCTTCAGGAAAGGCAGACTGGAAAGTCCACAAGTGGGATTTCTTCTTCTTCTATAAGGAAACTTTAGTTCTTCACTTAAAGCCTTTCAACTGATTAGATAAGCCCCTGTTTCCCCCCAGGTTATCTAGGATAATCTTTAGACAGAGTCAGCTGATTATAGATACTAATCACATTTACTAAATACCTTCACTGATATGCCTAGATGAAGGCTTGATGGAATAACTGGGATCAGCACGCAGCCAAGTTGACGTACAGACATCACGTCTGGTTTAGCAAGAATGCTTATCAGCTCCTGTAAAATAACATTCTTACTGGGGTAAGAATGTTATATCAGTGGCTATACCAGTGTTTACATCAGTGGCTCCACCAGAATTCCACTTTCTTGGATTAGTTTTTCTCTTCCTGGTTCCTCCACTGTAATTTTCAAGTAGTCAACAATTCCTGTGGATTTTCCTGAGATTTATCACTCATTCGAGCTTTCTCCAATCCCACACTCTCCAGCCTCATACAGACCCTCAAACCTTTATACCCCAATTTTGTCATGTTCTCTTAACTGGAGTCTGTTCTGGTCTCATTAACTTTGCACCAAAATGTAATGAAACACCCTCCCCCTTATTTCTCCTCTGTGTTGAAAAATCTGTCACATCTAAATTTCTCATCCCAGCATCTTAATTCCTCTGTCATTCCTCACCTGACAACTCCTCACCTGTGGTCCAGCACAGACTCATCTCACAGGCAGCACATCCTTCTGTCCTATGTGGGCACAGCACCCTCGCTTTCAGCCCTCTGTCTACACTCCTGGCCATTCTTGCACCTGCTTCCTGTGACTCCCTGATCTGGTCTTGGTTCAGCACTCTTTTCTGTGCTGTGCTGTGCGCTGAGGAGTTATCAGCAAAGCAAACATTTCACAGCAAAGGACAAATGTTAGTGTCAATCAGATTGACTGACAATCCAACACGGAGTGTCTGATGGGAATTGGGGCAGGAATAACGGAAAATTTTCTGTCAGGTTCAACTTCACAAAATTGCTGTTTTTCTGGATAAAAAACAGTTGAATATTGGCAATTTCATGCAACACAGCTGAGTTTAGCAGAGGTCCATGGTGGGGTGTGAGTGGAGGGAATGGAGCAGGAGGAAGGGCAGTTCCCATGGGTTCACTTTCCCAGGACTGGGACAGAGGTCACCTCCCCTGAAATGGTGAGCATGAATGTGGGGACGTGAGGGGTAGACTTGCTGGCAAGTTGGCAGGTGGGCATCTCTAAGCTGTGGTGTTGATGCAGGGATAGAAGAGTACCACCCAGGTCCTTGGAGGAACTCAGCTGGCAATGTGCCCCCCCAAAAAACCCCAAAACCTACAAGCACAGTGTGCATGGATATTGAATTATTTTCCCTTTTTGGAGGGAGGGGGTTTGGGATTGTTTTTACTACTTGCTTACTTCCTTGCTTATTGCTATCAGTAGCAATGTGTAATGAACGTGCTGTTCGCTAAGTCTTTGTTCACGTTCATGATTATTTCTTTAAGACAAAAGCCTAGAATGGAATTACTTGGTGCAGCTACATGAAACATGGCACAGCTTGTCAGCCATCCACCAGAGTGGCCTGGGCCGTCAGCTCTCCCACCACCCACTTGTGAGGGGGCCTGTTTTCCCACCTGCTGACAACAGTATTAGCATTTTGTCAGTGTGTTAAGCAAATAATAGCTTATTACTTTAAAAATAATTTTATTGAAGTATAGTTGATTTACAATGTGTTAATTTCTGCTGTACATCAAAGTGACTCGGTTATACATATATATATTCTTTTTCATATTCTTTTCCATTATGATTTATCACAGGAGATTGAACGTTTCCTATATTCAAAGTTTATTACTTTTTAAATGACTTTTTAATCACTAATATTGCTAAACATTTATTTTGAACATCGGCATTTCCTTTGTAATTCTATTAATATTTTTTTATGATAAAGACAATTTATTTAATGTAGAATATAATTTCATCTTTATACTTTTTTGAGCCTCAAATTGACTAGATTAAGAAAATAAGATTTCTGTCATATGTACCCTGAGCTTGAATTCATATTTAATTTGATATGAGATGATTTGTCAAGTTCTAGGTATTTCTCCCATCTCTTTGCATTTTTGTTTTTATTGTGGAGAAAGCTTATCAGGAAGTTAAGAGTCACCAGCTAATGTCTGAAAATACTTTACAATCCTTATAAAAATCCTCTACTTTACACAATTTTATCATATCATTTAGCTGATGTTAAAATGGTACATATTAAAATACACAGAGGGTAAGAAAATGAGAGAGATTAGATAGACAAAGAGAGAGATATATACACACTGAGACAGAGAGACAGAGACAGAAAAACAGACAGACATAGATCGTAAGAAAAGACACAGAAAATCAAATCAATGTGCTAGGCCATGTAGAGGTGGTGCTTGTAGAATTGTATCCTTACCACCTAGATTCCTGGTTTGTTTTGCCAGGATGAATATTCACTATCCCATGAATTCTATCCACTGGCACTGGCTTTTAAAGTATATCAGGACTTCCCTGACAGTCCAGTGGTTAAGACTCTGAGCTTCCAATGCAGGGGGCATGGGTTTGACCCCTGGTCGGGTAATTAAGATCCCACATACCTCGGGGCATGGCCAAAAAGAAAAAAATGTATATCAAATGTGTCTGTAATGGCCCACATGTGAAAGCAAAATTACAAGAGACACTATTGAGCACAATTTACTTTAAGCAATTTTTTCTCCCTCTAAGGATTTGGTTATGTGAATTCTAACTTTCAAAAAGAATATACTGCCTGTTGATCCAAAGTCACAAACACAGAATATTGACACTGCAAACTGCAGATAAAGATGAGTAGGGTTGAAGGAACCTGAATGACTCTTTTGCCAAATTATAAAAATATTTCATAAAGTCATCCAATTTCAACATCTCTCTCTAAAGAAAGAATGGATTTGGTGTGGACATTAGGCAAGAATAGAGTGTGCAGAGCCTCGGGGACCACTGCTTGTGTTCTGGAACCCATGGCGGCAAAAGCCTCACCATTTTGAAAGTCAAGGGAATGCTTGCTTCAGCTATTGAAATAAGACATTTTCTTAACTAGAAGGGGTCAGTGGTCGTGTTGGTGTAGTTAAAAACTGACTTATTTGTCCAAAGCTAGAACGTCTGAGGGTGATGGCTTTTACAAAGAACACAGAATCGCAGGGATGGGTGAAACAAAAGTAGGGATGTTACCTGACCTCCTCTCATCTTTCCAAGGACACGTATCTCTAACAATAGAGGAGAAATAAAAGGGGTTGTAGAGTTCAGACAGCCTCTAGGTCCCTAAAAAATTGGGTTTATTCCTTGTGTGGTCTGAAGAACAGCCACTGGTGCCCTGGTGGCCTCAGAATGTAGGTCCTGTTATCACAGGAAATCACAGAAAATGGGATAAAGACCCCGTCTCTTGTCTAGAGCACTCAGGGAAGGGATGTGACCGTTACACGGCCGGAACACCTGCCTAAATTGTAATCTCTCCACAATCCTCCCTAAACAATACAGATCAACAGGAACCAAAACCACATAACTTCCACACCTTCTACACTTTTATCAACAGAAATTACTACAAATTCATAAACAGAAGCACTGATTGACAGTGGAACTATTTTCTTGAGCTTTCATCCCAAGACTTTGCAGAGAACAAGGGTCTCAAAAGGCTGCACAGAGGCAAGAAGAGGGAAACCATGCCTGACCTAAAGCCATCTCCAAAGAGTCAACAATAAGTAAAAAATCCCCCCCCCAAAAAAACAAAAAGAAAAACCCCAAACCTGAAAAGGAGTACTGGTATTTCAGAGCAGTGTGCTCAGGGAAGGGACCAGAGGGGCCTGGGAGATCTAAAGAGACATCTTGGAAAGGCAACACTTCTAGTGATGAGAGACTAAAAACTCTGGAAAACTCTGGAAGCTGAGTTTTGAAGGACAGAATAAGCAATAAGCAGAAAGTTTGGATCCTACAGGACAAAACAAACAAAAAGCAAAACCAAAAAAACCTCCAGGGTCACGTAACCACTCCCATCATTGCTTCCTAAGAACAGTCACCCAGAAAAGAAATCACACATTGATACACCAAGAAAAGAAAATGTCTTGAACTAGGAATGTTCCAAGCACCCCAAACCACCAGCCCTGTTCATTGAGTGTAGAGGTGTAAGAGTCTTCATCTCTACAATGTCACTCTAAGAAGAAAATGGAGCAGGAAAATTAAATACTTAAGCTGATGAAAATGCACTCCTCTGCCTACATTAACCCTGAAGAAGAAGAAAGTATTTTAACACTCCAAACTGAATTAAATATCCCTAAAGAAGTATTTGGGTTGTGAAAAAAATCCACCTTGAATCAAAAATTTAAGTGCTAAGAACACAAATGGACAGAAAATTGGAAGAAATGAAATTTTCAGAAAAAGAAAAAAAAGAAAAATATGACACACAACATATCAGAGATGAAGATGCAATTAAAGTTCCCAAGGAAGAAGAGATTCAAGCAAAAAACTGAATAAGGACAAAGAAGAAAAGCAGGACAAAACCAAAGATAATGAAAATGAGATAAAGTAGGAAAAAAGGTCAGATAGAAAGTCATTGAAATGGCAGACAGCAAAGAAGATGCAACTTGTACACAATTTGAATCCCAAAACAATGGAAAAGGATTAATAGTTAAACTCTAATCCAATAAAAGTTTCTAGAAATTAGAGCTGGATCTACATACTGAAAAGACCCAACAGGTAGTTGTGAAAGTTGATCCAAAACCATCAACTCCGAGACATACTCTAATAAAATTATTAGACTTAAAAAAAATTAAAAATCCCAAAGCCTTCAGGCAAGAAGATTAAATAACTTCAAGACAACAAAATTGCAGTGGTATCATGCTGCTCAAAAAAAAAAAAAAATTTAAAGCAAAGCAATAATGGAGCAGCATTTTTAAGAAATCAAGGAAGGAAAATGCAAACCAAATATTTTATATTAAGCCAAGTTATTTCTCAAGTAGAAAAGTTGTAGAAAAAGCTTTTTGCATGCAGGAATCAGGGAGTACTATACCCATGAGGCCTTCCTGACCAATTTATGACAAGATAAGCTTCATCCAGCCAGAAGGTAACAAGCAAGAAAGACTTTACCAAACTGTCAGGTGAGAGCATTTAATACATTCTTCACTGTAGACCTAAGCCTGAATCAAAGGCACTGAAGAAGGGGGAGTGAAAGAGGAAAGTACAATCGGCTCTTTAATTATTAAGTTCATGGGAGTCAAATGGGATGGTTAAAAACTGAATCAAGCAGTTAATAAAAGTTTAAGCACAAAAGTACAAATCTTCTTAAATAAAATCGTTTAAAAGTAAAGCTATGAAGAAAAATATATCATGTAAAGGAACAGCAAATATAAAACACAGTGTAATTATAACAAAAATAATTTGACAGAGTTGTGACCAAACATAATTGTCATATTAATAAATGTGAGTGGGTTTAATTGACTCTTTAAAAAATATTTTAAACATGGCTCACAAAACAAGATACAATTCTGGTCTACAAGAACCCCTCCCTTACCACCAAAATAGTGAGTGAGTCAGAAAGGCTAAAAATAAAGGGTTAGCAGACATTTGGTCCTGTCCAAAACATCCATAAGGCATTTGGTCCATGCCAAAACGTCTTTGATATTTGGTCGTATTTGGTCTTGTCCAAACATCTATGGAGACATTTGGTCCATGCCAAGAGATCCTTGATATTAGGTCTGTCCAAAGCCATTTGGCATGGATCAAATATACTCATGGACATTTTGGAGTGGACCAAATTTCAAGGACCAAAAGATCTTCAAGAAAAATAAAGGGATTTTTCTACCAGAAAAAAACAGAAAAAAGGAGTACAGAGATTGCTATTGTACAGCACAGGGAATATAGTCAATATTTTATAGTAACTTTAAATAAGTATAATCTACAAAGAGTTTGAATCACTAAGTTGTACATCTGAAACTAATATAATATTGTGAATCAAATATACCACAATTTAAAAAATGTGCAGAGGTTGCAATCATGGTATCAGCAAAGTATAATTCAAGTCAAAAAGCATTAAACTTGACTAGGAAGGACACTTTTTAGTACTAAAGACACTTATCTAGAAAGGACACCACCACTCACAAAGAAGACATAGCAGTTATAAACTCTATGCACCAAGTAACATAGCAAACACCTTTATAAAATAGAAACTGCATGAAATGCAAGGAGACATAGAAACACCTTAATAATGGCAAAATTTAATACCCATTCTTAATAAAAGGCAGACCCAAGTAGAAACAATAAGTAAGAAAATAGAAGATCTGAATAACACAATCAGTAAGGTGGATCTTATGGTTTACATGTCATTTACAACCTTATAATATAGAATACATCTTTTATTAACCACACATGCAATATTGACCAAAAATGATCATATTAATATATTAGAAAACATCATAGATTTCTATAAAGTAGAATTATTACCACACTGATCACAAGGTAATAAAATTAGAAATATATCACAAAATAAAGACCCTTCTCCCATTCACCTGAAATTTAAAAAATAAAAACTCCTATTAAACAATTATTGGCCAAAAGAGGAAATACAAACAGAAACTACATAATTTCTAAAAGTTATTGATAATGGAAACACTATGTATTAGAATCTATAGGGTACATTTAAGACAGTTATCCATGGAAAATTCCTTAAAAACACATGAGTAAAAAAGAATGAAAATGGACTAAACTTTCAACTCCAAAAGATAGAAAAACAATAATAAAGTCAACTAAATGAGGGGACAAAAGAAAGGAAAAATAAAGATAAAAGCATAAATTAATGAGGCAGAAAATAGAAAAACAGTAAATTCAATTAAAACATCAAAATCTTTATGTAAAAAATGAACAAATAGACAAAGCATTAGCTAGCTTAATCAAGGAAAGAGGGAGAGAGGATAAATGTACAAAATATGAAATTTCAGGAGGGAAAATAACATTGAAAAAGGAGAAATTTTTAAAACTCAAACTATTATTTTACAGACCTCCATGAAAAGAAAGTTTGAAACCTGGATGATATTGATAATTCTCTAGGAAAAAACTAGTTTATCAAAATTGTACCCATTGGAAATAGAAAGATTCACTCATCAGTTTTAAAGGAACTACCCAATAAAAAAGCAGCAGGCTTTTGCAGAGGTTTTTCATCCGAGTTCTACCAAATATAGGGACCATGTACCATCTTACTCAGAATAAGAGAATTATAGAGTAAAACAACATGGATATATCATTTCTCACTTATCAGGTTGACAGGAGTTAAAATTGAGGACAACACTTTCTGTGCATGAAGCTGTGGGGTACTTTCATTCATTGCTAGTGGGGATTTAATTGGTGCAATTATTCTGGAGGGAACTCTGGCAATATCTAAAAAAACTATATGACGCTTCTCTTTTAAACCAGCAATTCCAACTGTAAGAATTTACCTGGAAGATACATCTCCAACAATGCAAAACATAAATATGCACAAGGTTATTTATGAAGCATTGTTTGCAATGGCAAAATATATGAAACCACATACACAGGAGAGCTGTTGAGTAATCTATGGCCATTTACACAATGGAGTAATATGCAGCCATTAAAAAAAAGAATGCAGAAGAGGTCTGTGAATGATTTGGAGTAAGTTCCTAGACAGTTTGTTAAATTTAAAAAACAAAAGGAGAAAGAATAGCTATGGTATGTTTCCTGCTCTGTAAAAATGAAGGCAAATAAGAGATATACATAAAGCAACTTATTTTTCATAAAGAAACATGGAAAGAAAAACTAGAAACTGTAATAGGGTAGTGACCCTTTTCTGAGTGCTATTTTTCCTGTAATTTGGACTTCTGGAACCATGTTAATGTTTCACATATGCAATACATTTAAAAACTCAACAAAGATGTTGAAAGAAAGCCTTCAAATGTATACAAAACAAATGAACTTATCTATATTTCAAAGGAATAATAGAACCACATCAAATGGAAAAAAATAAACTCAAGTAATTTTTAAATACTTTTTGACTGTGTATACTCAGGCTGAACACAAAAACTTGTATTTATTTACAATTTATTAAATTTTAGGTGGGAGGTTTGGTGTGACTTAGCAATTCTGAAAGTAATTTTTAAATTCTAGTATATTATAAGATTAAGTAATAAGTAAATAAGTAAATATATGATGGAAAATGGGAACACATTTACTCACTGTTAGAGAAGGTAATTGCAAGTGTGAGTATAGGGAAAGTTGGAATAAACTTTGTGTTATTGGAGCATAATTGGGTATTGGCATGTAATTGGAGGAGTCAGTAAGAACTCATGATATCTGTCTATCTATCTATCTATCTATCTATCTATCTATCTATTTTCTCTATTTTTCCTAGCTCTGCCCAAGAGCCGAAAGCAATTACACTGAGCAGCTATGAACACACATATTGCCAAGATCTTGATTTCTAAATATATTTTCCGTTAAAAAGAAAGAAGACTCCTTGGATAAGTAAGTTCATTCCAGATCTGGTACTGGAAAAACATAAGGCAAATCCAGAACACCTTACTATTTAAGACAGTAAGGAACTGCTAAAAGAATGATGGAAATATTTCAAAAGGATACAGAGCCAGGTGAAGGGACTCCATTGGCAAGGTCTAGAACAATTTGAGACTCAAAGTCAATGCTAGTAATGGATTTTAACCTGTTGAAGAAAATCAGAATCCATAAGTTCATACCAATAGAAATGAATAAATGAATGGGAGAATGGAAAAATATTTCTTACAACAGAATACCAATCAATAAATGTAGAAGAAACAATTCCATTCCAAAGGAATAATTCTGTTATTCTTTTGAAAACTGTCATTGGGCAACAATTGTAGTAAAATTGATTTAGCCAAGATTCATCAGTGGCTAAATCTAGTGAGTAAAAGGTTTTTGAGAAACAGGATATTTACATAGTTTCAAACTATCTCCCCATCAAATAGTTACTAATTACAAAAAAAACTGCAACTTTACAGTAGAGAAAACTGTCAGCACACTCCTTAGTCAGTGTGATCAAAGTTAACATCACTAGTTTGGGGACAATTTATCATGTGCCTCGTGATATGATGCCATGAAAATAATACACTATCACTTCTGTGTTACTACTACTGCAAAAGGATGATTTGAATCAAATTATAAAGGAACATCAGTTATATCCACTCAAGGGACAGTCTATCAAAAAAGCCAGTTTTAATTGCTTAAACATTTTTTACTGTCATGAAATATAAAGCATGAGGAATTAAGATTAAAGGAGACTAAAGACATGGTAATTAAATATAAGGCATGATGATCCTGAATCAGAACTAGGACCAGAAACGTATTTTCTCTTTTGCTATAAAGAACATTATTACAACAACTGGTGACATTTGAATAAGATGTGTAGATAACAGTACAGAATTCATGTAAACTTTCTGATCTTCAATTGTACTATGGTTACATAAGAGAATGCCTTTGATTTTTAGGAAATACACATGAAGTATTTAGGGATAAAATAAATACTCTCAAATGATTTGGAAAAAGAGAAAAGAATGAAAGAAAAAAATAGTTATATATCAACATATCTGTAATCGGTAAAGGGCATAAGAGAATTCTTTGGATCATTGCACCTTTTCTGTAAATCTGATATTATTTTGAATTTAAAAGTTTTGAAAAATGACCAGAAATGATTGAAAGGTCTTAAAACAACACAGAGGGAAAAGATATTTACTGTGCATATAACTGACAAAGAGCTTGTTTCCAGAATGTATAAAGAGCTCTTTCAAATTAAAAAAAAAAAGAAAAACAACATAATAGAAGAGCAAGAAACTTTGAGGCATTTCAAAGAAGAGGATACTCAAATGGCCATTAAAAATATGAAAAAGAACTCAACCTTACTAGTAATGAGAGAAATGAGATGAAAACATTAGATAACTCTGCACAACCTCTAAAATGGCGGGCGTAACCAATCTCGGGGTAAATGTAGAGCGAGAGGACCTCTCAGATATTGCTGGTGGGTGGAAGTATTGGCAAAAACCACTTTTGGAAAACTGACATTATCTCCTAAGTCTGATTATATGTGTACCCGATGACAGAGAAATTCCACTTTTAGTTACACACCCTATAGAAGTGCAATTGACTTTCACCAAAAGTGTGTGCAATTCTCCAGCAGAAGACTGGGTAGTCTATGGGATATTCATACAATATAGTACTATGTAGAAACAAAAATAAACAAATACACAGCAATATGGATGCATCTCACAAACATATTTTTAAGTGGAAAAAAAAGCCAGATGTAGAGGAACATATGGTATAAGATTGCACATATGGAAAATACAAACAGAGGCAAATTTAAACTACAGTGACGGAAGTAAGGGTTTGCAACACTTTGAGAGGAGGGAGGAGCCACACAGTGGTTTCTTGGGTGGGGATGGTCTATTTCTAGAACTGGGAGGTGGTTACATGAGTATGCTCGCTACGTGGTAATTAGTTGAGCTGAAATATTTATGTTCTGACTTCTCATTTTTATGCGTGATATTCAGTAAAAAATTAAGAAACAGGGAAACCAATAAGACACAACAACAACAAAATCGGCAAAAATAATTTTTAAAAAGTGATTCTGCCACAGAGGCGGGAGAGTGCAGATTGTGTAGGTAAAAGGCAGTCACACTCATATTTCTAATACAGCAACAATACCTAACCTCCCACTATATACTAAACAGGAATTCCACCATCCAGTTTTATATCTCATATCCAAAGCCTTCAATTAGTGTAGGAAAGAATTTAGGCATCAAAGAAAAGTATCACGTTAATAAGGACCTCTGACTCGGGTGGGTGGATTACACAGAGACCCCTCATCTAGATGGAAAAAAGCTGGAGGAGAGCCAAAATTTCATAGAATTCATAGGCTTGGCCATATTTGATTTCTCACATATCGAAATTTGCGGTGAGCAGGTGTTATTTTTGCCTTTTGTGACATGCATCAGTATAAATGTTTCCAGAGTCTAACATCATTCTGTGTTTGTCCTCCAGATCAGGAGAGACACCCACCCCTGTTCATTGTGAAAACTTTTATTTTAAAACATAGAACAGTCATTTTTCACAGTCAATGTCTAATTAAATTGAATGACCTATTTCTATGCTTATGTTTCCTTATCCCAGTCTTTTCCTCTGAGTTTCCTTTTCTGTTACAGAGAACATTCTTAATTTGTATTTTTAGTGACCTGTAGTTGGTAAAGTCTTTTAGTATCTGAAAATCAGAAAATGCCTTTATTTCTCACTCTCATTAGAAGAATGAGCATGTTCAAAGTTCAGAGTTGACAATTGTTTTTCCCTGTTACTTTGAAGATAATGCTTCATTATTGCTGATCAGGAGTCGGCTAGCAGCGTGTTCTAGCTTTGTGGTAATCTGTCTTTTTTATGTGTTAGCTTGAAGATGCTCTCTTTATTCTTGATGTTCTGCCATTTCACAGCTGTGTGTGGGGGTGAGATTTTATTTTTATTTGCTCTGGTTAGAACTCAGAGTGAATTGCCTGAAAGATCATGTCTTTCTACATTTCCAGAAAATTCTCAGTGATTATCCCATGAAATATTTATTTTCTGTTATTTCCTTTCTGCTCTTTTTATTAAATTCCTTAAAAATATATGTGGCCTCTAAATTTATTCTTTATATATCTTAACTGTTCTTTCATTAAACAAATCTTTGTTTCTCTAGTTTGAGTTTTGAGTAAATTCTGTTTCAGCTCACAAATTCAGTTTTTGCATCTATTTTAGAATTCATTCAGTCTTTTGATTTATCAAATTTTAATTTTAAAGTCTATATTTTTATTTCTAAGAAAAAAATTTTCTAAGAAAATTTTTTTTCTAAGAAAAAAATATTCTAAGAATATTTCTATATTTTATTTCTAAGACTGTTTCTTTTTTTACACTTTTCCAGTGTAACAATAGTTTACTTCTCATTTTGTTTTGAGTTTTTGGTGATTGTAAAGTCTTGTAACCACCCTCACAAGCAAGATACCAAGCATTTCATTACCCCCAAAAGCTCCCTCTTGTACCTTTGCAGTTAATCCTCCCTAGGCTCCTAGCCTTGGGCAATAGCTCTTCTGCTTTTGCCTTTTCTAGAACTTCAGATAGAAGGAATGCTACATTATGTAGTCTTTTGCTTTTAACTTCCTTCACTTAGTATAACATTTTAATGATTTATCCATGTTGTTGCATGTATTGATGGTTAATTTCTTTTAGCTGCTGAGTGGTATTCTATGGTATAGATATCATTTGTTTATTCATTCATTCATTGATGGAATCATGGGATGTTCCCAACTTTTGGCTGTTATAAATAGTAGTACCGCTATGAACATTCACTTATATTTGGTGCAGACATGTTTTCATTTCTCTTGGGTGAATATCTAGGAATGGAATAGTTGAATTATGCAGTAAATATATGTTTAACCTTATAAAACACTGCTAAACTGTTTTCCAAAGTTGCTGTATCATTTTACATTCTAAACAGGATACGAGATTTCCATTTGCTCCACATCCTTGTCAAGATTTGATATTGTCAGTCTTTTAAATTTTAGCCACTCTAGTGCCTGTGTATCTCATTGTGGTTCTAATATATATTTTCCTGACAACTAACAATGTTGTACATGTATTAACATATTTATTGGTAATATATGTTCTGGATATAAATTTTTGTCAGGTATATGCTTTTCAAATGTTTTTCTCCACTCTGTGGCTTGTCTTTTCATTTTCTTAATGTTCTTTTAAAGAGCAAAATATGTAAGCTTGATGAAGTTCATTTTACCAATATTTTGCTCTGTGGTTTGACTTTTTGTATCCTGTAATCATCACTGCCTAACACAAAGTCACAATGATTTTCTCCAGTGTATTCTTCTGGAAGTTTTATAATTTATCTGTTACATTTAGGTCTATGATAAAATTAAGTTTATTTTTAGTGTTTTATGAAGTAAAGATTGAGGTTCATTTATTTTCATACAAATATCCAGTTGTACCAGGAGCAATATGGGTAAAGATTATCCTTTTTGGTCATGAATCACTTGGCCATATAAGCAAAGCTCTATTTCCAGACATTTTCCATTTTGTTCCATTGGTCCAGATGTATGTCAATATATCAGTTCCACATTGCCTTGAATTCTGTACTTAAGTTTTGAAATTACATAATACAAGTCCTCCACATTTTTCTTCTTTTTAAAAATTAATAATCATATGAAAAGGGCTTAAAATCATATGTCATTAGGGGATTACAAATTAAAACACCAGTGAGATACCATTATAGACCTATTTATATTGGCCAAAATCTGGAGCACTGACAACACAAAATGCTGGTGAGGATGTGGAGTGACAGGAACTCTCATTCATTGCTGACAGCAATACAGAATAGTACAGCCACCTTGGAAAAAACTTGGCAGTTTCTTACAAAACTACACATATTCATATCACATGATCCAGCAATTGTGCTCCTTGGTATTTACCCAAAGGAGTTGAAAACATATGTCCACACAAAAACCTACACATGGATGTTTACAGCAGATTTATTCATAATTGCCTAAACTTGGAAGCCACCAAGATGTCTTTTAATAGGTAAATAATTAAACTGTGGTCCACCCAGACAACAGATGGATAATAAATGGAATATTATTCAGTGCTGAAAAGAAATGAGCTATCATTCATGAACAGACAAGTAGGAATCTTAAGTGGATATTACCAAGTGAAAGAAGCCTATTAGAAAAGGCTGCATACTCTGTGATACCAACTCTATGACATTCTGGAAGAGGCAAAACTATGGAGACAGTAAAAGGATCAGGGGTTGGTGGGGAGGGATAAATAGGCAGAGCAGAGAGGATTTTTAAGGCAGTGAAACTATTCTGTATGATACTATATACAAGGATGAATACAAGTCATCATATATTTATCTAAACTTGTAGAAAGTACAACACCAAGAGTGAAACTTAAAGTATGGACTTTGGATGAAATTGAAGTGTCAATGTAGGTTCACTGATTGTAACAAATGTACCCTCTGGTGGGGGATGTTGATAGTGGGGGGACTCTGTATGTGTGTGGCAGGGAGGCTGTATAGGAACTCTGTACTTTCTGTTCAATTTTAATGTAAATTTAAAACTTCTTTTTAAGAAATAAATAAAAAGGGAAAAATATAAAAAAATGTTTTGGCTATTCTAGGTACTTTGAATTTCCATATAAATTTTTAAATCAACTTGTCAATTTCTTCAGAAAAACTTGATAGAATTTTGACTGGGATTGCATTAAATCTATGTGTCATTTTGAAAAGAATTGATATTGCAACCATATTAAGTCTTCCAATTCATGAATATGGTATCTCCCTCCATTTATTCAGGACTTTTAAAATTTTTCTAAAGAATGAACTTTTTTCCCTCTATTGCTATTTTTCATTATCTTCTCTTGTTTTTGTTATTAATTGATCCATGCTCTTATTTTTTTTTAAATTTCTTTATTTCTACTTACTTTGACTTTAATTTCTCTTCTTTTTCCAACTTCTTAAGATGGAAGTTTAAATCATTGATTTTAGATCTTCCTATATAAGCACAATTTTCTTCTAAGCTTTTTTTTAAAGATGTATTACATAAACTTTGTGTGATATATTTCATTATTATTTAGTTAAAAATATTGTGTAATTCCCTTTATGTTTTCTATCTTGATCAATGGATTATTTAGAAGTATGTTGCTTAACTTCCAAATAGTTGGGATTTTCTATATCTTATAGTTATTGGTTTTTAATTCTGTTGTGGAAAGAGAATATACCCTGGAAGATTTCAGTCTTTATGAATTTATCTAGACTTCTTTTATGGCCCACTCTGTTGAACTTAACCATGCACAATGAAAAATGTGCATTTTGCTGTTAGATGTGGTATTCTACAAACATTAGGAAGGCTAAAGTGCTGACAGTCTTGGGCAGTGCATTCAGGATATCCTTTTTTATGACATGCATATTATAGGATTATTCTCTGTGGGAAGACCAGCCTAGTTGAATCTCACTCATCTGATATCTGTTGATTGTCTTCTTTTCCTTTTAAAAAAATAATTCATCCTATATTCCTGATTCTTTGTTGGGTAATTTTGGTTTTTATCTTAAATATCATGACTGTTAAGCTGTGGAGAGTTGGAAATATGTTATTTTTCTCTGATAAGTGTAGTTTCTTTTGTTGTAGCCAGGAATTAACTTGGTCGCATTCTCTTTCTTGTGCGGTATTTTCATTCTGTTCCCTGTGTATGTCAGGGGTCAGAAAGAGATGTGGGCAGGAAGAAATGACAGATCTCCTTTCTGACAATTTTCCTTCCAGGCTTCCACGGTCTACCTCCCTCTTCCATCAGCCATGGATGTCCACACTCAGCTCTCTTGTTCACTGGGCTACTCAGACTCTGGTTTTCCCCCTGCACTTCTGCCACCTTATGCCATCCTGCCTGTGAATGCAGGAGACACACAAGAGGGTGGGCTCCCCACTGGAATCCACCAGTTTCTGTTCCATCTCCAGGGCCTCCAGGTCCAGAGTAGACAACTGTTTTCTGGGAGAAAGTCGGTCCCTGGGATTTTCCTCAGTTATAATAGGTCTTGGAAGTGCTCTCTGTCTTTACTTCACAATTTACTGTTCACTTGATATTTGATGTTTGCTCTTCCTTCACTTAACTCTTGGAGCATCTATGCATATTCACAATATATTCTTTATTAAACCATTTACAAATTTAAAAATTTTCCTCTTTTTTTTTAGTATTACATTTCTTTATTTTGGTTTGGAGCCTCATTCGAGTAGGAGATATTTATTCCTTCCATTTTCATGCTTACTTTCTTCTCAAAGATATTGTTGTTGATTTTATCTGTCACCCACATGTCCCTAGAAGAGACCAGGTCACATATAGGTTTGGAGCTGTGTCTCCATGATATGTGGGTAACACACACCAGCCAGCGTGTTTGGGCTCTGATGTGCAGTGTGCGTGCTGTCCTGGGCAGTGAGTTCCAGTACTGAGCCTGACTCTGGTCTCTGTCCTCAGGGAGGAATGTTCCTCTTTATTATCCAACAGGCACCAAACTTTTGGTCAGCATGGCCTGTCTGTAGGCTCACAACCCATCAGACTAATGGGCTGCATACTCTTTCCTGCATTACTACTGTTTCATTTCTGTTCCATAGGAAGGTTTATCACATTTTTGAGCCCAGCTATGTTTTTTTAAATTGTCTCTTTCTATATGCTATTCATCATTTAGGAGTGGTACATTGACTGTTTAAATCTCTTGCATTATGGTGGTTGCCTGGGGTTTGGTAGAGGGAGGGAATGGGAATTTATTGTTTAATGGAGATGGAGCTTCAGGTTGGGAAAGGGGACAATGTACTGGAGATGGATGGCGGTGATGGACACACAACAACACGAGTGTATTTTACGCCACAGAACTCTACAATTAAAAATGGTTAAAATGGTAAATGACATGTCATGCATATTTTACCACGATAAAAAAATGAAAAGAGTTGAATTTAATTATGACATGACCCTAAAATGGTTAACAATGTTGCATTGAAAACTGAACACATTTTAAAAATTATGGAGTTTAATTAAGCAAGGAAATATATTCCTATTAAAAATGCTAGTAAACCTGAAACCATATTTACTGCATGATCTAGAGCAGAAATAATGTACATTTTTTCTCATCAGTGTGAAGGACAAAATGTCAAAAAAAAAAAACAACTGGGACTGAACACAGGTCTCTGGAGACCTCACACATGTTTACAGTCATCAGTTTTCACCCTTTGAGTGTGTATTTTCAAGCAGTTACTAATCCACATAACAGGGCCATCTCCAAGCCATTCATTCCAGTTGTGTCTATAGAGGTATGATGTACTTGTTCCAGGGTCTTCCTGAAATCCTGGTACACAGACCCGTTGACCATCCAGGGGGCGATATCCAAAAAGTCATCACTATTATTGAACCTAATGATTCTCGTTCCATTCTCTGTGCTCAGTTTTGGTCAGCACACTTTTACTAAGTGTCTCTGATGTGTAGGTCATTGCAGTGATTGCCAGGAAGACAAAATAATCCCTGCCTTCAAGGGGTTTGTAGTGTGTGTATTGAGCACATAAACTATACTTATGTGATTAATTTTGTAATCTTGGTAAGATGCACTTTAAGGTCACCAACTAATGTTTGGGACTTTCACAGGTCCCATATCCATGACATTTAAAAGCATCTGTCTTTTCATCTTCAGAAACAGGAGCCAAGCATCACCTCCTCATCAGGAAGAGGGCACTTCCAGACAAGAGAGGCCGCATCCCCAACCCCCTGACCTGCACCAAGACCTACACAACCATGTCGATGTTTCTATGCTTAATTCTGTTGTGAGTTAAATTCTCAGCTGATTCAGACAATTCCTTTGGTTTGTTATCTCCATTTCACCTGCAACAGGCATCCTTATAGAAATAATTCCACAGGTCTCCTACTGGCTTAATCTATCTAATAATTCCTATGCAAGTGTCACTCTCCCGTTTCTAAAGATATGGCTTCTGTTTATTTTGCTTCTCTTTTGTTGTACAAGAATCTGTACCTCACGGTAAAGGCAAGTTAGTGAAAACTTGATGGGGAGAGAATTTGCAACTGACATTCTTAAAAGCCAGAGAAAAAATAAAGTCCATAAATATTAACTATGTTCACTAAGAAAACAGAATGCGGAAAAGGATGACAAACGATAGTTCCCATTTTAAATGAGTAACAAGCAGTTTTGTAAAATTACTTTCTCACCAATCCTTACTTGCCAGCAATGCTGCAAACCCTGTCCCAGGGATTTCAATAAGATGTTTGTCTCTATTTTTGCTCTGATGCAGGTGATAATGCATGGTTAGAGACCGTCTTGCTTATGTGTATGGTCTAGCAGCAAAACATCCAATATCCTTCTGGTGTTGTGAGTCAGAATTATTGAATCCTGGTCCTGGGGCCCTTCTGGAGGCCTGGTGTTTGCATATTTGATGTGGGAATGGCCTTGAGTGTTTCCCAATGCTCTCAGCCTTGCTTTGTGGGTGCTTCTTAATCTCCACGTCCTAGAGGTGACAACATGGTGTCCTGACAGCTGCACCCACCGCTGCACTTCCTTAGCCAAGGGCTTAATAGCCTTAGTTTCCTTTTTTTTTAATTTTATTGAAGTATAGTTGCTTTACAATGTTGTATTAATGTCTTCTGTACAGCAAAGTGACTCAATTATATGTGTATATATATATATATATATATATATATATTCTTTTTCATATTCTTTTCCATTATGGTTTGTTACAGAATATTGAATGTAGTTCCCTGAGCTATACAGTAGGACCTTGTTGTTTTTCCATCCTATATATAATAGTTTGCCTCTGCTAATCCTAAACTCCCATTCCTATGGAAAACAGTATGGAGGTTCCTCAAAAAACTAAAATTAGAGCTACCATATGATCCAGCAATCCCACTCCTGGGGATATATCTGGAAAAAAACCACAGTTCAAAAAGATACACCCACCCTTATGTTCATAGTAGTAGTATTCACAATAGCCAAGACATGGAAGCTAAATGTCTATTGACAGAGGAATGGATAAAGAAGATGTGGTACATATATACCATGGAATATTACTCAGCCATATAAATGCATGAAATAATGCCACTTGCAGCAACATGGATGGACCTAGAGATGATCACACTAAGCGAGGTAAGTCAGCCTTAGTGTTCTAACCAGTAAAGTGGAGGAAATGACAGGCTCCTTTTGGGTGATGAGCATGGTGTGCTCCCAGGGCTCCAGCCAGGCTCTGGTAATGATTCATCATGACGAGCAGCCTGGTGTAGCCTCAGTTCTGTGGGAAAGCATCTCATGTAATCATCTCAGCTATTTTCCTCTGCTAGAAAAAAAAAGTGTAATCCAAGAGCTGCGCCTTCTTGCCTGCATTTTCATTGATCTCTTCTAAGCTCATTTCTAACGCCTCTTGCCTGGGGCTCCGCTGCTTTTGCCTCCCAACCCCAGTCCCCTTCCTAACTGTTCCTGGTAGCAGTGAGTCACACTGTGTATATTGGGGCTGAAATTCTTGGGCTTATGAAAAAGTGTTACAAAAGTAGGTCCCTGGGCACTGGCGTTTCTTGGAGAATTTCATGTTTGTGTTTATTTTTTCTGTCCTAAGTCAGGTAAGATTCTTTCAGCTCTGTGTAACAGAAAACCTCAACTGAACTTGCTTAAACAAAGGGGATTTATTATTTTATCTGACAAGAGAGGAGGGGGCAGGAGGGCTTCAGGGTTGACTAGTTCAGGGACTTAATAACTTCATCAAAGGACCTTGATACAATGCCACTCTTCCCCAGGTAAATGACCTCCTGGGCTTTTAAGCCATCTCTGATTCCATCCCCTGGGGAGCTTTGTTTCCACGTGTCGTGCCTGGGACCACAGTCTATCCATCTAGAGCTATGTATTTGGATTATTCAATTGTTTATCTTGCTGGTTCAGTGGTGATCCTTATGAGGTCATAATCCATGTCCCATTCAGATGTAAAGTCACAAGTCCCCTGCAAAACACAAAGCACAGGCTGAGTGCCCCATAAATCCTTTCTTACGGGGAGCAAGGGAGAAAGGCAGGTGACAGAACTTCTGTTTAATATTTGGGATTGAGCAACTGGTCCCTTTGAGACATTAACGTGATTCGGGGCCCTGTGCAAACTGGAAACAGCTACACAAGAGACCCTCTGCCTCTGGTTCAGGACCTCACTCCTAGATACAGACTGAATGGCCGTGTCCCCCCCAGATTCGTGAGGTGAAACCTGGCCCCCAAGGCAACGGTCTTTGGAGGTGGGGCTTTAGGCAGCAGCTTAAGTCGTGAGGGTGGAGCCGTCCTGCTGGCATTACTGTCCTCATAAAAGAAACTCTAGAAGCCCTTCCCCCTCCCACCATGTGATAGCACAGTGAGAAGACAGCCGTCTGTGAACCAGGAAGGGGGCCTCACCAGACACCAGGTCTGCTGGGGTCTTGATCTTGGACTTCCAGCCTCCAGAGCTCTGAGACGAAAATGTCTGTTGTTTGTAAGCCCCGGTCCAGGGTACTCTGTTCTAGCAGCCTGGAAGGACTGCAGGACTGCCTGAACCCTGCCCCAGAATGACTCCTGTGCCGAGGCCCAGACGCCTAAGTCTAGGCTAGGTGTCGGGAGGTGGAAGGAACACGGTCCCCTCGTGCAGCTCCTCAGCAGAAGATGTGGCTGCAAGATTGTCCTTGGAGGGGCTGTGGGCACCAGCGGGCCCTCGGAGTACAGTCCCACCAGGACAAGGAGCCCGATTTCCTTAATACTTATCATACAACGTTGTCTGTGACCATACGCATTTCCATCCTTTCCCCTGTGGGAGGAAGCGGTAGACCACGGAGGGTGAAGTTAGGCGTACGTGATGGGAAATCCCATCTTGCGCGAGAAACTGGCAAGTCATGTCATCTCTCTGAGCCTCAGGTTCCTCGTCTGTCCCAAGAGCGGCCACGCTGAGGTCGGGTCTGTGGTCACTGGGCTGCCGTGCTGGAGCCCCATGTGCTCTCTGTGAATCTCGGTCTCCCGCTTCCTAACAGTGAAAGGAGAGCTACCTTTTATTTAGGCCACACTTACTTCTCTCAAACCCATAAGCCTTGATCCCTGCTTTGATCCTTAGAATTCACAAATCTGGTACGAGTTTGTATAATTCACGTGGAAGGTGAGAATGAGGGGAAAAAAACACCGAAAACTTTGTTGGCAACAAACCCATCAATTTCCATCCTGGTTTGTGTCTGTGGGGGAATGATGACCGTGGGAGAAAGGTCAAGGTCGCTGAGCAATGAGGGGAAGCTTTGCAGGACAATCGAGCAGAAAGGACCCTCCTCCTCTGCGGCTACAGGGGCCCCAGGCCCTTTCCCACAGAGGAGAGCCGGTTATAGAGCATTTTTACAGGATGTGTTCACAGAGGGGGTCCCATTGGCCAAGTCACAAATCCAAGGCATGTTTGCACCATGTGGGGTGGAAAAGACCATCCAGGGTGATGGGGGTAACAGGAGACCTACGTGGCCTCCGGTGCTGTGCGTTCAGTGGGGCCTGGGGTGGGCAGAGGCTGGCTGAGCCCGGCACCAACACGGGAGGGCAGCAGGTGGGTCTCAGACATCGATATGGGGACCAGGTAGGACACGGGTGACACTTGAATGGCAGGGCTGGAGCCAGGCCTGTCTGACCGGTCAGCGTGGGAGGGAAAGCCTGTGTCCTTTTGCCCTTAGTGAAGTGTGGCCTAGAGTTTTCCAACGGTCTCTACATCTGACTTTATTTGGAGTTGAAAGCAAACTGAGGTGTGGCTGAGGAGCCAGGCCTGTCCCCTGAGGCCCTGATGACATTGGGTTGCTGTCCTGGGAACTTGGGGACCCACAGAGAACCTGCACATGGCTGAATGGGCCCTGCTGGGGCCTCGCCGGGGCCTCGCCCCGCTATCCACACCTGCATGAGCCTGCGGTCTCTGGCAGTGGCTTTGGTCACTAAGGAGATGCTGTCACTGCCTGGGGTGTGGTGACCTTCCCTACCTCCGGATTCCCAAAGCCAGGGGTGGTGTCAATGGTAACAGTCACAGGTGGTGATTCCCTGGCTTTTACAGCTGCTGGACACAGTGTCTAAGCTCTTGTCACCATCTCGCAGTCAGATAAGTGCTGTTATTACCCCACTTTGCAGTTGAGAACATTGAGGTTGCAGGAGGTCAGCCAATGGCCCGAGTTCCCACAGATGGTCAAACCAGCAAAGCCAGTCTGTCCCCTTCCGTAGCTTTAACCTGGCCGCCCACTCGGATCACCTGAAGAGAGTAAGTCCTTCACCTGGTCCCCCTCTGGCTCCACAAACCTTAACCTGGGTGGGAGGTGCCCTAGCTCTGCCATGCAGCCTGGAGCAGCCCTGCCTGCCTGGTGTCCGGGCCCCTTCCGGGCTGGCTCTCACAGCGGTCAATGTCAAAGCCACGGGGCAGGGTCAGCACCCTTGGCTGCATTTTTCTTCAGTTAGAAGAGTTTTTTCTAGGCAATTGCAAGCATCAGGCAGGAAGAAAGGCAATCACTGTCTTTCTAAATTATTTTTCACATCCATTGCAAATGCTTTTCTGCTTTCTTCAGAAATGTCCTTTCATCTTCCCATTTTTTCCAAGGTTGTTGATCTTTTCTCCAATTCACTGGCGCTTCGCCCTTCATTCTACCTTCAGAGTTTATCTATTCAAGACTCGCGTACTGTTTCATGAAACAAACTATGTCTCATTTTCCATTAAATATTAATATCAGTATAATAGACCTGAGCCATAAGAGTTTTTAATCATCTCACTTTTGATCATTAAATCCCATTTCAGTTCATTTGTGATGTCAGTAATATGAATTATAAAAGGTTCACTGCCCAGGCTTTAGCATCACAAGAAAATTACCTTCTGCCGTGATTTCATCTCATGATTTCCCTATATGTTTACCCAGAGCATAGATAAGTAGATCTGAGTCCAGATTTTTAGACAAGGTGCTATTATTAGGATGTATGAAAATCCATCTTTGCAGCCTCTAACTGGTTACAAAATGCAAGATGTGGGCTGAGGCTGACTATTGGAAACTAGAGATCATATTTCTGTCAAAGCAGGGTGATTTTCCCTCCATAGGAGAAAGGAGTTGAAAAATCCCGAAGTTTCCCTATCAGACAGCATGTGAAACAGAAAAGTGAAAACCAGGAGAGAATAAGAAGACAATTTTTGTGGTAAAAAGGTGGGAAGCTCTGAAAATAATCTCTGAAAAGCCATTGTGGATTGATTCATGAGAAACCTACCTGGAGATTTAAACAGTAATTTCAACCCAGTCTTTGATGTGGGGTTCACTTCACATAACAAGGTGCCAAGTTTATTCAGGTGCTGTTCGTGTTATAAAGAGAACTCTGAGTGTTCAGGGGTCAAAACAAAGCTTCGAAACAACTGGTCTGTTCCTGAAATCTTCCGATCGCAAGTACATAGCAGTGTAAAGGTCTTACCGACAAATGACATCAGACTCCGACCGACTGAATGATGCCATGGCAGTTGAGCTGGGAGATGGTGGTCTGTGCAGGGCAGTGTCAGAGTCCGACGACACATACTTTAAAATATGTCGGAACTGATGAGATTCAGTGGTGGTCATGGTGGCACAGCAATGTGAATGTATTTAATGCCACTGAACTGTACACTGAAAAATGATTAAGATGGTATATTTCACGTGTGTTTTTTAGCACAACAAAAATTTTGGAAAAAATACATGGAAGATAACAAAAAGGAAAACTGAAAGGTATAATATTTTGTAATGACAGGTGTGTGAGGTCTGGGACATAAAGGTTAAATATGAAAAGGCAAATATCATGAAGTAGAATGCAACATAGCATTGAATTTTTAAGATGAAAGTTCAAAACCATTTCAAGCTATGTCAACCCATGTGGGGTTTGATTTCAGTTTAGTTCAGAGTCTTGGGTACCCATTCATTTTCTGCTTTCTAAGTTTTTTGTTTTTATCAAGACTGTGTATGCATATGGTTTAAACACTATGATCCTTCTACAAGACTTCCTATGCAAATTATGAGTATGTTCACTGTCTCTGCTGCCATCGTTTCTTCCTCCCTGCAGGAAATGACCTTTAAATTCTCCACCAATTTTTTAAATATATACATTCATGTCTGTAAATAACGGCACACATTGCTGCTTGCTGACTTCGGCCTTAGATGTCATCTACTAGCTTCCCACCACGGAAGATGAGGACTTAGCTTACTTCTCAGCCTAGAGCCCCATACGTATAAGTTCCTATGCCTCTCTCCACCCAACATCTACATCATCACTTTAGTTGGATAAGTATTTAGTGGTCCCACTATCACGATTTTATAACTGTTATGGACAGCTGAGCTATGTAGTACACACTAATCACTTTTCCTTTCCTTATTCTTGTTCACTGGAGTTACTGGTTTTCTTGTCTAGTTTGCCCCTGGACTGCTCCAATGTGCATTGATCAATGGCTACATTTATTACACAGACTCCATCTTGGGATTTCCCTTTCCCATATTCCGAGGATTCCCATTTTTTTCTCTCCTGTCCCTCATGCCCTCCTCTTTCTTGGTTGAGTCCAAAGCTCAGAAAACTATGGCCCCCAGACATAGTTTTTGGGTTTTTTTTTTCTTAATCAAGTTTTTCTGGGGCACAACCATGCCCATTTACCTGTGTGTTGTCCATGGCTGCTTTCAGGCTACAATGATAGTCGAGTGTGGAGACAGACAACACAGCCTCAAAGCCTAAGATATTTACTATCTTGTCCTTAACAAAAAAGTTTGCCAGACCTTCATTTACTCTATCCTTGTGTCAACGTACCTCATCTATTTCCAAAAGGTTACAGGGAAGAATATAAAGATGTTTGAGACTTTGTAGGCCTGAAATATCTTATTTTCTATTTTCAATGACAGTTGACCCTTGAACAACATGGATTTGAGCTGCCCAGGCCAACTTATATGCAGATTTTTTTTCCATATATATAGTGTCTGTATTTTCATTGTACAGATCTTTAAACGAACTAAGCGTGGGGAATAGTTTGTGTTCCATGAGAGATCACAATACGTGGAATCAAAAGAACTAGGGTTTGAGTCCTGATTCCATCCAGACTGTTTCAGCTTCCTGCCTTTAGATGAATCATTTATCAATTTCTCGGTTTTAGAGGCAGAGATAGCAGTTGCCAGATTCCTTGACTGTTTGGGGGTAGGTGGGAGCCCCTAACCCCTGCAGGGTTCAAGGGACAACTGTACAATTGCTGGGTTGGCTGGATAGAGAATTCTAGGTTAAAAAAATAATTTATCTCAGGAACCTTTAATAAACATTTTATTGAAGTAATTATACAGTAAAATATAACAAATATTTATAAAACATTCACACTTACGTAGCCATCATTCAAATCAAGATCTAGAATATTCCCAGGACCCAGGAGCCATCCTACAGTCCCCACCATGTCATTACCCTCCCCTCAAAGGTTACCTTTATTCTGACTTTGTCACTGTAATGTTGTTTTGCCTCTTATAGAAACTTGTATTAATGGAATCACACAGTATTTTGTGTCTGTCTTCATTTTCTGAATAAAACATTTGTTAGATTCATCCTCGTGGTTGTGCTGTGCTTGCTCTATGCTGTACAGCATTTCATTGTATGAATAAATCAGACTTTATTTTTCCATTCTATTTTTGATGGACATCTGGGTTGTTTCCAGTTTGGGGCTATAATGAATAGAGCTGTTATAAGCATTCTTGGATGTGACTGAGTGAATTTTCAGGCATTTTTATTAGGTACCTAACAGGAATTTCTGAGGCACAGGGTCACACTTACACAGCTTAGTGGATGCTGCTAAATTGTCTTCCAAAGTGATAGTTCAAATTTATATGTCCATCAGCAACTTATGAGCCTTCCAGTTGATCTACATCCTCCCAACACTAGGTATGGTCTTTAAAAGATTTTATTCATTCTGATGGGTGTGTTTTGTATCTTGTTGGGTTTTTTTTTTGTTTTTGTTTTTGTTTTTGTTTTAATTTATTTATTTTTGCTGTGTTGGGTCTTTGTTTCTGTGCGCAGGCTATCTCTAGTTGTGGCAAGCGGGGACCACTCTTCATCGTGGTGCACGGGCCTCTCACTGTCGCGGCCTCTCTTGTTGTGGAGCACAGGCTCCAGACACGCAGGCTCAGTAGTTGTGGCTCACGGGCCTAGCTGCTCCGCGGCATGTGGGATCTTCCCGGACCAGGGCTCGAACCCGTGTCCCCTTCATTAGCAGGCAGATTCTCAACCACTGCGCCACCAGGGAAGCCCATCTTGTTGGTTTTATTTTGCATTTTTCTGCTGGTCAGTAATGTTGAGTTCCTTAGCATATGCTATTGATCATTTGGATATCCTTTTTTGTGAAGGATCTAGACAGTATTTGCCCATTTTTAACTGAGTTATTATTTTTTTTTTGATTTGGGGTGATGAATTGAAATGACATATTTGTTGGAAATTAGGTGGCCATATTTATGTGTGGGTCTGTTCCACTGGTTTGGTTTTCTATCTTTGCATCAGTATCACAATATTTTAACCAATACAGCTTTAGACAAGTCTTTCTAGCTGGTGGTGTAAGTGCTCCAACGTCATCTTCTTCAGAACTATCTTTGTTATTTCCATTCCTTTGAATTTTAGAATAGCCTTATCAGTTTCCACCAAAAGTCCACTGGGATACCAGTTGAGATTTCACTGAATATATAGATCACTTCGAGGAGAATTGATTTCTGTTTTAGTCTCCCAGTCCTTATGATTTGTGAAATCTGTATTTCCAAATTATCCTGCTTGTTAAAATTTGTATCCCCAAATCGATACCTGTGGCATTTGGGGGTCGTTGTGGGTATGACTAGAGTGGTGACGATTTCAGGTTGCCTGGTGGACACGTTTGCAGCTGAGATAGAGCAAGGCAAGCCCCGCTTTCTTGTTTCAGCTCTCACACTAGTGGTAAACAAGCGTCCTTTTCACGGTTAATTTAGTGCCACAGTTTTCGAAATTTTGTGCCTTTTGTTGGTGATTTTTCTGTTTAAAATGAGGTGATGCCTAGGGATGCTCAGCACAAGAAGGTTATGATGTGCCTTGTGGATAAAATACACGTGTTAGAGAAGCTGTGTTTAGTCATGGATTATAATGGTGTTGGTCGGGAGTTCGATGTTAATGAATCAATAGCATACATGAAATAAGGTGCTTGTCAAAATGTTGTGACCAGAGGTTTGCAGGAATCTAACCTCAGGTTTCCCCGGGGAGCAACGGTCAGTATTCACTGATCCAGTGTTTGCAGACATCATAGAACATAAGTACTGCGAACCACAAGAATCGGTTGTATTTCCCACTGTAAATTTGACTTTTTGACTTAAAAAAAAATACTGAAGTATGGTCGATTTACCATAATATATTAGTTTCAGGTGTACAACATAGTGATTCAATATTTTTATAGATTATACTCCATTTAAAGTTATTAGAAAATAATGGGTATAATTCCCCGTGCTGTGCAATACATCCTTTTTGCTTACCTATTTTATACATAGTAGTTTATATCTCTTCATCCTCTATCCTCATCTTTCCCCTCCTCCCTTCCCTGTCCCTACTGGTAACCACTGGTTTGCTCTATGTATCTGTGGGTCTGTCTCTGTTTTGTTATATACATTCATTTGCTTTATTTTTTAGATACCACATGTAAGTGATATCACAGAGTATTTGTCTTTCTCTGACTTATTTCTAAGCATAATACCCTATAGGTCCATCCATGTTGCTGAAAACGGCAGAATTTCTTTCTTTTTTAGAGCTGGGTAATATTCCATTGTATGTATGTACCACATCTTCTTTATCCATTCCTCTGTTGATGGACACTTAGGTTGCTTCCATGTCCTGGATTATTTCCCCCTGTAAATCTGGATCTTTAGTTTTTCTTGGCAAACTTGAGTCTGTTTCTGTGTAGAGGTTTGCACATGTTTTGTTAATGTTTGAGTTTTTTGGATGCTATGTGAAATATAACTTTCTATTTGTTTGTGACTAGTATATAGAAAATAATTCACTTTTGTATAATGATACTGTATCCAGTGACCTTAATAAATTTGCTTATTAATTCCAATAGTTTGTAGATTATTTTCAATTTTTCCCCATATACCATTATATCATTGGTGAATAATTGCAGTTTTACTTCTCTTTTTTTCCCTCAATTTTCATCTTTTAATTTTTCTGGCCTTTATCACTCTGGCTATGACTGCCTATAAAGTATCAAATCTAAGTGGGGACAGTGGATGTGGTGGTTAGTTTTATATGTCAACTTGGCTGGGCCATGATACCCAGTTTTCGGTCAAATACCAGTCTAGATGTTACCGTGAAAGTAGTTTTTAGATGTGATTACCATTTAAATCAGCAGACTCTGAGTAAAGCAGATGACCCTCCACAGTGTGGGTGAGCCTCATCCAATCAGTTAACAGGTAAAGGTCATAAGAGAAAAACAATGAGGTCCTTTAAGAAGCGGGGATCTGCCTGCAGCCTTCCTTCAGAGTAACATCAGTTCTCCCCTGCGTCTCCATCCTGGGGAGATGCTCTGCAGATTTTAGACTTGCAACCCCACAATCTTGTGGGCCAATTCCTAAAAATTCATCTCTCTTTCTACCAAAAATATTAATGTTTTGGTAGGTGCCATTAATCAGATTTAGGAAGTTCATTCTATTCCTAGTTTACTGATTTTTAAAAAATTATTAATAGGTATTAAATATTAGCAAAACCTTTTGTTTACTATCAGTTGTGAAGCCTGTATGATTTTTTTCCTCTGTCCTGTTAATGTGGTAAATTACAGTACTGATTTTCAAATGTGAAACCAAGTTTGCAGTCCTGGAAACTTATTCATGATCTTTTAAATGTATTGGCAGTTTTGATATTTTGCATCTCTGTTCATGAAAAGGATTGGCCATTTGTTGTAATGTCCTTGTCTGGATTTGTTATCAACATTATAGACTCAGAAAATGAGTTGTTAATTATTCGCTCCTTTTCTGTTCTCTGGAAGAGTTTGTGAAGATAGTTGTACATATTACTTCCTATTATTTTAATGCCTGTGGAATCTTTATTTCAGTGTCTCTTTTAAATAGGAATGTTGATAACTTGTATTTAATTTTTTCTTGACAAGTCTTGCTAACGGATATCAATTACATTAGTCTTGTCTTAGATCATTCAGTCTGCTATAATACAATACCACAGACTGGGTGGCTTAGAAACAGGAGAAACTTATTTCTCACAGCTCTTAATGCTGGCAAGTCCAAGACCAATGTACCAGCAGAGTTGGTGTCTGGTAGTTTCCTTGTTCATACGTCTGTCTTTTCATGGTGCCCTCACCTGTTGCAAGGGGTAAGCAAGATCTTTGAGTTTAATTTGAGGGAAGAGAGATGTTAGATCATTGATTTTCAGTCTGACTTCTTTTTAGCCCCCTCCTTTTTTATACCCTATTAAGATTATTGATTTCCCTTTAAAATTGCATTAGCAATATCCCACAAGTTTTGATACATTATAATTTTATTACTATCTAGTTCAATACCTTTCCTAATTTTCATTTTGATTTCTTCTTTAATCCATGGGATATAAAGAATTGTATTGCTTAATTGTGAAATCTTTGGGAATTTTTCTAGTTTTTAAAAAAATTTTTGATATCTAGCTTAATTCTACTGTGGTCAATCTATACTGTAGTCTTCTAAGGTTTGGTGTATCTTTTATATTAGTTAATGTTCTGTGTGTACTTGAAAAGAATGTGTATTTTGCAGTTTGAGGCTAGAGTGCTTCATGTATGTCAAATAGATCAAGATTGTCAAATAGATCAAGTATTAAGAGCTACTATGCCATATTGATTCTTGTGTTTGTTTTTTCTAAAATTTACTGAGAAGATGTGTTTAAAATCTCCAAAGGTGATTGTGATTTCTTATTTTAGTACTATTATTTTTTGATTTATATATTTTGATCCTATTAGGTACGTACACATTTAGAATTGTTCTACATTTGTAAGCTTTTAAAAATTTCTTTAATACTTAGGTATAGAAGACTGCATTGTGTGAAATTAGCATAGATACACCATCTTGCTTTACCTAGCATTTGTACAACATATCTTTTTCTTTCTTTTACTTTTAACCTTTCTTATAATTTAAGGTGTGTCTTCTGATACTATCATAGGTTTTTTAAAAATCCAGTCTGACAATCTTATTATTTTATTTGTAGCAATTTTTCCACTTATATTTAATGTAATTCCTAATATATTTGGGTTTTAATCTAACATTTTATTAATCATTTCTGTTTTTTCTGTACAACCTCTTCTATTCTTCTCACTGCTGCTTCACATTAGCTATCAGTTTTACACTTGGTAGTGTATGTATGACCATGCTACTCTCTCACTTCGTCCCAGCTTACCCTTCCCCCTCCCTGTGTCCTCAAGTCTATTCTCTACATCAGCATCTTTATTCCTGTCCCGCCCCTAGGTTCTTCAGAACCATTTTGTTTGTTGTTTTAGATTCCATATATATGTGTTAGCATACGGTATTTGTTTTTCTCTTTCTGACTTACTTCACTCTGTATGATACTCTCTAGGTCCATCCACCTCACTACAAATAACTTAATTTTGTTTCTTTTTATGGCTGAGTAATATTCCATTGTATATATGTGCCACATCTTCTTTATCCATTCATCTGTCGATGGACATTTAGGTTGCTTCCACATCCTGGCTATTGTAAATAGAGCTGCAATGAGCATTGTGGTACATGACTCTTTGAATTATGGTTTTCTCAAGGTATATGCCCAGTAGTGGGATTGCTGGGTCATATGGCAGTTCTATGTTTAGTTTTTTAAGGAACCTCCATACTGTTCTCCGTAGTGGCTGTATCAATTTACATTCCCACCAACAGTGCAAGAGGGTTCCCTTTTCTCCACACCTTCTCCAGCATTCATTGTTTGTAGATTTTTTGATGATGGCCATTCTGACCTGTGTGAGATGATATCTCAATGTAGTTTTGATTTGCATTTCTCTAATGATTAATGATGTTGAGAATTCTTTCATGTGTTTGTTGGCAATCTGTATTTCTTCTTTGGAGAAATGTCTATTTAGGTTTTCTGCCCATTTTTGGATTGAGTTGTTTTCTTAGTTTCATATTGAGCTGCATGAGCTGCCTGTATATTTTGGAGATTAATCCTCTGTCAGTTTCTTTGTTTGCAAATATTTTCTCCCATTCTGAGGGATGTCTTTTCATCTTGTTTATGGTTTTCTTTGTTGTGCAAAAGCATTTAAGTTTCATTAGGTGCCATTTGTTTATTTTTGGTTTTTTTTCCATTTCCCTAGGAGGTGGGTCAAAAAGGACCTTGCTGTTATGTATGTCATATAGTGCTCTTCCTATGTTTTCGTCTAAGAGTTTTATAGTGTCTGGCCCTACATTTACGTCTCTAATCCATTTTGAGTTTATTGCTGTGTATGGTGTTAGGGAGTGTTCTAATTTCATTCTTTTACATGTAGCTGTCCAGTTTCCTAGCACCACGTATTGAAGAGGCTTTCTTTTCTCCATTGCATATTCTTGCCTCTTTTATCAAAGATAAGGTGACCATATGTGCGTGGGTTTAACTCTGGGCTTTCTATCCTGTTCCATTGATCTGTATTTCTGTTTTTGTGCCAGTACCATACTGTCTTGATTACTGTAGCTTTGTAGTATAGTCTGAAGTCAGGGAGTCTGATTCCTCCAGCTCCATTTTTCGTTCTCAAGATTGCTTTGGCTAGTCGGGGTCTTTTGTGTTTCCATACAAATTATGAAAATTTTTGTTCTAGTTCTGTGAAAAATGCCAGTGGTAGTTTGATAGGTATTGCAATGAATCTGTAGATTGCTTTAGGTAGTATAGTCATTTTCACAATGTTAATTCTTCCAATCCAAGAACATGGTATATCCTCCCATCTGTTTGTATCATCTTTAATTTCTTTCATCAATGTCTTATAGTTTTCTGCATACAGGTCTTTTTTCTCCTCAGGTAGGTTTATTCTTAGGTATTTTATTCTTTTTGTTGCAATGGTAAATGAGAGTGTTTCCATAATTTCTCTTTCAGATTTTTCTATTTATTTCTGGTTCAGTCTTGGGAAGTTGTGGTTTTCTAAGAATTTATCCATTTCTTCCAGGTTGTCCATTTCGTTTGCATATAGTTGCTTGTAGTAATCTCTCATGATCCTTTGTGTTTCTGCACTGTCAGTTGTTACTTCTCCTCTTTCATTTCTAATTTTATTGATTTGAGTCTTCTCCCTTTTTCTCATGATGAGTCTGGCTAGTGGTTTACCAATTTTGTTTATCTTCTCAAAGAACCAGCTTTTAGTTTTATTGATCTTAGCTATTGTTTCCTTCATTTATTTCTGATCTGATCTTTATGATTTCTTTCCTTCTACTAACTTTTGGGTTTTTGGGTTCTTCTTTCTCTAATTGCTTTAGGTGCAAGGTTAGGTTGCTTATTTGAGATGTTTCTTGTTTCTTGAGGTAGGATTGTATTGCTATAAACTTCCCTCTTAGAAATGCTTTTGCTGCATTCCACAGGTTTGGGAGTGTCATCTTTTCATTTTCATTTGTTTCTAGGTATTTTTTTTTATTTCTTCTTTGATTTCTTCAGAAATCTCTTGGTTATTTAGTAGTGTATTGTTTAGCCTCCATGTGTTTGTATTTCTTACAGATTTTTTTCCAGTAATTGATATCTAGTCTAATAGCAGTGTGGCTGGAAAAGATACTTGATATGATTTCAATTTTCTTAAATTTACCAAGGGTTGATTTGTGACACAAGATATGATCTATCCTGGAGGATATTCCATGAGCACTTGAGAAGAAAGTGTATTCTTTTGTTTTTGGATGGAATGTTCTATAAATATCAACTAAGCCCATCTTGTTTAATGTATCATTTAAAGCTTGTGCTTCCTTAATTATTTTCATTTTGGATAATCTGTCCATTGGTGAAAGTGGGGTGTTAAAGTCCCCTACTATGATTGTGCTACTGTCAATTTCCCCTTTTATAGCTGTTAGCATTTGCCTTATGTATTGAGTTGCTCCTATGTTGGGTGCATAAATATTTACAATTGTTATATCTTCTTCTTGGATTGATCCCTTGATTGTTATGTAGTGTCCTTCTTTTTCTCTTGTAATAGTCTTTGTTTTAAAGTCTATTTTGTCTGATATGAGAATTGCTACACCAACTTTCTTTTGATTTCCATTTGCATGGAATATCTTTTTACATCCCCTCACTTTCAGTCTGTATGTGTCCCTAGGTCTGAAGTGGGTCTCTTGTAGACAGCATATATACAGGTCTTGTTTTTGTATCCATTCAGCCAGTCTATGTCTTTTAGTTGGAGCATTTGATCCATTTACATTTAAGATAGTTATCAATATGTGTGTTCCTATTACCATTTTCTTAATTGTTTTGGGTTTTTTATTGTAGGTCTTTGCCTTCTCTTGTGTTTCGTGCCTAGAGAAGTTCCTTTAGCATTTGTTGTAAAGCTGGTTTGGTGGTGCTGAATTCTCTTAGCTTTGGTTTGTCTGTAAAGGTTTTAATTTCTCTGTCAAATCTGAATGAGATTCTTGCTGGGTAGAGTAATCTTGGTTGTAGGTTTTTCCCTTTCATCACTTTAAATATGTCCTGCCACTCCCTTCTTGCATGCAGAGTTTCTGCTGAAAGATCAGCTGCTAACCTCATGGGGATTTCCTTGTATGTTATTTGTTGCTTTTCCATTGTTGCTTTTAATATTTTTTCTTTGTATTTAATTTTTCGTAGTTTGATTAATATGTGTCTTGGCGTTTTTCTCCTTGGATTTAACCTGTATGGAACTCTATACTCTTCCTGGATTTTACTGACTATTTCCTTTTCCCTATTAGGGAATTTTTCAACTATAATCTCTTCAAATATTTTCTCAGTTCCCCCTCCTTTTTTTTCTTCTTCTGGGACCCATGTAATTCTAATGTTGGTGCATTTAATGTTTTCCCTGATGTCCCTGAAACTGTGCTCAATTCCTTTCATTCTTTTTTCTTTATTCTGCTTTGTAGTCGTTTTTTCCAATATTTTATCTTCCAGGTCACTTCTCCGTTCTTCTGCCTCAGTTATTCTGCTATTGATTCCCTCTAGAGAATTTTAAATTTCATTTATTGTGTTGTTCATCATTGTTTGTTTGATCTTTAGTTCTTCTAGGTCCTTGTTAAACATTTCTTCTGTTTTCTCCATTCTGTTTCCAAGATTTTGGATCATCTTTACTATCATTACTCTGAATTATTTTTCAGGTAGACTGCCTATTTCCTCTTCATTTTTTTGGTCTGGTGGGTTTTTACCTTGCTCCTTCATCTGCTGTGTGTTTCTCTGTCTTCTCATTTTGCTTAACTTACTGTGTTTGGGGTCTCCTTTTCACAGGCTGCATGTTCGTAGTTCCCATTGTTTTTTGGTGTCTGCCCCCAGTGGCTAAGGTTGGTTCAGTGGGTTGTGTAGGCTTCCTCGTGGAGGGGACTGGTGCCTGTGTTCTGGTGGATGAGGCTGGATCTTGTCTTTCTGGTGGGCAGGACCATGTCTGGTGGTGTGTTTTGGGGTGCCTGTGACCTTATTATGATTTTAGGCAGCCTCTCTGCTAATGGGTGGGGTTGTGGTCCTGTCTTGCTAGTTGTTTGGCATAGGGTGTCCAGCACTGTAGCTTGCTGGTCATTGAGTGGACCTGGGTCTTTGCATTGAGTCGGAGATCTCTGAGAGAACTTCCGCTGTTTGATATTACATGGGGCCCGGAGGTCTCTGGTGGACCAATGTCCTGAACTAAGCTCTCCCACCTCAGAGGCTCAGGTCTGACACCTGGCTGGAGCAACAAGACCCTGTCAGCCACATGGTCAGAAGAAAAGGGAGAAAAAGAAAGAAAGAAAGAATGAAAAAAACCAAATAAAATAAAATAAAAAATATTTAAAAAAATAAAAACGTAATTAAAAAAAAAGAAAGAAGAGAGCAACCAAACCAAAAAGCAAATCCACCAATGATAACAAGTGCTAAAAACTATACTAACAAAAACAAACAATAAGAAACGGACAGGGGCTTCCCTGGTGGTGCAGTGGTTGAGAGTCCGCCTGCTGATGCAGGGGACATGGGTTCGTGCCCTGGTCCGGGAAGATCCCATGTGCTGTGGAGTGGCTGGGCCCGTGAGCCATGGCCGCTGAGCCTGCGCGTCCGGAGCCTGTGCTCCGCAACAGGAGAGGCTGCAGTGGTGAGACGTCCGCATACTGGAAAAAAAAAAAGAATAAAAAGAAGTGGACAGACAGAACCCTAAGACAAATGGTAAAAAGAAAGCATTACAGACAAAATCACACAAAGAAGCCTACACATACACACTCAGAAAAGGAGAACAAGGAAAAATATATATATATTAAAAAAAAAGCAAGAGAGCAACCAAATCAATAAACAAATCTACTAATGATAGTAAGCTCTAAGTATTAAACTAAGATAAACATAAAACCAGAAACAAATTAGATGCAGAAAGCAAACCCCAAGTTTACAGTTGCTCCCAAAGTCCACCACCTCAATTTGGGATGATTCATTGTCTATTCATGTATTCCACAGGTGCAGGTACATCAAGTTGATTGTGAAGCTTTAATCTGCTGCTCCTGAGGATGCTGGGAGAGATTTCCCTTTCTCTTCTTTGTTCACACAGCTCCTGGGGTTCAGCTTTGGATTTGGCCCCACCTCTGCATGCAGGTCTCCTGAGGGTGTCTGTTCCCCTCCCAGACAGGACGGGGTTAAAGGAGCAGCTGATTAGGGGGCTCTGACTCACTCAGGCGGGGGAGAGGGAGGGGTATGGAATGCGGGGCGAACCTGGGGTGGCAGACACTGGAGTGACGTTGCAACACCTTGAGGCACAATGTGTGTTCTCCCCAGGAAGCTTTCCCTGGATCACGGGACCCTGGCAGTGGCGGGCTGCACAGGCTCCTGGGAGGGGAGGTGTGGATAGTGACCTGTGCTTGCACGCAGGTTTCTTGATGGCTGCAGCAGCAGCCCTAGCATATCATGCCAGTCTCTTATTTCCGCACTGATAGTCACGGCTTGCGCCCGTCTCTGGAGATCGTTTAGGCAGTGCTCTGAATCCCCTCCTCTCGTGCACCCTGAAACAATTGTGTCTTGCCTCTTAGGCAGGTCCAGACATTTTCCTGGACTCCCTACCAGCTAGCTGTGGCACACTAGCCTCCTTCAGGCTGTGTTCACACAGCCAACCCCAGTCCTCTACCTGGGATCTGAACTCTGAAGCTCAAACCTCAGCTCCCAGCCCTGCCCGTCCCGGCGGGTGAGCAGACAAGCCTCTCAGGCTGGTGAGTGCTGGTCGGCACCTATCCTCTGTGCGGAAATCTCTCCACTTTGCCCTCTGCACCCCTGGTGCTGCGCTGTCCTCCATGGCTCCAAAGCTTCCCCCTGTCCACACCCCATCTCTGCCAGTGAAGGGACCTCCTAGTTTGTGGAAACTTTTCCTCCTTGATAACTCCCTCCCAGAGGTGCGAGTCCCGTCCCTATTCTTTTATCTCTGTTTTTTCTTTTTTCTTTTGCCATACCCAGGTACATGGGGGAGTTTCTTGCCTTTTGGGAAGTCTGAGGTTTTCTGCCAGTGTTCGGTAGGTGCTCTGTAAGAGCTGTTCCACATGTAGATGTATTTTTGATGTATTTGTGGGGAGGAAGGTGATCTCCACGTCTTACTCCTTGCCATCTTGAAGCTATTGGGATGTTTCCTTAATTTCTCTTTCTTCTCTTTCATTGTTAGTGTATAGGCATGCAAGAGATTTCTGTGCATTAATTTTGTATCCTGCAACTTTACCAAATTCATTGATAGCTCTAGTAGTTTTCTGGTGGCATCTTTATATTCTCTATGTATAGTATCGTGTCATCTGCAAGCAGTGACAGTTTTACTTCTTCCTTCCCCATTTGTATTCCTTTTACTTCTTTTCCTTCTCTGATTGCCATGGCTAGGACTTCCAAACTATGTGAATAAGAGTGGTGAGAGTGGACATCCTTGTCTTGTTCCTGATCTTAGAGGAAATGATTTCAGTTTTTCACCCTTGAGAATGTTGTTTGCTGTGGGTTTTTTGTATATGGCCTTTATTATGTTGAGGGAAGTTCCCTCTATGCTCACTTTCTGGCGAGTTTTTTTTATCATAAATGGGTGTTGAATTCTGTCAAAAGCTTTTTCTGATTCTGTTGAGGTGATCATATGGTTTTTATTCTTCAATTTGTTAATATGGTGTATCACATTGATTGATTTGTGGATATTGAAGAATCCTTGCATTCCTGGGATAAACCCCACTTGATCATGGTGTATGATCCTTTTAATATGTTGTTGGATTCTGTTTGCTAGTATTTTGTTGAGGATTTTTGCATCTATATTCATCAGTGATATTGGCCTGTAGTTTTCTTTTTTTGTAGTACCTTTGTCTGGTTTTGGTGTCAGGGTTATGGGGCCTCCTAGTATGAGTTTGGAAGTGTTCTTTCCTCTGCAATTTTTTGGAAGAGGTTGAGAAGGATGGTCGTTAACTCTTCTGTAAATTCTTGATAGAATTCACCTGTGAAGCCATCTGGTCCTGGACTTCTGTTTGTTGGAAGATTTTTAATCGCAGTTTCAATTTCATTACTTTTGATTTGTCTGTTCGTATTTTCTATTTCTTCATGGTTCAGCATTGGAAGGTTATAGCTTTCTAAGAATTTGTCCATTTCTTCCAGGTTGTCTATTTTATTGGCATAGAGTTGTTTTTAGTACTCTCTTATGATGCTTTGTATTTCTGTGATGTCTGTTGTAACTTCTCCTTTTTCATTTCTAACTTTATTGATTTGAGTCCTCTTCCTCTTTTTCTTGATGAGTCTGGCTAAAGGTTTATCCATTTTGTTTATCTTCTCAAAGAACCAGCTTTCAGTTTTATTGATCTTTGCTATTGTTTTCTTTGTTTCTATTTCACTTACTTCTGCTCTGATCTTTATGATTTCTTTCCTTCTACTAACTTTGGGTTTTGTTAGTTCTTCTTTCTCTAGTTCCTTTAGGTGTAAGGTTAGATTGTTTATTTGAGATTTTTCTTGTTTCTTGAGGTAGGATTTTATTGCTATAAACTTCCCTCTTAGAACTTCTTTTGCTGCATTCCATAGATTTTGGATTGTCGTGTTTTCATTGTCATTTGTCTGTAGGTATTTTTTGATTTCCTCTTTGATTTCTTCAGTGATCTCTTGGTTATTTAGTAACACATTGTTTAGCCTCCATGTGTTTGAGTTTTTTATGTTTTTTTCTCTGTAATTGATTTCTAATCTCATAGCATTGTGGTAGGAAAAGATGCTTGATATGATTTCAATTTTTCTTAAATTTACCGAGGCTTGTTTTGTGACCCAAAATGTGATCTATCCTGGAGAATATTATATGTGCACTTGAGAAGAAAGTGTAATCTGCTGTTTTCAGATGGAATGTCCTATAAATGTCAATTAAATCTATGTGGTCTATTGTGTCATTTAAAGCTTGTGTTTCCTTATTAATTTTCTGTCTGGATGATCTGTCCATTGGTTTAAGCAAGGTGTTCAAGTCCCCCACTATTATTGTGTTACTGTTGATTTCCTCTTTTATAGCTGTTAGCATTTGCCTTATGTATTGAGGTGCTTCTATGTTGGGTGCATATATATTTATAATTGTTATATCTTCTTAGATTGATCCTTTATCATTATGTAGGGTCCTTCCTTGTCTCTTGTAACATTCTTTATTTTAAAGTTTATTTCATCTGATATGTGTATTGCTACTCCAGCTTTCTTTTGATTTCCGTTTGCATGGAATATCTTTTTCCATCCCCTCACTTTCAGTCTGTATGTGTCCCTAGGTCTGAAGTGTGTCTCTCTTTTTAAAAAACAATTAATTAATTAATTAATTTATTTTTGGCTGCATTGGGTATTTGCCGCTGTGCGCAGGCTTTCTCTAGTTGTGGCAAGGAGGGCTACTCTTGTTGCTGCGTGTGGGCTTCTCTTTGTGGTGGCTTCTCTTTGTTATGGAGCACAGGCTCTAGGCACGCAGGCTGCAGTAGTTGTGGCACACAGGTTCAGTAGTTGTGGCACACGGGTTTAGTTGCTCCTCAGTATGTGAGATCTTCCCGGACCAGGGCTCAAACACATGCCCCCTGCATTGGCAGGTGGATTCTTAACCACTGCACCACCAGGGCAAGTGTGTCTCTTGAAGACAGCATATATATGGGTCTTGATTTTGTATCCATTCAGCAAACCTGTGTCTTTTGGTTGGGGCATTTAATCCATTTACATTTAAGGTAATTATCGTTATGCATGTTCCTATTACCATTTTCTTAATTGTTTTGGGTTTGCTTTTGTAGGTCCTTTTTTTTTCTTGTTTTTCCCACTTAGAGAAGTTCACATATTAGTCCCCTTATATATGAACACGTCACCTTGAAATAGACTGGCCTGCTTCCCTACTGCCCTAACCGCTAGGGTGCAACTCTTCTTGAGTCTTATTTGAAACTCTAGAGTGCTTACCAGTGGTCTTTTTCCTTGGCAAGCCCTAAAATCCAATTTTTGTCTCCCTAGCACCATGAGACCTCCAAATTCTTTGATTTTGAAGCCACTGTTCTGGTTTTACCTGCTTTGTCCTACAATGCACAACTTAGGAGTTGGCAAATGCCTTTAGAGGAACTCACATGTGGAATATCAAACTCATTTCTTTTTGATTCCCTTTTGTCTAGGAGCTCACCTCACTAAAACCTTGTCTCCTTGGTAGCCTTGAACCCCAGTTCTTGTGTCTCCCTGCCCAATGGTCTGCAGTAAGTTCTAGGACATCATGTTTGGTTAAACTTTTTGCTGCTATTCCCCACCTGTGAGGGAATACTGTGGCAAATAAGGTCTCACCTCAATCTTTTCTTCCTTTTGTAAAGATCTCGTGCTCTCAAATGCTGACTCCTTTTGTTATTCTCCAATACTTTCAAAAGGTGGTTTTTTTGTTTGTTTGTTCGTTTTGGTAGGATAGTTTGTTCTAATCCAGTTATTTCATCACAGATAGAAGTTAATTCTAGTGAATTTTACAGAATTTGATCTTTTAGTCTCTGAGGTTGCTGTTTAGGAGTCAATGTCATTTTGATTCTTTACCTTTTGTAAAAGGCATGTTTAGTTTATAGTGTCTTTCATGTTTTCTATATTTTAATGATTTATGGCTACTTGTTCTACAAATTTTTGAGAGAAGATTGATGAAATCTCCAACTGTGATTGTGGATTTGTCTATTTTTACCTTTAGTTTGCTTTATATATTTTGAAACTCTGTTATTGGGTGCATATATATTTAAGATTTCTATGCCTTCTTGATAAATTTATCCCTTATTACTCTGTAATGTCATTGCTTGGCTTCTCATATTATTCCTAGTTCTAAAATCTACCTTGTTGAATATAAATATAGTTACTTCAGCTTCCTCATGATCAGTGCATACATGGCATATCATTTTATATCCTTTTCACTTTTAATGTATCTGTGTCTTTGTATTTAAAATTGGTTTCTTGTGAATAACATAGTTAGATATTGATTTTTTAATGCAGTCTGACATCCTTGATTTGTTGGAAACAGAAATTATTGGGGTATACCCTAGACCTACTAAACTAAAAACTTCACATAATTCTGGTTTATGCTAAAGATTGAGAACCATATCTCTAGGTTTAACAATATACATGTATATCTTATCACAATCAACTTTTAAATAATATTATATAATGTAAGTGTCTTATAGCAGTATAATCTTTTACTCTCCTCCTGTTTTTTATGCTAAATTATTAGACATTTTATTCTACATATGTTATAAATCCCAAGAGATATTGCTATAATTTTTCCTCTAAATGGTCAATTTACTTTTAAAAATTTTTAAATAACAGAAAAATTGAAATGAAAAATAAAATTTCTAACAGTTTCTTTGTGTAGATCTATATTTCCATCTAGTGTCATTTTCATTTTGTCTGAAGAATGTCCTTTACATTCTCTCAGATTTTATTTACCTGCAAAAGTATTTCACTTTTAATTTAGAAATGTATTTTCACTGAGTATGGTATTCTAGAATGATGGATTGTTTTTCTTTTAAGCATTTTAAAGATGCCATTACATCGTCTTCTGACTTGAATAGATTCTGATAGGAAATTTGTAATAATTCTTTTTTTTTCTACATATATTTTTTTCTGGATGTGTTAAGATTTTTATGTCAATAATTTTATCAATTTAATTATGGTGTACTTGGGGGGTGTGTGTGTGTGTGTGTGTATTATGTATGTGTGTGTGTGTGTGTGTGTGTGTGTGTTTATCTAATTTGGGGTTGATTGAGCTTCTTGGATCTATGGAATATAGTTTTCATCAAAGTTGGAAAAGTTTTCAAATATTTTTTGTTCCTTTCTTTCTCTTCTTTCTTTCTGGAATGCCAGTGACACATATTTTACACCATTTGCTGTTGTTCCAAAGGTCACATAAGCTTTTTTCTCTTTCTTTCTCTTATCATTTTCTGTCATCTTTTTTCCTTTGTTTTAGTTTCAGTAGTTTATGTTGCTATTTCAAGTTCATTGATCTTTATTTCTTCAGTGTTTAATTTGCTTTTAATCTCAGCTAGTGATTTTTTTATTATTTTTTTTCTATAGATGTTCCATTTAGTTCTTTTGTATGTCATCTATTTTTCTTAATTGTGTTCATGTTTTTCTTTACATCTTTGAGCATATTTGAAAATTTTTCAATAGCTATTTTAGGGTTCTTGTCTGCTAATTTCACGACTTTTTGGTCATTTCTGGTTCTGTTTCTATAGGCAGGTTATAGTTCACGGCTTTGTGTTTCTCTGTGTGTCTAGTCAGTTTTTATTAGATTCTGGACATGTGAAACTTTGTTCTATTTCTACGTCATGAATCTTTCAGAGTCACTACTGAATGTTCCATGTATTCATCAAGGTCTCTGCTCTGGCTGATGGGAATTAATCACAGTGTGGATTCTGAGAGTTGTTTGGTGTATAGCTACCCACTTCTTTCCCCAGTGGTGGTTCTTTGCCAGTCTTCTGAAGTTTATGCATACCTGAATTTGTATTATGACAAAGACTTAACTCCTTAGCTCTACATTACTGGATTCTTTCTCTGTTTAACTCACCTCTTTCTTGAACTGTGCCCTGCAGATTGTAGCTGCTTTAGCCTCATTGAACTTTAATTTGTTTCCTCTGCTCAGTGAGACTCCCAGGCACTGTTTAAGTTCTGTAGATTGTTTGCTACAATCTAATCATTCCCTCCACAGAGAAAAACAGGGTAATCATAGGATCTGTCTTATTTCTCCCCTTCTCTCAGGGACCATAATTCTGTGCCACTTGTTGCCCAATGTCCAAAAAATTGCTTCATATATTTTGTCCAGTTTTCTAATTGTTTATAATAAAAGAGTAGTCAGGTACTTCTTCAGGTGATGAAGTAGAAACCATACTATGATTTTGCCAGTGTTAATAAATGGATATTATTGGTTAACATGATTCAGACCTGTTTTTTTTAAAAAATCTACCATCAGTGTATTCTCAACTGACAATTTAAGGGCCATATCCTTCTAGGTTAAAATTTGCTGTGAGTTGCAATGAATCTTTGACCCAAGATTTTCAGGAAATATTTCTGAGGTTCACTCTGACTGTTGGCTTAGATGGTGCACTTGTCTCTAAAAGAATCACTGTGGCTACAGCACTGCAATGCTTTGCTTGACTTGGGGTTGGTTCCATGCTCCACTCCTCGTGGGGACTCAGAGCTTTTTCTAGAGCACAGGGCATACGTGCTAAGGAACCAAACAAAAAATATCCACTGCCAGTCGTGAAGGCACATCAGCAGCTCTTGTGCTGGGCCTTCCTACTTCTATCAAAAGCCCTCTCAACCATTAAAAAAAAAACAAAAACAGGACCACTTTCTCCCTGGTCACTGCTTTCCAATCATCATGTCCATCTTTGGGGCCCTAAGAGGCATAACAGCCTTGCACTCCAGGTTCTTGTGCATACGCCCCTATGTCCAGACACCCTTCCTTTACCTCTTTACCTGTTTCACTAAGGTCAGGTTTCAGATAAAGTGTCATTTGTTCAGGAACTCTTCCCTGAAAGCCGGTCCTGGTTATGGGATTCTCTTAAGGAGCTACAGTGGACTCCTACTCTATGTAATAATTTCCGTAGCTGTCAGGTTGAATGTTGGCACATTTGATAGACCTTAATCTCCATGACAGAAGGGATCTGTGTGTTTTGTTCACCACGGTGTAACCAGGACCTAACAGAGTGCATTGTATACGCTGGATGTTCCATAGATATTTAACTCCTGAATGGATTCCTGAAGCAGTGACAAAGTGTATGCACAGCTGGTTCAAATTTTAGCATTGCTATTTAATAGCTGTGTGACTTGGATGAATTACTTAGCTCCCCTGTGCCTTTGTTTCCTCATCTGGTATAATAAGAGAACCTGCCCATAGCGTTGCTGTGGGTGTTAAGTCAGTGTCTAGGGGCTGAGAACACGCCTGTCTGCTGTGAACTGTTGTCAGGTGGTTCAGGCCACTAAAAAGGGTCACCGAACGTGGACAATGACAGCTGGATAAAACCCTGAGGGTCTCTAGTGTCTCATGGCTCTAGCTTTACATTTCATAAATCAGGGACTCTGCATGTTAATGATGACCCGTGACAGGTTCAGGGGTGGCCCAAGTGGGTCTAGAACCTCAGACCTCTGACTTTCCTCTTACCCCGATGCTCATCCTTGAGCTGGGCCAACAGCCTGGAATGGGTTGGTCTCACCCTCCAGGGTGAGGTGGGAGCCAGATGGATAAGTGGACCTTTTCCTCTCTATCACCTGTACCTGAACTGAGCAGGTGAACATGTGTCCTCAGGAAGACCTGGGACATGCCCCAGGGGCCACTGTACTTTCGCCTGGGCAAAGAGCCCTCTCAAACCATTTTGTAAATATTAAAAATATTTGAATGTATAGCCTTTCCAAATGTGTTAAATAGCACGGGTATAATTAGTTATTTCCCAGCTACATGTGGCTTCTCTAATTTGATGGTGCGTTCGTCCTTTCACACACACTCAGTAACCTGAAAGATTCAGGCTTTCTCATCTCCTTCCTAATTATTGGGGAGGATTATCATGATTTGACAGGAATATCTGATTTTATGCATCTTGTCTGTACAGCTGCCAAAAGTTTCTAGTTCACATTCAACCACATGCCTCAAAGATGAATTTTGATAATACAATCATTCAATTACATTCGCCTTAAGATTCACGGCATGGCTTGGGCTGTGATTTGGGAGTGATTGTTAATATAAATCCACTTTGGAGAGAGATCCAAGTACAAATTACAGAATGTCAGGGTGCAATTTGGTTTTTGAAGGATTGTTTTTAGCTGTTATAAATAATGAAGGATGCTGAAGATACATATTTGATTGGATATAATTAAAATTCCCAAGGTTCTGGTTTTTAAAAGCTGCATCTGCCTGTTGTCTGCTGAGATTTTGAGGTGACTGGAATACTTAGACGATGTGCTTTATTCTGTTTTCTCTCTTTCCTATTTCTGCCCTCCTTCCCACCACCTTCATCCTGCCCACCTCACAATCAATTCCTCAACTCTTAAACTCTGATATCAAACACAGTCCTGGGTGCTGGGGAGAAGAGACCCACGAGAGAACTGACAGAATCAAATATGATAAGAGGCTGTCACAATGCATAGGGTACCTAACCCTGCAGGGGGTGGGGGTCAGGAAGGCTTTCTGAGGGTTCACCTGAGCCACAGGGGAGGGTCAAGTCTGCATGTCCAGATGTTGATGCCAAAACTGGCCTCTGTACCCCGACACCGAATTAAATCTCAGAGACAGAGTTTTGGGTGAAGTAGAAAAGAATAGCTTTATTGCTTTGCCAGGCAAAGGGAGCCACCAGGTTAATGCCCTCAAAACTGTGTGTCCCGACCTGGAGGGGGTAGTGAGGAGTTTTATAGGAATGGTTCAAAGGGGGTGTGATCAGCTCATGAACATTCTTCTGATTGGTTGGTGGTGAGGTAAGTGGGAGTTGGCATCTTCAACCTTCTGGTTCCAATTGGTCTGGGGTCTACATGCTTGTGGGCAGCAGACAGTTAACTTCTCCCACATGGTGGGGGTTTCAGCCTCTGCAAAAGAGCTCAAATATATTGTTCTGTGTATCCCTTGAGGGGGAACCAGGACCCTGCCCCAAGGCTGCACTATTGTTTCCTGACTGCTCCTCCCTTGTCTCTGCATCCCCTCCCTTCCCTGATTAGCAACTGTTTGAACCTGCCCGTTGGAACTCAGGGAAGGTCATGGAGGCTGTGGTCTATTCCCTACAAATGAGAAACAGGCGACACAGAAAGGCTTCCATGCCCAGGAGCCCCACAGGGTCTTGCTTGGTTTCAATGCGACACTTTGCCCCCTCATACTATCATTCCAGGACCTCAAAATATTTGCAGATTGGCAATAGACGTTCTGGGGCTCATATGATTTAGAGAAAACCAAGGATAATGGAAACTAAACATCATTCAGCGTCTCTCTCTCTCTCTAATTTGCAAAGAAATAAAGTTTGTTCTGTGATTCCAGCAATGCCCTCAATATTCTCTTTCCCCCTTAGGTGTCACTCTGCTTTTTTCTCTTCACACTGCAAATATCCACTTACTCTTTTCCTGGTCCCCTATTCAGGACCAGGTATTAGGAATAGCTCAAGCCAACTAATTCTTACTCATGTGTAAATGACTGTTAAGAATCATTTACTCTTAGGGTATTTTTACAGGTGCATAGAATCCTTAAGGCAGATAAAATCATGTCTTCTTATGTGAGTGCTGGACCAAAGGTTCAGAAAGTCTTCCCGGACAGGGAAAGAGGCTCCAGGAGAGCATAAACATGCTAAGGCCCCAAGTCTCCTGCACAGATATCAGAGGTCTGCAGGCAGTGAAGTTGATTTGATGAGCTCCCAAGTCTAGAACAACTGGCATCAAAGTGATGTTTAGTGGGTTGAAGAGGGCGAGGTTTATGGCCCTAGGTTGGGGTCTATTTGAAATGTAGGGAGAGCCTGTGGTCCTGAGAGATGATGAGGGATAGTTCATCCCTGGGGAGGGAGTGCAGTTCACTCGTGTTTGAAGGAGGCCCAGACTAAGCCCTGGTTTCAGACAGTTGTTATTCTACGCTTTTATCACTTTGCTTTACATTGTTCTTTGTTTCTAACAACACATTGCAAGTGATTATTGATTACAGATAGCATCAGCAATTTCACTAACATCTTTCTGTTTTTTTCTTATGGGGAGATACCTTGATCTTTTTTTCTGGCCACGTGGCATGGCTTGCAGGATCTTAGTTCCTCAACCAGAGGTTGAACCCGGGCCCTTGGCAGTGAAAGTTCAGAGTCCTAACCACTGGACCACCAGGAAATTCCCCATAACTTGATTTAAAAACAAAACAGGGCTTCCCTGGTGGCACAGTGGTTAAGAATCTGCCTGCCAATGCAGGGGACAGGGGTTTGAGCCCTGGTCCGGGAAGATCCCACATGCTGCAGAGCAACTGAGCCTGTGTGCCACAACTGCTGAGCCTGTGCTCTAGAGCCCGTGAGCCACAACTACTGAAGCCCGTGCACCTAGAGCCCATGCTCCGCAACAAGAGAAGCCACCGCAAATGAGAAGCCTGCGCACCGCAATGAAAGAGTGGCCCCCGCTCGCCACAACTAGAGAAAGCCCGCACACAGCGACAAAGACCCAACGCATCCATAAATAAATAAATAAATTTATTAAAAAACAAAAAAGCAAAAAGCAAAACATGCATCAAGGAATGAGTCTCCAGGAGCAGTTTTGTTCCAAATGTTGGAATTTAATTGAGCTTCCCCTTCTAAGACATGTTACCTGGAATTTTTCCCTCTCATTTTTAAAGAAATGATTAACTACCCCATTTCAGAAGGTATACAAGGGAAAAAGTGAGTATGAGGGACTGAGAAATGAGTTTGTCTTCCCACAGGTGGTATCTGTCACTGGGAACCAGAAGGAGAAAGAAAGTTTACCCTCAGCTTGTATTTTTTAAAACCCAAAACTGTTGTTTTAGAGGATAAGGTAAGATTTAATTTAAAAAGAAAGCACCACTCCATTGAGCCTCCACATTTATAAAAATGAGGCCGTGTGTAGCAAGGGCCCCAGGATTTGAAACTCCACTCTTCCTGGGTCTGCCAGAGGCCCACGGCTTTGGAAGCGCCTCGCTGCGTTCTCCCCAGGAGGCGCGGAGGCTGAATCTCATCACTTGAAAGGGACCTTCGTGCATGTGACAAGACCCGGTGTTTTAAGGCATCCGTGATCATGTGCAACTATTTTCAAGTTTCTGCGGCTGCCTGACTCTGAGTCCCGCTGCCCAGCTGCTTTCCAGACCGCAGACATGAAATCTGACTCTGCGTGGAGGCGTGTCAGCCGGTTGTAACAGCTGTGGAGCATCATGGGTGCGCCTTGACCCTGGAGGTGGTGAAGGCCAAGGGGAGCCTTGTTTAGAAGCCTTGGAGGAGACGGTCTGGCCTGGGAGCTTGCGTGGGGCGGGGTGGGGGGGTGGTTCTGTCCTGGAGGTCGGTGTCCGCAGGGACTGCTGCTGTAGGTGGAGACCCCTGGAGAGCGGGGGGGTCAGGCAGAGGAGGGGCGGATGCCTAGGAGAGTCCCCAGGGATACTTAAAGACGTTCCATAAATGCGCTCGTTTCATCCAAAATGTTTCCAAACAGTTGCATGTAAATCGCACTGCTACAGAGGAAAGAAGCCTAATAATTCTTGATGAACTTGCCATTTTTAAAGAAAACGTTTCGCAAAATCACCCTGAATTCACCCTCCGTGTATTCGAATCTGCTTCAGGATATGATCCCAGGGCACAGGGCAGCTGAGTGGGAGTGGAAATTCAAAGTCTCCTGTCCCCACTCCCTTGTGTGGTTTCTGTGTCTGCAGGTGCTGTTTGCACAGGGAGTGGCCACTTTTCCAGCCTCTCAGAGACCCTTTTCTCTCTTCCCACCTAGAGAGTAAATTGGGGTAGGAACAGGGGGATGCACAGAGGACCCTGAGGCAGATGGGTGGGGGGAGCAGATGGGGGATGAGGGAGCTTTGGACCTCTGGTGATGAAGGGTCTTTTCTTAGGGGGGGAAGGAGGTGAAAGGTGAATGGAGCCCCCGCTTCCCGTGGCTTCCTCGGGGCTGCATGTTATGGGATCTTGTCCTCAGAAAACCTGCTGATTCTTACGACCCCCCGGGCCACTTTATTTCCGGATCCTTTGGTCCCTTTCCCCTTGTTATTTTATGGCCATCACACCTTCGGATCAGTAACGATTTCAGGGGATCCCTGCTCCCACTCTTAACAGAGAGAAGCCTTCAGGGCATTTGCAGCCTTCGAAATAGCAAAGACACAAAAGCCTCGCCTGTTATTTTATCTTCAGAGTCGAGAATGTGGCCACGTGTCCGGCAGCTGTGAACCCCGGCACAGGCTTCTGGGGAGGAGACTTGGATCAGGGCAACCCCAGCTCGCTGTCTTCAATAAGGGGCTGCAGGGGGGATGGACACAGGCCTGAACCTTCCAGCTCTGTTGCGTGTAGTCTTGAGTTCTTACAAATATCTACTCTAGTCATGGGCCCTCCCCAGCCCTCTTCCTGGACCCAACATGGGGCCAGGATGGTCTCGGATCACAGGAAAGTGCACTGGGTACCATGGGAGGGATCTCTGTCTCATGGCTCTTTTCCTCCCTCTTTTCTCAGCTGCGGGGGTCCAGATTGGAGAACAAGAGGCTTCGCCAGTGAAGGAGAGAGACGGATGCTACGGCCTTTGCTCTGCAGTGACAGACATAGCAAAACGCAAAGGCGATCGCGGTGGCGGGGATGCTGAGCCCCGGCTTTGCAAGATGCAGCCCCCCTGGAGACTGGCAGGATGGTACGAGGGTTAAATGAGATAGCGGGATGCAAACGCTTGGCAAGTGACTGGCAAGTGGAGGAGTGAGCTGGCTGTGGGTTCATATGCACTTGTTCACTCAGCAAAGATAGAGCGCTTGTCCTGTGCCCGGCACCAGGAGTGCAGCAGCAAGACAAATCCCTGACCCTTGTGGACGAGGGCAGACAACGAACAAACAGGCCAGTGAGACATTCCAGATAGTGAGTCGTACACAAGGCAGGTGGATAGACGGAGAGCGCCGGGCTGGGGTGTGTGAGCCCTGGGGGCAGGGGGAGGCCCTGGGGTGCCTCCCATTTGCACCCGCATCTGACTCACAGAGGGAGCACAAGTTCTGAAGGGTCTTCCCTCGGGCAGAGTGCTGAGCCCAGTCCTGCAGGGCTGAGTCCAGCGGACCTTCCAGCCCCTTCCCGGGGCCTCGGGGACCTGCCTACTCATCTCCCGTCACCTCCTCTATCATCCCTGCTTATTCCTCTACATGTGCATTCGCTCACCTTGACTGTCCACGTGGTGAAGTCTGCACCCAGCTAGGATGTGAGGGCCGCTAAGAGGAATTTCAGGAGAGCTGCCTGCTATCATCACCTGCTGGAAGAAATTTTTTTTTTTTTTTTTTTGCGGTACGCAGGCCTCTCCTGTTGCGGAGCACAGGCTTCGGACGTGCAGGCTCAGCGGCCATGGCTCACGGGCCCAGCCGCTCCACGGCATGTGGGATCTTCCCAGACCGGGTCACGAACCTGTGTCCCCTGCATCGGCAGGCGAACTCTCAACCACTGCGCCACCAGGGAAGCCCTGGAAGAAATTTTTGAGGACATAATCCAGGACAAAATGCCAAGATTCTAGACTGCCAGCTGGGGTGTGGTCTTTTGACCAGAGGTTTTATATTCCTGATGGGAATTTGACCATCAAGAGAGGGATTCAAAGACCCAGAAGCAGTCAGGAAACTGGGTTTCAAAGTGGCAGGAGCCCCATCCAGGTCTCCATCCTTCTAGATACCATGGAAGCTGCCCCGTGGCTTTGGCTTGGGTTAGCCAGAGTTGTTTTTTCCTTCTGGCAACTCACAACATGATACAAAATTATTTAGAAAGTATTCTTAAGGAAAAAGAGGTATCACGAAAAACGTGAACACTGAAATTGTAGTAAATTTCAACAAGACAGTGGAACCCAGGGTGGAGGAAAAGGGAAAGCTCACTGAGATTATTATGTTGCTTGGAGGGTGAAGGAAGTGATCAATTATGATTGATTCCCAATGTTGAACATAAAGTATGGTCTTAAATAGGTTTCTTAAAAATGTTGGAAGTAAGCATAAAACAAAACTCACCAATTTGGTTTGAAAACACTCTAATGATGTTCTCATATAAAATAAATACCCAAATTAAGTTACACAGAAGGGTTGAAAATTGGGGCGGGCAAAGAGATAAGAGCAAATGTCAAACAAATAAAGCTTTAAGAGTTATGTGACTGTGAAAAGTAGGATTCAGCCAAAACCATTACATGGGACAATGAGACATCTTTTCTATTGATGAAATCAATGCTCCACCACATGAACAAAACTTTAGTCACTTAATACAATGGCACTGAAGGCTATCTAACTCCAAAACTGTGAGTTCAAAAACAAGTGAATACAGAATATAAAATATTGTATTTACATCACACATATTTCCAGAACACAACACAACAGAGAAGGGACACGCCCTGAGACTGTTTGTAAAGACGTAAGTCACCAAGGAAAGCTCAATAAACTCCAGAAAGCAGAAATCGAAAGAGTTACATTCTCCGACGCCATTGCAGTGAAACTGGAAATTAAGGAACAAAAGGAAAACAAACAAAATCTGTCCACTTAGAGTTTTTGAGAGCAGAGTTCTGAAAATTTCTTGGAATAAAGAGGGAATAAAGGGGTATCAAGACCATTTAGAAGCAAGGAAGTGACAAGGAAGCACTACATGGAAGTGAAAAAGTCGTACATAAAGAGATGGGGCCAAGGGGGGATGGGAGAGAGTAACAGAGCCTTATTTATCTGACAGTTGTAGAAGACTGAAGGCAAGTTAGCAAACGACTCAAGGGGCAATGAAAGGAACAAAAAGATAAAACAAAGTCACAAGTGCACACGTAACGAAAGAAAAGAGTAAATGTACATTAGACTTGATCAAGAAAGTTGTAAGTGGATTCTTTGAAAAGATCAGAAAAATAGGAAAACCGCTGGCAAGTTTGATAATAAAACTGAAGAAAGGAGGGAAAGACAGAGGGAAGGAGCGGGAGGGAGAGAGAGTGAGAGAGAGAGAGAGAGAAAGAGGGAGAGGGAGAACCACAAATGATAAGTGTTGGGTGTAAGAAGGGAGTTTTAGCTCCAATAAACCTTTATCTATAAAAAACAATCTGCTGGATTTCTTGCATGGGCCACACATTGCTGATGGTTTTTTTGGAGGGACGGGGGAGGGATGCAGGACATTCATTCATGCTGACCCAATAAGTACATCCCATGACCCAACCCATTATGTTCCAAACACGTAAAAATGATCATTGAAATATAGAAAGAAGAAACCGGGAATTCCCTGGCGGTCCAGTGGTTAGGATTCAGCACTTTCACTGCTAGGGCTCAGGGTTCAATCCCTGGTCAGGGAGCTAAGATCCCGCAAGCCACGTGGTGTGGTCAAAAATAAAAATTAATTAATTAAAAAAACAAAAAGAAATGGGAAACTAAGGTACCCAAAATCAAAACCAGGATAAACATTTTCACGAACCAGAAAAGAGAACAAAACCAACGACGCAAAGCAGTGCAGAGTGGAGCAAGGTTGAGGGGCTGGGTACTGCTCTCTGGGTTTGCAAAGATCTGGCCAACTTGGCTGGGGGCGTCCGCTCCTGCGGGGACTGAGGGTTGCTCCACCAGACAGGAGCAACCAGATGGTGGTCTGAAGGGAGTTCCTTTCGCATTAAAGGAGCGTGAAAAATCAGCTGCACACAGACTGCCGTTGCTTCTCAGAGACTGCCACACCCCAGTGGGCCTTCTGGGAAAATGGGGCTCTTTGAGAATTCTGGCCTTTCAGCAGAGAGGGAAGAGATATTAGGCCTCCTGCCACTCTCAATTCTCTCCCGCACAACGCAGAACTGGCCTGCTTTGAATGTCCCAAAGGACATTAGGAAGGTCTCCTAAATCAATGGTACTTTAGAATATGTTAATACCGCAAAGTTTTTACAGAGTACTGCGCAAGATGTCCATCAGTGTTGATGATGATTGTTATGGAAGGAGAATCTTAAGTGGATCAAAAATACTGTGAATTCTGTTTTTGTTTTTGTTTTCTAAACTGGCTTAAAATGCGTCCTCGTTACCTCCCAGTTTCTGTGGGTCACGAAGCCAAGCCCAGCGTGGCTGGGTCTTCTGCTGAGTCTCTTTGAGTAGCCCTCCAGGTGTTGGCAAGGTTGCCTGACTCTCTGGAACCTTTCTTTCTGGTCCTCTCCCTGGCTCACTTGGTGGTTGGCAAACTTCAAATCCAGTCTCCTGCTGTCATAGGGCTGAGGTTTTCTTGCTGGCTTGTAGGCAGGGGCTGTTCTCAACCTTGTGAGGCTCCTGGTGTCTCCTCGTGGCCTCGGCACTTGACTGCTAAGCAATTCAAGACCAGCAAAAGAATCTCTCCATGGTGTACTTTACAAAATCCATTTTCTGTTTGCTTTCACCTGTGGAAACCTGTGGTCTCTAAGACAGTCTGTGTGTGCAGCTCAGCACGTGGTGAGACTGGCCACGGACTCCGCAGACCTTCACTCCTGTGCTGTGCCCCGTCACCACGTGGAGGATGATTTTGATGCTGCTCTTATAAAAGGCCCGGCTCCTTTGTGAGGATATCGTGGTATTTCCTGTCCTTTTCACTTGGGCCATCTGAGTTTGTCTTCGTATATTCTCGATACTACAATAAAGTCATTACCTCTTTTTTCTTTCTATCCAAATAAATGTGACCTGTTATTATCTATTTCATCAATCATCTTTGTTCTGTGTTCATCATATCCCCATGCTTTTCTAGGTAAAATGAGTGTAGAGGGAATTACAGTAATAGAATAGTCTGATAAAAACGTTAAAATGAGTTGCTCTTGCTTAGAGTTATAAATATAGCTATAATAGCCATAAGAATCCAAACTATACATCAAACCAGGTAGAAATAATTTTTAAAACAACATATGCAAAAAAAGAACTCGTATGATCTCTTGTCTAAGTGCAAAATGTGATCCTTGCTATGATGTCTGTGCTAACAAGAAACACACGTCCTACTACATTCTCTGAGCTGTTTCTGCAGCTTCTCTGCCTTTTCCCAAGTTCCGCCTGGTGAGTGCAGACAGAGGTAAAGAGATGGAAGAAGAAGAACCTCTTCAAAGGCTCTCGTCTGATTTTCCAGAACTATCTACTAAAAAGATAGTCTGTGAAATTCTCATCCCCATAATGAATGGATTCCTTGGTGTGACTATATAGCACCTCTATGGCAGCAAATGATTTTCCCCAGTTAGGAAATCAGTTCTGAGGGCAAACAGTCCTTTTCTGGAAGAAAAAGCTCAGTCTCGTGGGCAGCAATGTGACATCTGAAGAGCGTCCTCACAAAGAAAATACAGGCTTTGGAACTGGGTGGGCAGGGGTCGCCTCCAGCTTTGCCTCTAACCTGGAGGGCAGTTGTGGGCAGTATTTACTTTCTCCGTGTTTCCGCATCTGTGAAATGGGGACAGTATCTACCGCTGCTTATCTCGTAGAGAACCAAGGGGCAAAGAAGCCTCTCGCACCAAGATATTTTCAGTGCAGGTAGTAAGCCTGTCCCGCAGGGGATTGAACCGGGATGTCTTGGGCATAACTACCTGGTGGAGCCTTTGGTGTGGCAGGAATTCAGGCCAGCATTGCTGTTTGCCTCTTTGCTTCCTCTTTGACCTGTCTGCCAAGGACTCCCCGTGTGCCCACAGCCAATCCCGCCTGAGAAGTTTCCAGCTGAATAAAGTCTCAGTACTCCCTTCTCTGTTCCCTATTGTTTGTACTCTGATAATCCCGAAAGCCCAGGGCAGACTTTCGCTATTAAAAAGGGCCTCTTTAGGTAGCGAGCAGTCAGGGGCTCTTTGGAGAGCTGGCATCCAGGGTGCTGAGGCAGGCATGGGGGCCTTCCTGGTGGAGGCAAGGCTGTCACCTGCTCCCAGCTGGGAAACTCTGTGCAGCTCTTCACAACACAGTGAGGAGTCCTTGGTGAGAGGTGTCATCCTACGTTAATTACTGCCGAGCTCATTTGGAAACGCATCCTTTCCTGGCAGCATAGGAAAAAGAACATTCTTGCAAATTGGAACGCAGACTGGTAGTTTAATTTTTCTTGTAAAAATCATCTCTGTGATGCCAGCTGGAAGGGGGTGCTGCAGGCTTCCCACGATGCATGGTAGGGCATAGAAGACAGGCAATTCCCCACACTGCACAGGGCATTTGGTGAGGACACAGGGTTTCCTCAGGCACAATTAGGAAACCTTTACAGAGAGGGAGTCATCTGGGGATAGACCCACGAAGGAAGCCCCTGAGGAGACCCTGGTTTCCACCAATTCCCTCTACCAGGCTCACTGGCCGGAAGAAGGGACGGTCCCCTCCTGTTCTCCACCTGCTGCCCAGCCCAAGTGTCCAGCCTCAGCCGCCTTGCACCACCAGGACTGTATGGACTCCCAGAGTGTGTGAGGGCCTTGCCACTTGCCTTGCACAGATAACATAAATCAAAAGTTGTCCAAAGCGGTAGCCACTTGGGCAATTCTTTGGGAACATTAAGCCCATGATGCTCCAGTGCACTGTTGCATCAGTGGGAAGCAGGGGGCAGGGTACCAGCAAGAACGTGATGACCACATATGCGGCCGTGACCTTGGCAGTTTAACAGAGGGCAGCGTGGCCTCGCTCAGACGACGATGGCGGGGGGTGTGGTGAGCCTGCACGGAGGCCCGTCGGGGGGACCCCAGTCCTGCCTGTGACGCCCCCCAGTGACAGGATGGAAGCTGGTCATGATCACACGGTGGCTGTAGGGTGGCAGAGGCCACTCCATGGGCAGGTGACAGTGGGTCCTCTAAGGCCTGGAGGAGCCGGCTGGGTACTGGGAAAGATGGTTTTGTAAACTTCAGGAGCAAACCTAAAACCCTGCCCTTTGGTCCTAAGCAATGGCACAGGTGGTGGGAGGGTGCGCTTCGCAGGAGGCGCTCTGAGGGTTCCTCTGGGTCCCCATGGGTCACACAGGTAGACCGAATTAACACACAGCAAGTGAGGAGTGGCTCTTGCAGGTCAGGAAACTGGTCCTGTGGCTTCCGTGGCTTGTCCCAGGCCCTGTTTGGTGAGTGATGGAGACCAAGTTGGGCTGGACCCCGGCTCCTTGCCCTTGCACCCACAGGGCTGCTGTGGCCGTGAACCTCAGGCCAGCCGCTTCACCCTCACCTGCTTTCCTTTCCCTGCCGAGTAGACAGCAAGCCCCGATGGGAAAGCAAGGTCTTCCCTGACGCTTTCCTGGTAAATTTTGTGTTGGGGCTACAGGAGCATACTTGAGCCAACCCTTCTCTGAAGAAGACCTCAGTCCATGAGTTTTATTTTGACATTAGGTAGAAAATGATTTCTTGCTTTCTTCATGGAAAGAAACAGGTGGATAAGGAAAGAACGCTAAACCTAAACATCTCAGAACCCCTTTGGGGAGTCTTGGCGGTCATCACACGCCCGTTAGGTGAGTGTCACAGGCGGTCTGCAGGACAACAAGTGGCAGGGGCATTCAGGTGCCAGCCTTGGGGCCATGCACCCCGCCTCTGCATGCCAGCTCCCCTCACGCTGAGCAGACTGGGGGATGGGGCCTGATCTCTCTAAGTCTCGTCTGTAAGATCTGAGTCGTTCCAAGGACCAGTGGCTCTTGGTCCTCAGCCGTGCCGAGCGTCGGCTCTTTCATTAGTGCCGGTAATCTTACCTGCATTGCCGAGGTATTCTACAACACTAAACCCCCAATTCTGAGAAGAAAGCCAGCCAGGAACCTTCTGTGGAGATCCATCTAATGGCCACAGGAGGATGCAGGTCTGGTCCAGGGGCAGGACAGAGATGTAACCAGAAAGGCCAAATGCCCAGTTGTGTCCACGCCAGCACCAGGGCAGCAGGAAGTTCTCTGAGTCTGCTCTCCGACTGATGCCACGTGTGCCTGTAAGACCGACCAAGACGGCCAGGATGGTAGGCAAATCCAACCAACGCGCAAACCCCAAAGGAGTCCAGGGTGAGCCAAGAACGGGCCACTCTGGCCTGTGGCCTGTGTCCTGAACAGGAGGGCAGGGCTCGCGCTGGTGCAGGGTGAGCTGAAGAGTTTTCAGTAAGGAGGCGGTGATAGGAAGATCAAGCCGGTGGTTGCACACATGTGGTGTAGAGGACCTGGGTCACAATTCACACTTACGACTAAAGGAAAGATTGAGCCCTGCACAGTCTGAAATGGCAAAAAACAACCCACCCTGATCTCAGAGTGACGGAGGGGATTCAATTCACATGTACTAGAAGTTTGGCAGGCAAAGCGCACTCTTTTTCTGTGAAAAATAAATGAGAATTTAAAATTCTTTCAGCACATTGTTGAAAGTTATTCTTTCCGTATGTCCAAGTGGTTTGGATTATACACGGATTTTTAATGTTTTTTTTTAATAGATCTTTATTGGAGTATAATTGCTTTACAATGGTGTGTTAGTTTCTGCTTTATAACAAAGTGAATCAGTTATACATATACATATGTTCCCATATCTCTTCCCTCTTGCGTCTCCCTCCCTCCCACCCTCCCTATCCCACCCCTCCAGGCGGTCACAAAGCACCGAGCTAATCTCCCTGTGCTATGCGGCTGCTTCCCACTAGCTATCTACCTTACGTTTGGTAGTGTATATATGTCCATGCCTCTCTCTCACTTCGTCCCAGCTTACCCTTCCCCCTCCCTGTGTCCTCAAGTCCATTCTCTAGTAGGTCTGCATCTTTATTCCTGTCCTGCCCCTAGGTTCATCAGAACCTTTTTTTTAGATTCCATATATATGTGTGTGTGGCACATATATACAATGGAATATTACTCAGCCATAAAAAGAAATGAAATTGAGCTTTTAATCACATGCTCTTTCAGAATCCTAGCACAAATTCTGGGCCTTTCCATCCCCCATGAGTTTGGGAGACTCTGAAGAGGCAACAAAATTCTGACGAAAACAATGAAGGTATAGTAAATATTAACCAGGCGGGACAAGAGAAGGAAATGTTTCTTAGTAAAGAATAGTGTGAGTTCTGGGTATTGCGGTCCAGTAAGACTTTCACCACGTATCCCAGCATGAGTGTGGATGCATCTGGGTTTTTATTCTGAGGTTCATGTCCATTCAGATCTCTTTTGCTCACATGTGTGAGTGACCGCGCACCTCTAGGTGGAGAGCTGCAGATGAGTACCTGAGTATCTATGACAGGATGGGATTTCAGGGAAAGGTGGCTAAGGGGAGTTTGCTCCCAGCAGGGTTCCTTCGTGTTGCGATGGTTCCTCAGCGCTGGGCACCGGGCACGAGTGTGCTGGGAGCATGTTATCTCTGGGAGGTGCCTTGGTTGCAAGTCACAGTGACAAGGCAGACAGTGCATGGCATGGGGACACCAGTGGGGGAAAGAGGCTCAGTGTGGGTAGGAACTGATATGGTCTTGGGGCCTGAGAGGAAGACTACTGTCTTCTACCAAGGGGCAGAAAGCAGGGGGTGGGGAAAGATGGATGGCTCCTGGCTGCAGGGGTGCTGGCTGGTGGTTGCAGGGGTGCTGGCTGGTGGCTGCAGGGGTGCTGGGTGGTGGCTGCAGGGGTGCTGGGTGGTGGCTGCAGGGGTGCTGGCTGGTGGCTGCAGGGGTGCTGGGTGGTGGCTGCAGGGGTGCTGGCTGGTGGCTGCAGGGGTGCTGGCTGGTGGCTGCAGGGGTGCTGGCTGGTGGCTGCAGGGGTGCTGGGTGGTGGCTACAGGGGTGCTGGGTGGTGGCTGCAGGGGTGCTGGGTGGTGGCTGCAGGGGTGCTGGGTGGTGGTTGCAGGGGTGCTGGGTGGTGGCTGCAGGGGTGCTGGGTGGTGGCTGCAGGGGTGCTGGCTGGTGGTTGCAGGGGTGCTGGCTGGTGGTTGCAGGGGTGCTGGGTGGTGGTTGCAGGGGTGCTGGGTGGTGGCTGCAGGGGTGCTGGCTGGTGGCTGCAGGGGTGCTGGCTGGTGGCTGCAGGGGTGCTGGGTGGTGGCTGCAGGGGTGCTGGGTGGTGGCTGCAGGGGTGCTGGCTGGTGGCTGCAGGGGTGCTGGGTGGTGGCAGTGGCAGAAGCAGTCCAGGAAGGCACTCCTCTCCTGGCTTCAGGCTGCAAGTCCGCAGGCCTGTGTGGGTGGGGTGGGACGGGTCCTTTGGCCTGAGCGTGGGTCAGGCATCTGTCCCGAAGCAGGAAATGGAGGAGGAGGGAAGGAGAGCTCTGCCTTGGATTTCAGGGTGTGCCCAACACCACAGGACATGGAAACTTCCCCACAGAGGAAGATCAGAGGGGATGAGAAGCTAGAGAGAGAGGAAAAAAATCAACGCAGAATCACTGATTCAGTGAATCTAGAACAAGCGAGGAGTACAAGGCACAGGTCACTGCTGCTGCACCAGGTCCCCAGTGCAGCCTGTGGCTCTGCCTTTCTCAGCACTTTTAAACCCTGAGCCCCCAGACTTGAGCTTTCACAGCTGAGCAGCGAGAGGAAGCAGAAGGAGCAGGAGATGGGACACTTCTACTGTGTCATCATCACACCGCCGGGTCTGAGGGTGCTGGGGTCTTTGTTCTGGAAGTGATGTTAGAACCATTTTGTTAGAAGTGACATTAGAGTGAGTTTGCCCGGCCCTGTGTTCTGCGGATGAGGAGACAGGCTCCAGAAGTGTACGGGATCACAGGGTGGGGACCACCCTCCCCCGTCACCACATTCCAGGTGGTTTTTTCACCTCAGAGCAGTGAACAACTTGGAACACATTTTAGCTGTATGTTTCCAATCATGCTTTATGCATCTGCAAAAACTTTACACTTGATTTGATCATTTCTGACCTATGTCTCGTGCTTCTAAGACACTTTATCTTTGGCTTTCTCTATGATTTGTCTAAACGTGCACCTCCTTGATTTTCCTCCTGGGGATTCACTGGACTCTCGAGTGGGTGGATTAATGCTTATACTGGGTACAATTGTACCCCCACCCCCGCAACAAATTCATGTTCTCCTGGAACGTCAGATTATGACCTTATTTGAAAATAGGGGGTTTTCCCTAGTATCATTGGTTAGGAACAGCTCAGCTTATGTTGAGCCTATATCTTCCATGGAAAGTAGAACTTGGTGAGCAACTTGGGTATTTAGCTGAGGAGGTTTCCAAGCCATGTGTTGTGGGCATATCTTTAGAGTAAATTGGGAGAGGAAGGAGATAAACTGAGGAAGAAAGTTAGGTAAGCGGAATGTCATGGACCCCCAGGAGCCACCAGGAGCTGGAAGAGGCAGGAGGGACCCTCCCTTGAGGCTCCAGAGGGAGTGAGCCCTGCTGACACCTGCATTTCAGGCTTCCAGCCTCCAGACTGTGAGAGGGTACTTTTCTGTTGTTTGAAGCCACCAAGTTTGTGGCGCTTTGTGTGCAGCCCCAGGGAACAAATACAGTGTCTCTTGGTGATTCGGGAAAATGTTCAGTGGTTATCTCTTTAAAAATGAATCCAGCCTCACTGCCTCTCCCTTCCTGCAGGGCCTCTCATTACACCTGGTTCTTCTCACCTACCCCAGGGGCTCTTCCTCTCTCTTGTGTTGTTCATCTTTTGTCTCCTGTGCAGCTCAGAATGATTTCCCTCTTACCGGGTTGTTGATTCTATCTTTAGCTGTGTCTAATCTGCTGGGAAAGCTATCCATGGAGTTTTCCATTTTGGCTATTGTATTTTTCATTTTGAGAGTTCTGGGCTTGTTTTTGCCAAATCTGCCCTGACACTTCCTTACTGTTTCCTCTTCCCTGCTCACATCCTTCAATCTGTCTTAAAGCTTTAGCACAGTCAAAAGAAGCTTTTATAATCTCTGTCCAATAATCCAATCCCACCCATCCTTGCACGTGTTTCTGTTATACCTGTTCTGGTTTGTTCTCCCTCATGGAGTCCAGCCTCCACATCTGTAGGGTCAGCTTTGTGTGCTGCTCACTCTGTTTGCAAAATTATTTGCTGAATTAATAGGAGGAAAGGATAAAGCAGCTCCCTTAGAAAGGACCGGTGTTTAAGGGTGTTTGGGGAGCCTGCTAACCTAAGACCACATTGCACCAAGGCCAAATCTTTAAAGAAACCAGGTCCACAAACTGACCAAAACCTGTACTCTGGTTCCCCCAGGTTCTGCCCCCCCGGCTCACTGTGGCTCACAGGAGGTAGCCCTCTGGGGTCCCACCATATTGTGGGGATCTCCCACAATAAGAGACCCCCCCCCCACCCACCCCAGGTGATGCTGGTACTGCTGGTCTGGGTACCCGCTTTGAGAAGTGTTTGCGAGTGACAGGCAAGGTCACTGAGACAGCCCCAGAGTGGGCTGGAAAAAGATCGAGAGGCCACCAGCAGGAGGGGAAGGGCTGCTTCGTGGTCACCTGGCCTGCGCCCGGCGGAGGGACAGACGCCAGCCGCAGGACCGGCAGAGGTCGAAGACACGGAGCCAGGTATCGGGTAGACATGTGCGAACCCCAGCTTCATCTTCTCTTCGCTCCACAGCCTTGGGAAATTATTAAAGGACCTGAGTCTCATTTCAACACGGGAACATCATGTCCCCATCGTCCATGCAAGGCTGCGGGCAGAACATAAAGCTGGTAGAGTGTCAGCATTTATTAGCAGAAGCAGACGTGATCCACCAAGGGGAGATTTAAAAACTGGCTTCTATGGAGGAGAGCTTTCAGTCGTGTTACGTGGGTGTTTCCCCCGTCCCTGCAGCCCCTCCAGTCTGCCCTCATCCCGATGCCCTCCCCCACTCCCCCTCCCCGGCAGGGGCCAGCAGGGAGAGGTGCCCGTCCTGGGCTGTGCTGAGTCATCTCCAGGACCTACCGAGATGCCCGCCCCGGGGGGGCCCAGGTCCAGCTGAGTTTTAATTGCTTCTCAGCTCTGGGGTCTCGCTGCCTCTGGCCGTGTCCACTCTTTGCCCCCGGGGCTCGCTCTCTGCAGGGCGCCCCCAGCTGCCTCTTTGTCACCACAGTCCCTCCGTGTGCCTCCTTCCCCCTGCAGCTGCCAGTGGGGTCGGGGTAGGCGTTGTGTCTCTGCAGACAAGGAGGGCTGAGACCCAGACTGTGGATGCTCTCCTAAAACCTCATGACCGATCTTAGAGGACAGGCCTCAGAGGCAGCTCAAGGGGGCAGGGGAGTCACAGCCCCGGGCTCGGGTCCACGGTGACGCTTCTCCACGCGTGGAGGGGACCAGTCCTGAGCCAGGCGCATGGGAGGACCGCGGGTGATGGGTGGGAAGCCTGGAGCGCACAGGCTGACCTGATCACACTCTTTGAAGCAAGTTTCATTTGGAAATAATGTCCAAGCTAGAGAAGTTATGGAACTAAGAACTCTGCAAGGATCACCCCTTCTTTATTCAGATTCCCTCATTGTTAGCAGAAAGAGTAACCTTTTCAAATGGAGATTTGAAAATGTTTACCCTATTATGTTGCAAAAACTGTGGGTCTGGGCATAGCTCCAAGCCTCTCTCTCCACCTCTGTGAGGTGGGAATAGAGTTACAGAGTTTCCACACGGACAGACTGAGCAGGAAGGGTGCAAAACGCCTGGTGTCAGAGTCTGACCAACACTGGCCGCTGGCTTTCCTACCCTGTGGACGTCAGCCTGAGGGAAGGTTCCAAAACCCCGAGGGCAAAGGTCAGGGGAGGAGCCTGCCGCAGGTTCCAGGGCAAACCAGCCTTTCTTCTCAGAACCTGAGCTATGGACTCACACCCACCAATTGAGGAACAAAACTTAACCTCCCGTGGACTGAACTGTGTCCCTGCCGGAGGTCATAGGTTGAAGCCCTAAGCTCCGAGGTGACGGTACTAGGAGGTGGGACCTTTGGGGGGTGATAAGGGCTCAGTGAGGTCAGAGGGCGAGGGCCCAGGACGGAGTTCGTGACTTTATCAGACAAAGGAGGAGAGAGACCACTGTCTGTCCACCACCCAGGGACACATCATGAAGGCTCTGGGAAGAGGCTGGCAACAACTCCGATCTGGGGCTCCAGCCCCCAGAACGCTGAGAGGGAAATTTCTACCATTTCAGCTGCCCAGACTGTGGTCTTTTATTGTCAGCCGCCCGCCCCGTGGCTCACAGGCCCCAGCGAGGCTGGGTTTGGGTTAATTGTAGAACACATCACATTTCTTCCCACCTCCCAGTCCTTTCCTGCCTGAACGTCACCTCCTGAAGGGACTGCCCCCACCCCCCAGCACCTGTGCTGATGTCCCAGTGCCGCTGGGCCTGCTCAGAGGTCCCTGCAGTCACATATGGAAATGTGTGTAGTGTAGGCCCTTAACTCACTTTCCATCTCCTCCTTTACTCTTGCCTCCCCTTTGGGGGGGTCCCCCTCCCCCCGACGATGCCTTAGCCACCCCTGGGGAAGGTGCCTCCCAGACCATGGACAAGTGAGGGAAGTTTGGGGATGGGTGGGGGAAGGGGCTGGGTCCCCATGGTGGTCTGCTCCATGGATAGGCTGCAGGTGGGGTGTCAGGGGACACTCAGAGCCTGGGGTCCTGCAGCGGATGGAATCCTAACTGGGGGTGGCCCCTGTACCACCCACGCCCACCACCTCTGAGAGTGTCTGTTCCGAGGAGTGTGTTTCCGTCCCTCCCTCCCCACAGAGCAGCTGACACCTGCAGACCCCTCCTCTCCTGCCCCTCAACCTTCTCCCTCCCAGCGAAATGCAGATTCCCACATCTGCTCCTGCAAACCCCCTGGCTCCCATCACCTTCCTGAAAACCGGGCTCAGGTCTGTCTTTGGGAATCCAAGACCGCACTGGGCCCTGAGCCACACACAGGCCCGGAAGGGAAACCTGAGGTTCAATTTAAGGTGGCTTGTTCCCCCTCCTCTGTCATACGTAGGATAGCAGGCTTAAAGGAAAAAGCACCAGGTTTATCACAGGTTATATTACCGAGTCCAAGCCCGCTCTGCTCGCTGCACGACGGGCCATTGAATTGGAGACGAGGTGTTAAGGCACAGAACACGACTTTACTCGGGAAGCCGGCAGACCAAGAAGACGGCAGACTAGTGGCTCTGAAAAGCCACCTTACGGGGTTTGGATGTCACTTTCTTTGATAGCGCAGAGGGGGAGGAGATGAGGAAGTAAAGTGAAAAGGCCATACGTTTTGCAGATATCCCCTGGAATGGCCGGCCTCAGGGAGGGGATGTGTTCACTTCTTCTTTTCTGCAGCCATCCACAGGTGGACAGGGTCAGATGTCTCCCTGTGAGCTGAACAGAGACACTTTAACTTTCAGGCAGAGGGGCAGGGTTCCCAGAGGCAGGCCATTCTGTATGTTTATGATAACAAAAGCAAAGGTTAAAGTCAAAGAAACAGATCGAATATGGAGTCTGATTTAGCTGTCCTTGTTACAGTTATTCCCAGATTGAGGCAGGAGACAGATGGGCCCCAGGCTGAGCCCCTGGAGTTTGTCCCCTGTGGACAAATACTCCAAGACAAAGTTAATAGCAGGAGGATAATAGGAGAGGCTGAGCCTGCCCAGATAAGAGATAAAGAGACCACCTCTTCCTCATTCTCGAGGTCAAGGAGACCTTCCCAACTGCTCATGCACAGAGAGGCTCCTTGGAGGTCAAAAGGGGAGTGATGTCAATCTACCCACCGACCTCTTTGCTGGAATCCATCTTGGCGAAGAGATGCGCGCCCATCGGGGAAGATCCTGAGATAAACCAAATATGGACTCAGAACCAGGCAAAGCAAGATGATTGGCCAGAGGAAATCTGGAAGCAATGCCCCATGTAAGTGATTCAAACCACCACGAGGGCGTGACTCTCTCTCTGAGCCCTCCTGTGTGTCTATCCTCACGTACTCTTTTTCTTCCTAATAAATACTTTTTATTTCACTACTTTCTGTCTTTGTGGGAATTCATTTCTACAGGGCCAGGGCCTCATCCCTTGTCTCTGTCCCTGGTGGTTTAGTGGCTTGGATTCAGTGCTCTCACTGTCTTGGACTGACTTCAATCTCTGGCCAGGAACCGAAACCCTGCTTCAAACCGCTGCAGGCTGAGGCCACCTGAGACCAGGTTCACAGGATGATGAGTCATTATTTTTCCCTACACATCTTTGTATTTCCCAGGTTTCCCCCAATGAGTCTCTATAATGTTTCCAATCACACTTAAAGCAAGGTTATTCTGTACAAAGGCCCTGAAGTTGGAGATGCTGTGTCTCCTAATAGCAGACTTGAGTTAAGGAACATTGTTGGCAGTAAAAACACAACTTTTGAAGAGAAGTTGCTGTAATGTTCCCGGTGGGAGCAAGCAGCCCATAAAACAAGGGCAAACACAACTGAAGGGCACTTGTCACCTCCACAGTAGGATTCAAACAGCCCAGGAAGGGTCCCAGGCCCCCATGAGTCCCCAGGACTTGGAAATCCCCCACTGGAGGTGACATCCTTCAGGATAAAGCAGTTTTGCTTCAAGGGGTCCCCAAAGAATGGAGGATACAATGAGTTTTCTTCAGTTATTGATGTCTTAGTGTCCATGAAACTATCAGGGTTTTTTTTCCTTGAATAAGATTCCACCAATGTGAATTTTGTCAGGGGTTGAAGGATCCTGAACCCAGGTCTTCTGAACAAGCTGGGAGCACAGGCCTTTCTCGTGCGTGAGCAAAGACCTCTGCACTCACCACGACAGCCTTCCGCAGTGTGTGTAACACCCGTGTACCCGAAGCCAATTCAGTAGGCGAAGCAGAAGGACTTAGGAAGAGAAATGGGGAAATCATTCATTTCAAACTTAAAGGAAAGTTGGGAAAGTCAAACAGCGTGAAGAACACGTGTGTGGCTTCACCTGGGGTCACCTACTGCTGACCTGGTTCTCCTCCTTCTACTTTCTGAGCCTGTGGAGAGTTGGTCACATGCATATCACGGCCCCAAACACCACCTGTGCATTTCCGAGGACCAGGGGTGCTCCCATCCTAAACCACAGCCCAGGATCCACCTCAGTACAGGTAAATGGATACAACACATCTGTGGCTTGTGGTCCATTTCGTCATCTCACCCAGCACATCTATTTCAGCATTTCCCCCTCCAACAGCATCTGGGGTCAGGCATCACATTTTCTTGTCTTGTCTCTTTAGCCTGGTTTCATCTGGAACATTTCCAGTCTCCCCCCACCTCCACCCCTGTCTCCTCTTTTATTAGGACACTGCTCATTTGGGCTTCACCTGTTGTTTCCTTGTGATGACACATGGGGCGTCTCTCAGCACTTACTGCTGGTCCTGGGCATCTTCCCCCATGGATGAAGTGATTAATCAATGTACTGATTGTTGGTATGGACTCCTCTGAGTCCCATCTTCCCCCAGGTTTGTAATTCATCGCTGCCCCTGGCTGCTGTGGCACTCCCATCAGTGACTCAGGCCTGGTGGGCGGGCACCCTTCGAGCGGGTTCCATGTCCTTGTGACATTCCCTGTCCTTTCTGGAGCCAAATAAGCTGTTCTGGGCTCATCCTACTTTGCTCCAACCTGGAATCCACCGTTTCTCCAGGAGCAGTTCCCTTAGAGACCGAGATTGGGCCCTAAGTGTGTCAATACTGCTGGGGCGGTGGGGCGGTGGGGGCAGGTTCTTCTTGATCTCCTTGTGGACAGAGCTAGGCCCTCCAAGTCCAGTCCACGGTCTCTCTCCCTGTCCCCATTTCGTAGGTGTGCGACCTGTCCTCCACAACGGGACCCTATAGCTCTATCAACGCGCGGTCACCCACTTGCTCAGTCCTATTATACATCAAACATAATTTCAGGATGGTTCACCTGCACAACAAAAGCTAACAAGAGTCAGGATCCCTTTGCAATTCTCCCCCTGCCACTGCTACACACCCCACATAGACAGGGAGAAATTAAACAACAAATTAAATAGTTACAGTACGAAATATGGTGCATAAATTACGGATCAGGGACAGTTGTGTTCAGAAAAGTGAGTCCACATCAGCATCACATCCAGTGTCTCCTAGACCACCAGGCATTCTCTCCTCCCTCTCTGGGTTGCCTCCAATCATATTTTTTTTTTTTTTTTTTTTGTGGTACACGGGCCTCTTACTGTTGCGGCCTCTCCCGTCGTGGAGCACAGTCTCCGGACGCACAGGCTCAGCAGCCATGGCTTACGGGCCCAGCCGCTCCGCGGCACGTGGGATCCTCCTGGACCGGGGCACGAACCCGTGTCCCCTGCATCGGCAGGCGGACTCTCAACCACTGTGACACCAGGGAAGCCCTCCAATCATATTTTTAATGAGATTTTCATTGAGTTTCAAATCAGTGTGACAACTTAGAGAGCAGAGGCTAAAATAATGAATAGAATGGAATTACGCAGTGGAAAGTACAATAGCCACTGGCCGCTGAAATCAGATTTTATTACTATGTTGATTTTTTTTCAGGATGCGGAAAATATGGTGTATGTCCTTAGTTTGAAATTAATGTAAAATATTAACAAATTGTCAGGGGGTAGGGTAGAGGAGCATTTTTCTGTTAATGTCCTCATGCCCGATAAATCTTATCTTTTCCTCTGGACAATTAAAAAAAAAAGAAATATGATACAACTGAAATACGAACATTGTTCCAAAATTATTACTAGTTTGATACTAATTCGCAAAGAATTGAAGCAACCAAGTTGGAGAACCACAGGGAAGTGCAGGTGTGGTGTGATGATGGGCCCGCCCCCCTGGCGGTCACAGACCCACAGAGAGGTTCTTTGTGCAGAAGGCACTCTGTCATCCAGTAGAAAACCTGGTGCTCAGAAGGAACTACTGTCGCTGGCTTTGTCCTGAAGTATTACAGTCATGTGGGGCACGGCCGCTGGATCTGTTTCCCACTGAGATCGATGCTGTCACACGGGTCTGTTTCCTTGCTGGAACCACCAGCGCACAGTTCTCAGGGTTGGGAGGTGACCTTACATTTGCTGTTCTCTTGGTGTGCCCGATATCACCTGCCTACCCCGAGTCTATCAAACATTCTAGAAGGTTGTCAGGTCCAGTCGTAAGAGCACCATCAGAGTTCCTCTAGAATCACCCAGATTTGTCAAATAAGCTGTCATAGCCTAGAACAAAGCTTGCTTTGCACATGTTCATAAACCTGATTTGTCTCCAACGAGCCTATTTTCCAATTTGCGGCCCTGATTTCAGTTGAGAGGCGATATCTTGTCATCACATACTGACCACAAGCATGGAACTCTACATCAAACCCACAGGAGGGTTTGGAACAGGAAATGCTCCAGCTGGTTTTTCTAACAGGAAGGTGTGAAGCTCAGTCCACCACCTATTTATTTATTTATTTATTTATTCTGCGATCTATTTATTTATTTATTCTGCCTATCCCGTATTTATTCTCCACCTATTTATTCTGCGATCCCGTAGCAGCCACAGCGGACCACATTCCCACCAGCAGTGCACAAAGATTCCAAATTCTCCACGTGAAAGACTTTTTAAAATACAAAATTATGTCTACATCCATAAGATAATTTTCTCCTTCTCTCTTTTTCAACAATAGGCATATTAAAAGCACATATATTAGTATTTGTTTTGCCTTGCCATCCTAGCATATCAGTTTTCCTACAATATTCAGTGAAGACTAAATAAAAATTTCAAATGATGCGGTTAGACCATGTTGATAAAAGTTTCAACAAAGCTGACGGTAGACACAAGTCATGAAGTGATGTGTGTACAAGCCAGAGGATCTGGCTCACTCCCATACGGGATTCTCTGAGGGACCTGAGACGTTATACGTGACCCAACATGGTGCCTCCCTCTCGGAGCCTGGAAACAAAGTTAAATAATTAATAACTCACATCCTTTATTACCCTGTCACTGATTTTCAAAACTTTTATAAATTGATGAATGTCATTTTCACATAATATTGTAAATGGATCCTCAATGTATAAACAGAGGAAACAGGGGCTGCCCTGACTCCCTAGGAGGTGTAGTGAGGAGGGTGAGAGATACCACCCCCCCACACACCCATTCTTTGTCCTTCCTGAGGAGTTTTTTCAGAGTGTAAGTTGAAAATGAATACTCTAAACCCAGGGTTGGCAAAGTATGGCCCATGAGCCAAACTTGGCCCACTGCCCGCTTTTGTAAATAAAGTTTTATTGGAACACAACCATGCCTAGAGGTTGACATTGTCTATGGCTTTCTTGGTACCATGGCAGCGCTGAGTCATCACAACAGAGACCACTTTGCCCACAAAGCCTAAACTATTTACCATTTGGCCCTTTAGAGAAAAAGTTTTCCAAGCTCCTTTTAAAGTTTAGCTCAACTGACAGAGAGACTGAGGAATTCCTGTGCTCAGGCCACAGCCTGTGCATGGACAGGGCTCTCAGACTGACCAGCTGGGGCATGTGTGGCCTTCTGTGGGAGGGGGGCATGGGGTGTCACAGCCCACCTCTCAGGTAGGAGGCTGGTGGTTTCTTAAAGGAAAAAGGGCGCTGTTAGCAGAAAGAGGAAAGGATACAGGCCAAGAAGAGCAAAATAGGGACATTGCCATGTATGTATTTAAAACAACAGTGGAAAACTAAATAAATGAATAATCAAACAAGTCCTTTTTTTAATTTTTTTTTTACCGAAGTATAGTTGATTAACAAAAAAACAAGTCTTTAAGCATAGGGCACAAATATTTTCTTAACAGAAAGTATATTATCAACGTGACCCAGTCCTTAAATGGAATCAGGAGGAAGCAGGATGGTCCTGGCCTAGATGCTGGCAAACACACAGTTTTCGATCGTGGCTGCCTGCTCTTCTGGACATCATAGTTGAATCTGTGAGAAACCCCAGGGTCCCACAGCACTCCTGAGTCCACCGAGAGCTGCTGGAACGTCAGAGGGTCTTTCTGCTTCTTCCTAGCAATTTAACAAGCCATAGCAGATGAGGCCAACATTTAAAGACATGATATTATGAGAACTCTGAGCTCCATCGCCACCTCATCTTAAAGTCAATGACACTGACAAGTACTTGGTTAATACGGTTTGACTAAGTGTTCTGCACCCCTCCGGTAGGAGAGATATCAACTCTCCCAGTCCACGACCACTCCTGGTGCTTTCTGAGGCTGACCAGGCTTTCTGAAGCTTCGTCCTCAGAACCCTGCTGAGATCGAGATACTGTCAAAGGAACCCAGACACGCTGGTGACACTGCCATGTGTGCGCACCCTTGCTCTTTGCACGCTCTAATAATCTAGGCCTCTATACTTTATTCCCGGGTCCCACAGAGTTATGGTTTTTGGAGACAAAGAGAAATTTGAAAAGGAATCTGTTGGGAACGCCCTCCTCAACTACGTGCAAATTTTCTCCAGTACTGTGTAATTAGCAGTTGCCACTTGTTAGCCAAGTAAGAATTAGGAGGAGGGGACTTCAATGTCACCCAGTGACAGCATGAACTATTTGTTCAAATATTTATGGGATTTTACCTACAGTATTGTTAAGGTGGCCCAATGTTGTCATAAAATATGACATTCAGTTTGCTGACGCTGTCTCCAGGTTTTAAAGAAAATCCAGGCAGGTGGAATTTCTTTGGAAGTGGATTGCTTCCACTGGGTTACAGGCCGTGGTCAGCATTACTGGGACTTTCCGTTCACAAGGGACCCCATGGGCTGGGAGTTCCAATGTGGGGCACTGGCTGCATAGACTTGATGTCAGCAATGCCCCATGTTCAACCCACTCATTGCCAACTGAAAGCAGAGTGAAAACAAAGTAAAGGAAAAGGAAAGGTCAGAACAGACACGAGGGTGTGGGGATCTGTGTGCAGGACCACATCCTAAATCATCTCCTGGAACCCGGAGGGGCACAGCTGTCAGCACTGTCATCTTCCTTTGGATGACACTGAAGGGCCTTGTGGTGTCACTTGCGGATTCTGCAAGATTCTGAGTGCTGTCACCATCTTTGCTATCCTGTTGAAGACCTCAGTCTACAGCAGACATTAATGTCATGCTTAGCTATTGTTAATTGGTTTGAATAAATTTACTGAGGGAACTATTTTGCTCAGATAGATATAATTATAACATAACATATAACCTTTTCTAATTTCCTTTTTCACTTTTTATTTTTAATAGCATCCATTTAAATAACATATTTAAACAACACCATTTTCAGTGGCTACAGATTTTTCTTTTGTAGAGCGAAACAATAATTTATTTTACTAACTCTGTTATTGAAGGTTTTCCTGTCCACCTCTTCCCTTACACTGAATTCTGAGAGTAAGGAATTCTGAATTAAAAGTACGCCCATGTTAAGGTTGCAGTAGGTCTTCAAATCACCCCATGGGAGCATTGTAATAATTTCTATTATCACCTGTGGCTACATGAGACGGTGTCCATCTCTCTACACCTGTAATTATTTTTCTTAACTTACTTTCCCATCACAGTGAAAACATTTCTTTTAAGGAGTGTAAAATTGTCTATTTAGGCTTTCCCACAGCTTTAGTTAACTGATTTTTGTTGCATGACCCTGAGATCATTCTGATATTTTGAGGTTATAAGTAATACTTTGAGGGATGTCTTGGAAAGGAAATACAATTTATGGAGTACTTATCATGTAGTTTAGCTCATTTATGTTTCATGTCGTATTTAATTCCAAACACCCTCCGAGTCAGGTACTGTTATTGTTCTCGTCACAGATGAAGAACTAGAGGCTTGGAGAGGTTAAATTCTGTCTCCTCCACAGCCCACAAGTGGTGCAGCCTTTACAACTCCAGATGCCGAACCCTTAGTCACAGAATTGCCCAGCTGCATGACATGCTTGATTCCCAAGATAGATTCCGGAAGTAAAAACTGACTCAACAGGTATGAATGTTTTCTTAATTAAGACTATATATGTTTGTCTGTATCTCCAAATCATTTCTGAAAGCACTGTAATAAGTTTATTTTCACCAGTAGCTGCATGAGAGAGTTCCTTGTCCAACACCTTCTTCAGGATATATATATATATATATATATATATATATATATTTTTTTTTTTTTTTGCAGTACGCGGGCCTCTCACTGTTGTGGCCTCTCCCGTTGCGGAGCACAGGCTCTGGACGCGAGGCTTAGCGGCCATGGCTCACGGGCCTAGCCGCTCCGCGGCATGTGGGATCTTCCCGGACCGGGGCACGAACCCGCGTCCCCTGCATCGGCAGGCAGACTCTCAACCACTGCGCCACCAGGGAAGCCCCTGGATATATATTTTTGCCTTTGATAATTTTAAAGATGACAATATTTGTTACTGTTGTTTTTTTAAATTTATTTTTATTGAAGTATAGTTGATTTAAAATGTTGTGTTAGTTTCAAGTGTACAGCAAACTGATTCAGTAATACATATACACGTGTTCATTCTCTCTCAGATTCTTTTCCATTATAGGTTATTACAAGATATTGAGTAGAGTTCCCTGTGCTATACAGTAGGTCCTTGTTGATTATCTATTTTATCTGTTAAAATAGTAGTGTGTATCTATTAATCACAAACTCCAATTTATCCCTCCCCCATCTTTCCCTTTGGCAACCACAAGTTTGTTTTCTATGTCTGTGATTCTGTTTCTATTTCATAGATAAGTTCATTTGTGTCATAGTTTAGATTCCACATATAAATGATATTTGATATTTGTCTTTCTCTGTCTGAGTTACTTCACTTAATATGACAATCTCTAGGTCCATCCACGTTGCTGCAAATGGCATCATTTCATTCTTTTTTGTGGCTCAGTGGTATTCCATGGTATATGTGTACCACATCTTCTTTATCCATTCATCTGTTGAAGGACATTTAGGTTGTGTCCCTGTCCTGGCTGCTGTAGGTGGTGCTGCTATGACACTCACTGTTGTTTTGCTTCGCATTTTCTTCAGGCTCCAGAGAACCAAGTGTTACAACCTGCAGTCTTCGGCCACCTAGAATCCCCTCAAACAGCTCTTGAGTTCCAGCAGCTGTCACCCGCTCTTCTCAGCTGTCCTGCTTCCTGTCCAGGTGGTACCGTAATGCTTGCACACCTTTGGTCATCCCAGATCCTTGACACGTCCCGGGACCTGGCCTCCCTCCTGATGGCTGTCACCACTTAGTGTTGACATCTTGGTGGAGCTCCACGTCTGGGTGAAGGATGCACGCCTGAGCTGACTCCCCAGGCCCCCCACCACGCACCTCTGCCTGCTGTCACTCCACCGAGCTCCCCACCGTCACATCTGTCAACACGGCTATGTCATCCCCAGAATCCACCTCATTTCCAGCACTTGCCAGAAATGGGACTCATCATTTGACCGTTGAGCAGTGTTCCTTTAAGTTCTAACAAATAGTTCCCATCATTCTGCAGATTTTCTATGCAATTGAATTCTAACTTTGTTGAATTCTAAAGATGACATTCCAGGCATCTGAACAAGGCCTGCACCTCTGTTCTCGTGAGTCTCGGGTTCCCACAAGAAAGGATGAGATTTGGAGTGTGTAGACAATGCAAACTTGTGCTCTGTCTTTATTGTTTAATGGCTGTGTCACAGTGTCACTTAGCTTCCCGGTGCCCCAGTTTCCTTATCTATAAAAGACAGGTACTAGTGCTTACTGCTCTGGATTTTTCTGGGCGTCAGAGGTGCAAACTGCATGAAGACACCCTGTATATGGTTATAATGTTATCAACGATAGTAGCAAAGAATCACGGTGACCATCTGCTGCCTTCTTTTTCTCCTGTTCTTAGAGCAAACTATCCTGTGCACAGGGCTGGGTCCATTTCCTTCCCCAGGAGTGAAGAGTGTGGACTGAAGGTCTGAATGTATGGTTCCTGCTGCCGCCTCCCCCTCCCCCTCCCCCAAAGCCTTACCTGGACCAGAACCCCTCCAGTGCTCATGGCCTCTGCAGTTTCCAGAGCGGCAGGTGTGGACACATCTGCCTTACAGGGCCTGAGGAGATGGCAAGAAGGGCGAGCCCCTCAGGCCCTGCTCAAAGGTTGCCGACTGTGGTGAGACTGGGGGTGTCTACTCCTAGGCTCAAATCCCATCCACTGCAGCTCCCTCTGCCTCTGTCCCTACCCCCAAATCCACAAGCAGTGGGTGATCCATAAACATAGGGAGACAAGAAAAGAAGGAGCCCGCACATGATCATGATACCCCCAGAGTGGGATGCTGAATAACAAATGTCCCATTGGGTGACTGTGACAGTTTACGTGTCAACTTGCCTGGGTCACGGGGCACCCAGATATTTGGTCACACTTTGCTCTGGGTGTGTCTGTTTGCGTGTTTCTGGATGCAATTAACATTTGAATTGAGTAAAGCTGACGGCCCTCCCCAGTGTGAGTAGGCCTCATCCAATCCACTGAAAGCCTGACTAGAATGGAAGACTGAGTAAGAGAGAATCCCTTCTCTCTGCCTCAGTGTCTTTAAAGCTGGGACATCCGTCTTCTCCTGCTTTTGGACTCGGATTCAGACTGGAACTTACACCATCAGCTCTCCTGCTTCCCAGGTCTTTGGACTTGGCATGAAATTACACTCTACTCTACTCTGCTGGTTCTGGACTTCTCCATAATCACGTGAGTCAGTTTCTTTTCTTTTTTTAGTTTTTGGCCACACCATGTGGCATGCAGGATCTTATTTCCCTGACCAGGGATCGAACTTGTGCACCCTGCCTTGGAAGTGCAGAGTCTTATCCACTGGACCACCAGGGAAGTCCCCAGTTTCTTAAAATAAATTAGTACACACACACACACACACACACACACACACACACACACACACACACACCATGTTGATTCTGTTTCTCTGGAGAACCCTTGACTACTACACTGACTTCTCTCTGTAGTAATGGAACATCTATGTGATCCTGACAGAATTATTTATCCTCCCTAAGCCTTGGTTTCCTCTTCTGTACAGTGGGGGTCATAAAATTGACCTCATATGTAAAAATGTTGGAAGGATTAGGGAACACTTAGCACTTGGCATTGGACTTATGCTAAGGATCAACAGACCAAGGCTTTGGTAGGTTTACAAAGCACTGTGTTTTCAAAGGCACCACTTCACTGGGTATTTACTACAGGGAATCTTTTACATCCCCCTTGGCAGACTTGCCTAGGCCACACTAATGGGCAGCTGTGGAGATGTCTCTACTGTGCAGGTCTCTTCTGCCTTCAAATTCGGTTCCTATTAGACAAGTGTTTCTCAACATGGCATCACAGACAAACGCACAAGAATTACCTGTAGACAAACATGCAGATTCTTGAACCCCACCCAGACCCACTGATTAGGACAAGAAGCAGGGAATTTGCATTTGAACCAGCTCCCTAGGTGATTCTCTGCCCCAGGTCCTGCTGAGGCCCCTGACTCCATGCAGACATAATTAAGCCTCTGAATTACACTTTGTGCAAGAATTAACAGTCTTAATCATCTGCAAACACTGATTGACAATAAAATGGCATGAGAGAGTTTGGTTTTTATAGAAAATGATGCAGTAGCCATCTCCTGGTGTAACCAACTGGGGCTTCAGTGTGAGAATGCGGTGCCTTTGAGGACAGCTCCCCCCAACTCCGTGGTTCCATCTGGTTGGTGAATGGGGTCATGCTGACGATTCTGCAGACCTCCAAGCCTCCAGTGACATCGTGAGCAGATAAACTCCTGAGTGAAAGAAGAAATTTGTCCATGAGATGGTGTCCTTGGGCATCTGCAGATGTCACTCAGTCATGTGGTTATCCTCTAACACTGCTACACCGAGTTAGCCTGCCTGCTATGTGTGTAGGAAATGCCCAACCCATGAGTAAGGCCAGTGTTATGGAAAGTTGAACTGACAGTGGAATAGGGTCAAGCCTGAAGTCCAGCTTTTGACTGTGACTGCAGAGCCAATGAGGCTCTATCTGTTCCTCCTTAATCTCTTTTAATCTCAAATATCTGTTCAGATTCACTTAAGTCTTTAGTCTTTGAAGCCTGGTTCGCCAAGAAAGGCAGAAAAAGGGAAGAAAACTGGGTTCCTTGGGTCCTGCTGTAAAAATGTACAGATACAGAGATCTGGTCTTTAAGTGAAATAACTAGTTATTTCTGCAGACTTACCAGCTCCAGCCAGTCCCCACTCCACCATCCCACTGCCATCATCCCATCGTGAGCTGGGTGCTGTGGACCTTGAGAAGCCTGCTGAGTTTCCTGGGAGGCAGAACACCATAGGCTCTTCTGTCCCACTACTTGCTTTGCACATTTCAGTTCATCTTTTTGTTGAATAAATAAATCACATGTGAGCCTTTTAAAGAGTGGGACAGAGCTGGTTCATTTCGATGAGAGTTGGAAAGAGAGAGAAAGACCCTGAGCCTTCTGACGTGTGAGTGTGTGCTGTTTGTAGGCTCGTGCTGGGGTAAGTGGTACAGAAAGTGGTCAGAAAGGAAGCACAGGAAAGATGGAAACACGGGCTCTCCATCTAATGATTCTCTGACAGCTGCCTCCATTGTTGCTGATACCTTGGGTTCTCCTTCCTGAGGCTGAACAACCTTGGGGTCATTATGATGGTGGGAATCACTGAGTTTGGGACCCTCTTATCCCTGGGTTATTGGACTATTTAAAGGTTTCAAACTTTCCAATTTCTTCTTCTCAAATCCTTGGTTATCCTGTTGCTATTTGTTAAAATAGTATCTGGGACTTGCATTTCCTTCCAGGATAAACAAAAAGAGACTGGATTTGACCTCCTCCCTGAAACTAGCAAAACAAGGCAAAGTAGATGAAACATTGGATTTCAAGACACTGGAAACCTGGCAATGAAGGGTAGTAACCCCTGAAAGTTGGAAACAAACAACGGGAGACTTACAATGTCCCCAACTTACTGCACTGAGAGTATTTCCAAGCCCCAGTGCATGGAAGGGAATTCAGAGAGATCTCAGAAGACACCCTGACATGAGGAAGTTGAGAAGAGAGTGAGGGTGGACCCAGCAGCTAGAGTTACTAATTGCTGGGCGCCATAGGTTAGAAAGCTGAAGAGAGAGAGAGAGATCCAAGCTCTGCAGAGGGTCCAATTCGAGTATTCAGCTGAGTACCGTGTATGAGGAAATTATCTGAGGCTAGGGAAAGAACCACCCAAAAGGGTTAAAGGGAGCAGCTCACATAGGTCAGGGACTAGTACCTGTTTCCACCTGTAGACTAGAAACCCCAATATCCATGGGCAATTAGGTAAACAAGCAGAAGGGTCTTACCCAGGTAGGAGAAAATCCTTAATGCTATACCGAGTACTGCTCCAGTCCCATCTAACCAATTTTAAAAGAAAGACCTGAAAGGATCCATCCAACAGTGTCTGAGTAACTAAACTTTATCTCACAAAAATGATATAAGTCAATGGATCAAAACTAACCCAGATTGGTACAGATGCTAGAATGAGCAGACAGGCATCTTAAATGGTAACTAAAACTGTACTTTATATGTTGGAAAGTTAAGTAGAAACATGGAAAATAGAGAAAATATTCAAATAAAAATTCTAGAGATAAAAATTAGAGTGTGTAAGATGAGAACTTTATGGGTAGGGTGACAAACTGGACATTGCAGAAGGAAATCTTAGTGAACTTGAAGACAGAGTGATAGAAACTATCCACAATGAAATACAGAAAGAAATACACAGAGAAAAGTGAGTGAATACAATGAACATAGTGAATTGCGAGACAACTTCAAGATGCATAATATATGTGCAATTGGAGTCCTGAGAAAGAGGAGAGAGTGGGGACCGAAAAGATCTTTGAAGAAATAATGCCTGGATTTTTCCCATTATTGCAGGCTTTTTAAAATTGTAACTATGATAAGGGAGATTTTTCTGCATTCCCCACATTCCAAAGGTGACTAGGAATGGACACTAGGCAATGCAACTACCTGTGTTGCCTTTTGCTACCCACCCACCTGTTAATCCACAGATTCAAAAAGCTCCAGGAACACCAACTTCACAATAGTTTCCATGAAGAAAACTATATCAAGGCAGATGAAAACCAGTGATAAAAGAAAACCTAAAAGCAATCAGGGGAAAAAGACATTTGTATAGGGAAACAAATATACAGATAACAGCAGATTTCTCATCAGAAACTATGGGAACAAGAAGATAGTGTATGGAAGTACTGAGAGAAAAAAAAAAAAAACAAAACTATGAACTTTTATTCCCAGTGAAAATATCTTTCAAAGACTAAAGCAGGGCTTCCCTGGTGGCGCAGTGGTTGAGAGTCCGCCTACCGATGCAGGGGACATGGGTTTGTGCCCCAGTCCGGGAAGATCCCACATGCCGCGGAGCGGCTGGGCCCGTGAGCCACGGCCGCTGAGCCTGCGCGTCCAGAGCCTTGCTCCGCAACGGGAGAGGCCACAACAGTGAGAGGCCCGCGTACCGCAAAAAAAAAAAAAAAAAAGACTAAAGCAAAATGAAATCTTTCTCAAACATAATGAAACTGAAAGAATTCACCACCAGAAAACATGCATTATGAGAAATTTTAAAGGAAGTTCATTAGGCAAAAGGAAGTTAATACCAGAAGGAAAAGCAGATCTATATAATTGAATGAAAAGTTCTGGAAGTGGCAACTAAATAAACACAATTTTCTGTATATGTATATATTAAGTCACCTTGGTGTACATTTTAAATATTTTACAATTTTATTTGTCAATTATACCCCAAAAGTATTTTTTCCCTTACGATTTAAGTCTCTTAAAAAGATAATTAACTGTTTAAAAAATAATAACAATGCAGTGTGGGGTTGATAGCATGTGCAAGATTGAACTATATGACAAGAATAAGAAAAAGGATGGGAGGGAAAAGATGGAAGTGGTCTAAACAACTTCCTTTTAGGAATCTAGATTTACTAATTGCTGGGTGCCATAGATTAGAAAGCTTCAGAGAGAGAATGAGGGAATTCCAAGAAAGAAATTGCAATTGAGTTTCTCTCTCAAAAATTGATAGAACATATGGAAAAAAATGAGAAAGGACCTAGAATATTTAATGACCTAATTGATGTTTATAAAACATTCCACATAACGACAGCAGAATACACATTCTTTTCAAGTGCACATGGAACATTTACCAAGACAGACAATATTCTGGGTCAGAAGACAAGCCTCAATAAGTTTAAAAGGATTCAAATCATACAACTTATGTTCTCTGTACATAATGGAATTAACTTAGAAATTTATGAAAGGAAAGTTACCAAATATTTGAAAATGATGTAACACACTTCTAAATAAAACCTAGGACAAAGAAATCAAAAGTGAAATTAAAAAGTATTTTGAACTAAACGAAAATAAAAACACAACATAAAAATTTTGGTTGCTTCTAGAGGAAATTTTATAGCACTAAAGAACTATATTAAAAGTTAAAATCAATGACCTCAGCTTCCACCTAAGATGGAACTAGTAAAATAAACCAAACATAAAAAGAAAACAAAAAATAATAAACATTTGAGTGAAAAAATGAAATAGAAAAACAATAGAGGAAATTAATGAACCCCAAAATGGCTGCTTTTAGACAGATACAGAAAGAGAGAACACAAATTACAAATCTCAGATATGAGTGTAGTGTCATCATTATAGATTCTATAGATACTAAAAGAATACTAAGGGAATGTTGTGAACAACTTTATGCTGTAAATTTGAAAACATAAGTAAAATTCACCAATCTTTGAAACATATGACGTTATCAAAGTTTATAGAAAATATCTAATCTAAATAGCCCTATATGTATTAAAAATCAAATTTACAAATAAAACACTTTCCCAGAAGAAAACTAGGGAGACAGATGACTTCACTTCCAATCATTTAAGGAAGAAATAATATCAATACTGCCATAACTCTTACAGAAAATTCAAAAGGAGGGAAAATTTCCAACTCACACCATGAGGGTTTCCTTGATACCAAAACCAAAGACATTACAAGAAGACAGACAAGTATCAGTCATGAACACAGACATAACAATTCTAAAGCCAGTTTTAACAAATCAAATTCAGCAATATATAAAAAGGATAATACACCGTAACCAAGCAGGCTTTATCCCAGGAATGTAAGACTGCTTTAACATTTGCCAAGTAATCAATATAATGCATCCTATTAACAAGTTAAGAAAGAAACACCATGTGGTCATTGCAATAGATATAGACATGCAACCTGATAAATTTTATCATCAATGTGGGAATAGAGGGGAATACCCTCAACTTGATGAAGGGAATCTATGACAAACCTACTGCTAACATCACACTTATTATTTTAAGACTGAATGCTTGAATGCTTGTCCCTAAGATAAGAAACAAGTATATCCATTCACAGTCCTTTGATCCAACTCTGAACTGAAGGAATAGTCAGTAAAATAAGCAAGATATAGAAATAAAAAACATCCAGATTGGAATGAGAGAAATAAAACTGTCTTTATTCATGGATATCGTGATCAGCTATGTAAAAAATAGGAGAATCTACAGAGAGAGCCACCAGACCTGAGAAGCGAGTTAGCAATCTTGCAGGAAACAAGAGTGATATACAACAACCAACTGTATTTCTGTACACTAGCAATGAATAATCAGAAATAGAAATTTTAAAATATTATTTATAATAGTAACAAAAATATGAAATACTTGGGGACAAATCCAACAACAGATCTAACGACCCATACCCACAGAAAAATTGCTGAAACTCACAGAAATAAAGGTTACCCAAATTGAGAAATACACTGTGCTCATAGTTTGGGGCACTCGATATTGCAAAGATTGATCAATAGTTTCAAAATAATACTAATAATAATCTCTGCAGACATTTTTGTAGAAATTGACAAGCTCACTCTAAAATTTATACAGCACATCAAAGGACTTAAAATAACCGAAACAAAAAACAGTTTTTTGAAAGAGAAAAAAGTTGGAGTAATAACACTATCTGAACTCGATTCATTATAAACTTACTATAATCAATGATAGACAAATAGATCAATGGAACAGAATGGAGTATCCAGAAATAGATACACACATGTTTGGAGACTAATTTTTGATGAAGGTGCAAAGGCAATGCAGTGGAGAAAGAATAGTCTTCTCAATAAGTGGTGCTGGAATAATTGGATATCACTATGTTATTAAAAAAAAAGGAAAAAAGAACATCAAACCATATCTTTACTCAAATGCAGCAATTAACATGAAATGGGTCATAGACTTAATTGTACAACCTAACACTGTAAAACTTCTAGATGAAAAGCAGGAGAAAATTTTTGTGATTTAGATCAGGCAAAGATCTCTTAGATATAATAACACCAAAGCATAATCTAAAAAGTGAAAAATTGATAAATTGGATTTCATCAAAATTTAAAACTTCTACTCTTCCAAAGAGACGAGAATGAAAAGACAAGACACAGATTGGGAAAAATATCTGCAAATCCTCTATGTGATAAAGGATTTATATCCAGAATATGTAAATAATTCTCAAACCCACTAATAAGAAAATTCAGTTAAAATTGGGCAAAAAGAAAAAGCATATTTCACCAAAGAAGATGTACAGGTGGCAAATATTAAGACTATTCAATATTATTAGTTATTATGAAAATGTAAATTAAAACCACAATGAAATACCACTACATACTTACTTAATGGTTAAAATATAAAAGACTGAGATGGTTAATTTTATGTGTCAACTTGGCTGGGCCATCCTTCTCAGATAAGTAGGCAAGCATTATTCTGGATGTTTCTGTGAGAGTGTTTTGGGGTGAGATTAACACCCAAGTGAATGAATGAATGAAAATTTTATTTGCTCTGGGGTCTCTCTCAACAAACCATTTCTACAAATTCATTCTCTCCAGGAGCAAAGAATCCATTTGGGGAATAGATACGGACACCCAAATCAGCACACCTTTATAATATACCTGTCGCTCACCACGTTGGCATGCTTGGGGGCACAGAAATGGCAATCCTGTCCACAAAATGTTTGTGGTCTAAGAGGGGAAGGGAAGAGACACATCCTGAAATAGAGACCTCAGTCTCTGTCCTGCCATCTGCCACTGCCCCCATGCAGGCTCCTCTATACCCACCCTCTTAAGACCACCTGCCCTCTGCCACCTGACGCCTCTGCCAGCCGGCCTTCCGCAGCCCCTCCCTCCCTTCAGTGGGGCCCATAACTGCCTTTCACATCCTTTCTCAGAGTCCAGCTTCTCTTTTTATCAGTTGAAGACACTTTTTCCCCCAGAACCACTGGCATCCCTTTGGTTACAGTTGTTTATTCGTGCAGTCGGTATTTAACTGGGGGTGGGAAGTGAGCCCCATCCGGAAAATGTAAAATGATGACTCTGTCAGGTGCTTCCGGGGGCAGCTTGCTCTGGGTCAGTGGAGGATTAGAGCGCCGGTATCCCACTGAGGGCAACAGAGCTTCTCCTGGTGTCTGAACTCCAGGGCCCGCGACTGGCCTTGCTTCTTTGCTCCAGTGAAGCAAAGCACATGCTCACTCTGTCTGTTGACTGAAGGGACAGTGTGAAAGATGAGCTGGGGAAAATGCCCATAGTTTGGGTCTGGCAGCCCTTTAGGATTTACCACTGTTTCATAGGTTTGTGATGGGGGGCCTTTTGCACACGTGTTCCTTTTTAATCTGAATATTATGTGATGTGTTGCGTATTTTTATCATTTACCGTTGGGCAGAGAATGAGCTTTGCTACAACCTTACGGCACAGCAAAGGTGGCATGCTCATCACTAAACCCAGAGCACCGGTCTCATGTGTTTAAAAGCCTCTGCTTGGTTTTCCATAGCCAACATCCCATAGTTTTTACTTTACTTTGAAATGCTGCATGACAGAGGAAAACAATTCTCCAAAAAGAAAAAAAAAAGAAAAAAATCTAATCCTTTCCCTCTAAGGGCAAAAATGGAATATGCTATGGCAACATTTGAAGCAGATCTTACTTAATAAACAATTAAATTTCCATTTTAATCCTCTTCTTGATGTAGTTTCTCAGGTTGAAAATATATTTCATCCATGAGTGGATTCTTGGTGGCAGTCAACTGAAATGACATTTTAAATATAGGTAACATTTAGGTAATAAATATAGCCTGCTGTATGTGCTCAGAATAACAGCAACATAAAAAAACTAATCACTTTATTGATTTCCATTAAGTATCACTTCCTTAATTTTCACGTTCAGGAAAAATTGTCTGCCAGTGTTAGCCTTTTTGTTCAATTATTTTTAGCTGAGTCAGACGTCCATAACTCTATTAAAAAAACAGGATTTTTTCTTATATTACTTAATTTGGAATCCACATATGTAATTAGAGGTTTCAAATGAAATATTTTGCACGACATAACAATTGCTCACAGGAGATCCAGAGGGAAAGATTCTGGGTAAAAATGTACATTTCCGACATTTGTGAGTGAAGAGAAAGGCCTCATTTTGGTAAAGAATATGATACTGAACACTATTCCATGAGAATTCAGACGTATGCTCTCATTTTTTCTTCTTCTAATCAAATTATAGAGTTTTGTAGATGTGGTGCTGTAATTTATTGATAAAATGAGAAATACATAGTTGGTCTTCATCCACTGTTCCTGCACAGAGCTCCTAAAACCCTTGTAATTTCCTCTACAAGAGCAGAGGGGGATCTTTTGTTGTAATATTTAGTTTTGTTCCCAGTTCCTGAGATAGCTTCAGAGTGATAATGGTGAAATGGGTGTCTTTTATCTTTGACAGAAGAAGTTCCTTTCAACCACACCTCAGTTTATGTTAATGAGATAACTTTGGGAAAGCCCCTAAGGGTGGGGGGACTTGTTGCCAGGCAACCAACCAAGTGATTAGAGGGTTGGAACTTTCAACCCCACCCCCACCTCCAGGGAGGGGAGAGCAGCTGGAGATTGAGTCCCGACACCATTGGCTAATAATTTAATCAACCATGCCTGTGTAGTGAAGCCTTATAAAAACCCCAGAAGGATGGGGATCAGACAGCTTCTGGGTTTGGTGAACATGTGGAAGTGCTGGGAGAGTGGCACATCTGGAGGGCACGGAAGCTCTGTGCTCTTTCCCCATACTTTGCCTGTGCATCTCTTCCGTCTGGCTGTTCCTGAGTTATATATTTTTTTTATAATAAACTGGTGATCTAGTAAATAAAATGTTTCTTTGAGTTCCGTGATCTACTCTAGCAAATTAATTGAACCTGAGCAGGGGGTCATGGGAACCTCAGATTCATGGCCATTTGGTCAGAAGCACAGGTGACAACCTGGATTTGTGACTGGCATCTGAAGGGGGGCAGTCCTGTGGGATCTGACCCTATAGTGTCAAAATTAAATGGTAGGACATCCAGTTGGTGTCACAAAATCCTGAGGAATTAAGTTGAGAATGAGGTTGAGATCATCAAGAAATCATTGAAACATCAACAAAGTCCTGGTGGCAAGCATTTATTTAACTACAGGATAAGATAAAATAAGAGTGAAAAATAGGACAGAATAGTATTTAGATATATTTTGTATTCTGACTCAATGAATGTATTACAGCTACAAAGATGGGCCAAAAAGGGCAGAGAATTTATGAAAAATAGAATGATTGCTGATTGGTGCATAGTGATAAACTGGGAAAGAAAGGTTTGCATGTTCAATTAGATGCTGGGAGGAAAAACAATAAAAACCAACAAACTATTTATACATGCTACATCATAGATGAGTATTGTTTAAAAAGAGACAACAGGCTCAAAATGGAGTCACTTGTGCTAAGCCCTACATTCAGAAACCAAGAATTATGTTTCAACCTCTCCCAGGAGTGGAGTCTTAAACCAGTCAATTTAGAATCATATGGTCGGCACTAGTGAGGTAACCTCCCTGATATAACCCTGTCATCCCCTAAAGGAAGACCACAAACTTCATTCTTTGTTAGTATAGCTTCCTTGTCCTGTCCCTTTCTGCCTTATAAAAGTCCTTTATTTTGTACATCTCCTTGGACCTGGGTTCCATGCAATAGATGATGTCACCTAACTTACTCCAGGATTATCACCTGAGATTCATGGATTGATAAAAAGGCAGAAAATAGGATGGGAAGCCACCAGTCTGACTGAGCACTTTGAAAGGACTTTGGAATGAGACCATAAACAAAAGCCTGCCAAGTTATTAACTTTACAGCTGCGACAGCTTGGAGGCCAGGGACCGAAAACGACACTTGGGAGCATTATACCCTCCAAGGGGTCCGTCATCAAAGTGCTGGTCCAAGGATTGATGTCTCATTTGTAATCCACTGGGACACTGGAAAAACGATAGTCCTCAAAGGTCTTATGCAGATCTCTCAACACCAACTCTAATACCCTATATCTGTCCCCAAAAGAGGCCCCATATGGGTCACTCTCAGAACTGTCGAGACTCTGAGGGCTTGTCCTGTAAACGACTACCAGAGATGCCCTTAACCAGTCGAGGGGAAACTAAAATCAAAGTCAATGGAAAATCTTGCCAAATTCTCGTAGATACCAGAGCTACACTCTTTACTTTAAAACTCACTCTCTTAGAACAGATCCCGCAGAGTGAAAAAGAAGTTTCCATAGTGGGGTAATAAAATTCAGAGGGAGTTTCTATCTCAACCAGTACAAATGGCTCAGGGACCTTTCACTGAAAAGCATTCTCTTTTGCTGTGTAACACAGCACCAGTCAATCTACGAAGCAGAGATGTCCTTTCTAAACCAAGAGGGTGAATATGCTTTACTTCCAATGGAGACCTCACCTTAGAATATCCTGACCAACCTGAACTTGATCTTTTATGTTCCTTACAATCTGTTCTTGACATAGGAGAGGAGGAACTCCAGGAAAAGATCCCTAATTTAACCACAGTGCCTGAAACTTTGTGGGCTACTGACACTGAGAGAATAAAAAGTGCAGAACCTATTAAAATCCTGATAGACATAACTTAACCTTTTTCAAACTGCCTCAATATCCATTAAAAACCCATGGCCTCACACCAATGGTAGAAGCCCTAGTCACCCAGGGGCTAATCTTTCCCTGTATTAGTCCCTGTAACACACTGACCTTACCAGTCTGGACACCTAATGGGTGGGGATTTGAGAGCAATTAACAAGATAGTTGTTCCCCATTTTCCAGTTGTTCCAAACCACACAGCCCTTTGTCACCATTTCCACCAGCATCAGAGTGGTTCCCAGTTTCAGGCCTTTGTTCAGTCTTGCTGAGCATCCCTGTGGTTCCCAACAGCCAAGATCTGTTTGCCTTTGCTTGGAAAAATCAACAATGTACGTGGCCAGTCACGCCTCAAAGGTTCACCGAGGCCCCTCCTCATTTCTCCCAAGAGCTCCACCAAGATGTAAGCACCCTCCAGACCCTGGGAAATCAACCCTCCTACAGCACGTGGATGCTCTCTGCTATGCTCAGTTACCAAAGAGATGCCCATTTACGGATTTCACTTATTTGCTGAGACAGCTGAAAAAGGACATAACGTCCCTAAGGGAAAACTACAATGATCTCTAGACAGTGTTCATTAGCTAGGTCATCATCTAAGTGCTGAAGGAATCCAGCCATCTCCAAACAGAATTAAGCTAATCCAAGAAGTCTGTATGCCCACAACTCAGTGACAGCTTCACGGCTTCTTAGGCCTGTCTGGCTATTGGAGACGGTGGGTTCCTAATTTTCCCTACGAACTTTCCTTGGAAAGATAAACACGAGCTGGTCTTTATAAGACCAAGAGGCACAACAAGAACTGCCTGCCCTAGGGCTACCCAGCTATTCACAACTGTTCACCTTTTTAGGGCATAAAAGAGATAACCAAGCCCTGGGGATGCTCACACAGGAGCGTGGCAATAAACATAAACCCTTTGCCTATTACAGCACACAACTGGATTCAGTTCCTTGTGCCCGTCCAACTGCGTTATGGTGCCAGGGCAGAGTTGGTGGCAACCTCAGTGGATTGGACCCTAGGAAGTGACAATGATTTACAAACTCCACGCGCTGCCCAAAGTCTTCTTAATAATGAACTGAATTCATCAGCATTTCTCTGCCAGCGGATTAAACTCCTCTGGGATCCTTCTGCTTTCACCACCTACAATCTGCATCTGAAACGTTGCAGCATTCTTAATCCTGCTATGTTACTACCTCTTCCTGACAAAGGCAAGTCCCTGGACTCTGAAGCAATAACGTCCCATCTCGTGACACCGTGTCCTGATTTATGAGACTAACCCTGATCTAATTTTGTCTGTTGATGGGTCATTCTGTACAAATGAACAAGGGAATTTCCAAGCTGGTTGGGCTGTTATTAGCCAACATGAACTGTATGAGAGGGGAAATCTCCCACAAGCTCAATTAGCCCGACGGGCAGAGCTGCACACCCTTCACTGAGCCCACCTGTTAGCAGAAGAACACGCTGTCAATGTTTATACTGACAGCCTGTATGCCTTTGGGATCAACCATGATTTGGAGATGCTATGGAAATAAAGGGCTTTTCTTTCATCCTCTGGGATCCCAATCAAAAATAGGCAGCAGGCAAAAAAGCCTTCTTACTACTGTTCTTTTGTTTTCCAAAATTGCCTTCATAAAAATCGAGGCTCACATTAAGAAGACTTGAACTTGACTATGAGGGCATCGCCCTGGCTGCATGCAAAGGCAGTAGCAACATAATCTATAAATGTGGTGGCCCATGTGGATGAAGTCCATCCTGCTTCTGCAAAAATTGACCCCTTTTTGCCAGACTTTTGCCATCTTATGTCCTTGTAACATGGCAACAGTCTCCCAAATCGGGGAAGCCAAGATGGGCAAACAATGGTTGTAAATTCAATGAACAGTCAGGGCCACTTGATTCTTCCTGGCTCCCTGGCAAACCCCATTTTTTTTGTTTTTGTTTTTGCCTTCCTTCACACACCATGGTGCAATTGAGATGACTCAAATTATGAATAAACATTGGTGGGGAGACTTTTATAAAATTGCAAAAGTAATTTATGACCAATATCTGACCTGTCTGGTCCATAATCCTGGAAAATCTATTTTTGTCCCCAGAGGCCTCAGATCTCCTCCCTCTGGGCCCTCAGAGCATCTGCAGCTGGATTCATTCGAATGTCACTCAGGACGGGTTATCAATATGTTCCTGTTATTGTGTGTAAGTCTCCTGGATGGGTTGAAGCCTTCCCCTGCTGCAAGGCTGATGCTCTCACAGTGGCAAAGAAATTGTTAGAAAACATGCTTTCCACTTGGGGTGTCCCTTCTACAGTCTCCAGTGATCAAGACACCCACTTCACTGAGCAGATCATACAAGTCTGAACAAATTCTTTGCACACTTCTTGGAACAACCACTGTCCCTATCACCCACGGTCATCAGGCAAGGTCGCAAGAACTAATGGGATCCTCAAACAATATCTCTAAACTTGCTAAAACTACCAGACTCCCTTGGCCTAAGTACTGCCTGTGGTCTTGCTGATTGTTCACAGTACCCTCTGTAGGAAACATAAACTCACTCCACACGAGGTCGTCACCAGCAGACTGTGTCTGTTGGTGTACAACCTTCTGCTGATCTCTTGCTGTCTCATGCTAGGATGACCAGCCACTGTAAGTCTTTAATGTTTTATGCTAAAGTTTATCATCAACAAGTTAAAGACACTTTTCCAGATCCCAATTCAAAGTATCTTGTTAGTCACAATCTGGAGCCTGGTGACGAGTATCCTGGAAACATCATCAGAGGAAGACAGCCCTCAAACCTCATTGGAAAGGACCTGACCAAGTGGTCCTGACCCCTGACGTTGCTGTGAAACTAGAGGGCATTGAGCCTGGGTCCATATCTCACAGCTAAATAAGGCTCCACCTCACACCCGTGCAGATGCTAGAGATTTCTGAGTCATATTTACTGGAAGAGAAGCAGCCAATATCGAGGTAGACTGCTTTGAGCCAAATGTCAAATCAGGGTTTCATACCTTAACTAACCATGAAACCCTTTCTTCTTCTCTTTCTTTCCTTTACTCTGTCATTAGCCTGGAAAAATAACACCCTCATCTATATCTCCCTGGCCATCGCTAAGGGCAGAAACCTTTCAGACCGCTGGATTTGTCGTCAAAGAGTCTGATCTGTCCATAATGCTAAGGACTCCCTGGCCCTTCCTGTGATCAATTTCTCTTCTATTCCCAATGTCGCTGTAAACTATAATCAACACCCACCCCTTCAAAGTCACTCACAGAGTCTGACTTTTATGGCCAGAACATCTAGTGCCTTGTTTCTACCTCTGTTCTATTTTAACAGCACTTGCCCCAATACCCACGTAAATACCTACACATATACCTACGTAATCTTAGTACATTTACACTCCCATGTCCTCATGATTCTCTAAATCACATCTTCCCCCAGTTATGAAAAGATCTCACCAGCAGCTCCCAACTTTTCAAGGAACTTAGAATAGCTCTTTAATTCAGGTTAGGAGGTTTACCTTCCGGATGCACTGAAGACCTAACTGATCCCTGGCTTGAACGGGCAAATGCAACAATCCCTGCAAAGGAATCCAGAGCCACCTTAGTGGGAGCGATTTGTGCCCAGACAGGATTTATCCTGTTCTGTGTGGTTATCATTCCCCTCGGACCTATGAATGCACATGATCAGGCCGTGACTCGTAGGTGATCTAACCACGCCCCTAACTGCCGATCATCAACGTGAGACCCCTCATTGGTCAACTCCCTTGGATCGACACTGTCCAGTTAGAAAGGACTTACCTGGAGGCCTTCATGACTCAGAATTTGCTTCCGCGGGCAGGTCCCCGTTCCCTGGCTGCGAGTAAGTGCGAATGAGGCTGTGATCAGGAAACTCTCCTTAACTCTTGAAGATATTTCAGAATCTGCCAACGAAGATTCTTAGACTCCCTGGGCAAGGTTGTTCTGACACTAGGACAGCCCTTGTTATATTTTAGCTGAAGAAGGAGGTGTCTGTGCTGTGGCCATTACCACCTGCTGCACTTGGAGTGACATTTCTGGGGAAGTTGAGACTCCGCTCCGTAAGACCACTGAACAGGTCATTTGGCTTAAGAAAGGGACTCCTTCAGTGGGTCTTCCTTTGACTTATATGCTTTGATTGGTTTGGGTCCTGGGGCCATGGTTCCAAAGTGCACTCCAGACATTGGGAATTATCCTGCTTATAATAATCATAATAGTCTCCCTGGTGCACTGTATTGTCTCAAAGACTTCAAAACTTGTTTACAGCCACTAGCCACCAAAGAAATAATCTCCTAGGTCTGGAACATCAGAAAATGAATGAACAGAATGACCAATTTAAAAAAAATGTAAACCTGTAGTTGGGATTTATCAAAACAATGATTCAGCAAAAAAATCATGACCTGTGACTACCACACAAGGATGACCAAAAGTTGTGAGAACTTCAGAACAGTATCTGGGAGTGACACTAAGGTCTTACATTTTGATCACGTCTTTCAGTTAAGCTGAGCGTCTCATCAAAAGGGGGAATTGTTAAAAAAGAGACAACAGGCCCCAAATGGAGTCATTTGTGCTAAGCCCACATCAACAAACTGAGACTTAATACCTATATTTAATTACAGTTTCAGCCTCCCCCAGGAATAGAATCTTAAACCAGTCCATCTGGAATCACCTGGTCAGCACTGGTGAGGTCATCCACCAGACCCCTGAGGTCCCTTAGAGGAAGGTGACCTTGCCACCAAGGATTCACTCTTTGCTAGTCACTTCCTTGTCCTGCCCCCTTCTGCCTATCAAAGTCTTTCATTCTGTACAGCTCCTTGGAGCTCCTTCCATCTGCTTGAAGTGATGCTGCCTGCCTCATGAATCATTGAATAAAGCCAATAAGACCTTTAAAATTTACTCAGTTGAATTTTGTTTTTTAACAGCATCAAAGTTGTTTGCTGCATGAAAGTTTCCATCAGGATCTTACATTTAGGTTGATGATCCATTTCAAGTGAATTTGTTTGAAATTCCTAGACTAGTGATTCCACACAGCTGAAGCCAGACCCTTCTGCATCCTTGACCCAACGCCTCACGAGACAGGAGGTCCAGCATACAGTGGGACGGCCTTGTATGAATGTCAGCTATAGCTCCTTCCTTCCAGTCCTTTGGGATGGTGTGTGCTCCTGCCTCTGCTAATTTCCTGTGTACATTCACTGATCAGCACTCAGCTGAATATTCAAGGGGGACCCTCTGCAGACTGGCGCTTCCCTGTGCAGCACTTCTTCCCAAGTTCACTTTCTGTTGACTCTCTCTGCCATGTTCTCCTCGACTCCTGGCTGCATCTGCTCTGCTCAAAGCAGACCACAGGCTCTGCCTGGGCTCCCACTCCTGCACCTCCCCCTGGAAACTCTCCCAAAGCCAGAAGCCCAGCTGTTGTAGGGCTCACGTCTTGGTTTTCTTTCTGTGATGGGTCACCTAATTGCCAGATGTTCTTTTTTTTTGGTTATTTCAGGTATGAGGGTAAATCTATTTCCTATAGCTTCATTTTGACGACATGTAAGACACTTACATATTGAAATATAGCATAAGTGATATCATGGGCCAGACATTTTGGCTAAATTAATAAAGGCACCTTGGCTTAACTCACACAGTAACAGAAAAAGATTATTGGGTGGACCAACAGAGCAAAATCCAACTCTCTGCTGTTTATAAGACAGAAGCTGGAATAAAGAGATTCAGAAAATTCAAAGTCGAGGTTATAGACAAAGATATGCCAGGTCAATACAAATAGCAAGAAAGCAGGATTTAAGGTCTTGATTGTGGGAACGGACATGGCGGGTCCTGCTCCCATCTCTCATTCTTTCTACTTCACTGCTCACCAGCCACAGTTCTAGTGCATCATTTCTTTGCACGGTGGCTTTCTCTGGATTCAGGGTTTTTGTTACCTGTGTGGCAGGCCTGAGTGCTGGAGGATTAATACCCTCTGGGATTGGTCTGCAATGAATCAGTGATGGAGGTTGGTATACATGTATATTTACCAGCACCCTCTCTCCTTGGACAGCATAACCCTGAGGCACTGACAGCTAGGATTGCCGAGGGGAATAAAGCTCTGGAGGCAGGGCAGTAAATGGCTTTATAACCACCACTTATGGGCTGTTCACCCACCCCGACACCCTTCCCAGCCTCACCAGTGTTTTCTTCACTTCTCAAATAAACCACTTGCATCTGAACCTTCATCTCAGGATTTACATAAGGCAACCCAAATGAAGAGAAAAGGTAGAATCCAAGGTACAGAAAAGGTAGAATCCAAGCCCTCCAAGCAAATTAAAACACAACAAATCCAAACATCAATAATGCAATGATAAAAAATTTGTAAAGAAAATGGAAGAATTATGGATGCCTATGCATTCAACAACAGAGCAATAACTTTTATGAAGCAGAAACCAGAGGAGAAAGAGACCATGACACATTCATAACAGGAAAGTTCTTCTCAGTTGAAGACAGGTCAAGCAGACAAAACAGTTAATAAGAACACAAAATGCCTAGGCAGCAAAATCAGTGGGTTAAGTTTTACAGAGACACATAGGGTTGTAAAACCCGGCTATAGAGAATACACCTGCTTTTCACGTGTGAGTGGAACTTAAAAACTGACCATATTTTAAGGTATGTGAAAACATCTTCAGTAGCTCCTTAAAATAAAATAATATGAACAGGATTTATGACTGTAGTGCAATAATATAAAAATTAACAACACATTTTAAAGGGCCCTCCAATAATTTGGAAACCAGCTCAAGGCAGTTAGCCAGGGCAGCTGCAGGACTCCTGTACTTGTTTTCTTTCTGTCGGGGATCATTTCACTAAGCAGCCATTGGCTATTAAGCAACTCTTGGCTCCAAGGGGAAATACAAAACTAAGTTTCAGAACTTCTAGAAAATCACAATAATAGAAACGCAATACATCAGAGTCTAAAATTCATAGCAGTGAATACTCTACAAAAAATGAATCTGTACAAATGATTTGACAAGTCAAAAAACTGGGGAGGGCAACAAAGTAATTGGAAAGAAAGAAGCAATCGATGACAGTAAAGCAGAAATTAAAGATTTGGAAATAAAATCCACAGCAGAATTTAATAAGAAAATATAAAGCTTGCTCTCTGAAAAGAATAGCAAAAAAATTGACAAGCCATTAGCCAGCTTAATAAAATAAATGAAGAATGAGAGAAAGCACAAGTACACAAAATAAAAGATGACTACAGGAAAACAGTCATCAAAAGAGGAAGTAAAAAGAAATTATACATTGAGCAGAATGTTCTGCAAATAAGTTTGACAACTTAGATGGGTAACTTTTTAGGAAATATAATTTACCAAAGCTGACTCCCATAGGCATAGAAAGGATAATCAGACCAATTCCCATAGAAGAAACAGAAAAAGTAGTGAAAATTCTTCCTTACAAATAAGCACCATGACTAGATGGTTTCTTAGGAAACTCCTGCAAAATCATTAAAAATCAGATAATTGCAGTGCTACTTAAAAGATTCCAGAGCTTTAAAACAGAAGGACATGAAGCAAGTATGATATGGATACCAAACCTGGACAAATACAATCTGAAAAAGTAATTACAGCCCAATCTCACACATGAATTTCAATGCAAAAATATTAAATAAAATAATGGTAAATAGAATCCAATAGCTCACGTAAATATGAATTCACTGAAATATGCACGAATGGTGCATATTTCAGAAATGCAAAAGTGATTCAATACTAGGGAATCTATTAATATAACTCAGTATGTTAATAGATCTAAGCAGAAAAATTCTATTCTTTTGATAGATGCCAAAAAGGTGTTAACACAATTCAGTACCCATTTGTGATTAAAAAAACTTAAGATGGATTAATAACCCATATCAAAAGGCAGCTTCTTACAGAAAGATGGCCGGTAGGCACATGAAAAGATGCTCAAGATCACTGATTATTAAAGGAATGTAAATCAAAACTACAGTGAGGTACCACCTCACACCAGTCAGAATGGCCATCATCAAAGTCTGCAAATAACAAATGCTGGAGAGGCTGTGGAGAAAAGGGAACCCTCCCACACTGTTGGTGAAATGTAAATTGGTGCAGCCACTATGGAGAACAGTATGAAGGTTTTCTGAGGGACCCTCAGAAAACTAAAAATAGAATTACCATTTGACCCAGCAATCCCACTCCTGGGCATATATCCAGAAAAAACTATAATTCAAAAAGATACATGCGCCCCTATGTTCATAGCAGCACCATTCACAATAGCCAAGACATGGAAACAACCTAAATGTCCACCAACAGATGAATGGATAAAGAAGATGTGGTACATATATACAATGGAATACTACTCAGCCATAAAATAGAATGAAATAATGCCATTTGCAGCAACATGAATGTACCTAGAGATTATCATACTAAGTGAATAAGTCAGACAAAGACAAATACCACATGATATAGCTTATAAGTGGAATCTAAAATATGGCACAAATGAACTTATCTACAAAACAGAAACAGACTCACAGACATAGAGAACAGACTTGTGGTTGCCAAGGGTCGGTGGGGGATGGACTGGGAGTTTGGGATTAGCAGATGCAAACTAGTATATATAGGATGGATAAACAACAAGCTTCTACTGTAGAGCACAGGGAACTCTATTCAATATCCTGTGACAAACCATAATGGAAAAGAATATTAAAAAAGGATGTATATATGTGTATAACTGAGTCACTTTGCTGTACAGCAGAAATTAACACAACGTTGTAAATCAACCATACTTCAATTAAAAAAAAAAAGCCACTTCTTATTTCATGGGGAAACTTTAGAGGCATTTCCACCAAGGATGCCTACTATCTCCATTACTGTTTAACATTGTATTGGAGGCACTAAAACAATGCAATTAGAAGCACAAAAAATTGGAAAGGGGTTTACGAGTGACATCATGTATGTCTGCAAAACAAAAGCAATTGTTGGAAAATACTACTACAAACCATAGAACGATTTATACGGTAGGATCAACAATCTTCATATATACAAACTAGTCTTTTAGCAGATATGATGAAATAGCAAATATATGTAATTACAACATCAAAATTTTAATAAAATAGTGGGGAATAAACCTATCCAAAAAGTACAAAACCCACATGAGGAAAACCATAAAACAAAACTGGACAAATAGGGCTTCCCTCGTGGCGCAGTGGTTGAGAGTCCGCCTGCTGATGCAGGGGACACGGGTTCGTGCCCCGGTCCGGGAGTATCCCGCATGCCGCGGAGCGGCTGGGCCCGTGAGCCATGGCCGCTGAGCCTGCGCGTCCGGAGCCTGTGCTCCGCAACGGGAGAGGCCGCAACAGTGAGAGGCCTGCGTAACGCAAAAAACAAAACAAAAACTGGACAAATAAATATTCACATGTATATATATATACATGTATGTGTATTATGTTGACTTTCTCAGATTTAATTTATAATTCATTGATATCTCAATAAAAATACCATATTTTTTTCTGAGGTTAAGCAAGTTGATTTTAAATTTAATTTGGAAGAATAAACGACCTAGAATGAAGACCTAAATAAATGACATTAAATGAAGAGCAATTTTGGAGGGCTAGCCGTTTTATACATTAAAACATAATAATCGTTAGTAAGACTCCATGATGAAAACTGTGTTATTCATGCATGTAGACAGACAAGAAAACAGAAGAAATTCAGAAACAGAGCCAGTCGCATATGGATATTTAAGGAGCTGGCAGTAGAGGAGAAAAAGGTGGACAGAACAAAGTTATTCTTGGTTTTAATGAAGCAAAGTGGATCACTGTCCTGATGGGTTGGCTCTGGGGATCGGGGAGAGGATGCCTCTTGGGTTTCTGGTTTGTGTGATGGGTGGGTGGCACAAAGCAACACAGGTAGTTATGGTGCATAGCGTTCATTACTAGTTACCGATGGAATACTGGGAATGCAGAAAAAGCTCTCTTATCATTATTACCATTAAAAAACCCCTGCAATAACAGAAAGCACAATGTAACCTATCATTGTGCTAACTGTGCTGATTGCATATGAATGATGGGAAATCTTGTGGGTCCTCAGTTTATCACATTTTATTCACCACATCTACGGTTACTGACATGTTTCATTTCTGAGTCAGGTATGGGATGTCTTGGCAAGCATTTGCCTGTTTTCAGCTTCTGACACTTTCTGGAACTCTCTGCTCGATCTTGTGGGTAGCCAGGAAGAGCCCCTTAACTCCCCCTCTCCGCACTGGCGTAGATTGCTAGTGCCCACTTCCTAACTGGTTTTACTTCCTCCCCTCTGGCTTCTCTGCTCCATCAACCATTCTGTAGTTAGAGTGACGTTTGTGAATCAGTCTTACTACTCCCTCCTTAAACACCCTTCAAAGACTCCCCATGGCCTTTAGGATAAAGTCTACACTTGTGGCTTAGAAAGGACCACAGCATTCTGAAGCCTTGCTTTCTGAAACTTCCCACCTTGCTCTGCTTGGCTCTGGCGTTACTGCACACTTGCTCTGTCCAGAATGACTAGCTAACTCCTCACTCTTTGGTCATCATCTAGATGTCACCTGCTCCGGGAAGCTTCTTTGGCATCCTGGCTGTGGTTTGGGACCGACCTTCCAGGTGTCTACAGTGGTGCTTGCACTCCTCGTAATGTATGCCTTGCCTCACCTTCCTGTATTCCCACAAGGCAGAGCCCCCTCTGGGGAGGAACCGTGGTCCTGACGTTACTGGTCTCCAGCCTGTAGCCCACGCCCGGCACATAATGGCCTTCGGTCGTTGTTGAGCTTGAGAAGGAGGAAGGTCCCAGCCCTACTCATGCTCATTCCTGTCTGATTTTGCTCAAGACCTGTTCTCTTCCCTCTTCAGTCTCTAAATCTCCTGGGAGTTCCAGAGCTGATGTATTTGTCACATGGCCATGCAATGACTAATTGGAAATTGCCGGTGCCTAATTTATATTGCCAGCACCTTCCAGCTTATCGCATTTGGGTCCTTGGACATTTCACATTCCCAGTGAATCACTATCCTTTTTAATAAATCTGTAATTCATCAGTACTGTCTAATTTCTTAAGAATTTCTTTTCTCCTTGGAGTTGGCTCATCTCGGGCCCTGAAGAGACAGGGATAAAGTAGCTTGCTGAAACAATAATCAAAATAGGAGACCCTATCTTTTTATCTTCACATTCAGAAAAGCTTATTAATTGCAAGGTAAACTTGGAGCAGTTTTGGACTTTTTGGCCACCTGCATTATTTAGGAAGGGAAATGAATGAATGGTTACTTTTGGTAAATGAGAGAAATGAAGACACATTTCCTCTTTAATAATAACGTAAGAGGAAAAAGGAGGTGGCAGACTTCCAATTGGGATAGAGAAAAATTAAACCCTGTTTCCCTTGGAAGAAGTACAAATTCCAACTGAATTCAGATATTTATTGGTGTTGTTAGTTCAAAGCCATATTCTACATTTTCTTTGAAACATCACTGTTCTGATGAGGTACTGAGATTTTGTTTTTGTTTTGTTTTGATTTTGTTTTGATTTTGTTTTGTTTTTGTTTTGATTTTGTTTTGTTTTGTTTTGTTTTTGTTTTGTTTTGAATTTTCCTCATTAGGATATTCCATTTGCCTTTCCAGAACTTCTTTCTATTCTTCCCCACCTTACTGTCTACTCCTGGAGGCTGAGCAGACATGGATTGCATCAACAAGTTCTCTTGCCTGTGAGTTTTGGTTGGATTTGGACAGTGGGACGCACTGGAAGAGGCAGGAGGGCAGAAGGGAGAGTCCAGGGTATTTATTATTTCTGCCCGGCCATGGTTTGGCAGTAGCTGTGTTTCTCTCTCTAAGGTCACATTTTCTGTCCAGCCACCTTCAGCTACACCTAGAACTCCTGCCAGCTTGCAGTAACTGCCCCTTCCCTTGCCTTTACAGACTGAGGAATGGTAAGGACCCTCCCTGTTGCTTGCCCTGGGTTTATTACTTTCCCTAAACCCTGCCCTCACCTTCCTTAATAACCTTTGCTTTAAAATTTCCTTAAATCATTCGAGTAAGACTTTGTTTCCTGAGACACTGGCTGACACGAGCAACAGAAATTTTTTTGGCTGAGAAGCATAATTCCAGGACCCCAGGTGCCCAGAAATCATTTACTCCAAGTCCTTCGCTTTACAAGAGTCTGCAGATCAGAGAGAAAGGGTGACTTGCTTGACGCCACACAGCCATGCATGACATAGCCTGAAACTAGAATCCACGGATCTTGTCTTTTCAGACCAATACTCTCTTCAGACCTCCTCAGCATGGATTAAACAGGGACGCTTCAAGAAAAAAAATTATAGGCCAACACCCCTGACGAACAGAGATGCAAAAGCCCTGAACAAAATATTAGCAAAATTAATTCAGCAATATATTAAAAGGATAATACACCATGATCAAGTGGGATTTATTCCAGGGGTGCAAGGGTGGTTCAATATCTGCAAATTAGTAAATGTGATACATCACATTAACAAAGGAAGGATAAAAATATTATGATCATCTCAATAGATGCAGAAAAAGCTTCTGACAAACTTCACCATCCATTTATACACTAATATGTATAAAATGGATAACTAATAAGAACCTGCTGTATAAAAAATAAATAAAATTAAATTTAAAAAATCCATTTATGATAAAAACTCTCAACAAAATGGGTATAGAGGGAACATACCTCATCATAATAAAGCCCATATATGACCAACCCACAGCTAACATCATACTCAGCAGTGAAAAGCTGAAAGCTTTTTCTCTAAGATCAGGAACAAGACAAGGATGTCCACTCTCATCACTTTCATTAGACATAGTTTTATAAAAAGTCCTAGCCACAGCAATCAGACAAGAAAAAGAAATAAAAGGAATCCAAATTGGAACAGAAAAGTAAAACTGTCGCTGTTTGCAGATGACATGACACTATATGTAGAAAATCCTAAAGACTCCATCAAAAAAATGTTAGAACTAAAAAATGAACTTGTTTATTAATAAACAGTATCTCCAATACCATATTAATTAGCTTTAACTGAGGGCTTCCTGTGTGCCGGGCTCTGTGCTCAGCACATACATTTATCATTGTTAGCTATCAAAACGACTTTTGCTGATGCTGTAGGTGAGGAAACTCAGAGGTTAAATCACTTGTCCCCATCATGTGGCCCGGGTGGGTGTGTGACAGGGCTGAGATTCACGTCTGGGGCTTTCTGATTCCAGAGTCACATCCTAACCACCCTGTAACATGCCTCTTACCAGTACCTGCTTACCAGTACCCGTGGGGGTTGGATCTGAAACCAGAGCAATGTCTAAACGGCCAGGCCAAATGCCAAGGCTGCTTAATCCAGAGAGCTGCTGTGAGGGCAGCAAGGGCATGAATCGTTCATTCTGCAGGCAGGTGTGCAGTTCCCACCGACAGCACCATTCAGTGATTCACCAAAGTTGAAACAGTGTTCTGATGGGATAGATCATCCCAGAAAGGTTGCCCTTCTCTGGCAGGAGCCCACAGAAAACAGGGTGACAGCCACAACTGCTATGGGGAAGTCACTGGGAGATGCTCAGAGGGTGGCCCCTAGGGTTGGGAGCCAGGCTGGAGTCCAGAGTCAGAAATGGGGAACTTGAAGATCATGGGAACCAGGGACCGGGGAAACCAGGAGCGTTTAGACATGGCCCAGCCAACAGCCTTATCCGTCTCCCAGGCAGCCTCAGTGTCACATACAGCAACTGGCCATACCTAATTTTGAAACAATCAAATGAGTACTTGCTTAAGAAAGAAAACAGCCGCATAGCACAGGGAGATCAGCTCAGTGCTTTGTGACCACCTAGAGGGGTGGGATAGGGAGGGTGGGAGGGAGGGAGACGCAAGAGGGAGGAGATATGGGGATATATATAGCTGATTCACTGTATTATACAGCAGAAACTAGCACACCATTGTAAAGCAATTATACTCCAATAAAGAGGTAAAAAAAACCATCTGGTAAAAGCGAGCAAGTGGAGAAAGAGAAAATAAATCCTCTCAGCTCAGGACTGGGCGCCACGTTCGCCCCAGGAGCCTGTGGTCTGGGAAACCTGTGTCAGGGTAGATGTTCCAGGTGGGACCCACCTGGAGTCCACTGCTGCGTCCCCTTGGGGCCACACTGGGTCCTGCTGGCTGTGGGCCACTGGGCACCCTGAGAGCAGCAGGAGAGGACATAGGCCTCCAGCACACACACTGGCTCTCGCTCAGACCCTCGCCTCCTGTGTCATCTCGGCAAATGACTGTTGTTTTCCTATGCTCCAGTTTCCTCCTCTGGACGAGGGGCAGAATAAATTTGCCCGACGGGTCTAAGCATTTCACAGTGCGCGGTCTCACGACGGCTGGATTCCTGCCGGGCACAAGCCAGGCACCCGGCCTCCTCTCTCTACCCATCTTCTCCCTGCAGAGTGTCTCATCAGAGAATGGTCGGGTGACAGGTGACTCAGAGCCACAGTCTCCAGGGCAGCAGAGACAGCACCCCGCCCCATGTGGGAAGCCCCAGCTCAGACAAGACCAGTGGCACCCGGGGACCCCCAAGGGTTACCTTTTGGAGCCAGGTCCCCGCCCTGACTTCCCGTGAGCTTTTCTGTGGCTCGAGTTCTGTGGGAGCCCTCGTGGGCTAATCCTTGGCGCCAGGAAATGTTTGGATGGGGTCCTGCGATTGCTCACCAGGAAATTACATCTGTCATTCCTGGTTCTCTGAGTTCTGCTTAGGACTCACAGGCTGCCCAAAGAAGCAAGAAGGATGACATCACCCACAGGCCCCGAGCTGTCCTTGGTGAGATGCTGGTGTGACACCAGGTCACAGGACAGGGGCTGGTTCCCCTGCTCAGACCTGCCGCAAAACACAGGCCGGCCGCAGGCCTGTGCAGATGTTTCTGTGTGTCCTAAAATATCGTCACTGCTTAAGTTCCACTGGCACGTGAAAGCCAGGCGTGTTCTCTACAGGGCGGCCAGCGGCTCTCAGCTCACACCGCCTTGCTTCTGAGCTGCTCATCACGCCACATTTTGAGTCCCTTTTCAGCCGACTCCTGATCTCCCAAATGCCACCACCTTGCTTGTCGCCTGCCCTCAGGCCTGGGCTCGGCCCACCGTGCCCTCCGGCTGCAGACCGGACCCTGAGGATAATTCCGCTCTCCCTCCCTGCCCTCCCCTTCACTGCAATTCAGAGGCTTTCCAGCCGCTCACAGCCATCTGTCTCCTAGGAAATCTCCCTTCCACCCCACAGCTGGGCATTTGCCCATCAGCCATTGACTAAGCAGGTCCTTCTGGAATTTTCTCCCCGGGGTGACCTGTTTCACTGCCTCCAGGCTGAGCAGGGCAGAGGGAGGGCCACGACCAGCAGACCAGATCCAGAAACGCAGGCTCCGCCCAGAATCGGTCACTAGGTCGAGCCCACAGTCCTGGGCTCACCATCCATCATGGGGTCCCCCTGGAGGCAGTGGGGCAGCCGCAGGGTCACCCAGCCTGGCCCGAACCCCTTTTACGGATGGACTTCTTAGTAAGTAGGTTGCTGCTTTAAAGCTACATGAGAGGCAGAACTGCCACTTCTCTGCCCCGAGGCCTGCTGCAGGGATGAGGAAATAACGTGGTCCGGGAAGACTGGGAAAGTGGTCCTGGGCTCTCAGCACCAAAGAAGTCAGGTGATTCCAGGGCCCGATCCGAGGCTGAGGCGAGAGCCAGGGGTGGGAAGGCTCCCCTGAAGGCCCTTCTCTCAGCTCCTTCTGAGAGCCTCTCAACCGCCTGGAACCCTGGGGGTCATCCTCCGGTCCTTCCGACAGAAGGCAGAGCGAAAACGGGGAAAACCCTGGGCTGGACACAGGACACCTGGTGTCCAGTCTCACTTCTCAGGATGCGCACTCTCTCCCTGAGCACTCACCGAACACCTCCTCTGGACCTGACAGTGAGGGAGACCACTGAGTGTCGTGTCTACACGGGACCTTCGGGGAGAAAGAAGAGACACGATCAGTAGTTACGCTGTGTAAACCAGGCCTTTTCCTGGTACACAGGGCCATGTGTTCTGGGCGCGGAAAGCTCATTCTGACCTGCTTCCTGCCCTGAGGCTGACGCACTGTGGGTGAGGGGCTGGCTTGAGGCGTGATGTGTGGGGAAGGGTGGCTTTGACGGCAGAAGTGAGCTTCCAGGGGCAGCGAGGAGGCCTGGCCGCAGGAGCACACGGGCTGGGGGGCGGGGGCGGCGTCGTGAGCACAGGGCTGGGTTTCCCAGTTGGTGGGGTGCGCGGTGAGGGGAGCTGCACATTTCTGGCAGGGGAAGTGCGCGAGGGGTGAGGGGCGTGCCATGCGCCCTCGGGATGCATCAGTGCCCTGGTGGTGGTCCATGTGGGTGAGAGCTGAGGCTGAGGCCTCGGATTGGCGAGGGGGGCTTACAGGCTCAGGAGTTCAGATTTAATTCTGCAGGAACAGGGGTCCTAGAAGCACTGACTTAAGAACGAGGATAACGCGATGAAGCTGCTTCATCAGGTGCTTAGTCTTCCTGGACTCAGTATCCTCGTCTGGAAAATGGTGCCTCACCACCACGGAACCTGAGAACCGCCAAGCACAACTGGGAAACACTCTGCAAAAAGGCAAAAGCACGATGCAGAAGGCTGCCCCATCCCTCATGCGCAGCCCAAACCCAGTGCGGGGTGCAGAACATAACATAACGCAACAAGGTGTAAATTTAGTGTCAGGTTGGTCCCCCGCCTCGTGAGCAATTTGAGGTGGCTGTGCACTCAAGGGGCCGCCCTTCTCGTCCTCAGGCGCGCTTCTGCTCCCCTTCCATCTGCTGCTCTCCTGGTCTGCTGGGGAACAAGGCTGCTGTGGGCGACGGGGCACCAAGTCGTGTGTGAGAACCAGGGGCCAGAGGCCAGGGAAACTGTACGGACCCCACTCACACACACACACGTCTACACTATCCTCCTCTCATTCCGCCAGCACAGCAGGCAAAATCCTGCCTCAGGACCTTGGTACCTTCTCTCTTCCCTGCCAGCTAGGCGTCCGCCCATGCTTGGCCCTCTCCTTTCCTCCAGGTTTTTACTAAAATGCCTCTGTAGCAAGAGGCCTTTCTTCATCTCCCTATTTAGGCTTCATCCCTTTTCATGTTTTTCTCCTAATCATTTACCAGCACCTAAGTATACTCGGTATATTATTCACTTATTTCGCTTATGGTCTGTCTCCTCCACCACGATTTAAATGCCACGAAGGCAGGGATTCCCGTCTGTTTTGGCATCTGCCGTAACAAGTGCCCTGGAGAGGGTAGCAAGCAGTCCTAAGTACCAGTTGAATAAACAAATGTCTCCTTTCTATTTTGGGCATAGGGTATCTAAACGAACTGGGGTCTGAAGTCATGAAATCCACACGAAGGCTACACTTTCATTTTCTTTTATTTGTGGCACTAAAAGACCAACAGTAGAGACAGCGTGGTGTGAGAGCGATTGGCTGGATGCCCTGGCCGCCCTGGGGAAGGTGAGTGGCATTCATCAGACAACGCAGAGCAGTTTCCGTCCTACGTGACGCCCGGCTCTGAAATCGTGAAACGTTCGAAGGATCCCGCCATATCTGTTGCTTCATTAAGACAGAAATTTTATTTCAGGAATTCCTCTTGATTTCTAGTCATCTCTTAAAGAGCTTTTCCTGCAGCTGTAGTTGGCCTCTGAGATAAATACCAGAGACCGGGTGCTGTGTGCTATGAGAAGGCTGCCACGCCATCCACAGCGGCCATTCACCTGCCGGGCACAAGCATGGAGACCAAACCCGCACTGTGAAACACCAGCACGATTTTGATCTGATCCGGACCCGGCATCCACGCTTCTGCCCCGCGGAGGATTTCTAAGGCTCCTAGGGCAGCCTCCGGGCTCCGTGCTCAGCCCTCGGTCGGGGAGGGCTGCGCTACATCACAGCCCGCCGGGGGACAGCATTCCAAGTGGGCACTGCCATCCCCTCCAACGTCCTTCTGATCTCAGCCAACACCCCAGGAGAACTCAGACCTGCCACGTTCATACGTCACGTTTGATTGTTATTCTGGGCGATCATGGTTGATTTTTAATAGCTTTAGCTGGACAGACCGTGGTCTGCCACCCTCCATGAGGTTTTCACCCCAAATGTTTGAGGAATAAGGATCCAATACTTTCATTACTCAGTGAAGTCACCTTTGAAAAAGCCTCCCAACTCTTTTTTCTTACATCAAGTAGCATATGACATTCAGATTGTTTCAATTGATTTATATATTTTCCCTAGAATTCAGAAAGATTTTCAACAACTAAATGGTTTTAACCATCTACATGTGGTAAGTCTCCAAGGTCCAAAATCGGTCTAAGGCATGATTCTTTCCACTTTGTCTATCGATGTAATTAAGTGTGTTGGGCTCCAGCGTTTATAGTCCCATTAACCTGCCAACAAGAACAGTTTATTGGCAACTTTAAATATTCAGAGGCAAATACATTTCCTTGGCACAAGCCGCGTGGCAGAGTGGCATCCCCGTCCCTTTGAACCGTGATATAGACTGAAAGTCAACGGGGCGAGTTTTGGCCTGGAGACCAGGAAGCCACCAGACCCCTATATCCCTTGCCGGGTGGCGCTCGTGAGTGGAGAGCATCCTGCAGGGGGGTTTCTGCCACGATCGCATCTTGTTGCTGATTCACACGAGCAAGGGCACCTGCAGTGAAGAAAGAACCACAGTTACTCAGGGCGTGAGGCGGAGCCCAGGATGCAGGTATCCGGGCGCTGAGGACCTGTGTGCCAACCTCTCCCTGCAATATTCCTTTCCCAACGCAATGAGTGTTTACGCTGTACCCATCAAACGTTTAGCCCCAAGGAGAAAACTCTCAGAAACACAAACAACATGCCTGAATGCTTTCAGTGACTGGCTACAGCCTTCAGGAAAAAACATCGGGAACTGCTGGAGGGTCTAAGATGTGTCTGCAGGTCCCTGAGCTTCTCCCAGAGCCGTCAGCCGGCCCCAGCCCCGGCCTTCTCTGAGCTCCCTCCCAGTCTCTGAGTCTGTTAGGGGTCCGTCCCTCTTCTAGGCTGGTCTCTGCATGTGGGGTTTCTCCTTCGGGGATGCCCCTTTCCTGCTGGAAAACGAGGACTCCTTCTTCAAGAAGCGTTCAGACCATCTCTTGGCCAAAGGCATTCCTGCTTCCAGTCCTGGGCGGGCAGATCCGATCGCCCCCTCGCCCGCCGTGGTCTCCCAGCAGCTGTGTCTGTCACTGCTGGTGTGGGGACTCTGGGGCTGGAACCACGGCATCCATCCCCACCCCGTCCCCGGGCGCAGGACTTGCTGGGTGCCAGTGAGTGGGGGCGGCTCCAAGGGGCGACTGCAAACCCACACGTTCCCAGCCCACTCGACGCGTGAGCTCACCCTGCCACTCTGAGCCCAGCCCTGCACGCTCCTGGGATGCCCAAGTGCAGAGAATGTGACGGCCGAATCTTGAAGGAAACAGTTCCATGCCTCTGAAGGCCAAGGTGAACAGCATTTTTAAGAAAAGCGACAGATTCACGTGAAACCATGTGAAAGGAGCACTGGGTTTCTCACCGTGGTTCCACCGAGCTCAGCACATTCGAACTGGAACGGCGCTGGGAGCTGGGCATCTCGTCCTACTTCTCAGTGCGTTATCAGAGCAAACTTCCAAGGACCCAAGCAGATTTCTTATAACGCCAACAACACACACCACCTGGAATATTTCCTGTGCACTTACAGCGTGTCAGGTACCATTTCGAGCCCTCCATGAGTCTCATCTCATTAAAACTTCAGCTCAACTCAATCACTGACGCGTTATTGCCATTGTTATCACTGTGGGTACTGCCTCCAATATAAAGATGGGAGAACCGGGGTGTAGAGTGCTCTCTCGGCCTGGACCAAATACTAGTAAATAGCGGTCCCCAGCGGGCTCATCTGAGAAGAGAACATGGCCCCAGGCCACGACCACGACTGCAGGGTTCCACCCGCTCGTTTCTTACGAGCACACCCGCCCATCAGTGTCTTCTTGGCTGTAGCGGCGTCCACACCAGCTGAGAAACGAAACGGGATGAGATGTGGAGTTTGGGGGCGTGGAGGGAGGAGACTGGACCTGCTGATTTGGATGGAGCCCATGGGACACACACGGTGGACGTCAGGGAGGGCACTGAAGATTCGTGTCCGATGCACAGGGCAGCTTAGGATGGGGGTGGGATTGGGGGCCAGCGGTCTGGACGGTGAAGGGTCCGCCCGGGAGAGTGAGGAGATTTGGAAGACAAGGGGTCTTGGGACTCTCTCCAGGGCTGCATGCAGCCTTGGGCAGAGGAGACTCAGAACGTGGCCAGAGGGGCAGGGGAAATGTGCAGCGCGTTTGCCGAGCCGCGGGGAGCGCGCGTCCACAAGGATGCACGTGGTAACAGCAAACAGTGCAACGGGAACCAGCGGGCCCCAAGGGTGGGAAACACAGAGGAGCTTATGTTTAAACATTATGTTAGTTACGTTTTCAATGGGTTTTTCTTCAAACCCTAGACACCTTGAGAAGTGAGCCACCTCTAACTTCAAAACAAAGATTTTAATTGTCAGTTTGGAAAAGCAAAATCAGTTTGCTACAGAATGTCCAAGACACGGGGAGAAGAGTGTGTGTGTTGGGCAGAGAAGAACAGACTGAGCCTGTTATTGGAAAATGCAGCCAGCATCCTGTTAACAGTACGTTTATCCCATTTCCTGACCTCTGAAAAGGGTCAGGAGAATAAAGGGCGCTATTCTTGCATCCAAGGGTACTAGCAGCATTGTGACCTTGACGAGGGCGGTTCTGAGAGCGGCCAGGAGGAGGCCGGTGGGGGATGGGTGCTGGGGAAACGGAGCAGCACAAGTGGGCAGGACATCTGGAAGCTACAGTGAAGGGAAGCAGAGCTAGGCAGTGGTGGGGTCGGGTCCATGGGAGGGGGAGGGATTTTTAAAAGGTATCTTTACTGTTATTGTTTTAACAAATTAATTGATATATGATAAACTGCACACATTTAAAGTGTAAAACTTGATATGTTTTGACATATATTTATTTATTTTTTGGTCTGGCTTTATTTTTGGCCTGGCTTCTTTCACTCAGCATAGTTATTTTGCGATTCATCGATGTTGTTGCGTGTACATTCCTTTCATTGCAGGGTAGTAATTCATTGTATGGATACACTGACTCTGCATCTGGGCTGGGCGAGTCTCAGGCAGGGGGTGCCCCCTCCTTTCCCGGTAAATGGGGATGATGGGATTTGCACTACAGACCCACCCGGTGAGGCTCGAGGTATACCTCATTGCGTTGTCACCAGCACCACCATCACTTCGTCTCATCCCAGCACCAGCGTCCTGGTGGCCGGGATGAGATGACAACTGAACAGAGGTTTGGGGGTGAGGCAGGAGACATCCTGCACGCCTTGGTCACCTAAAGCCTGGCCCGACTGGGAGAAGCCACTTTCAGAAGGCGGTTCCAAGTTGCTAAGGTAAACTTCCCAGGACACAGAGGGGTAGTAGGTGGGACTGTGACCCAGTGAGGGGAGCTACAGGGCAGGCGAGTGAAGGAAGCAGGGACTGGACATCACCTGCTCTCCTGGCAGTGAGCCTGCTTCACTCTAGCCTGCGTGTCGCTGGTGCAGAAGACCCGGGCTGGGGGCTATTTGAATCCCTGGCTGGTTGAGACCTAGAAGGTGCTCTCATCACCACTAATAGCAACAACGATGGCTGCATGCAGATTGTAAAAGTTCTCAGTAAACTAAGAAAATACCTAGGAAGGAAAAGGAGAACTCCTAAACTTTGGTGTCAAGAAGGAAACTGAAGAAGGACAGCCTTAAAAAGCTCTGACTTGGACAATTCAACAAAGACAGCTTGGTGATGGAATTGGCCACAAGGTAGCATAAACCACACTGATGGCCATTAGTGTCAACCCAAGCTTAAAGCCACACTGGTAAGGGACCAGTGGACCTGCCCCGGGATGGGTGTGACCAAATTCAGGTGGGCAAGGAGGACAGAGGGCACCCCCCGGGGGAGGAGGGCGTGCTGCAAGGCGCAGCTTGGAAGAAAAACACTGGAAGGGTTCCTGGCATCCCAAAGGTTTCAAGCTTCCTGAAAGATTCTTTCTTATTTTGGTTGGACAAGAAGAAAATCAATGAAGGGACAAAGCTTGCAGTTTGAGGCCAAGTCAGAAAGCTGTAAAAATATCCAAGTTTAATTCTGTTTCCCCACCTGCCAAGGAAAATGATGTTTATATGGAAAAAGGTAAAATGAACAGTGGTGACAGAGGGCTGGTGTCCAGGGGAAGGAAAGAAGTTGTCAGGGAGCGACAGGATTCTCTGTTTCAGGTCCCTTTTTTCCACCCAGACAGATGAGTTCCTGGGGGGGGGGGGGGGGTAACGGACTCCCAGGGGACCTAGCCATGCAGCTGTCAGCCAGCTTTGCAGAACGGGAGTGGGACCGTTGGCAAAAGACTGGAGATGTCCGGAACTTACCTTATTCTGCAAAGGAAAAGAAGGTGGTTTCTTACAGTGTGAAGTGGATTCTTGGCAAGTTTATCACGATTATGAAATAGACGAGTTCTGAGCACGGGGACCCCAAGTTGCACTCGGCCACTGGTCTGGAGAGCCAGGCAATATGGTGGCAAAGAATGGGCGCCCTTTCTCCCTTCCCCCAAAAGATAGTTACTGAGCACCCACTCTGTGTCTGGGGCTGTGCAAGGCGCTGGGACCTGCTGGAGCTCACGGTATGGCAGGAGGGCAAGCCCACACAGGAGTTACACAGGTCACTGCTGAAATTAGGCTGCGATGTGGTTATGGGGGAAAAGGAGGTGATGCTCTGTTGGGGAACCTCCTCCAGCCTGGGGGCTGGGGGAGACTTTCTGGGGGCTTGAGGTTAATCCAGGAACATGCAGGACGACTGGGGATTAGCTGGTAACACTAGGAGGTGAAACGTTTTCCTTCCAGGAATAGGGAACCGCACCCATGAGGGCCCTGAGGGGTCACTGCAGTGGTGACAGGCATCCCTGGGTTCCACCTGCAGGAAAAACAGGTCACGTGGAAGGTCTGTATAGGCAGGATGGTCACAGGGCAGCAAAGACAGAAATAACCTGTCTGTGCCTCTGAACTCTCCCAACTTCACTGAAACACATCAAAGGTCTACACTGTGCATTGCCGAGCCCAGCATGGCCTAGAGTTGCTGCTGCAACTCTTTTCTGTCCTGGCTCAGGGGCTCCCTGAGCTTTGATGGCGATGGTGTCACATGTCTAATCACTTCTCACAGGGTCTCCTGCCAAGGCCAAGCGCCAGGACACACGTGTGATCTGAATCAGTTAATTCCTGTGGTGGGAAAACGTACACCTGGGAGGGCCCAGCCGCGGCGTGCCCACCATGGGGCTTAATGAGGCATTTCCCAGAGGCGTCCGCCCGTGCCGGGCTGACGCGGAGTCTGGCTGGGCGGCGGCACTGACCTAGTTAAGGCCAGGACGAGGCCCTCAGGACATCTGTGCCCCACTTTCCCATCTGTGGAATGGAAGCTTCAGACTTTCAGTCCAGGAAGGTCTGGACAGAGGAGATGCTTGCTCTCTGCCCTCCTTGGAGCAAAGCTGGGACACATGAGGAAAAGGTCTTGGGGCTTTCACCAGGTCTCTAACTTTGTGAGATGTCCCTAAGGCCAAGGACAAACCCCCAATCCCTTCTTCCTCTCCTGGCCGAGAGTCCCCAGGGGGCACAGACAATGCTTCATTCATCTCTCCATCTCAAGCAGCTACTACAGTCCCTGGACCCTGGTGGGTTCTCAGGAAATGCTTGCGAAATGAATGGCTGGATGTGTGAATGTGTTAAATATAAACACGGATTAAAAGGGCACTTGGTGTCCATTCCAGGCCCTCTGAAACAATGCATGTAACACAGACCGACAAAGGCTGTCCAACGCACACAGTTTCGCCATGAATAAGAATGCAGGATGGAGTGGAAGGCGGAAGCGGATTCTGGGGTCCGTTTGAGCCCTGCCCCCAGCAAGGGAGGGCAGTGTCCACTGCGGAAGGGGCAGCAGACAGAGCAGAGCTGAGGACGCTGTTATCTGGGGCTGGACGGAAGACACAGAGTGGGCAACGTCTCTGACAACCGCAAACACAGAGGCGGGGCGTTCAATTCACACTGTGGAGGGAGGCAAACAGACTTCCAATCGCCCCGAAAAGCGGCCAACTCACTTTTAAGGTGATGATTCCTCCTACATCAAATCGACCCTCTGGTCTTTTATCATAAGCAGCATCGTCACCGACGCAAAACGTGTGTGTTCAGGGAAGGGTGAGGAACTGTGCCCGCCTTAGCAGTGAGAGTCCCTCACCTCTGCCAGCTCTCCTGGGACAGCCGGACGCCCTGCTTCTCCTGGAGGAAGATGCCTGGAGGACTCACGCACTGCAGCCCCTCACGCCACCCGGGAGAGCCGGGAACGCCCCGCAGCCCGGGACGCTATCCTGGCTACACGCATCCCGGAGCGTCACTGAACACCAAGGATGAAGGAGCCTCTGCTCGTAGTGAGGATCCACAGACAGCGCAGCCCACACTGCTGGGATCCAGGAGGCCCACACTCAGCTCCCTTTCCCTGAGGTGATGCAACTTTAAAAGCCCAAAAGGTGAAAGAAAGCTAAAGAGGCAGAGCTCAAGCGACTCGAGGTGCAAACGCCGTAACACACCCCAAACTGCATCTGCTGCGAAGCCACGGAGACATCCACGGCCAGGGCCCCGCAGACAAGGGCCGCCTAACGAGACTCCTCAGGGAAGGTACAGTTGGCCCTGGTCACCCGGATCGCACGTGTGTCCCCTGGTGTCACAGGTCTGCTGTTCCACACCAATAGGGAGGGCGAGGCAGTCGAAAACGATGTCAGGTGCACACCTCCAGGTTCCAGGTGACGCTGGCCTGGCCGCACCTGGGTGTCCCTGACGGAGGCTGAGCTGAGGCTTCTGGGTGGAAGGTCCAGGTCCTGGCCTCCGAAGTCACGTGTCCTTCGGCAGGTTTTACGTGGCCCTGAGACGCAGAGTGTAAGCAGGGGGGAGGGGAGGGGTCTGGGTCGCTGTGTAGAGCAGTGACACAGTCCTGTCGCTCAGCCCTTAGGCCTCTAGGTAAGATGTGGTGCATTGGGTAGACAAAGGGACAGGGTCTCCCAGGGCACCCTCATCGTGCTCACTCAGGCCCAGCTTACAGCCCAAGGGCATCGAAACCTCAGACGCGCCAGACTCACTGCCTCACCGTTGCCAGGATGGGTAACGCAGGTCCCAACACTTAGATTAATCCAAGAAACAGTCCAAACGTGGGCTTTTGACCTGCCATGTGAAGCTGCCGCCGCAAAGCCGAGATCCGGATGAGCAACGGCCTGGCCTCAGCCCCCCGGACCTTTCCTGCGGACACTGCCAGGGCCGCGCTGCCCGCCGTGTGGATACACACACACACACACACACACACACCCGTCTGTGTCCCGCCACCCACTGGCCAGCAGGTCCCGGCCCTTCCTACCACTGTCCTTGTGTTTCTCCCCACTTTCCTTCTCGTGGCACAAACAGCTTCCTCTGCTCCTTTGGACAGTTCCCAAACTTGTTTTTTAAAATTATTTTCTGGAAGGCATGGGCACACGTTCTAAGAGAGAGAAAGCCTGAGGTTCAAGGTTGCAGTGGTGGCCTCTCCCCCGTTGTGCAATCCCAGGCAGGCTTTTCTCTCTGGGCCCCTGATCCACGTGACTCCTGCGAGGTGGACAGAGTAGCAGCTATTTGAAATGACCCCAAACCAGCCAGTGAGATGATGTATACGAGAAATGAGTGCAGCCTTCATATAATTACAGGCAGCATTACTCAAACTGCATCAAAAGCTCAAAGGACATGGATAATTATCTCAAACCTCAAAGTAAAGTGACTTGATAAATACTAGAAAATTGCAGATGAGTAGGCTCAAAGCCCTGAAAACTCTGACTCAGCATGTAGATGTCCTGTGGTTCTCACTTTGAAACAGTGTTTTAGAGACTCGAAATCGTCCCCTCAGACCAGCCAGACCATCGAGGTTGATAACCAGCTGTGCTGCTTTGGATTCTCTGAGAACGACCGACACTTCCTTTCTTTTTCTTTTTCTTCTTTTTTTTTTAACTGAACTATAGTTGATTCACAATACTGTGTTAGTTTCAGGAGTACAGCCAAGTGATTCCGTTAAATATGGATGTATGTATATCTATACTATACAGGTATTCTTTTTCAGATTCTTTTCCACTATAGGTTATTACAAGATACTGAGTAGAGTTCCCTGGGCTATACAGTAGGTCCTTGTTGATTATCTATTTAATATATGGTAGTGTGTATCTGTTAATACCAAATTCCTAATTTATCCTCCCCCAACCTTTCCCCTTTGGTACCATGAGTTTGTTTTCTATGTCAAGAGTCTGTTTCTGTTTCATAAATAAGTTCATTTGTATCATTTTTTCAGATTCCACATATAGATGATATCATATGATATTTGTCTTTCTCTGTCTGACTTACTTCACTCAGTATGGTAATCTCTAGGTCCATCCATGTTGCTGCAAAAGGCATTATTTTGTTCTTTTTTATGGCCGAGTATTATTCCACTGTATATATGTACCACATCTTCTTTATCCATTCATCTGTCGATGGACATTTAGGTTGTTTCCATGTCCTGGCTATTGTTAAGTAGTGCTGCAATGAACACTGAGGTGCACGTATCTTCTCAAATTAGAGTTTTCTCCAGATATGTGCCTGGGAGAGCGATTGCAGGATTACATGGTAACTCTATTTTTAGTTTTTTAAGGAACCTCCGTACTGTTCCCCATAGTGGCTGCACCAATTTACATTCCCACCAGCAGTGTAGGAGGCTTCCCTTTACTCCACATCTTCTCCAGCTTTTATTATTTGTAGACTTTTTGATGATGGCCGTTCTGACCGGCGGACAGGCACTTCCTTTCAATTGATATTGCAATGTGCTTGGAGGAAAGAGGTTGTCTCCGAGTTGAATTCCAGAGCTGTCTTCATCAGAATCCACATGGTCCATTTATTAGGACACTTATTTAGCCATGCACCCCAATTTCTTCACCTTTCCCTCATTCTATGTAATAAAAGTTCTAAGTTCATAAATATATAAATTCTATAGAAATGAAAAAACAAGTAAAGAAAACCCAAAAGCCCTCCATAATTTTTAACTGCCCTCCCCTCGCCCCCCCCCATCCAGAGGAGAAAGTGTGAAACTGGCTGCCATCCAGCGCCATGTGGTTAAGCACATTTTCTTTTCCCAGCATCCTGAGGCTGGGCTGTGCTTTCAGGGATGAATTGCCCTCAGCATCCTCCCTGCGTGATGTCTTGGGTCCCTGACGGGGCCACAGCACACAGATTGATGACTCTCCATCACACGGACACGCTCTGGGGCTGACCCGGGAGCCGTGGCCGTGGCCCCAGGAACGCTCCCAGTCAGTGGTGTTCAGACCGCTCCTGCCCAGGGTGGCACGGCTGGGCGTCCCGGCTTCAGCGAGGACTACCTTCTAGGCCCTAGGCTCCTGGGTGGGAAACCTCTTCAGCAAAGCCTGCCGCCCTCTGTGGAAGTGGCCCACGGTCTCGTGGGCCAGCTGCTCTCTTGCAGAGCTGTGCAGAGTGGACATTCTGTGCCCAGACTGACCCCTGTCTGGGTCCAGCCCTATGTGAACAAGGGCAAGTTACTCCTGTTTTCTGAGCCTCATTCACTTTCTGTGTAAAATGAGGATAATCTTAGTACTGACCTCTTCAGGTACATGTGAGAACTTAAGCTTAGGGTCTGGACATAATCTCTCAGAAAATAATACCTGTCACCACTTCCCTATTATTAGCCTAACTCCTCCACCCACTAGAAACAGGCAGGAAGAGAGGGTCAGTCCATGCACAGAATCATTTTGGAGTTAAAGGAGATCTCAAAATCCATCCGGCCCAAAGGCCCTTTCAATTTGGGAATCCTACTTTGGGTGCCACAAATTCCACTGCTTTCAGGGACTAGGTGGGCATAAATGTACAGACCAGCATAAGACCAGATAGAGGAGAAGCTTTAGAAAAACCAGAAACGTGTGCTCTGCCCAAGAGACGTCACATGCAATAATTTTCAAAATGTATGCTGGCAAAAGAAAAATAAGTTACGAAAGAAAGAAGGAAAGAGAGAAAGATGAACCAATTAACCAATCATGCTGTCGCCTGGACCCCGGCCGAAGGCCGTGAGTGTGGTGCAGGCCCTTCAGGATGCGTCACAGGTGGCCGTCCTGGATCACAGGCAGCCGTGGGTGGTGGAAACGCGCTCAGGGGTTAGGAGTGCACTGGAGCCCTCCCTGCATCCCAGGAGCGAGTTTGGCAGTGACTTCCCACCACGCTGAGGGCGCGTCTGCGCAGGGGCATTCTTCTCCTGTCTTCTCACCCACGGGAGCACGCACGCGCAGTCACGCATCCTCACCTTTCTCAACCGCGCGGCCCCTGTGCCTGAGCGGATGGCGTCCATCAAGGCCTGCCTGGCGTCCACCGGGTTGCTGAGGGGGCCCGAGCTGGACCTGGACGCCGTCCGGGATGCGGTGGGAGCCTGGGTGACTGGAGGGGATGGGGGCGATGGCGGCGGCAGGGCGGGTGGGGACTGGATCCCAAGGTCTTCTAGCCCTGGGGGTTCTGCCCCATGTGCAGACAGCATGGCATCGCGGAGGCTCTGGAGCTCCTCAGAGGCGGAGGACGTCACCTAGCAACGAGACGGTTAAATGACAGTGTCCCAAATGTCCTTTCCAAGAGGCGGCACAGGGTATCTGACCGTGCAGCCAGCCCAGGGGGCGTGTCTGCTTCCCATCCCTGGGCTTTCCTGGGGGCCGGGGGTGGTGGTGGTGGCAGTGACTGATGGCAGGGAGGAGGGCTGTCAGTCTGGTCCTACTGAGACCCCTGCCCTCCTGCCTCATCGTGGCGTGTCTGGACAGACCCCAAGGCCACACACCAACGACCAACCAATGCGGATGACCCTCCTCCAAACACGGAAGGGAAGGTGTCCGTTCCGCTTTTCCTTGGATTCTGGCTCTGGAAGCTGGATGACCCTCTGTCCCCGAGCTCCAGTCCAGGTGGTCCTGCAGCTGTGCCAGACTAGCAGCTCCATCCCTGAGTTGAGACGCTGCCGCCTCCCACTGCTGGGTGATCTAAGCCCCGAAGCCAGGCTCAGCGCCCCCGGAATTTGGGGAAGTGCACAGAGCTAGATATGCAGGGAGGACTTACACGTTTGGGAGAGAGAGGGAGAGTTTCTGCGCAGGGGCGGCCCCTCAATGCCTCTTCTGCGGTTGGTCTGGTTACTCCGATGATGACTTAGCATCGCTTACAAAATCGGGGGTTGCCCTGGCTGTTGCAGCATCCCCGGGATCACTGGGGGGGCAGCTGTGGAGGCCCCTCTTACCTTCCTCAGGCTGCAGGTGCCGCTGTGCCCACGGATGGCTGCCAGCAGGGCTGAGCGCTCGCTGTCTGTCTCTGTGTAGGACGGTTTCTTCAGACCTCCCTCTGAGCCGGGTTCTGGAGTCTAGAATATTTATTAACGATGTCAACACATGTCACTCAGGAGACGGGGGAACGCTGACGGTAAGGTAGTGCAGAGAAAACCCACAGTTATCAGTTCAGACCTACAGGGTCAGTTTCACAGTCTCTGTCTGTTAGAAGGTAAAATTATCAGGTTGAGATCCTGGATTGACCTCACACTATACAAAAATCAAAGGTGATCTATGTGGGGTAGCACAGGATGATCGCCCCCGAATGTCCTATCCCTCCTGTTACTGGTCCTAGCTTCCCTGAGCTTGGGGAAGCTTCCTTGTGCCTTGAAGTCCTGCAGACCTGGATGAGGGGCCTGGGTCCCCACTAGCTGGCAGGGGGACCCCCAGTTTTCTCAAGGGCAAAATGGAGGACACAGTTCCCAATCATCAGTGTTGGTGTAGCTATTAAATAACATTTGCAGGATGATAAATGCCTACGTGGGGGCAGGTGTGGTAAAACTGTCCCCAAGGTTACTGGAGAATGACAGCCCACCACTGCTGAAAACGCAGGGTGACGGGGATCCCAGCCTGACCCTCCATCTGCCCCTCCAGGCTCAAGGACCAGTTGTGGATGATTCCCCCTGCCCCACCCACCTCCTCTCCACTCCCCTGCCACCAGGCAAGGGCCATGTACTGGCGACATCTTTCCCCAGGGCAGTCAAGAGCCTTAAAGGCAGTGTGGACGAGCCCAAACCCATCAGTTTTGGCCCCTTAATGGTTCTATTCAAACAACTCTGTAGGCAAGGAGACAGAAATCCAGGTAAAATTAAACCTGTGCATTCACCCGCATCCCCAGCCCGGCACTCCCTCCTCCGACGCCACCTTAAAGTCTGTGTCTGGGTGGCTGTGGGGAAGGGCCCATCCCTGAGGCAGGAGCCCACTGATGACTTCACCTTGCGAAGCCTGTCCTTCCCTCCCGCCGAGTGGATGGCCTCCATCAGGGCGCTGTGCAGGGATGTGTCTTTCGGGGCTGGCCTCTGGACCACGGGTCTGAATTTCTTCTTTGGCCCAAAGATACTGGCTGGCAGGGTACCATCGGCTTCAGGTACATCTGTGCTTGACAAACCCGGCTTTTCCTCCCATTCAGGGGGCTCCTGTCCAGCGTGGCTACTTGTATCAGACACTCTCGGAGAGTGGAGAGGCTCTTTGTGGACGGAGACCCACCTGGAGCCATTCACCAGGGCACTGCCTAGAGTCGGATCACCTCCCGAGCGAGCGGGTGGGGGGCTCGTGCCGGCCGGCTGGCACTTGGAATCAGATGACGAGCTGGTCCTGTGTTTCCTTGGGCTTTGCTTTCCACTGAGACCACAGCTCTGTCCCACGGAAGCCTGACCCCTCTGGGCAGCTGTGATGAGTGGTCCGTGGGAAGTTCTGTGGATGCCAGTGGGACTGTCTTGAGTAGACAGCTTCCCATAAGGGCTGCTGATTTGCCCTCCGGGATGCGCTCCTGCTGCCGATCCGTCCCCACTGTGACGCACGCCTGTCTCTGGGTACAGGCTGGGGGTGGTACCATCCTTCACCATGGGAGGTCGTCCAGGTGGGTCTGGCTCTTCACATGTCTTCTGGGCATTCCCAGGCTTCCTCCCCACGTCAGTGTGGGCTTTCGGGGTCCCTATCCGCTTGGCAATGGCAGAGGCCACGTACTGGCTGGATGTTCTTCTCTGAGGCTTGAGAAACGGGACTTCTGCGGTGTTAGCTGCTGGAACTTTCAGGGGACAAGCAGCTGCTGGGAGTGGCCAGCTTCTGCCCTCCTCCAGAGGTCTCCCATCTTCTGGGTTGGGGGACCGGGGCCGGGGCAATGTAGCTTTGGGGTCTGGGGAAGTGGGCTCCGCTCTGAGTCTGCTTTCTTGAGATTGCGGATTCGTGGGCGTGGTGGGGGTAGAGGTCCTCTTGGCCCCCTCTGCGGGCCGGCCAGAGTGTTTTTCTATAGAGTCGGACCTCCAGAACTCTTTGACTTTTCCGATGGGCGGGGCTTCTGCTTCCAGAGCGGGCGGCGTCGGGACTATGGTCCTGCCGGCGTTCGTGTGGGGACTCACCAGGTTCCCCAGCTCGTCGATCTCGATGGCACCCGTGGAGAGGGATGCCCCCCGGTCATAACATTTCATCTCTGACTTTGGAGGGACGATTTTATACGTTGTGAGGCCATATTTAAGCCCGTAACTCCCCCCTGGGTGTTGGTCTCGAAACCACGGCGGTAGTGTCCAGACGTCACTTTTATCATCTCCTTCCTTTTCCTTCCCTGGCTGCGCGCTCACCCTCCTGGTGGCCAGGGTCCTCCCGCCATGAGCAGAGCCGGCCACCTTGCGTTCCTCCTTCGCATTCAGGTCGTGCGTGTGAAGCGCTGAAGCAGAAGTTGCCTTGGGCGCCATTTTACTGGGAGTCACAGCCTTCCAGGTGCTGGTCGAGGCCACTATGACTTCTCTCCCAGGGTCCTGGGAAGGAGCCGGTGAGCCAGGCCCCGCCGCCCGCCTCTGCCCGTGCTGCTGGCTGTGCTCGGCCTGGCACGGTGGCAGCTGGGTCTTCTTGCTGGCTGTGCTCCCAGCATCGAAAGAGCCAGCGTTGTTGTTTCTGTTGGTAAATGCCACCGAGTCCACGGGATCATCGAGCACCTCCCCTATGAATGTCACCGGGATTGCCTCGGTATCGCCGTCGGGGATGATGGTGCCTTGCGGGCAGCGACTGGACATGCTGTGTATGCAGTTGGTGAGGAAGCTCGAGTCGGTTTCATAGCTTTCTTCGATTTCTGCAAAGAAGCACAACACAGGTCACAGGTGGGCACCGCTCGGACAACTCCTATGCCCCTTATTCGGTGAAATTGCACCCCGACTTTGATTTCTCTGGGGTGCCTCTGGTGTAAGTTATTTAACGTGTCGTCTTGGGTTGTCATCTACACATGCCTGGAAGCAGTCTCAGCTTGCATGACTCAACAGAGGACCTGTCTGCCGATCTGTGACGCCTTGAGGTATCATACAACATTCTGCCGGTATCTTCACTTACAGACTGATCTCTAAGTCCAAGCCCTCCATATACACCACCTCAGGGCAGGGTGGGAAGGTGGACTGGGGGGTTTTGACTTTCACCTTTTGCTCTTGTTCACCAGGAGCACCACAAAGTCTATGGGACAACTTGATCTTGCTTTGCTTATTAAGAGGCAGATGACTGAGCCTCGAGCCCATCAGAATTAGCCCTAAAGGATGCAGTGAGCCCTGCGGGCAGAGCCAGAGGACACGCTAAGGCTGATGAAGGTTTCTCAGCCCTGTCAGCCCCATCTGAGGACGGAACACTGAAAAGCAAGTCAGACAAAACTCCGGGCCAGCTCTGGAGTCTGTCTCCTTCTTCTTGTTTTGTTTTCTTTGAGGGCACAGCCAATATCTACTTCCTAGTTGGTTTTCACTCTGTGCCTTCGTTTGAAAGATTTCCAGTTTTGACTGAGCTGATTTGCATCTGCTTCGGCCTTACTCTATTATTTCTCCGACATATGCACAGAATCGCAGTGCTGTGGGATGCCCCACTCTAAGAGGGGTCCCTGTCAACACGCTGGGTTCTGCGTTTCCCTTTGAAAGTCAGCCCCCATATTAGCAAGTAACAGGGTTGGAGGTTTAATAAACAGCCCTGTTTGCCTGTGTGGCACCCAGTGTTTCCCTAACTCATTTGAGGAGTGGAGAACTTTTTTTCTGTTCATGTGTATGGAAGACTTTTTAATGTGCAAAATCAGTATTACTCAGAGGTTTTAAGCAGCTGCTCAGACGTTTCCTCAGGACTGTTCAGCAGCCCAGATGCAAGGTCCCCTCCAGGGAGCTGTGCTCACCTGTGTGCTCAGCCCCCAGTCCGGGCCTTCCTCACACGGAGCTGCGTTCCCTCTGCAGACATCTTCCCCGTGTGATGCCATAAAGTCCAGCCAGAGAAGATAACCCTCGGAGCGCCGGCCACATGGGGCAAAGCCGGCCACATGGGGCAAAGGTCCAAGCAGGAGCCGGCGCTGCTTACCTTCCAGCTCTTCGTCCAGTTCTGCAAGGGTTTTCTGGAACTGGCCGGTCATGAAGAGGTCTTCATCCTCATGTGAGGGTGGAGCAACTCTTCCACTTCTAGGGAAGACCAAGCAGAAAGGGAGAGCATTCGTTTATCTCATTATTTACGTAATTCACTCTTTTCTGGAAATATCTGAAGAAGGTACAACTCACAGTCAAATTCTTGCAGTTCCAAAGGCATTGGACCACTGCTGCCCTTGGACCTACTGGGACGCAGATGGGATGTGTGTGTGTGTGTGTGTGTGTGTGTGTGTGTGTGTGTGTGGTGCACAGTGAACACCACGACTACAGCAAACCTCAGGGCAGCAGTGACACTGGTGACAGCCTCCCCAGCCCATCCCCCTCCCCAGGCCCCTCAGGGTTTTAACTGGATGGGGGAAATGCCCACAGCGGGGGGCCACACAGTGCCCTCCAGTGCCTCATGCAGTCTTCCCACGCGGGGACCTACTTGGGGCTTTTTTGCCCAGATCATCCTATGATAAACCTCACAAGCAGATATAAAGCAGGTGAGGTCCTTATCGCTGCTTCACAGAGAGGCAACCGCGTGAGTTCAGGATGGCGCAGCCCAAGCTCACAGGGGTTCCAGAACCGGGGAGGGCTGGCCACGTATGTATCCAGAGGTGCCGCGTGGTGCTGCCACCCGGGCATCCAGGGAGATGTCCCCCCATCCCCCCAAGGAGAACTGGACCTTATCTGTGTCCCTGGACAGCGGCATCCACAAGACAACGGCTGCCAAAGCAATTTGAAAGCAGCCTTTGCAAAGGCTCTTGTCTCCGTTTTCTTGCTGTGCCAAGAACAGAGACACATATGGGGTGATTGTCACTCTTCAGTGAAAGCTGAAGGTCTTTCCCGCTGACCGTTAAAATCGAGGACCGATTTCCATCATTACTAATCAGGCCGAGATAATGATGCTTGAAATATGCTTTGTACCATCCTCACTTACGTAGCAAAGTTTGTGTTCTGATAAATGAGCCTTTCTTACTTGGTGATCGTGTCCCTTTGGAGCCAGGAAGTGGCTTCCAGACCCGTCTCAGCTAATGTCCTCTGACACGGCAAACAAAGAGCGTTGGCCGAGATCTGTGTGGCTGTGGACCAACTAACAACGACCCCGGGAGGCTCAAGGCTGCGTTTCCTGTTGCTTTTGCCCCAAGACTTAATTGAATGCATTTACTAAACTTGTGTTTTTCTTTTTCACGGAATGTGGTGGTTTAAATAAATCTCATTTAAATATTCAATAAAGTGTACGGCAGAGAAAAAAATGGAAAGGGCTCTATAAAACAGTGTTTGAAATGGAAAACAGAGCACTTTTCAAATGCTGCCTCCTACTTTAAGTTGTTTAAAGTCCAGCCAAACAAAATTATGTCTATACTTTTCCTTCAAAGTATTTGCCTTTCCTTCAAAGTATGCAAAATCACACTGTTCCATGGGAACAGAATGATATTAATAAGAATTAAAAACTATAGCACAGGGAACTATACTCAGTATTTTGTAACAACCAATAAGGGAAAAGAATCTGAAAAAGAATATATATATACACATATATATATGTGTATGCATATATATACATATTCACTTAGTTGTATACCTGAAATTAATACAACATGGTAAATCAACTATACTTCAATAAAAACTAAACTAAACTAAAACAATGCACGCTTTGAAGAAAAAGAATTAAAAAGTAATTTAGAAGTTCCACTGATGATATTATTTCATAAAGCGTACACTGGAGAAAGAAGATCACCCCAGACTGACGACAACTCCGTGAATCTGAGACTCTCAACTTGTTGCTCCTGGTGTTAACTGGAAAGCAACGGGAATGTGTACATCAAGAAGCAAAAGCATAGCTTTAACTCTGCAGGAACTTTGGTTCATTAGCCTCACTTTTGATAATTTGCCTTAAGAAAATAATGCTATGGAAGGAAAAACATAAACACCAGCATGTTCATCATATTCACGGGGAGGTCTCTACAGCTTCTGGCAGCAGGGAGTCCCCCCAGTCACTGCATCTTATGATGACCATGCCATGTAGGTGGAAACACAGATCGCTGCTTAAGCTGGCATGTCACGTGAAGAAATCAAGACATGCAACTCCACACAGGATGGTCATGATGATCGAAAAGTAAACTGTGTCTGTGGACAAGGCTGAGGCAGAAACCTAGGCACCATCGCCGACCAGTGTGATTTGTTGAAATGGATGGATTACGGCAAATATTTCATACTTTTTTTTTTGAAGTATGCTCATTTTGGTACAAAGCAGCTTGATTGATAAGGCAATGTTTGAAATGGGCAACATCTAAAATGATCCTTTGGTCCTCTAATGAGTACTAATTCTTTTATGAAAAGCCATTTACGTGTGTGTGATACCATGTCCAATACACGTGGCATGTTGTGTTTATAATTTTAGTTTGTTCCTGAGTACCTAGCAATCCCTGAGATGATCCTAAACCAGTGTGTGACAATCTAACTCCTCAAGGAGGCACTGCAGCAAGGCCTGAGCCAGCCCTTCCCCACGCTCCTCCCACCCATGCTCCGGCCTGAGCTGCCTGGTCTAACCATCAGTGGCCAAGCCCCAAGCTCAGGGTTTCAGACCTGTTCTCCGCCTGCCCGTCTCACCTCCCGTCAGGCCCCCTGTGAAGTCCGGGGTCCCTACACTGCGTCCTCTGCCTTCCACCTGGCTCAGCCTGCCTGCCCGCCCCTTTCCTCCGTCTGCCTCTTGTACATGTCCCAGGTTTGTCCCAGATGCTCAGCTCCACACTCCGCTGACACATCCCACCCACCTCTCACCTGACTTTGCCCTTGACGCCCCAGGGTGGACCTGGTTCACCGGGGCCTTGCCTGTCCAGGAGGAGAGAGTGGACACATGACAGAAGCCACCGGCCTTGGGAGCACTGTGGAGGGAGGAGCCCAGGTCCTTGGCCGGTGCTCTTCCCAAGGCTGCCGAGCACCTTCAGGGCGGGGCAAGGCCAGGCCTGTGGACCACTTGGCTTCTGCAGCCGGTGCCTCTCCTGATGCGGGATAGGACCCGCCACACTCTGGATCCTGGGTGAATGGTTCATCTGGCAAAAGCCCAAACCAGTGTGATGTATGTATTATGCTTTCCAATGTACAGCTTCAGGAGGGGGAGACTTAGCAGAATTTGCTTTTCCTTCCTCACCCACCCCATCCGCTTCTCCTCAAAGGGCTGCCGATGGATTACAGCTATTCCTCTCTCCCTGTAACAGCCAGCTGGAAGCACTTGGTCCCTGGGCTTGGAGGGCAGCTTCTGTGGGCTCAGCAGGAGGGCCCTCCTGCGTGCCCCTGAAGAATCACAGTTGGCCAGAAGCATTAGCACCTCTTTTTAGCTGAAAGTCAACTGCGCAGATGTTCCTTTCCCAGGCATCATTCCTTACGCCCAACACACACTCCACTCTAAGATAGACAGTTTCTTATGGACAGTTTGTTTTGGCTTAAGACCAAGGAAACGAAGGGCAAACAAGCAGCACAGGCATTCCGATACCAGCTGCACGTGTTGGAGAAACCTCACCGGGAGCCTTCCCTCCCACGGTGGGTCACTCTGCCAAGGCCACAGCCACGGACGAGCCACTGCTGCCTAACGTCTGCGGCTCAGCCGGCCTCAAGCGGGAGTCTTCCCGGAAGGGGAGCAGCCTCAGGGGCGGGGTCTGGCGACGGCCCCACCCACTCCCATGGGAGACTGACAGCAGTCGCGAGGAATCAGTACCTGGGCAAACAGGTGCTTTTTCATTTTTTAAAAAATTTTGTATGAGAAAGAAGAAAGCACGGGCTGATTCTGCCCCATTCCAGCACATCAAGTCATTTTTCTTTTTTATGTGGCTAGGAAAGTTTCTTTAGGTAACTTACCCAGTCGCAGAAAACAAGCAAAGTCTGAGAGGAAAAAGATGTCCTTTTCAGGTTCAACGGCTGACAACAACCAAACCAACCCATGCGATTTCAAAACAGTTACTTGATAAACTAAAGGTAAGAAGCCTGGGAAAAGAGATGGCTGATGACAGTAATATGCGTTTAACTTCCCCATTCCGTGTACAAATGGTCCTGTATTTATAAAGCTTCAGAGTTCTAGAACAACAGGGTCCAACAGAAATGTCATATGAGCTACACATGTAATTTAAAATCTTTTTGTAGTCACATTAAAAAGGTAAAAAGTAAGCAAGATTATTTTTTCATTAAATAATGTTAATTTTCCTTAACTTAAATTAGTATACTCTAACTCAACATTTAACCCAAATTAGTATCGTCATTTCCATATAATTAATATTAAAAAGTTCACTTTTTCATATGTTTGGTGCAATTGCACTCTCACAGCACATCTCAATTTGGGCTACCCATCCGGCGGGCTCAGGAGCCAAAGTTAGCTGGTGGCTACTGTACCTACAGCATAGTTCTCCAAGATCTTAATGTTTGTAAATACTCCTCTGTTAGTGCAGTTACAAAGTTTCAGGGTTCTGAAAGGTATTAAATGTTTCTAAATGCTCACGTGGGCACAAAGTTCCTGTAGTTACAAAATTGCAGGGTTCTAGAAGGCATAAACTATTTCTAAATGTTTCTATGGTCACAAAGTTCTCATAGTTACAAAGTTTCAGGATCTAGAATATATAAAATGTTTCTAAATGATGCTAGAGTCACAAAGTTCCTTCCTATAACTACAAAGCTGCAGAGGTCTAGAAGGTATAAAACATCTCTACACGCTCCTAGGTCACAGAGCTCCTCTAGTTACAAAGTTCCAGGGCTGAAAAGCCAGGACAGGAGCCCAGCTCCTCCACCCATGACCTGCGCGTTCTCAGTTCCATAAGCGTCTTGAAATCCTCAGCCCTGCAGATAAGAGAGACACAGCTTCTCGCTTCCACAGCCCTCACGTCCACCACTCACGGACAGGTGGGGGCGGAGAAGGAGCTTACGGATTGCCAGGCGGAAGGTGGGCAGGCAGCGGACAATACAGGGAGACGCCCTTCCCCTGGAGAAGCTACAGTTTCTGTCTTTTGAGGCTCTGCGCATGATTTCAGTGTGGTTCTACTGTTAAAAAAAAAACAGAGCCTGCAACCCACTTACCCAATCTGTCTCACTGACTCCTTACAGAATTTCTGCGGAACTAGTGTCCCCCAAAGGGATCCCAGGACTGAGAGCTTCACAGTACTGATCTCACACAGTATGATACACAGATGGATAAGTTGCCTGATTACAGCAAGATTGCCTTCAGGATTCGAGAGTTTAGAAATAGTGCTAGCCTCTCCCCCATCTATCTATCGGTACACAAATGTGTACTTTTCAAACATATGCATATGTTCTTTTCAAACATATGCATATGTTCTTTTCAAACAAAGATGTTATAAATAGTTTAATGAGGCAGATGGTCAGAGGTAGACACAGGTTATATGGATTTCCAACAAATCAAGTTTCTATCCTTCCTCAGGCAGTTTTAAATAAACAACATCAACAACAACAATAATAACACCAGCCATCAATTTCTGAAGGCTGGCAATATGTTAGGCACTGTTCTAGGGGATGGTACTGCAGATCTCGATTGTACTGACAAGAAAGTAGAAGTGAGAGGTCAATCCCCCAAACTACAATGAGGTATCACCTCACACTAGTCAGAATGGACATCAACAAAAATTCTACAAATAACAAGTGCTGGAGAGGGTGTGGAGAAAAGGGAACCTTCCTGCACTGTTAGTGACAATGTAAATTGGTGCAGCCATTGTGGAAAACAGTATGGACGCTCCTTAAAAAAACTAAAAATAGAATTACCATATAATCCTGCAATCCCACTCCTGGGCATGTATCTGGAGAAAAACATAATTTGAAAAGATACATGCACCCCTATGTTCATAGCAGCACTATTCGCAATAGCTAAGACTTGGAAGCAACCTAAATGTCTGTTGACAGATGAATGGATAAAGAAGATGTAGTACATATATACCATGGAATATTACTCAGCCACAAGAAGAAAATGAAATAATGCCATTTGTAGCAACATGGATGGACCTAGAGATTATCATGCTAAGTGAAGTTAGCCAAAGATCTCATGATATCACTTATAAGTGGATTCTAAGAAAAAAATGATATAAATGAACTTATATGCAAAACAGAAATAGACCCAAAGATATAGAAAACAAACTTGTGGTTACCAAGATGGTAAAGGGGGGAGGGATAAATTAGGAGTTTGAGATTAACAGATACACGCTACTATATTTAAAACAGATAACCAACAAAGACCTACTATATAGAACACAGAACTACACTCAATATTTTAATAATATTTTAATAGTAACCTATAAGGGAAAAGAATATGAAAAAGAATATATATATATATATATATATATATATATATATATATATATATATATATATATATGGACTTCCCCTGTGGTGCAGCAGTTAAGAATCCCCCTACCAATGCAGGGGACTTGGGTTCGATCCCTGGTCCGGAAAGATCCCACATGCTGTGGAGCAGTTAAGCCTGAGTGCCACAACTACTGAGCCTGTGCTCTAGAGCCCACGAGCCACAACTACTGAGCCCACGTGCCACAGCTACTGAAGCCCGCGTGTCTAGGGCCCGTGCTCTGCAACAAGAGAAGCCACGACAAAGAGAAGCACGTGCACTGAAACGAAGAGTAGCCCCTGCTCACTGCAACTAGAGAAAGCCCACGTGCAGGAACAAAGACCCAATGCAGCCAAAAATAAAATAAATAAATTAAAAAAAAGAATATATATATCTATATCTATATATATCACTTTGTTGTGCACCTGAAACTAACACAACATTGTAAATCAACTATACTTCAATTTAAAAAAAAGAAGTGAGAGGTCAAGTCATTGGCCCAGGGCACCGTCACCAGCAATAGGCAGGGCAGATATGATGCCAGGCAGTCTTCACATCGTGTTGCTCTTTAAGTATTAGGAGAGTTGGCCTGGGTCATACACGAAGGAAAGATGCAGCTGGAAGGAGATCTTTCATGGGTGACACAACTCCCACCCAGGGCAGGACTGTGTGGAAGCCACTCCTAGGTGTCCCCACCATGAGGGGCAAACCCCACATGGGCCGAATTCTTCCTGAAGGAGATTATTTACTGGCTGTGCTAAATTTAGAGGAAGACTCTTGGAATTGGATGTCCCACTTACAGGGTCAAGTTTGAACTGAGGGCATAGATTTATTTTGCAATGAAAACTATAATTGGATCTAATCGAATGACTTGATGGAAAACATACCATTTTCAGATCACAGCACACAAAGCACTCTAATCGTTCCCAAGCCTTCACCCTTGCTCTCTTTAGAAGACTGGTATTTATCCTTGAGACTTTTCAATTCAAAATCTTGGCTGTCAGGGCATTCGATGGAGCCCAGCCAGCGCTGCCCTTGAGGAAGTTGGAGCCGTGGCAGCAAGGACCAGGGCCTCCAAATTCAGTGCACGAGCAGGAGACGTGCACTTTGCCACTAGACCGAATAGCTTAAGAAAAACGCTTTCAGCTGAAGCCAACCCCACAGACGCTCTTTGGACAGGCTGCAGGAGCTCTGGTGCAAAGAGTCCTTGCCTCCAATTTGTCAAAGGGGGACCCCAGGCAATCCCCGCCAAAGAAGTCTGGACGAATTTGCTATCTGCAGAATAGCAGACGGCAGAGAGAGGAGAAACAGCCCAGCAAACTAGAACTTTACAGACCTTACAAACTGGGGCCTTTGCAGGTCACAAAGGTTCTTCCACTCTTCCCTCCAATACTGAATGCATCTCCGAGTATCAGAGGGGTGGCGATAGTATGGGGCACCCTGGCAAAGTTGAAAACCACAAACACTCCTTACTTCCCCTGGGAGCTGGCGCCACAGTGGAGATTCTGCAATCTGAGGGTGTCTGAGACTGTTGGGGACAGCTTCACCATCCGTCAGAACCCGTGTCCCATGTGCAGAGACCGAGCCATGCCCATCATGGCAAAGGGTAACTTATGCTCCGGAGCCTCTGGCGTCCGGCATTCCAAGGGTGGAGAGGCCTCACTGTCATAGCCAGGTCCTGGATCATCACAGGAAGAACACCCCTCCTGGGAACACAAATGCCACCTTAGGATGAGCTGCAGAATCCAGGTGTCAGCATCAATGCTGGGCAGAGCCAGGAGGTGGAGTCAGGGCCCAGCAGTAGCACCAAGACCAGGGTACCAGCCCCTTCAAGTGGCCTCCCTTTCTAAATGTGGTCCAGGGGCATCCATCTCACGGCACAGGAAGGGAAGAGCTGGCAGGCTGACTGAGTACACATCTGCCCTTGTCACCAGGCCTGTCCTCTCCTGGGACAGCAGGGTATCAGAAACCACGTTCTTTGTTACTGTTTCTCTCAATCACTGAACTCGTGTGCCCCTGGGCAGTGTTCCGCTCCGGGGCCCTTTCCAGGTGGCCGAGGTCAAGACCACACCTCCATGAACAGTGGTGGGCTCTGCTCTCAGGACATTTCAGCTTGATTCTGGGCTACCAACCCCCAAGCACGGGTTATCATCTCACTGAACTTGACCCTGGGCAAGTCTGGACACCTGCAGTCATCTGCTCCATTGTGGATCACACAAATTTTGCAGACTTGCTCTCTGGGCCAGGACCGGTCGGCCCCTGAAGACTGACCCAACCTTCCCCTTCCCCTTCAGGCTTTTTGCTGTCCCAACTCTCAATGTCCTATTCTCAGACAGGGCCTCAGAGCCCATCACTGGAATGCACCACGTTCACCAGAAGCAGTGTATTCTCTCTCTCTCTATCCATGTATCTGAGGTGCGTATTCGGAAATGCCGTAAGTGTGACAGTGCAGAAGGGGGATGACCTAGGACAGCATCTCCCAAATGGTGCTCAGCGGAACACTCATTCTAAAGGATATTAAGAGGCAGGCAGAGGGGAAAATTTACACATGTTGCTTTGCTGCAGAATTTGTAAGCGACTTTATACTCTTCTCTTCCAAGAGAAGAATGTGGAACTTCCCAAATATATTGTGAAGCGATATTTTTCAAGAGCTATATCCCAGGAGATACCCGAGTAATTGTAGCGATTCCAAAGTTGGCAAATGAGTGCGCAGAGGAGGACGGACCAAGGCATCCAGCCGTCAGTGGAGCGCACATCTGGGACTGGCCTGCCCAGCATGTAGATGTGTTTTGTTTGGCCCTGAAAGTCTGAATTGGTTGCCAAGATTTAAAATTTGGGAGGCCTAACTCAAATGGGGAGGGGACTGGATTCTGGAAGGCAGGTGGGTCACAGCCCTTGATGAACCACCCATCCTCCCGGCTACAACATAAGGGCCGTCTCCATGTGGGGACCTTGTCCATCTTTTCGTCTTTCCAGCTCCTGTCCCATCCTAGACCCAGTGCCCACTGCAGTGCATCAGTACCGTTTGTATCCAAGGAGGGAACTGAAATCAGCCTTCAGGGGACAATCTCTGCATCTGCTACCTGCTTTCTAGTTCCCATCTTCATTTCTTGCATCTGAATATTTTTCAAATTCTAACTTCAAGACTATTCCTGCCATAAACAGAGTCTTTCCAAAACTGGAAATGTACCTGGTTGACAAACATATGGGGAAAGCTCAGCTTCAATGGGAATCAGAGAAAAAGAAATTAAAGCAATTAACACTTATAGCCTTTAAAAAAAAAACTGGGGAGACCTCACATAAAAATCTAGATTTCTGTCTTCTCTTCCAACGCTGGCCACACTGGGTCTGTAAATTCCTCAGGGCAACAACCGTAAGGAAGCTGTGGGGCTGCCCTCTTTAGAGAAAACTTGTGCTTTGCCCCATGCTCTGTGGCCTCTGAGTTTGTAACTCCTGCTTTCCACAGTAGGCACGGATTTTAAGTAATCCTGAAATTTATTGAAAGTTATGCATTTGGACATAAAGATGTGATACACCCTGCTGAAGCCTCTGAGTATGTCTAATTGGTAATGGAGACAACTCTTGTTGAAAAAGAAAAACCTACAGATATTCCATGAAAAATCATGGGCAGAGAGTTGATCCCATTTCTGAGGCAAATAATGGAACAGCACAGACAGGACTGAGGAGTCAGCGATCATCTTCAACTTCCTTTGACTCTAAAGCCCAAAAAAGGCAAGTTGGTGTGCCATGAAAATTCACGGTGCTCTGGTCCCTAAACTAACTGTGTGACTTAGTCAATGGGTCCCACCCAATGGCTATTCAAGAGGCACTGAGCATGTGCACACGTACCCAGTGGCTCCCACACCTGTGACAGGTAGGAGGCGTTATCTGCACAGATATAAGCAAAACTCGAGGCTCAGCAAAGTTAGGAGGACCCTCGAAGGCCAAGCAACTAGTTAGTGGTGGTGGGATTCCACGTGGGTCGGTCAGGGCCCAGAGTCCCCGCCCTCCCCTCCACACTCCTCTCAAATTCAGTGGCACCCCAGAGACGAGGGCAGAAAAACATGACCTGCTCCCTGTTTGGATAAAGCGTCAGGTTCCAAGACCCCGTGATTATCCTGGCCGTGGCTGCAGACAACAGTACCATACTTGAACAGAAATCAGCAGGATTTTACATCTGGTCAACACCAGCAAAATCCCCTGGGACTTTTGTAGGAGCATCCCTGGGGCACCGAGGTAACATGTCTGATTAGTTTCAGATGCAGAGCTCAGGGTGTGCAATCCCAGTGCAAACCAACTGAACAGACCTGAGGATTGCTGTGAAGCTCCTTTCCTTTATGTTTCGGTGGACTCTGAAGGAAATGCCCTAGTTTTTCTCTGCAAACAGGCCAACCTCAGCTCAATGCACCCTGTTTGGGGCAGAGGCAAAACGGACCAATGGTCACCTTCTAATTTCCTGTCCAATAAAATATGAACTTGGTCTTGGAATTGTCCTTAAGATTGAAGAGCTGTACTTGAACATTATTAGAGGGTGTATACAACCACGTGGGGAAATGCTCGTGATAAACTGTTGGCTAAAAATAAACCAAAATAAAATAGTATTGACACTACAATTACATTAAGCAGACAGAGACTCGTGTGTTCATTTAGACAAAGCTGAAAAAAAACATGAAAAATACAAAGGCATTCATTCATTTTGGTGATCAACTTATGCTTTTTTTTAAAAAAAAATCTACTTTATTTCTATCAATGTTTCTAAAACATTGCGTGACTGGTTCTTAAAATTATCTAAAAGGTAAGAAAAAGGAGATTATCATACTAAGTGAAGTAAGCCAGACAGAGAAAGATAAATATCACATGATATCACTTATATGTGGAATCTAAAAGAAGAAAAAAGATACAAATAAACTTATTTCCAAAACAGAAAGAGACTTACAGACATAGAAGACAAACTTATGTTTACCAAAGGGGAAAGGGAGGTGGGGGGAGGGATAAATTAGGAGGTTGGAATTAACATGTACAGACCACTGTGTATAAAATAGATAAACAACAAGGACTTACTGTATAGTACAGGGAACTCTACTCAATATTTTGTAATAACCTATAAGTGAAAAGAATCTGAAAAAGAATAGATATATGTATGAATGAATCACTGTGCTATACACCTGAAACTAACATGATATTGTAAATCAACTATACTTCAACAGTAACAAAAAAAAGAAGGACGAGCTGCCAGGAATTAACCTGCCTTTCTAACTAAGAATGAAGAAAGGAATTATGACAGACTGGTTCTGGTGCAGAGACACATTAACCAGTCTATGGAATGAGTGCAAGCAACAGACCGACGTGTATACGGAAACTGGACAGAGGACCAACGTGGAACTAGGAACCAGTGGGAAAAATAGATCCCTTCTTGACACCACGCCCAAAACTAAACTCCAGGTAGACAAGAAGCCCAAACGTCAGAAAGCAACGCTAAAACTTTTACAAGAAATTCAGATAATCTTTAGTCCTTTGTGGTATGAGAAGGATCTCTCAAATATTCAAATATCATATACGTTCAGGAGAAAAAGGACAAATTCAACACTATTCAAATCAAAAAGCAATTTTCATACAACAAAATAAAACAGTTGAATTCAAGCCATCGTCTTAGAGATTCTTTGTGTGTAAATAACTGTCTAAAGAGAAATTAACGGTTAAAAAAAAAGTAATGTCCCAATTAAAAAAAAAAGAAGGCTATGAAAAGACAATTCATAGAAGAGGACACTGAATTGGTAATACACACATGACAAGATGCTCATCCTTACTGATCAGAGTATTGTATCTTAAAGCCACATGAAATGCCATTGGGCACCTGTATGACTACAACGCCCATTAATCCCCGTATCGGTGGATGTGGAGTGGCAGGCCACTACAGACGGGACGGCTGGAGGACGTGGACACCAGGTCACCATTTTGGAGAGCAATCTGCCAATATTCCAAAAAGTTGCAGGTGAGTTTTCTCTGAAGGTCTAATAATTTCTCTTCTCCAAAAGCTCTGTGTATAAATGGAGACCTATGTATGACGTGCTTATTGATTCCAGTGGTGAAAAACCAGAGCAACCCAAGTGTCCATTCATTAAGAAATGGATACATAAGTGAACTAACAACACATACGTCATCAGGGATAAATCTTCAACACATGATATCGAGTGGAAAACTACACTCAGAGTATGGTACCATCTATATAAAAGGTACAAACAAACAAGCCAATACTATGTATTATTTGTAAATACCTGCAGAGCTAGAAAGAGCATGAAGACAGAACTAGAACAAGTCCCCAGTCAGGGTGCGGTGACCTCACAAGTATCGGTTGGGTCACCAGGACGAAAGACCTCCCTCCGTCCATGACTCACCTCAGATGCCAGTTCCCAGGGCCACTCCTCTCCCACGAGGGGCTCTTCTGGGGGCCCAGTTCTGGTGTCCCAGCCAGGTCCTGGTCACTGCAGTCTTCCTGGTCTGTGGCCCACTTGTCTTTGGATTTCGTGCTGTCGTGTTGGGAATCCAGGGACACGATGTCCGAGGGGGAACTCATCACTCCCGAGTCCTCTGTTGTGTCCTCTGAGGCAAAGCAGCTACCAACGGACACAGTCTCCTCGGCCTCCGACGGCAGTGGTGGGACCCCGTCCACACCGCAGGGACCGCCAGGCCCCAGGGGCAGGCTCACTGGACGAGACACACAAGGGCAGGTCAGGCAACGCTCCAGTGACTTCCCCACTGCCTGACTCACCTGAAATCTGGAATTTGGGGTGTGAGGGAGGACCCCTCACACACACCACTTCCCTCTGGACACACTTTAACTTGGAAGGAGTTACGTGCATATGTGACTGAGAGCAACATTTTCCCTGAAAAAATCAGCCTATTTTGAATTAACCTTTGGAATTGTTATCCTGTACGTGACTACAAGCAAACAATATTAAAAAATTCAAACTAACGACATGGTGAATGCAATTGTTTCTAGTCTGACCCTTGGTTTAACAGAAGTTGTTTGAAAATGAGTTCTTTGGAGAAACTAGGGTTTTTCAAAATAGAAACAAACTTTGAAAAAACTCATCTTGTTCGGGAACTTCTAACTTCCCAGGAACGTGTACAATTTGGCTTTAAATATTAATGACAGTCATTGCCAGCATCTGGCTTTCTCTTTATTTTTACATGTGAGAGTTCGATCTGGTTTAAATAAGAGATGCTCGTAGAAGAGAACCCGCAAGTAAAATGTAGAAGAATGAGAACAAAAGTGTTCTTGGATGAGGTCACTGTGCCCTGAGCACTGAATGTGGTTCAGGGCAGCAGACGGCATAGGATGCACCGATTGTAACTTACTGCGGAGGCCCGAGTTCATTCCCTCAGATTCTAATCGTGACGATGGGGCACTGCGGCCACGCGTCACATCTGTCCAGCTATTCCGAGGGACAGTAAGTGTTAGGAGAGCGTGGGCACCAATTTCCCCCTTACTGGGCTTTGAGGTTGAAAACTCCATGCCTGGAGAAGAATGCCCCTAATATTGAGGTGGTAGGACAGGAATATAGAACTCTGGACCAGCCTCAGACCAGAGCTGTTTTTTTAAATTGAATGTAGATATAGATTTTAAACCTCAAGGCATAGGATCTAAGCCCTGCTTATGGCCATCCAGGAAATAAGGACTGTGTTGTGCTGTAGTTTCAGTGTGTTGTGTTTGAAAAGCGCTCCTCCAATATGTAAATTGCTGGATGCCTGAAATGAATAAAGGCTACACACATGTCGAGTGCAAACTCCACAGACTCATGCCCTGATAGACAAGTGACATCATAACACCGTCAATACACACTCAACACCATTAACTGGACAGCAGACTAGAGACACAGAGTTAACAAAACCAAAAGAGCACCGAGGAGAAAATTCCCGGAGCTGCTGGTTTCTTGGAGATCCCAAACAGTAAAATAAAAGGACAAGATCAAAAAAACAGAAACAAAGGAACCAGACATTTCACAAAAGAGCTCACAAATAAAGATCAGAAACAAGGGAGGAATTGTTTAGAGAAGCAAAGGCACAAGGCAATGTGTCTGAATGCAGTGAATGCTTCTGAACAATGACCTCTTTCTTCTAGCTTTCTTCCTGGCTTTTGTTGCAAGACTCTTAATTAGAGGGCAAATCCGGAGAAGAAACACTGCCTATGGATTAATACCACCCAAGCCTTTTCTGCCGTGGGTCTGCTGAGAAGCTGTCACACCTCGGATGTTGTGTGCTGGCTACTCTGCCGGAGATGTCACTCCTGGACGCTCCTGCCATCCAGAGAGGGCAGGAGGGAGGGAGGATGGAAGGATGCTCGGAGCACCGGGCAGGTCTATCAGCTAGTAAGAGAGATGAGCTCGTGCTAAGGCTCAAGCCTCCTGCGAACTGCTTCCGAGAGTGCTGTCAAATCCGGCACGGATTTGAAGATGGGAATGGACATCCCCACGGGGCCCTGTACCTGGGTCAGTGTTAGTTTGTTTGTTTTCAGGCCGTTTCTGATTCTCTCCGCAGTCTGCGCTGTCAGCCTGAGACGCTTTTGCTTGGAATCAGACATCCCCATCTGCTCCCTTATTATCTTTTCTCTTTTCCACTGGTTCCTATTATTAACCTCATGAACTATAACATGTTTTGACAATTTCTGTTGGAGATGATGGAGCAGGAAACTGCTTTTTCTTTATTGATTCTAAACAGAAGCCTAAGACACAAAAGGAAAACTTGGAGCTGCTTGGCCTCAGGTCCTGTCCTGCAGATCCTTCTGTGCAGCCCACTTTCTAGCCTCACTCAGCTCCTGAGGGTTTCCACCAAGCCAGTGGTCCAGGGACCCAGCCTGAATCCCAGAGCCCGGTCCAATTTCTACTCAGAACTTTGAACAACCCTTTCCCCTTTCTGTAAAATAAGCATGACATCCCTTCTAGAATTCTATCCTTTGAAATTCCAAATCCAAAGAGAGGATGTAAACATTTTTGACAGTTGACTGGTGACTAATTAGGAATCTTAAAAGAAAAAAAGCATGGCCTTTTTTCCTCTCTGCTATTTTCCGTCACCCCTAAGAGTAAGTCGTTCTTTTTGAGTTGATTAATGCGTTGGCAAGTTTGCTCTTCTCTTAAGGCGTGAACAACCTTTTTGAACTGAAGAGTTATTATTGCGGGATTTTTGCAAATGTGGAAAAACACAATTTGTCTTTAGCAGATGCCAAATATAAATTCACGATTACATTCTCTTCCAGATAAATAGCCACAGAGCCCGAGTCCAGAATATTAACACTTCCATTGTTCTCCACCTGAATTACATAATCCCATGGCTCAAACGCCATTACAGGTAAATGAGAGCAAAAATTCTCGAGCTCAGGCGTAAAGCAGAAAGAAGAAGAAAGTGCTAACTTAAGGCTACTAATTCCTCAGGTTGAACACAATCATTTCGGTTTGGCATGAGTTCCATTGAGTTTTTCTTTTACAAAGTCACCAAAGACAATTTCTAACACCAAATGTAAATATCTTCTGGGTATTTTGGTAATGGATTCATTTTTATTAGTTTATTAAATGCAAATGAAAGATCTTGTACGATATGATATTGTTTATTTGCTGGTCATTATGAAGGGAGATTTGTCAAGAGTCAGTTTCCCCAGGCTTATCCACCCAGAGAAAATGTCTCATCGAAAGACTAACCTCAAAAAAAAAAAAAAAAAAAGCCATGAGGGGCTTCCCTGGTGGCGCAGTGGTTGAGAGTCCGCCTGCCGATGCAGGGGACACGGGTTCGTGGCCCTGTCCGGGAAGATCCCACATGCCGCGGAGTGGCTGCGCCCGTGAGCCGTGGCCACTGGGCCTGCGCGTCCGGAGCCTGTGCTCCGCAACGGGAGCGGCCACAACAGTGAGAGGCCCGCGTACCGCAAAAAAAAAAAAAAAAAAGTTAGAGAGCCTAGTAAGGTACTCTTGGCCTCAATCAATCTATATTTCTCCAAAGCCTCAACCATAACCCTAATCCTAGCATCCTAACGTGCCTGTTAGAGACACAGAGAAAATCCCAGTTTCACCCGTGTGAAGACAAGCCTGCTCTCCGCTTGCCATTCTTTGAAAACATATATAGAAAACAGCTGCTGCTTCTATCCATCTGCACTGCCCCCTCCCTGTTTGTGCTACGTGAGTTCCTCCTTCCGGGTGCTAACCTAGTTCTCAACAGCTGGGCCAGTCTAACTGCCCCCTCACTACTCCTGGCCACAGGGCACGGATGTGAGATGTGGGTCATGGATGTGACCCAAACATGGTCAGTTGATACCGTGGTCCAAAGATGGGCACGTGTCCTAAGCTGGACCAATCAAGGCCTTTCTTGGGGCCTTCTGGCCAGAGATACTGGGCAGGTGGTCTCCTTGGGCTGAAATCCATGGAGTAGGAGGGGTCCTGGATAAATGACAGTCTTTTGGACCAGCGCGTGGAGAGGGCTTGTCCACAGACAGAGAAGAGCACAGACCTAAGACAGCGCTTGGGCTTGGGGACCCCACCATGTCCGTAATAAGGATTCATCTCTTAAAATTCCCAGGTATGTGAGCAAAAAAAAAAAAAAAAAAAATCTCACAAAACCCATTCTTTTGTAACTCGTTCAATACATGTTTCTTGGAATTAGATAGTCTTGTCTAACAAATGTCTAAATTGCCCTGATTTCTGCATGAAGTACACACACACACAGAGTTTCATATTATGGTGTTTCCATGACAGGAGCTTTTATTTTAAAGACTATATTAAAGGTGACGGCTGCATATCATGCTTCCCTTTCCTGGATTTTTCTTCCATTATTCAGATTACACATGTGAGTAATTCTATTTTCGGAATAATCTGGTTTAGGATCTAGTTTACTCTCTAAGCCCTCTTGTGTCTTCACAAGTTTGTCTGCATTGAATCCTTCACTATCAGTATGGCTAAAATGAAGTCAGATTCAGATCAAAATCCTTCTTCCTCAAGATTGAATTCTCAGCACCACTGTTGTCTGGCATCCCACCTCACAGATGAGAACCCAAACGCTAGCATGGTTCTTTCCAACTGTAAATAACCTTATCTCTAGAAACTAGTAAGATTTTCCTCTTTACCCATGGATATCAAAAAATTCACCAAAATGTGTCTAATTTTGTATGTCTCTGAGGATATGTCTTAATTTCCAAGAACTTTTGGAAGTTCTTTTTTTCATGTGTTTTTCAATACTAGCTTGCTCTTGTTTTATGTATGTAATAATCTGTTAAATTTTCTGAGGCAATAACAACAAATATTTAAAGTTCTGCTCTGTTGCCTAAATGAGCCCTACTTCCTTTGGAGTTAGCTCCTCTAATCAGTTTGTGGTCCTTCCTCCACACACTGAAAAAAAATTTTGTTTACTGATTCTTGACTGGGCTAAATGATGGTGTCAGTAATGTCAGGAACTAGATTTCTTTTGTACACGTGACCATCACTGTTGCCTTAGGAGAGAGCAGAAAGCCTTAGGGCAGACTGGGCTGAGCAGATTCCCACAGGGAATCTGCAGGGAGGAAAGTTGCTTTCTGGGGAAGACTACGCCTGGATGCGGTGGCCAGTATCTCTCAGCGGCCACAATGCTGACTTTGGTTGATGGTTCTTAGACCCAGTTCCGCCACATTGAAACTGAAGTTTCATATTATTTTCATGTGCCTATTTTATTTAGCAAATAGCTAAAAGAATTCCTCCTCCACGCTGATGTCACGATTTTAAGAGTAGCCTAAGATATTAGACCACTGGCTAACAACGATCAGATATACAGTTCAACATCAATATTTGAAACCATATAATGGTAGTTGGGTTTTTGATATTCTGCAATGTCCAAATAACTCCTTATTTATCCAGTGTCCTCTGCAGTATGAAAATAATTATTCCTATTTTGCAAATTATAAAAGAAGTTCCAGCCAACAAATGATTTCATGTATCCCTGATAGTATGTGTTACAGAAACATACTTTGCCAGGCCCATAAACAGGACAAGTCTATTCAAAACCACACAAAAACACGTCCTAAGCAAAAGTCAATTCGAGGTTCTTGCGCCAAGAAAATGTGAAATGAATCTTGCGGAGAATACCTACATTTAAATTTTTCTACACCAAAAGATTTTCTTCCATGTCCTATGGAACAAATCTTGGTTCCATTTGTCCAGAGATTTCAATATATTCTAAAATATTTTTGAGAAAAAGAGCCAGCCCTCTCTTACATATGTATTTCTGGGGCCTTACTCTGGGGATCAGGATAGTTTCCGTTGTCAGGAACAAAGCTGATGCTTCAGTTCGCTTCATCAAAATAGAAACCCTGGCTCCAGGTTGTCTAGCATATTAAAGCATGGGAGCTGTGTTTAATCAACAGCTCAGAAAAGGTGACATTTAGGGACTTGCCAAGTTACTAAACTGAATGAGCTACGATTCAGGTCTGGCATGAAGTACAGGTGAGCCCCCTGCCTTCTGAGGCAGGCAATCCAGGAAAAATATCGTCTGTTTCTCTGCTAGATTCCCTCAAGTCCTATCCCTTTATCATTAGAACTCTAGAGAACAAAGTATGTGGCCCACTTTTGCTTAGTTTTCTGTAATGCACTGTTCAGCCATTGCTACTGACTTAAAATGACCAAATGAAGAACATTTTTGTATCTTATGTAGAACTGCTGTTGCAGATATTATCTATCATAGTACTCAGTATCTTTTAGAGAAGCATCCACTTTAATTTGTCCTAAAATTTAGATCTTCCTTTCCCCCCCCTTTTGATGAAATGAATGCCTGCTATTTGGCTGGGTGTCTGCCCACCTCGCTTTCCTGCCTTGGTGCCCAGGAGGGTCAGAAACACAGTCTTTACTAGGACCTTTGCATGGGTTCTACCCCACACATCCTGCTCTTCCCATCACATATATCTCTAAGTTCTCTTGGTGTTTATTCTTAACCACTTTAGGAAATAAGGATTTTTAAAATAGCATTTATATATATATATATACACACACACACGTACATATGTATATATATGTTATACACACATATAATTATATAATATAAAATAGACAATATCTTTTTATTATTTTGAGTTATTTAAAATAAGAAGTACTGGGGAGGTGGCCAAGATGCTGGACTGCAAAGACCCTGAGTTCACCTCTCTCCACAGGCACACCAAGATTGCAATTACCTACAGAGCAAGCATTTGTGAGAACAACCTGCAGACTAGCAGAAAAAATTTTCCACAACTAAAGATACAAAGAAGGCACCACAATGAGATGGGCAGGAGGGGTGGAGATGTAGTAAAGTCAGAACCCACACCCCTGGGCTGGCGACTCACAAATGGGAAGAGTATCACAGCTCAAAGATGGTGGGGTCCGAGACCCACACTGGGCTCCCCAGCCCAGGCGTCCTGCACCCACACAACCACCAGAATGTCTGGCTCGGTTAAGATGGCTTGCCCAGTGACCCCTCTCCCCAAGGAGTTTCTGATTCAGTGGTTCAGGCTCGGGGCTGAGAACAGCATTTCTCACATGTTCCCAGGTGGTGCTGAAGCCACCGGTATAGGTCTACACTGGGGGAAGCCCTTCCCTGAACACCTCGCCAGGGCTGCCCGGCCAGCTGAGGGCAATCTGCAAGCCTGTGTATCACCCCACCCTCCTCAGACCAAAACCCCTTCATTGCTTTGCTCCAGAGACAGCAGCTTCTCCAACAAGGGCCCTGGAGTTACTGAACAGACCACTTTTCAAAACAGACATTCAGTCCCTGCATTCTGAGTGTCCTTCTCTTTCTAAACTGTTAGACTCTACTTTCTGTCTCAATGCCCTTCCTGTGTCTCCCGTTTCATGGGAAGGCACCACAGGATGCCCTCAGCAGAGTTAAACATGCCATTTTCCTCAAGACAGCAGAGCAAACATAACTACTTGTGGAAACTGTATTAGAACAGTTTCAGAAAGGCAGAGTGAGGAAGTGACACAAAACATCCCAAATGCTTGTAAAATACGCCCAAGACGAGAAGGAAAGGGCTAACTCTGGGGGCGGGGGAGCAGGCAGGACCCCCCGGTGTCCTGCTTTGAGGCAGAAGGCATCTCGCACACAGAGCACACGAGATGGGGTCTGGAGATGCTGGGGAACACAGACGCAAGGCAGCAACGAGACCCACAGGTCGCTGTGTCCAAAGGCTGTCACAGAGCTAGTGGGAGGCACCTCCAAAAGTCACCTGGGGAGCAGAGGCCCTCGCAATGATGGAGCCAAAGTCTGAGTCTACAGGGCTGTGGTCCCTGCATCTGCACGTCATCCCCACGCCTCAGCCCTGCCAGCTTAGCCAGACGATGCAGTTATTTTTGCCTCATTAACTATCTGTATAAGTTGCCTGACGTTTGGGACCGACTGAATAGCATAGATGTGAAGACGGTGTCTTCAAAATGTCACCTGGGTCTGGACTAATGTAGCAAACATATTTTTATTTTATTAATTATTTTTAGTTTTATTTATTATTGAAGTATAGTTGATTTACAGTGTCGTGTTAGTTTCAGGTGTACAGCGAAGTCATTCAGTTATACATATGTGTACACATATATATATATATTCTTTTTCATATTATTTTCCATTATGGCTTAATGTAGGGTACTGAGTACAGGTCCCGGTGCTGTATAGCAGGCCCCTCTTGATTATCTGTTTTAGATACAGTAGGGTGTATCTGTTAATCCCATATGCCTAACTTATCCCTTACCCTCACCCTTCCTTTTTGGTAACCATAAGTTTGTTTTCCATGATGGTGAGTCTGCTTCTGTTTTGTAAATATGTTCATTTGTATCATTTTTTTTCAGATTCCACCTATAAGTGATACCATATGATATTTATTTTTCTCTTTCTTCACTTAGCATGATAGTCTCTAGGTCCATCCATGTTGCCGCAAATGGTATTATTTCATTCTTTTTAATGGCTGAGTAATATTCCATTGTATGTAAGTACCACATCTTCTTTATCCATTCATCTGTCAATGGACATTTAGGTTGCTTCCATGTCCTGGCTATTGTAAATAGCACTGCAATAAACGTTGTGGTGCACGTATCTTTTTGAATTGTGGTTTTCTGCCGATATATGCCCAGGAGTGGGATTGCTGGATCATATGGTAGCTCTATTTTTAGTTTACTAAGGAACCTCCATACTGTTCTCCATAGTGGCTGTACCAACATTTTTAAATATTGAAGAGACTCTGATAGGTGCTGGTTTCAAGATACATTCTGTATACAAATTTTAGAAATCATAAAATGCTAATATGCCAGCAAAAGTGAGTAAGGAAAAGCTGAGTGACTAATAACAACGCTGGTGTGCTGTGCTCCTCTGGACACTTACGCACACATGTAGCAAAGTCGCTACCTCAAAGCCACTCAGACACAGTACAGAGCAGTGAGCATACAGATAATGACAAGTGACACCGTGATTTCCCCCCGAGCCTCCTCGCCAGAGTCCCGCCTGCCTTGGAAATGGCATCTTCTCGTAACAAAAGTGAGATCAGTGTCAGAGCCCGTCATTTTAGGAAACCTGTACAGAATTGTTTCCAGCCTTGTCCACAGCCAACAGACCACAGCCAGTAAATGAAACCTTTCACACGCAGACCACCTGTCTAACTCACAATTACAGTGGCCCCCAAATAATTTGGCTTTATGGGCCAGAAAGCATTGGCCTCAGCAAAACCTGCCAGTACCCAGAATAACCTCCTAGGAGATGCTGGGCTCCAGCCTCAGTTTTCCTCACCTGCCCCAGAGTCCAAGCTGGGGGCTGCCCCCTGGGAAGTAAAGCACCTCATCTCCACTCCCACCTCCACGCCCTTCTCTTCCACCCCACTTGGTCTTGGAGACGTCCCCCCAACAGCTGCACTTTACCCGAGTTTTTCTATTAGGATTCTTTTGAGTTTTAAAATAAAGTTTATTTTCTTTTTCTTTAGTATAGCAAGTCCGGAAAACACAGACAATGGTTAGGAAGTCATCACTCATCCCCAGGATTCCTCGTCTTTATTTTTTAGAAGCTTTTAGGATAAATGTATAACAAAACTTCTTACATATGGGAAGAGAATCAGATGCACACTCCACTATCACGTTTGTGTTCTCAGCTTGTGCTAGCACAATTTTTCTCCTATATCTTTGTACCAGTTTAAACAATTGGGGGCTGATTCAACCGTGGCCTTGAGAAGATTAGTGCCTACAGGCGTTGACTTTCTCACCTGGAAATGGGGCTGAGCACCATCGTCCCTTATGCAAGGAGCCACCAGGAGACTACATGCAGGTCAAGTCTGAGGACAGGCCTGGCACACACGCAAGCCTCAGCAGATGTAGCTCTTATGATGACGCTGTGTTATTTTGACCCGTCGTCAGTCAGTCTCCAGGCAGATGTAATCATTCATGGGCGTGGTCTCTCCAAAGCTGGCAGGTCTAAGAACAGCCTCCATCGCATGGCGGTTTCAGCAAGTGCAGCCTGAAGACTTTCCCCAAGGATGGCATGTCTCCCAGCCCCAGGCCCAGATGTGCAGGAGGAATGAGGGGGTCCCTGACTAGGGGGCTCCCAGAAGGGACACCCAGGAAGCAGAGGATGTGGAAATTATTGGCTGATCAAAAAGGCTGCTGGGGGTGGAGAGGTGGGAGGACTGGGGCGGGGGGTCTCTGATCCGGCCAAATGGCCCCCAGGTGCCCCTGCATCAGGCTCAGTGGTACCAGCTGCCTGGGGGCCCCGTTTGGAACTTCTCTCTTCTCTGAGTGATGTGACCGTGGGGACAGCCCGCCCTTGGTGTCTCGGCCCCTAAGTGGAGGGCAGGACACCGGCCCTTCCAGCTGACAGGTGAAGGTGTTCCTGAGATTCTAGCAGGAAATTTTAGCATGTCCGAGCTGACAATCTAACATCCCCTTTGGCCCGTTTCCCTCCTCATTGGTTCACTGGTTTCCTGACGACAGGATTCCCTAAGGTGTCAAACAGACCCTCCTCAGTGCATTTTCCAGGCTGACCCTCTCTGGGGTTGGTGAAAAGTGGAGAGCTAATTCTTTTCCCTGTAAGGCGCAAGTTCTTCCAGCTTTTTAATCCCTCCAGACCAGGTGACTCCGTTCTGCTGGTTCCGGGCACATATTAGGTGATCAGTACGTGCCTTTTCATTCTGAACTGCCGTTTTCCACTAGGCTAAGACAGACACGTTTACGTTATAGCTTGAAGGATCTATGTTCCATCAGGGCTAAACAGTAAAGAGGACTGAAATAGTCCTGATTTTATAAAAAGCTTCGTTACTTTTCACATGCTTTGAAATTGTTCTGAAAAGTAAAACACACATTTTGCAACTGCCTCATGCATTACTTTAAGTCTGTACAAGTAGCTTTCCCAGGGAGCAGCTCTGCTGGATGGATACAACTGCACCAGCACAGCCAGTGCAGATGTCTGGTGCAGCTCGCCCTGATTGTCTTTCTGCTTGAGTGCCCTGCGCCCGTGAGAAGGGGTGGGCAGATGAATGCAGGGACACTGGTGTGAAGGCTGCCTCTCTGATGCCTCCGTGAGCCCCTCGCTTTGGAATCCTGAGGCACAGAGAAACCGAGGGGCAAAGGCTTAAGTCAGAGCCCTGGTGTCCAGGCCCCGGGGCTGCCTGCCGAGACCCAGAGGGAGGCTTCCGGTTAGCACAGTGGTTACTACAGCACCGTCACAGCTGGTGGCACTTGGGCCACCATTCCAAGAGCCTCCACTCAACTAGGCCAGTGTGAGACCGGCTCGAGTGAACCCAGATGACACCACAGCCTGTTTACTTCTGGGTTTCATCACCACATGGAAACATGATCGTTCGCCTGTCAGCTTCAGGCACAGCTCAGCATGTGCTGGGAGGCAGCCCTGAGCCTGGCCGGCACCGGGGCCTCCGTCCTGGGGAGGTGGGGCTGTGGTGTCATGGCTCGGCCATCCTGAGGGGCCCAGGCCCAGCCTTACCTCCTAGGGAGCCCTGCATGCCAGGGGAGAGCTGTGGGCATACGCGGAAGTAACCCCAATGCTGTTCTCACCCACCCCCGTCTGCCCAGGCTGTGAGTCACCCAGCAGCTGTTTAAAGACAAGTGGAGAGGACGTGCCCACCTGCAGAGCCCCCTGACCGGGCAGGACACTTCACACTGTAAGAAGCCTCTTCATTCAACTTCAAAGCTTTTGCACAGCAAAGGAAACCACTGACAAAATGAAAAGACAACCTACTGAATGGGAGAAGGTATTTGTGAATGATATGACCAATGAGGGATTAATATCCAACATGTATAAACAGCTCATACAACTCAATGTCAGAAAAACCAAACAACCTGATTAAAAAATGGGCAGAAAAACCGAACAGACATTTTTCCAAAGAGGAAATGTAGCTGGCCAATAGGCACATGAAAAGATGCTCAACATCGCTAAATCATCCGAGAAATGCAAATTAAAACCACAACGAGACATCACCTCACACCGGTCAGAATGGCCATCATCAAAAAGAACACAAATAACAAACGCTGGCGAGGATGTGGAGAAAAGGAAACCCTCATGTGCTGTTGGTGGGAATGTAAATTGGTGCAGCCACTGTGGAAAACAGTATGGAGGTTTCTGAAAAAACTAAAAATAGAACTACCATATGACCCAGCAATTTCACTCCTGGGTATATATCTGAAAGAAACGGAAACACTAATTTGAAAAGATACATGCACTCCAATATTCATTGCAGCACTATTCACAATAGCCAAGACATGGAAACAACCTAAGTGTCCAACAACGGATGAATGGATAAAAAAAGATGTGGTACATAGATACAATGGAATACCACACAGCCATAAAAAAGAATGAACTTTTGCCATTTGCAGCAACATGGATGGATTTGGAGGGCATTATGCTTAGTGAAATAAGTCAGACAGAGAAAGACAAATACTGTATGATATCATTTATAAGTGAAATCTAAAAAGTACAACAAACTAGTGAATATAACATAAGAGAAGCAGACTCACAGATGTAGAGAACAAACTAGTGGTTACCAGTGGGGAGGGGGAGGGGCAGGATAGGGGTGGGGAGTGGAAAGTACAGACTACTGGGTGTAAGACAGGCTACAAGGATGTGTTGTACAACATGGAGAATATAGCCAATATTTTGTAATAACTGTAAATGGAAAGTAACCTTTAAAAATTGTACAAAAATAAAAAAGTAAAAAGTGAAAAAAATAAGTCTCTTCAAAGACAGTTTGTATAGTCATTTAATAGCCTAAGACAAAGGAGGAAGGGAGAAACAGCCCTGCATCATCTGTGTGAGCATATGAAGAAGAAAATCAAACACCTCATTTGAGGTTTATGTGACAACACAATCTTTACATTTTTCTAATTTTTAAAACCGAGGGCTTAAGTTACTTCATCTCTCCAGTTTGACCCAAACTGACGTGTCTACAAGGGCCGAGGGACATCTGTGAGAGATGGAGTGAGGCCAGGCGTGGGGGGCAGGGCACAGGGGACAGTCTATGTCCCTCTAAAATGGGCATCTACTGCTGAGCCTGACAGTTTCTTTCATGATGAACACTGGCGCTGCCGCTTCTAATTTTTCTGAAAAAGCACAATCTCCCGCATGTAAATGCTGGCCACTTCTTCCATAATAGTTAAAATCTGTGGAGAGCTGGCCATCGTTCTAAATGCGTTATAGGTACTCACATGTATAATTCTCAAAACCGACTTTGCTATCAAAATAGAGAAACTCAGGCAAAGAGAACTGGATACGTGGCCCAAGGTCACCAGCTCTGTTCTGTGCTCCTAAGCCCACTGCTTGACTTTAGGGGACAAGGTCGGATTGCCTCTACATCCAGGTTTCCTGGGAGATGGCTCCTGACCATCCAGTCAAACTTGGTGACCCAACCCTCCTTGCTGGTCATTGGTCTGTGCCTTCTAGCTGCAGCCAATGGGTGCGTGGCTCTCCCCGGGCCACAGTGATTGGTTCAGAACTATCACGTGACTGAGTGTGGATTAAGAGCCTGCCCAACCTCTAGACTTGCAGGAACCTATACATTTCCTTGTGGATCACACCAGTTTGAGTTGCCTGGTCTGCAAGGCAAAGCATACTAAATGAGTCACCAACAATGCCCTTCTGGGATTACATCCAAAAGAACAGAAAGCAGGACCTCAAAGTGATCTGTGCACTGCAGCAGTAGTAGCCAAGAGGTAGAAGCAACACAAAAGCCTATCGACAGATGAATGGATAAACAAAATATGGTAGATATGTACAATGGAATATTATTCAGCCTTAAAAAAGGGGAAGGGAATCCTGTTGCGTGCTACAAAGTGGATGAACCTTGAGGACATTCTGCTAAATGAAATGTCAGTCACAAAACGACAAATAGTGTATGATTCTGCTTATATGCATTCCTAGAGTAGTCAAATTCATAGAGATAGAAAGTAGCATGGTGGGTGCCAGGAGCTGGGGGAGGGGGCAGGGGGAGCTGACGTGGAATGGGTATAGTTTTGGATTCGCATGACGATGAAGTTCTGGAGATCTATTTCACAGTGATACAAATATACTTAATGTCACTGAACTGTACAGTTCAGTTAGAACCATTAAAGATGGTTACGATCATGTTAAATGTTGTTGTAGCTTTTTTTTTTTTAATCAGAGTTAAAAAAGAAAAAGTTTACTTACTGATTCAGCAGCTGATTCAAACAGCTGAAGAAGCCCTGCATAGGCTGATCAAAACCTGTCAAAGCAAAGCACAGAGGCTGCCAGGCCTTAGAGCAGAGCCTGGTCCTTCTGCCAGGAAAGCCTGCAGCCCAGTCTATAACCTCCCTGGTTAACATGTGGGCCCTAGAGAAGCCACTGACAACATGGTAAATTCTGGGATTGACAGAATTCACCACATTAGCACCACATGAATAACACTCATTTCAGGAGCAACCTTTAGAAGGTGGCACACAGGCAAGGCCTTCACAGCAGGCTGACACACACACAGAAAACAAGAGGGATGCACTGAGTTTATTATGAATTCTCTGCAAAGCCCTGATGTTGCCAAGGTGGCTAAGAGACAAGACGGGTAAGCGTGTGTGCACGCGCGCACTTGACAAATGCTCTAAAGAGCTAGGTGAAGGCTGAGAGGAGTACAGGGCAGGAGGAAGAGGAAAGGGAGCAGGCACATTTGACACTGGGATTGCGGGGAAAGCTGCAGGCCAGCCCTTACGTGGTGGAAGGTCTCACCAGGACTCTGGGCCTGGCCCTGCCTCTGTGCACACGCTCAGAGTCAAGTGCAGGAGTCTGATCAGAGCTGCAGGCACTGTCAACTGCGGAGGGATGGAATTCAAAGCCAGGGCAATGATAGGACACACATGCAAAGGCAGCATCAGGACAGTGTGGGCCATGGCCAGCTGTGGGCAAAATTAACTACAGCTGGACAGGGAGGCGGCAGGGTCCAGCCTGGAGTCGGAGCCTGGGTGCTCCCCGAGCTCCAGCTGCGGGCCCAGTGTGGGCTCTGATGCCCCAGTCTTCCCATCAGAAAATGGGGGTAATAAACACCAGCTACTTGTGGGCTGAGTGGTGACCCCCAAATTCATATGTTGAAGTCCTGACCCCCCCATACCTCAGAATGTGACTGAATTTGGATAAAGTCTTTAAATAATGATTAAGTTAAAATGAGGCCGTCAGGATGGGTCTCAATCC